>NC_089799.1:482500-1122500 GCF_040412425.1 Macrobrachium rosenbergii
AAATTTTGATCATAATTTACGATAATTTTATTAATATAATTGTTAATTACTTCAATTAAATCAGCATTGAAAACCTATATCAATAATTTCTGTAAGTTGAGATCCGCTTTCTGTACTAACTGAAGCCGAGAGCACCTTCCCCATCCACACATGCGTAGTAGCTGCTGGCTAAGCCCGACATTTGCTATAGAGATCCAAACCGCTTAACCGTTCTAGACAAAATTTGGCACATGACCATCTTTTGACCCAACACAGATAATAGGGTAGATTCAAACCTGTATACAGACAAACACAGGCATCTGTCCCATTATCCAGGCTACTATCCTTTCTATCCACATATTAATCCACTCAAGTAGCTGCTGGCTCAACCAGACGTGCAAGATGCACGTTGATGGTATTTGCTTTTTTTTATTCATTCAAATGTAATTTGTTCATTTCTTCTTCATTTTTACCTTCGGAATTCGTTATAACGACTGCTTCGTGATGTCACGATGACATATTTCATTATAAAGTCGGTTTAAATGAAGTTTGGAATAATACTAGGAGAGAAAAAGATTCTGTCAAAAGTCAATTGTCTTCCTTGCACATGCATAGTAGCTGTTAGCTCAACCCAACGTGCAACATGTATGATGACTGTATTTCCTATTTTTTTATTTGTTAAAATGTGAATTTCCTCATTAAATCGATCGTTGTAACAAACATTCATTAAATGTTTTTATTTTGTGAATTTAGTCATTGGGTAATTTGTTTATTTATGTTTTCAAGCAAATATTTAACAACCCCATTAGCAGGTTATTCAGTTGTTCGGTTATTGCTCAAAGGAATTGGTTGGATTCTTATTTTCTTTAACTTTTGATCTCAAAGTCAGTTCTCTTCTGACCCCTGCATGAGTCCTACTTTTTGTTTTTTCCAGTCCTCCGACCAAGGTTTCTGAGTTATGGGGTAATGGTGATGTTTATATTTAGAATGAAGTTTCCCGATCTTTTGCCACTAGATTTATGTGTATTGGGTTTTGGGTATTGTTTGTATTGAGCAATGATTTTTACTATTTGTTTATGAAATTTATCAATGGGACCCTATGTCTTTTTTAATTTTATCTTTTTGTAGCAAATCCATACTAAAAATCAGCTAGGAAGCAGATCACATAAAAGTTAAGTCAAACCAAATTGGGTTTGTTACATCATTTCTTCTTTGTTTTTACTTTCGGAATTCATTATAGTGGCTACTTCCTAATGTTACGCTGGTGCATTTCATAATAAAGTTGGTTCAAATGAGGCTTGGAATAATAATAATTATCAGGAGGTTTTGCAACAACATTTCACTACACACTTACTGCATGGCCTATTCATGATAAGGTTTACCTGTCAGTTCACCCATATATATTGAAACCACTATGAATTTGTGCAACTTGGTGAAGACATATCCATGCAAAATTCTCCTCTACTTTGCTGTGTGGTGCATTTCACGCAATACATATAAGGTCCATTAATTGTTGCAAGGAAGAGAGACCTTCTCCCCCCTAACACACACAAACACACAGACACACCTGAGTACGAATTGTAGAAATGCCACATTTTTTTACTTATTGTCTTTGTTCAGTGGAGATGCTTTTTATTCTATTCAAATAGAGGAACGTAACTTCCCCTCCCTCTTCCTTCCCCCCTCTATCTTCCTCTCACCCTCTCCTCCCATCCCGCTCCCAATTCCCCTCCTGATTCCATCTTCCCTTCTTTTTCCCTCCCCTCTCCCTTCTTCCTTCCCTGCCATTCCCCCCTCCCCTCCTTCCCCTTCCATTCCCCTCCATCCCTTTCCCATTGCCTTCCCCCTCCTCCCCCCTCCCTTTCCCCTATTTTAGTCGTGAAGACATCGTCAATTAGTGAGGTAATGGTCCATCGACTAGAATAAGTAAATGGAAAGAATTTTGAATAATTTCTCCTTATTCCTGAGAAATTGCCTGAAGGGAAAAAGAAGTGTAGAATGATTCAAAGTCTTGAATGTCCCTTGTGTGTGTGTGTATATATATATATATATATATATATATATATATATATATATATATATATATATATATATAGATATATATATGTGTGTTATGTATGTGTGTACACACACACACACAAGATATATAATTCTTTTGATGTTGAGACTTTCCAAGAGAAGCAGTTCTCCAGGTTCCTTAGCTTGGCCAATTATTCTAAAGTTGTTGTATTTTATTGGCGTCTTGCAACCTCTAGCGTGGGATCTTATATTTGAAAGTTCGGGATTAGACAATAATTGGCCAAGCTAAGGAACCTGGAGAACTGCTTCTCTTGGAAAGTCTCAACATCAAAAGAATTGTACCGGCGCTAAATTGCCAATCATCGGCTGTTCCCCTATTCATAGCATGATGCGATTGTTTGTTTACATTTGTCCGCCTCCTCCTCCTCCTGTTTTTATGCTGTTTTCTTTTAGTGTGTTTTCCTCTTTCATCCTGAGAGGTGCGCTTTCTGCTCTACCTTTTAAGTTTATTTTTAAGTTCCTTTTTATTAAGCTCAGTTTTTTATTAAGTTCATTTTAAGTTTACATTTTAAGTTTTCTTTTATTGGTTCTTTAATGTGTAAATGTGTTTAAGTGCGATTGTTTAAGTTCAACTGATTTTCTATTTTAAGTTTTTATGTTTTGTGTATATTTACTTTTAACTATTTATGCTGAATGTCCCGTTTTAATTTATAACTGTAGATGATGTCCTGATGATGTGACCACGGGTCAAGAAACGCGAGACGAATAAATGTATGTACTGGTTCTGTATGTGTTCCTGCGCCCTTCTCCTGCCTACTATAGTGCCCCTCCGATGTGTGGATTATATATATATATATATATATATATATATATATATATATATATATATATATATATATATATATATATATATATATATATATATATATATATATATATACAGTATACTCTTATGCCTGAAGGTGCGGGGAAAGGGAACTTACCAAAAGGATGTAGCACATCTGATTGTATCACCTCCAAGAGCAAAAAGAATAAGAAGGAACAGGGGCTGAAGGCCCTACTTTAGAGGGATTCTGGAGATAAACCCTTAGGATAACTAAATTACATGTATTTAAAATACAAAATCAGAAGATAACGAGGAATAAGGCAGGCCACTGGGGTCTTACTGCAGAACATAAAATGAATAATGGACATTAACTGGGTGCCAGGAATTTCACTTCAATGGTATGGTTCATAAGGTTGCAATTGGAATTTCTCCGGTGCAACCAACAAACATACAGGCATGGCAGAGGGATTGACAGTGGAAAACATTCCCTTCTGCAATAGAGAAAGGCATATGATCACTGGGTCAAGTAACAGTAAAAGCGAGGATAAAAGGTTAGCGCTGAGGGCGACAGAAATCCTCTTTTCATAAAACACTATTGAATAAACTTATGACATGAGTTTCAATATGACAGGTCAGGTCTATGTAAGAACTGCACTTTGAAACAAACGTTTAGAATTAAAAGATAAGTGATTGGACAACCTCAATTCCTTACTGTACCTTAATTATGAAGAGATGACTCCTGCAGTAATACCAATGGGGGTTGGAGGAGGGGCCGGTTAGCACTGGGTTAAGATACTAGGACTGAGGCATTCAGCCACAGGGGGAAGTAGCTCTGAGGGAGTGGGCAGTCAAGGGATGTGACTCTTTTGGCGTCGTTCTCTGTCTCTCCTCGAATCTCTGCGATGCAGAGCTATTTATTAGCTCCAAGGATTACCGGCTTTTTTATTCCAGATGCATTCTGGGTACATCCAAGTCTCTCCTTGGGTGAGGCTGGCCGGTTAAATGCAGTTAGATATGCCCAATGGCAGATTAAACGTGGTTAGAGGCACCTGTAAAGTCCCCGCTCAATGGGTTTTCTCTAGTGAACCTCCCGTTTTCTACGGTGCCGTTTCCTGTGACCTTAGGTTGGGGTACCTAGCCATGTTTTATTTATGTAAATGTGCATTTATTACTTACTCATTTGTGCCCTTTTGTATTGTACATGTGTCAGAGCATTATTGTGTCTAATCTGTTAATTTTATTTGTCAAGTTATCTGTATTTACCTGTCCTGTTTCACATTGAGAACAATTGACCTCGGGGTCACCTGTATGTCCTTGTATGTCTTTGTACTGACGTCTGCACTCTGCTTTATAAGCGGCCTACTCCCTTAATAAACTAGCAATCAATGTCTACCTGCTCTCTCTTTTGCTCCCTCTCACAGTGGTGACCCCGGAGTGGTTCCCAGAGCCATTAACGGACCCAAACGGCGACTTAGTCTTGGCCCGATGAACTACCCCACGCCTCTAACGGACTAACTACGGCTTTAACAAAGCGTTCAGGCGTACCGACCCTCGTAGGCAGATCCTCAGCATCATTGGCAGATACACACGGCACGCTCCCAAGCGTGTACTGACGCGAGTGTAACTCACACTCCAAGTGAGAGTGCAAAAGTGAGCATGGACGCAGACACTCCCTCCCACATACAAATAACTGCGAACTTCACGGAGTCTGATATCTCCCTTGCGCAAAGCCCACTTGTGCCCTCCCCCACGCCAAGGCTCATGCGCTCCTCCACACCGGTACCCGCTCCTCGCGCGCTGCCCTTCCTGACGGACCAACCAAGGTCTGCCCTCACCATAAAGCTGCCGCCGTTCACACACAACAACCTGTCATCATGGCTCTACAGGGTCGAGGGGCAGTTCAGGTTGGCAGCACTGACCGACAAAGTGCTGCAGGCAGACATCGTAATCAACGCCCGCCCGGAGGAGGTTTAAAGGAAGATCGCCCCGTGGGTGTCTGCCGCAAGTCCTGCCACCTACCAAAAGCTGAAGGCCTCTCTTGCCGAGACCTGCTCCCTGCTGATCTCCGAGAGAGTCGCCCACACCCTCGACCTCGCCAACAACCCCCGGCATGACCACACGACCAGAACCTCCTGGAGATGTGGAACATCATCCAGGACCTTCTCATCCTACCCGGGACGGACAGCAGCGGCAGGCACACAGAGATGAGCCTGTGGAGGGAGATCTTCCTCCATCAGCTTCTCCCGGAGGTTCGGACCCAGATCCTGGAGCCTTACACCTTGCCCCTCGAGGACCTGATTAAAATGGCACAGCAGCTGACTGACTCCACGAGGGCAGCGAAGCGGGCATCCACGCCTGCACACCCCATCAACTTCTTCCAGCCAGAGGAGACCGCAGAAGAGGAGATAAACAGCGTCATCAGGAGGCGGCCAACCCATCACCAGAAGAAGCAGTTGCCAGGGCCTTGCTACTACCACCGGCAGTACAGCAAGGAAACCCGGAACTGTGAGTCCCCCCTGCCCTTTCGCCCATCCAAAAAATGGGGGCGGCGACGGCCACAGGCCGCCATGGCAGCAGAAGCACCCAGGAGCCCAGAACCAGTAGGTTTTTACGTCCATGACACCATCTCCGGCAGGATGATGCTGATCAACACTGGGGCTGTATGCTCAGTGTTCCCGCCATCCAGAGAGGACCGCAAACACCCATCGGACCCAGCTGCCTCCCTGACGGCCGCCAACGGGTCCCCCATCCTCTCCTATGGCACCAAGCTCCTGTCGGTCACCAACCTTGGCCGAAGGTACAAGTGGAGTTTCATTGTTGCGGGCGTGAGGACCCCACTCCTGGGTGCGGACCTCCTGGCCCACTTCGGTCTGGCAGTCGACATTGGCCGCAAGCGCCTGCTGGACACCGAATCCTGCCAGTCCCTTCCCCTGGCGATGGGCCCCAGCACGTCCACAATCTGTTCTGTCACCCCACTTCTGAAGGAGTCCCCCAAGGTTTTCAAGCCCGAACTGCATCAGGTGCCCGGGGCCCCTGCCAAACATGGAGTTTACCAACACATCAAAACAAAGGGGTCCCCGACACATGCAAAGTTCCGGAGGGGGAAGCCTCCGGAACCCCTCGGCGCCTTCAGGAGGCCAAGGACGCTTTCGCTGAGATGGAGCGTATGGGCATATGCAGGAAGGCCTCCAGCCTATGGGCCTCCCCGCCTCCACATGGTGCAGAAACAAGACGGCTCCTGGAGACCTTGCGGCGACTACAGGTGGCTCAACCTCACCACAGAACCAGATCACTACCCTCTCCCAAACATGCAAGACCTCATGACCTCTTTCCATGGGGCCAAAATATTTTCTAAACTGGATCTTTTAAAATCCTACTTCCAGGTACCAGTAGCTCCAGAGGACATCCCCGAAACTGCCATCATCACGCCCTTCGGGTCCTACATCTTTGCCCTCTCCACCTCCAGCCTGAGGAATGTGGGAGCAACCTTCCAGAGACTGATGGACAGCATCCTGGGAGACCTGAACTTCTGCAGCTGTTACATAGACGACATTTTAATTTTTTCCAGATCCCACAAAGAACACCTGCGGCACATCTGGAAGGTCCTGCAGTGCCTGCAGGAGAACGGCCTTGTCGTCAGGTTCGACAAGTGCACCTTTGGTGTCGAAAGAGTTGACTTCATGGGCCATGAGATATCCCCGGGAGGCGTCCGTCCACTCGCATCAAAGGTCGCAGCCGTTGCAAGGTTGCCCACCCCTACCTCCATCAGGGCTGTACAAGAATTCCTCGGGACAGTCAACTACTACAGGAGGTTCATCCCCGGGGTAGCACACACCATGGGCCCCCTAACGGAGATCCTGGAGAGCCATCTGAAGACCTTAGTGTGGGGCCCCGACCAGCAGAAGTCCTTCTCCCTGACGAAGGCCACCCTCGCCAAGGCAACCGCCTTGGCCCACCAGGACCTCAACGGCCCCCTCCAGCCGACGACGGACGCCAGCAACGTCGCCTGTGGGGCCGTCCTGGAGCAGGTCATCGCCAGAATGCCCCCAGCCCATCGCCTTCTTCAGCAGGAAGTTCAGCCCCGCCAAGTCCTGCTACAGCACCTTCGACAGAGAACTTTGCGCAGTGTACCGGGCGGTACTCCACTTCAAGTTCCTCCTGGAGGGCACGCCCTTCACAGTTTGGACGGACCACCAGCCGCTGGTCTACGCCTTCACAAAGCAGGGGAATGCATGATCCTCCAGGCAGCAGCAGCATCTCGCAGCCATCGTGGAGTTCACCTGCACCATCAAGTACCTCCCCGGCAGGAACAACCCTGTAGCAGACGCCTTCTCGAGGATCGACCTCAACGCAGTGCAGCTCGGGATCGACTATGAGGACCTCGCCTGGGAGCAGGCCACCGACCCAGAGGTTCCAGCCTACTGCACCGCCATCACTCCACTCAAGTGGAAGGACGTGCCCCTCACCCCTAGGGGGCCATCACTGCTGAGCGGCCTAAGCACCGGCCACCCCCGCCCGCTGGTACCCACCTCCCGCCACCGTCTGGTTTTCGACATCATCCACGGGCTGTCCCACCCCTCCGGCAGGACAATGGCCAAGCTGCTGGCAGAGAAGTTCGTCTGGCACGGCATACGGAAGGACGCGACGACCTGGGCGAGGCAGTGCATCCAGTGCTAGACCAGCAAAATAGGGCGCCACACCGAGTCGGGGATGGGCGACTTCCCCCAGCCAGGGAGGCACTTTGGACACATCCATGTCGACGTGGTAGGCCCCCCTTCCCCCATCAGGTGGGGCCAGGTATCTCCTGACGATCGTCGACCGCTCCACCAGGTGGCCTGAAGCAACGCCCATGGAAGAAGCCACCGCCAGTGCATGCACCAAGGCCCTCCTGTCCAGCTGGATCAGCCAGTTCGGTGTCCTGGACCATATAACAATGGACAGGGGCCCAGCCTTCCTGTACAAGCTGTGGACCGCCCTGGCACGCCTGCTGGGGACCGCTCACCACACCACCACCGCCTACAAACCCGCGGCCAATGGATTGGTGGAAAGGTTCTACCAGTCCCTGAAGGTGTCCCTCATGGCCCGCTGCACCTCTGAGAATTGGAAGTACCAGCTGCCCTGGGTCCTCCTTGGGCTGAGGACCGCCCCCAGAGCAAACGGCGACCCATCCGCAGCAGAAAAAGTCTACAGGGAGTCTCTCGTGGTCCCGGGTGAACTCATCACGGGGGATCGCCACAACCTGACAGTCCAGTGGCTCCGTGACATGGTCAGAAGGTTTGCCCCCTGCCAGCGGACGTATACCAACAGGACGACGCCTTTCATGCCTCCCGGTCTGTCCTCCACCACCCACGTCTTCGTCAAGAATGACGCCGTCCGCCCACCCTTAACCAGGCCCTACAGGGGGCCCTTCCTCGTGCTGGAGAGAAACAAAAAAGCATTCTGGCTGGCCATCCACGGGAAGAACGACTGGGTGTCAGTAGACCCCTTGAAGCCCACACTGTTGGAGGAGGATGTCGGCGACACCCCTCAGCGCCCTCCGCATGAGACGTCGCCCCCGCAACCCACCCCGCCCACGAAAAAGTCGCGTGGCTGCCCCTGTAAGGCCCCGGACCCAGGCAGCGCTGCAGCCATCCGCTCCTGCACACACCACATCCCCCCGCTGACATCACAGAGCTGCGGCACTCTCCAGCGCCCCAGCAGATACTTACTTTAATCAGACATTACCTACGTCTTGGTGGGGGGGGGGAGTATTGTAAAGTCCCCGCTCAATGGGTTTTCTCTAGTGAACCTCCCGTTTTCTACGGTGCCTTTTCCCGTCACCTTAGGTCGGGGTACCTAGCCATGTTTTATTTATGTAAATGTGCATTTATTACTTACTCATTTGTGCCCTTTTGTATTGTACATGTGTCAGAGCATTATTGTGTCTAATCTGTTAATTTTATTTGTCACGTTATCTGTATTTACTTGTCCTGTTTCACATTGAGAGCAATTGACCTCAGGTCACCTGTATATCCTTGTATGTCTTTGTACTGACGTCCACATGCCGCTTTATAAGCAGCCTGCTCCCTTAATAAACTAGCAGTCAGTGTCTACCTGCTCTCTCTTTTGCACCATCTCACACACCCACTGGCCAATCAAATGCGGTTAGATGCTCCCGACTTTCTCTTTTTGGCGAGATTGGCCGGTAATCAGCTCCCTAATCCATGCAGAAGGTGTGGACTCCTTTAATCAGTCCTTGGGGTCATTTCGGCCAGGCATCTTCTCCAAGTTCAGGTCAGTAATCTAGAAAAAGAAGGTTTATCGCAGTCACAGATCTCAAAGAGGATTAAAAGCGCCAAGGGAAATCAGAATGAGATTTGGAGGGGCAAATTCCCACGACCGTCTGTCCACGTGTCAGCCACGAACTTAATTAACAATATGACTTTTACCTGAGCCCACCCTTATGACTGTTGTATAATAATTTGTTTGTTTGGGTTTAATGAATATTGCTTATGTCTATGCATTTATGTGTGTTTTTACATATGATATGTTGGAAGGTTGTCACTCAGTGAATTGGAAATTTGCAGTCTCTCAGCATCCATGGTGTAATTTCACTGTAAGCTTTATTCCCATTGTTATTGTTGTTGTTATTATGGTGTGTATCACCAGTGTTTCTGTTATTGGGTTTATATTGTCCATTCTTTCATCTCACTGCAAGTGGCTTGATTCAGTGGGAGGTAGTTGTGTGGTACACTTCTTTGTTTAATAAAATAGGTAAAACGGCACTCTCGGATCTCATTTACTAGCCCTGGATTACAGTATATATACATACATATATATATATATATATATATATATATATATATATATATATATATATATATATATATATATATATATATGTATATGTATATGTATATATATATATATATATATATATATATATATATATATATATATATATATATATATACATAATGTGTATGTAAGCACTTATTTGGCTGTAATGTTAATCCCTTCTCTTCCAAATCTTTCCATAGGCTGCTACTTTCTTGCTTCACATATCCTGACTCTGAAACTCTTTTATTCCAGTTTTCCTTCTTACATCCACTTTCAATCTTTTTTCAGTGATCCCAGACCCGCTTAAGCACTAAATTAGTCATTTTGCCGCCTAGATAACCTAAAACTTTCACTAGCTTCAGTCATTAGCTTTTTCGGGGTCTATTGGATGACCTCCAGTTGTTCCCTTTGTGAACAATCTTGTCGCACATCAGTTTCCAAACAAGTAGCTGGTGACTGCTGCATCCTCTTCGTTGTTTAAAGTGACATTCCTCCCGGCTTCCTTCCTCTCTGATCCAAAACGTTACCGTTCACTTTTGGTGGTCTACTAGGTCATATTTTTAGTCTGGATACAAATAGGATAGGCTTGCATATTTCATTTTCCGTTGCTAGTTTATGTCATCAAACGTGAAGCAAGATAGAAAGAAGAAGATAATGTATCATTCAAATCATACGTCGAATTTTATGAAGTGTTCATTCTGCGTGCTGTGAGTTTCTGTGCTTTATCAAGCCTGATCACACAGCTGTAAACGCTTCCTGCACTGCAAGTCTTGGCCAACAATAGGCATTTCTCGAGTGAAAGGCAATCTAAAAGTAATCATTCTTCATTTGTAAATAATTTCCTGATGAGAACCATTGTTGCCGATAGTGTAGTAAAAGCATTAAGAGAAAGGAACGGTACTAAAATTGTGGATTCCTCCTCAGGTCGGCAGTGTACGTTTCTTACATATCTGGTTTTAACCGGCCTTTTTATCTGGCCCAAGTTTTTAATTCCTTTACAGCTATCTACTTTTGGGGTTTTTTTTAACCACCGGCCCCCTCTTGGTATCCTTCATCCCTCATCGAACCAGACGCATCAAGAAGAATGACTGAATCATTATGTCAACAACAATTATTCTTTACTGAAAAATAGACTTCAAGAGGAGCATAGCATTCATGAATAATGATGATGATAATAGGCTAATAATGCATTTATCTATCATTTGAAGTGATAAATATTATATGAGTTATTTGAAGTGATAAATATTATATGAGTGAGGAAAATTCAGTTCAACAATTTCTTACATGTGGAAACTGTTGTAACGGCGCAGTGTCTCGAAAGTGCAACAAATGATTGACTGATTATCATACCTATGCTATTATCGTGAACTCATACCGTTAAAAAGATGGTCAAATAATTCGAGACGACCAGTCTCGATCCTAAGGGACAGTGGTGTAGTCAAGATCACAATTTCCAAGATCAAGGCCAAGTCTACAGTAAAGGGCCCCATAGACGGGTATCAGCGGTGCCATAGACGTTCAGATTCACTTCAGTCTGACGAAACCTGGTAGAGTGAAGACGTGTCAGCTCCGCTCAGTGATGACACTATGGCGCTATAGACTGCGCCCTTGCAGCAGAAATTGGAAAAGCCCAGCGAAAAAGGAGAACCTGGATTAAACTATGGTTGAAAAAGAGAAATGAATTATCTCACGATTGTTTATTACTAAATTGAAACTTTACCCTGGTGACGGGTTTAATTATCCGAGAATGGACGAGCAAACCGACATGGAATTATTATATATGGTCTCCTCTCTTCTAGAAATAAAAAGCACACTTGTATGAGGCAACCAACATCACTGTACGAGAAGTTGCTGGCCATACTCGCTTCGGCGTCACAAGGCGTTCCTTGGTGCATATAATCCCAGAGACATGTCAAGCAATTATTCAAGTTATGCAACACGAGTTTACAAAGGTAAAAGGTAACTATGTTGCATACACAGCATCCTGCGTAGTCTAGTGGTATATGGTCTAGTATACAGGAGGTCTATGATCCGTTAAAGCAGAATAGGCCCTTAAACCTACGTTTCTGTAGCCAAGTAAGAGTGAAATTTTAATTTTTTTTTTTACACAGAATGTTTAATTTATACAAGGAAAATTGAAATGTTATTGAAAATATTATTATTATAAACTTTTATTTTATGTACGGAAAATACCAATGTACGGTACTTTAAACAATAGTATTAATACATACATATGTGCGCACATACACACACACACACGTAAGTGCGTGTGTGTGTTTGTGTTAGTGCTGTTGTTTATATTACATTGTTATTTTCCGTACATAAAATAAAAGTTTATAGTAATAATATTTTCAATAATATTTCAATTTTCCTTGTATATAGAAGACATTTTATGTGCAAAAAAGCTGAAAATTTCACTCTTACTTGGCTACAGAAACGTGGGTTTAAGGGCCTATTCTGCTTTAACGGATCATAGACCTCCTGCATACTAGACCATTAGTTCCTCGCTGGGTGAGCGGGTTCCGTTCTCAGCTACCACTCTGTTGGTCGCGAGTTCGAATCTCCGACCGGCCAGTGAAGAACAAGAGGAATTTGTTTCTGGTGATAGAAATTCATTTCTCGCTATAATGTGGTTCGGATTCCACAATAAGCTGTAGGTCCCGTTGCTAGGTAACCAATTGGTTCTTAGCCACGTAAAAATGAATCTAATCCTTCGGGCCAGCCCTAGGAGAGCTGTTGATCAGCTCAGTGGTCTGGTTAAACTAAGATATACTTAATATGCATACTAGACCATATAGCCTACCACTAGACTACGCAGGATGCTGTGTATGCAACATAGTTACCTTTTACCTTTGTAAACTCGTGTTGCATAACTTGAATAATTGCTTTACAGGCCTCTGTTGACGAATGGCGCCAAGTGATGGTTTGCTTAAATTGGTCTATTCATCCTAACAGAGCTTCCAATATGTTCGAAGATGCGAATCCTGAATGGCGCCAAAAGATGGTTTGCTTAGCGCCATTCGGCAACACTGTAGAATATGACCATCCTACAAATTTAGATTCTTTTTCAGTCCTTACTTACAAGCCAACGAAGTGGAGCTCGGAGTGGTTGAGTCTGTATACTCTAAGAGACACACCATCTCTTTCTAATAATGAAAGGTCTGTTGAATTGCTGTGTTTTTAGACTTTTAATTTATACTCTTTTTGACAACAAACAAACTCTATTTGTATCTCTAATGTTTTAAGATTTTGCTGCGTATTTAGGATTATTATATCTTGTAAGATTTAATCTTATTTTACTTTATAACTTCATTGATTTGAAATGTAACATATATTCCATTATAGATTGCCCGATGACTTCTTCTTCTTCTTCTTCTTTCCCACCGCTATTCCTATGTTAAGGGGTCGGTTGCCTGATGCGCCTTCTCCACTGCCTTCTATCAAAGGCATCATCCTCCACCAAACCTCTTCTCTCCATATCTTCCTTCACTTTATCTTGCCATTTAATTCTCTGTCTCCCTCTCGATCTCCTTCCTCTAACAGGTTCTTCCCAAGCCCTCTTCACTCCCTCCTCCTCATCCATCCTTAGCACATGCCCATACCACCTCAATCGTGACTCCCTTGTCACCTCTGTTATCTTTACTAAGCCTGCTCTTCTTCTTATTTCATCATTTTCCAATCTCTCAAACAGCAATATCCCCATAGTCCACCTCAGCATTCTCATCTCTGTTCTCTCAAGCTTTACTTCCTCTTTTCTTCTTAGAGCCCATGTTTCTGACCCATTCATTAACACTGGTCTTATCACTGTGCTATAGATCTTGACTTTTAGCTTGATTAGCATTTTCTTATCACATACAACTCCAGCTACATCTCTCCACTTCCCCAACGCCGCTTTTATCCTACTGTCCACTTCAGCCTTACATCCTACCTCTTGGCTTAAAGTAGATCCTAAGTATTTGAGCTTTTCCACCTGTTTTATAATCGAGCCTCTTCTTTCTTGTATTACTATTCTGTCTCTATTTTCCCAATTGTTCACTAAAACCTCTGTTTTATTCACATTCACCCTTAAGCCACTCCCCGACACTTCTCTCTACGTCCTCCTCATCTTCAGCAGTAATCACCAGATCATCAGTGTATAACAACTCCCACAGCGCTTCATTCCTGATCTCATCTCTCAACACATCCATGACCAGCACAAATAAAAATGGTCTTAATGCTGACCCCTGGTAGGCTATAAGCCAACATTAACTTCACAGTTTTGTTTCCCCAACTGCTGTTACTGCTTTTGTGCTTGTCCTCTGATATATCATCTCGACCAGCCTTACCAACTTTTCTGGGGCTTTCCTCTTCCTCAAACACCAAAACATCACTTCTCTTGGGATTCTATTGTATGTTTTTTCCAGGTCCATAAATGCACAATAAAGCTCCTGGTTTCCCTCTAGCCTCTTTTCGTGTAGCTGCCTTACTATGAAGTGGCACCCACTGTCCCTCTTCCTCTCATGAATCTATACTGCTGTTTCCCAATCTTTACAATTTCTCTTAATCTCTCATCCAGTATCCTCTCTAAAACTTTCAATCCATGCTCTGTTAGTTTAATTCTCTGTAGTTACGACAATCCATGACAGCTCCCTTCTGTTTATATATATATATATATATATATATATATATATATATATATATATATATATATATATATATATATATATATATATATATACCATTAGACCCTCCACCTAGTCCCTTGGCATTTCTTCCTCTTCCCCTATAGCTTTTAATAAATCCAGCATCCACTTCTCCCCCTCTGTACCTAGTAATTTGATCATTTCAATTTGGAACTCTGATGGACCTGGTGCTTTACCATTCTTCATTTTACTTAATGCTCTCTTCTTCACTTCTCTATCCTGTATCTCCATCACTGGTCCCTCCACCCTCTGTGCTTCCCCCATCTCCTCTCTCTCATTTTCAGTATTTAAAAGTTATTCAAAATACTCTCTCCATCTCTTCATAATGTCTTCATCCCTATACAATATATTTCCATCTCTATCCTTGATGACACCCAATTTATCCAAATCCTGTCTCTGCCTTTTCCTCATGTTTGAAATCTTATAGATATCCTTTTCTCCTTCTCTTGTTCCTAGTCTTTCATTCAACTGCTCTGCCGCCCTTCCAATAGCCATACCCACCCTCCTTCTCGCATCTCTTTCCTCTTCTGTGTACCGTTCCTCTGCACCCTGAGCATGCCATACTTTCCAGTCCTTAAATGCATTTGATTTTCTTTTATTTGTTTCTTGCACCTCTCCATTCCACCACCACTTTTCCCCTCTCGACACTCCATATCCACTGGTTCTTCCCACCAGTTCCTCTGCTTCCCCCACACATATTTCTCTCATGTCTGCCCACATATTTTCAACTCTGTAACCCTGTCCAGCTTCTATGTTCCCCCTTTCCTTCCATCTCTCTCTCACAGTCCTCCTAAATTGCTCCCCCTTTTCTCCTTTAAGTTCCCAAATCTTAATTCTAGATCTCCTCTTTCTCTTTTTGGGTTCCCTCCCTCTCATTTTCAAATCCATCACCACCAACCTATGCTGTTTAACACATGCTTCTCCCAAGATCACTTTGCAGTTCATCACATTCCTTTTGTCGGCTCCTCTAACCAAGATGTAATCTATTTGGCTTTGCACTCCTCCACTTTCATACATTATCAAGTACTTATCCAACTTCTGAAACCATGTGTTCATAAATGCCAATTCAAAACTCTGAGCCATATCCAATTTATAATCCCCACCTTCATTTCTAACTCCAAATCCATGGGCTCCATGTACCTCCTCATACCCATCTCTTCTCTTTCTCACCCTGCCATTCACATCAGCTCCTATTATTACTTTCTCCTCCTCCCTCGTTGTTCTAATGGCGGCCTCAAACTCTTGTCTAAAAAATTCTTTCTCTTGCTCTTGGCACCCCATCTGAAGAGCCCATACTGAAATTATATTTACAACTTTGTCTCCTATTATTATTGGAATCTTTAAAAGCCTATCATTTACTCTCTTTACTGCTACCACTTTTTCCTTCCAGTTGTTACTTACTATAATTCCAACTCCATTTCTTCCCTTTCATGACCCGCTGTAATAAAGCTTATACCCATTTCCTATCTCCCTAAACTCGGTTTTTTTTACCGAGGCACATTTGCACCGAATCGCAGGGGTGTCCTTTTAGCTCGGAAAAGTTTCCTGCTAGCTGATTGGTTGCAAATATTTTGTCCGAATAGCATCATTGCTTTCAAATAATTACCAAGTAATGTGAATCGAAACTTATTTACTAACCTAAATTTCTCCCTCAGATATGTGTTTTGTCAATAAATAATGTTAACGAATAAAGAGATTATAAAGGATTGTGATGGTAAGTCTAAATTTAATAACAAAACCCGCCGAAGTCAACGACAGGAGCTTGTTTTCGGATGTACGCTGCATAATTTTTTTACTTTTCACATATTTTAACACCAATCGGGATAAATTACACTAAGCATAAGAAAAACATGTTATTATAAACTTTCTTTGAATACCAGAGTCTACTTAAAACATGGAATTAATAAAACTCGCTATTATCAGAAACTTCCAGGGAGGTAAAAGGAACAGCCTGCGGCGGCCTGGCGGGAAAAACTATCACAGGTGATTGTCATTGCAGCATTTTCCTGATTTATGTCATTGCAGCTTTTTCCTGATTTATGTAAATGTTGAAATCAGTGTTACGTTACTTAGATTACTTTAATGGCTATATCTGCAATGAAAAAGTTTCTGTGCTTCTTTTTGTAGGTGCACGTTAATAAAAATATATTTCGCAGACATTAACAACTTACTCTTTCATGTAAGTTACAGCAGACAATGCGAGATAAGAAAACTTTTTTTCTTATTTTGCGTTCTGTTCAGGACACATATAAGGTTAACACGAGTTTCTGCGGATATTTTGAGAAGTAAAAGAATATGTGACTGAGTAGAATATGTACTATACACATATACATTTTAAGGATTAGCTGGATATATGCGTCTACTGTCA
Organism: Macrobrachium rosenbergii; assembly: GCF_040412425.1. Taxonomy (NCBI): domain Eukaryota; kingdom Metazoa; phylum Arthropoda; class Malacostraca; order Decapoda; family Palaemonidae; genus Macrobrachium; species Macrobrachium rosenbergii. The sequence goes on from NC_089799.1 coordinate 499,194, forward strand.
AATACCGAGGCGGGGATGGAAGGGAGGGGAGGGGTATCGCGTTGTAACTCGGTGAAATTATGAATTCGTTTAATTATGATTTTTATGCAATTTATGGAACACTACAGTATCCTCAAACCGAAAAATTGTGCTATTAATAGAATCTATACCTTTACGACAAAATTAGCAAAATCCTTTCTATACGGACTTACATCATAGGCCTACATACACCTAGCTTAACTTATATCAAGCATCAGCTACTGTTTACTGTTACCCTTACCTTAAAGAGTTAAGCAAATTTTATTGCAATTGTCAAAAATGGTGTAAGACACATAGACATAGGCTACCCTAGTTTGAAATCTGTGCAAGAAATAAAGCCATAATAAGGGAAGTACATTATTATTATGTAAAAGAAAAAAATTGCCTCTTCATATTTATCATCATATCATAATGATACAAGAAAAGGCTTCAGCACAAAAGCCTATAAAAGGTGATATGTATCTGAAAAGTTTTCTTGCCCATCAACATTTGCTGACATGTGGATACCATATGAATAACTAGGCCTACTTATCTAGGTAATTTTATCTAAATTTTATCTAATGCCACAGGCTGTTCCTTTTACCTCCCCGGAAGTTTTCACAAATAGCGAGTTTTATTAATTCCATGTTTTTAGTAGATTCTGGTATTCAAAGAAAGTTTATAATAACATGTTTTTCTTATGCTTAGTGTAGTTTATCCCAATTGGTGTTAAAATATGTGAAAAGTAAAAAAATTATGCAGCGTGCATCCGAAAGCAAGCTCCTGTTGTTGACTTCGGCGTGTGTTGTTATTAAATTTAGACTTACCATCACAATCCGTTATAAACTCTTTATTCGTTAACATTATTTATTGACAAAACATATATCTGTGGGAGAAAATTAGGCTAGTAAATAAGTTTCGATTCACATTACTTGGTAATTATTTGAAAACAATGTTGCTATTCGGACAAAATATTTGCAACCAATCAGCTAGCAGGAAACTTTTCCGAGCTAAAAGGGCACCCCTGCGATTCGGTGCAAATGTGCCTCGGTAAAAAAACGAGTATAGTTCCACTCCCTTTCCACCTAGTCTCCTGCACACACAAGAAATCTTTCCTCGTCCTTTCCATCACATCTACTATCTCCCTCAGTCTTCCTGTTAGTGTACCAACGTTCCACATACCTGCTCTAATCTTCCACGCATCACTTACAGGGGATGCCCTAGCCACATACATAATTCTTACAACATCAGGCATGGTTCATTGTTTGGCAAAGGGGTTTTTACAACCGCATGTCCTTGCTGTCATCAACCACAGTTATTGGCTGTGATGATTGCCTGATGATGGAGGAATGTAAATCTCCGAAACTAGTTGCAACTAATAAAGATGGTCTTCATTCAAGCCCTGGTTTTAATATTTATTTTTGTTTTCATTGTTATCAAGTTGTCTGGAGAATAATTGACCTCATTTTGTGGGATTTTGTTTCTACTAGGCATATGGTCATGTAGAATAGTAGTTTAGTAATTGTTGTTCATGGAGAATTGCATGGGTAAGAAAGTTTGTACATGTGGATCATGAATTAAAAGTCTTCAGCTTTACCATGTTGTGTGTGTTTGTGGGTGATAAGTTGCTTCTCTGTTAACTGCTTCATGAAGCCGCATGCTCTTCTGGGACCCCCTAGATCAGTGGTTCTCAGTGGTGCAAGCCATAGGGAAAATTTAAAAATTATCTAATTATATTTGTTATTCTCTTAACAAGAGTGAGGAACTAATATTCAGAAGTATATAAAAAAATGCAAACCTATCGCCTTGTAATGTTAGTTTCCTATAGTCTGCTACTCTAGTTAGACTCTTTGGGCTTACCATGTTTTGTAATTATGTGCCTCCCTCCCCATCCCTCGAAACCCCTTCTCTTGATCTTTTTCATTTTCCTTTTGCATGAAGTGTCTGCGCCAGCATTCTTTCCATGCCTCCCCGAATAAGAGAATGAGCAGAAAGATATTGGAAGCGATAGTGTTGACAGCCGTCCAGTTTTTATCGCAAAGCACTTCTTTGGGTTTGTTCAAGTGAGTATCCAAGGAAAGGTCCATCATAGAGATAAGAGCTCTGGCATACTTCCTTCTGGCCTTAGGAGTCCTTGTATGTATACTCATACACATACCCTGTATGTATAAATATGTGCACCCTTTATGTATCATGGCCTTGGGAGGGTTTAAATAAAAGTGGTGCAAAGGATCCAGAGTCACGCAGTCAGAAAAAGGGGTCCCTGGGATAAGCATCTCTCTCTCTCTCTCTCTCTCTCTCTCTCTCTCTCTCTCTCTCTCTCTCTCCTCTAATAATACCATTCATAGATATGGTGTTGTTGATTTGCTTTGTTGTAAAAGTTTTGTTAAATCCTGCCTAAGAAGGTACTCATTTGTAAGAGTGATCCAAGGTGTTTATGTTGTGCAAGCATTGTGTAAAGTGTATAATGGTGTACCACCTAAAGAAAGGTAATGTAATGTTTACTGGTTTTATTATATTAAGAGTTAAAGTGATGTTCTAGGTAAAAGAGAATTATTATTTAGATAAGAGATGAACATATCTCTTATTGTGAGTCTGAATGTGTCTGTTATAATTATATATCATTGTAAAATACAGACTGCAGTACATTCTTTAGAAAGTCTTGAAAGACGAGTTTAACCTTTTAAAAGTGAAGGTAATCTGAAAGATTACACACCTTTTAATGACACCAGAAATTAGCTGTTTGTATATTTCCATTTTCTACATTTCCATTCCTGTATGTCTGTGCTATCATATTACTCAATTATAACATTATTTACAAAGTTTGTGCTGGTGACATTTAGCATTTTGTTGAAGTATACTATTATTAAGATTTCAGAAAATATTGTGGATTCCAGTTTGTAATATTTTATTGAATGATTGTGTTGGAGTGTAATGAATCAGTATATGTTTAAACTTATGATAGTTAATATTTGAATCTACTTAACCAAATTTCTTTCTTAATAAATTAAAGTTTCAGAATTAAACGGATTAAGAAATACTTAAATCTTTTACTAATACTAATTTGATAGTAAATCTTTTGATTGTGAACTCTGCAATATAACTTTGAACTTAGAAATAAACCTGTTTGTTTAAAGTTATAAAAGTACAGCGTTTCATTTCCGACTCACTATAATTGAGAAATTAGCTGAATGTACAAGGTAAGTAGATATATCTTCTGTTTGTTCAATGAGACTAATCATGTAAATAGAAACTAGAGAAATGAAGTAGGAAATGGTTAAAGGTGATACCCATTTCATCATCTGATATAACTTGTTAATTGCTACCTGTCTATAACTTGATAGTTAAGCATTGATTTTCTCAAGTGATAAGTAAGTTTTATGGGATCACTGTACCTTTAGAATATTCAGTCTTAATATTTTTATTATGAGGTTTCAAGTATCTGGGTCATGGAGGTAAATTTTTGTGTAATAACTCAGGTGCTTGATCACTCTATGACAAACAGATTTGGTGCTCAGACTCTGGGAAATTTATGAATGGAAAATTAAATTAAAGAACGGGATTAGACAGATTAAGTGGGATTGAACCCAGGATTGAACAGTGACAAAATATTTGATGGTTAGATCTGGGAGAATTAAACAAATTATTTGGTGCCCATTGTCCAGGAAGAACTAAACAGAATATCACTCTGGTTTATGATTTATACTGGTGGCGTTAGGAATATATTTTTGGTAGGAGAGTAACCATATAATTGTTTTGAAGTGAATTGTAAACCCTTTTGTTGAGTAAACTAGAAAAAATGGCTCGGTTTGAAGTTCAGGAATTTTTGGCCGCTCCAACCATCAGAAAGTTATCTGAATCTCACCTGACTAAGGTACAGTGACATGGGGGTATTGTTACTTTTGATATGATTGATAAGTCAAGGTGTCGCAATCCAGGCATTAATAAGGTTTGGTAAAGTATATGAAGAGTTAAGGGAGGTATATGAATCCGTTGAATGCAGCTGAGGTAGAATTTACAAATAAGGTAAGGCAAGAGAATGAGAACGGTGATGTACAGGCAGAAACTTAGAAGTTTAGACATGAAGAATTTTGGGGTAGACTGAAGGTGCTAGGAATGAAGAAAACTTACTTAGCTGATACAGGCTGGATAAAGAAGAATAAGAAAGAGAAAAGGCAAAAGAAGAAAGAGACAGAGTAAGGAGATGAGAAGAAGAAGAAAGAGAAAAAGCAAAACATGAAAGGGAGTTGGAGTTAATCAGAGCTCGATCCATACTACCTGTAAACCCATATAACTATATCCAAGGTAATGCAGACCCTGTGTTTGATGTAGTAAGAGTACAGAAGTTAATTCCAAAATTTACATAAGAAGCTCCAGATGAGTTTTTTGATCACTTTGAAAAAGTGGCTTCAAATATGGGATGACCAGGGGATAAATGGTCAGTTTTGATACAGAGTATTCTCATTGGTAAAGGAAGAAGTGCCTACTTAGCCTTATCAGCTGATCAGTGTAAAGAGTACCAGGTACTCAAACACAATGTGCTACAGGTTTACCAAATGACCCCTGAATATTACAATGAAAATTTCAGATTTTTGAGGAAGGATGACAAGATGACTTTCTTGGATTATGCCTATAAAGTAAGGAGATGTTTTAAATGATGGGTGGAGGCTAAGCAGTTAAGTCTATGGACGAACTTTAGAATTAGTGGTCTTAGGGCAATATCTAAGAGGAATTCCTGAACATATACGTGAGCTATTTGAGAGAGAGAGAAAGGTGAAGAAACTTACAGCTGTTACTCTGAGGAGGACTACAACATAATATCCAACAAAAAGAATTATAATGGCAGGTACCAGAACCAACAATTCACAGGTTATAGGTCTCAGTCGAATTTTAAGAACAGTGCTGTGAGAAACCCCTCTAATAACTATGCCAGCACAAAGCTGGTGATATGCTCCCATAGCAGTGGGTATTAAACCGGCCCCTTCTAGTTCATTCTGACGGGTGCAGAAATTATCATGGTTTACAAGTGTGAAGAGTAGGACATTATAGTCAAGGTTGCTATAGAGTGTACCAGCAGACTAAACCAGTTGACAGGTGACAAGAGCTAACCAGGCAAAGCCAATCATGAGGAACATCAGGAAAATGAAATGAGACAAGCAGAGGCTTAGTAACCAGTGGGAAATGCAATTTCCTGTAGTGAGGCGAAGAGGAGGGGAGGCTTTCTTTTTGCTTACATATCTATGCAGGTATGCTGACAACTCTCTTTTGAGTACAGTACCAAAGTGAAGATATTACGTATGCAGGAAGTAATCATAGTGTGGTAGTTTGAGGTGGTCACCCATAGTTGGAGAAGAATCTCACCGGAGATTCAGTTATTTTAAAGGGTATAGGAGGAGAGGAAGTAACTCCTATATGCCGCTTGCATTTGTCATGAATTCAGTGACATATAGGAAATATTGATTTTGCAGTAAAGGACTCACTTATTGTTGAAGGTGCATGTTTTTTTACTGGGTAATGAAGTTGGTGGTGTTCTTCTGTGCCTTGTCCTGTAGTGACAGACAAACCGTTAAGGATTAGTCCTCACAATAGAATTAGAGAAGAAAACCTTCACCATTTCAAGTTGTGTAACTACCAGGAGCATGAAGAGAATTGAGCATAGGCTGAAGAACTGAGACTTCCATCTGCACTAGAAGGATCTTTGAGTTTAGAAGTGCTGTTCCAGGAAAGTGAAGTTTCCAATGTCAGTACTGAAGAGGGATTCTGAAGAAGAGGAAAACTGCTTATTGCAAAAAGAGACCTGAGTAGTCAGCACCCTGAAGACAGCAGTGAAAAACTACCAGCGCAGAGTTAATGCAGATATTGGAGAGTTCAACCCTTTGAAGTTGTTCATGACTAGAGAGAAATTAGTGGAACTGGCAGAAGAGGGATAATAACGTTGGCTGATCTTGTTCTTCAGAGTTGTCGAACAAGAAGAAATGCAACAAACTTCACTCATATTATCTAAAGGATGGATTAATGAGGAAACATCGACCTGCAGATATACCAGGAAATACTGAATGATGTGAATATCATCAAATTTTGATTCCATATCCATTGAGGAAGCAAGTGGTAGCAGTAGTGCACGAGGCTGGACATATGGGAATCAGGAAGACTGTTGAGAAGGTTATGAAGTATTTTTTTTGGCCTGACTTACAAGGATGTCAGTAAATTTTGCAGGGAGGTCGTATGCCAGATAGCTGAAAACCATATGAAACTATTCAAAAGCTCCCTACAACTGATAGAAGTTAGAGGAGAACCCTTTAGCAAGGTGATAATAGATGTGGTTGGAATTGATTCCGAAAACGAAGAAAGGACATGAATATTTGTTGACGCACGTCCGTAACAAGATATCCAGAGGCGATTCCTGTAAGAAGTATATGCAAAGGTAATTGCTGAGAAGTTGGTGAATTTTTCTCCAAGTCGGGAATTCCAGAAATTGTACAGAGGATAGAGGAACGAACTTCACCCCAAAATTAATCGCAGGATGCATACAGTTGCTAGGAGGAAACAACAGTTATCTACCACTTATCACCCAGAGACTGAGGAGCCTTAGAAAGTCCCACCAGACTTTGCAAAAGCATGTTAACCAAGTACTGTAATGAATGGGAAGAGAATGGGATGTTGGTTTATCTAATGTTATTTGAGGTTGTGAAATACTTTCTATCAAGAAAGTATGGGATGTCTGCCAAACGAAAATCAAGAAAGTATTCATGTCTGGTCAAACGAAATGATTTCGGTTGACACATGAAAGGTCCGTTGTAAATCCTTGCAGAGAATCAAAGAAAATCAAGAGGAACTCCAAAAGAGAATATGTAAATAACTTGAGGAAAGCTTAGAAGAAATTAGAAAATCTCCTTGAAAATCTGAAGACAAGCCAAAGGAAAATGAAAAGAAAGTATGATGCTGACTGCTAAGAACTTTAGTGTTGACAGCAAGTTCTAGTGTCTTACCAGTGAAAAGGTTTCCCTTACAAATGAATTTCAAGGTCCTTATAGGATAACAGAAAAGTTAAGTGATCAGAACTTATGATTGAAACACTAGGAGAAGCAATGACAGAGGAAGATACATGTAAATCTTTGAAACCCTACTCAGAGATTAGAATGAGGCTATGCTCCATAACCTAAACAACTTCTGTATATGAGGCATGATGTCATGAGTTGGAGTTGAAAACAAGATGAACAATTCCTAATATTAGAAAATTTAGAAACAAACTAAAACATCTAAGTGTTGAACAAGGCAAAGAATTAAATGATATGATCCAAAGTTTCCCTAAGATTTTTACAGACATTCCTAAATGTACCGACTTGACAAAGCATGAGATAAAGATCAGAGAAGATGCTAAACCATTCAAGCAAAGAGCTTATCGTATCACCCTTCACTAAGATGTTTTGGAAAATAGTTGAATATTTGTTAGTAGCACGATTACAGAGCCCAGTTCAGGTCATTACAGTTCTCCTTGTGTGTTATAAAGAAACCAGATAGTTTCTTTAGGATGTGTATTAATTATACACAACGTAACAATTTTTTACAAAAGTTTTGTTTATTTTTATTTTTGTTACTGTTTATTAATCACTTTTCTCTGCTGATTCCAAAAATGTAATTATTTTTTCTGTATCATCGACCGTTATAGAAATATATCGTCTTTCAATGTTATGTATATTCAGAACTGTTATATGTTCTGCTACCCAGTGAATATCTAATTTTCTCTTTGAGATAAATCAATTACAAAGTTCTGCTATCTTCAGGATGGGTACTAGAGGGTGTACAAATTCTCCAGATTCATTTTGCTATGTGTGTGGTTATTATATTGGAAAGAATAGGTATTACATAAGATCGTGAAAGGTGCCAAATTGTGGATAGCGTGCAGACTCTATTTCGGAATGTCCATGGGTGACCAGGACAAACCATGGGCCCCTCATGTGATATGTGGAAGCTGCCGATCTACTCTAGAAGGATGGTTAAGGGGTACAGGAAGGACAATGCCTTTTGCCGTTCCCAGAGTATGGAGAGAGCCGATAAACCATCACGATGATTGTTAATTCTGTATGACTGATGTGACAAAGTACAGAAAAGTGAAAGGAAGACAAGCTCTGCAGTATCCAGACATCCCATCATCTAGAGCCCCTGTCCTACATGATGGCACCTTATCAGTACCACAACCACCACAAAATGTAAGTATACTTATCATACTCTCCAAAAGTCTTACTTTTAATTAACTTGAACATTAAGTATTTACTAGCTATGCATTCATTTTCCTAAAGATGTATGGAATACTAACATTTTTCAAGTCTTTGTTCAAGTTGCTGTATGTAGTTATTTCTTTCCTTTTAGATGGAAGGGGCAATGGCTATTTCATCTGAAGAGCCAGCAAGTAGCAGCAGCCAAGAAATGGAGGAAGCTTTCGTACCAAGAACGACTTCAGAGCCTCAGTATCAAGGACGATGGGATACTGCTATAATGGGAGATCACTATGGTCTCTTGTCAGGAAAGATGAAAGTATACACTCTAGATAATCTCGATCGTCAAAGCACTTCTGATCATAAGAAAAGAGTTATCAAAGCATTTAAAGGGCAGAATTGTATTGTTTCTTTTTGTTCTAACTAATATTGTACTTCCTAAATACCTTTCAAGACATGAAAAAGTACGTATTGTAGTGTAATTATCCTTAGAATATTAGAATAGGTTGAACCAACATACTGCTGTAGGGAAAAGTTGGGTATAGAACGAGAAAATATGAAATTAAGAATAAATTAAAAACCATCGATATAACATCAAAACGAATGTGATTTTTGAATTCAGTGGCATAAAATACATATATAAACACCAAAAAATACAAATAAACAAAACATGTGTTACATTGTGTTATAGGAAACTGAATTCCATCAATGTAGCTGATAATTGTCCCTTACCTCTTATTGATCAATTACTTGATAATATTTGGCAAGCCAAGCTTGTTTCTAAAGTGGTGAAAGAGTTACAAAGATTTGTGAATGTGCTTAGAGTTTATCACCTATTTTGTGCAAGTTTTTCAGCCATAATAATTTCCCTGATTGTTTGTATAATCTTGTGTAAAGAGTGAGAACATTTTTGGAGAGAGCAGTGTAATTGTAGATTATTTATCCCATTCTGAATCGATGGATTCGAACCCGGGATAATTAATCTTCTGGGGTGAGGAATATTATATATATAACCATTCTACAGGTGTTATATGTGTCTCTGAAATTTTTTATGTTTTTCTTGCAGATTCGTCATTTGTTGTGAAGATATGATTTTAAAATGTCTTTTTCTTACAGATAAATTGTGTATCATGTAATCTTAAAATGTCTTGATATGTTTTTTCCATTTGTTTAATACATTGTGCGGTATATTAAAACGAATTCTTAACAGGCTGTGTTGTCGAGAGAGAGGGAGATATTAAAATTTAAGATTCTTATCAGATCATTTAGGTACATCCTGTATTTACTCAAGTTTGTGAAGGAAGTCATGTTTGGAGAAAGGCAAGTCCCTCTTTGCTTATCGTGATGAGTTGACAGCCAATCAGCAAATTGCCTGTTACATGTTTGTTCTGTGTGCCTAACCCATGTTTATTAACTGTGTCTGCGCTTATTCTTTTCCATATTCTTGAATAAGAAAATGAGTAAGAAAGAGAGTTGAAGTTGACATGTTGATGGCTGGCCAGTTTTGGGTCGCAAAGCACTTCCTTTTGTTTGTTTAAGTGCATGAGTGTCCAAGGAAATGTCCATCATAGAGATAAGAGCTCTGGCATATTTCCTTCTGGGCCTTAGAGTCCTTGTATGTATACCATACATGTACAACTGTATGTATAATGTATGTACACTTTATGTATCATGTATTCTGGGAGGGTTAAAAGTTAAAAGTGCAGTGCTAATCCAGAGTCACGCAGTCAGAAAAAGGGGTCCCTGGGATAAGCATATCTCTCTCTCTCTCTCTCTCTCTCTCTCTCTCTCTCTCTCTCTCTCTCTCTCTCTCTCTCTCTCTCTCTCTCAATAATACCATTTATATATATATAAGGGTGTTATGCTGATTGCTTTCCTGTTTGTAAAAGTTTTGTTAAACTTGCCCAAGAAGTGTACTCATTTTGTAAGAGGTGATCCAAGATGTTTATATTGTGCAAGCATTGTGTAAAGTGTATAATGGTGTACCACCTAAGAAAGGTAACGTGATGTTTGCTGGCTTTATTATCTTAAGAGTTAAAGTGATGTTCTAGGTAAAAGAGAATTATTATTTTGATAAGAGATGAACATATCTCTTAATGTAAGTTCTAATGTGTCTTGCTGCTAATTATATATCATTGTGTATGTCATTGTGACTTGGCAGTGTTGTCTTTGAGAAAGTCTTAGAAAGACGTGAGTTTAACCTTTTTTAAAAGTGAAGGTAATCTTTTGAAAGATTGTTATAATCTTTAAACATATTTTCGTCTTAGAAATGGCTATTGGTATATTTCCATTTTTGCATATTTCATTCCTATATGTCTGTGCTATCATGTTACTCTAATTTTATAATTACTATTTTACAAAGTTCTGTGCTGGTGATTACTTAGCATTTTGTTGGTGCATACTTATTATTGAGATTTCAGAAAATATTTATGTGGATTCCAGACAGTAATATTTTGTTGAGTGTAATTAATCAGGTATGTGTTTAAAACTTGAGTGATAGTTAATGGTTTGAATCTTACTTAAACAAATTGCTTTCTTAATAAATTAAAGTTTTGTGAATTAAACTTGATTAAGAAATACTTAAATCTTACACTGTTATCAATTAAAAGTAAATCTTTTTGAGATTGTGAACTCTGCATATAACTTTTGAACTTAGAAAAAACCTGTTTGTTTAAAGTTATAAAAGTACAGCATTTCATTTTGACCATCATTAATTAGAGAAATTAATGAATGTGTACAAGGTAAGTGATATATCTGTTTGTTCACCTGAGACTTATCTATGTAAAATAGAACCAGAGAAACAGTTATAGTGTTTGTTGAAGTGATACCCATTTTCCACTGGTCTGGATATAACTTATTATTTGTTACCTCACCCATAACTTGATAAAGTTACATTGATTTTCTCAAGTGATAAGTAAGTTTTATGGGATCACTATACCTTTAGAATATTCAATCTTAATATCTTTGTTATGAGGTTTCAAGTATCTGGTCGAAGTGAGGTAACTTTTTGGTATTAGTATTTGTATAATAACCAGGTGCTTGATCACTTCGTGACAATATATATATATATATATATATATATATATATATATATATATATATATATATATATATATATATACACTATATATATATATATATATATATATATATATATATATATATATATATATATATATATATATATATATTGTATCCTTCTCCTGTAATTTGTCAATTTATCATATGCCTCACTCTGCTTTCTTTTATCAGAGTAATCCTTGCACTTAATTAATTCTCCACAGACAAAGATACTGCCTGTGAAGTTCAATAAACTCCTCCCAGAGCTCCTCATCTGCCGACATAGCAATTATGTTTCCCTTTCAGCGTCTAGTTGAAACTGAAGTAAATCTTGTGATCACATCATAGACGTGGAGGCTTCGGGCCTCGGTGACTGAAAAAGAAGCCACAAACCTGGCAACAGCAGACTGCGAGCTGGTCGGAGAGGCCGACGGACTCTTCCCACTTTTGATCGGAGGAGAACACCATAGACAGTGAGGTTTACTTCCGGTTCAGGTGACCTAATCCGGCAATTGTATCATCTATGGGCCCTTTAACCATCCGAGGCTGAGAGCGAGTTGCTGTTCATGCCAATCGTGTCCGAGACCGAGACTCCACACCATCCGAGTCTGAGTACAAAGCTAACATGAGGATTCAGTAATTGGTCTGAATTTGTATCCATTCCGATGACGCCGTTTGTTCAAAATGTTTCACACTTCTACTACAATCACTTCATCAATAAGTCAATAAATCAAACGAGCAACAGTCATTCATTTGAAGAAATTGAACCCACATGATCATATCAACTCCTACAACTAGGTTGTACTTAATTCCTTATAACTGAATGTTAAAATAACCATAGAGAACAAATGATAGCTTTCTACAACCCTTCGTGGCCTTAATAACCACACGGTCACTTGTGATGTATATGACTTCAGCGAGAAATGATATACTGGATAGTTAAGTTGTTACTTCATCTTGTACGATCGTTTTACAGCCAAAGCAATGTTTTCATTCTGAACTGTTTATGAAGTGGCTACTTTCCTAGATTTCGTTAGAGCAGGTCGAAGGCTGTCCCACTCAAGAGGACAAATTTCCCAAATAGAACGAAGGTCTTCATGAGCATAGACAACTTGACTGATGAAGAGAGGTCTAAACCCTTCTGTCTGGAAACTTATGCTATGGAAGTGTGATAGCCTTTCATCATAAACTAAGCGATGCTTGTTTCAGCAAAGGTAAATGGGGAAGTCAAAGATCTACTGAACAGAAGTTCTGAATGGAGGGAGGTCCTTTCTACAGTACAGCCACAAAGAATTGCCCACTTTCCTTGGTGTACTTGTTTGTAGAGAAACAGTGGAGGCATCCAGACATTTTTCGTGCAGTCCTGCAACAAGAGAATCACTGTTTCTTTCATGATTGTTGTCTCAGTCATGCTTTCCAAAGCCTACTATGAGATTCAGGGCCTCTGTGACACGGTTTTTTCGCAATAACTTTTTATCTACGCATTTCATAAATATAACGCTTATTCAGAATACACATTATATCTACACATAAATTTTGACTGCATTCTGCATTACGTAGGTTGAATAAATTTGGTACTTATAATGTAGGAGTGACTTTTTTTGAAGACGGGCCAACTTACTCAGAGAAAAGGTTTCTAACGCACTCGTTACGTAACTTATGACAGCATTTCTTCCCTCTTTCTCGATGGATGATTGGCTATACGTAACGAAGGCTAGACCTCTGGCAACAATGATAATTGTCATAATGAACAAACCAACAAAATATGTTAATAAATACAAAAACGCTTCGATTATTAGTCTAACTCCCAGAAATAAGTTTCCTAAGAAATTACAGTCTACTTTATAGGTCACAATCAGATTGACAAGATGTAGGGAATAGTTGGTAATTTTCAAAAACCTAGTAGACAAGCTTGATTTGATAACTGCTATATCCAGTTTCAAGCAATTTTTATTTATTGACTATCTACCTATTTACTGAAAAAAAATAGCCGGTACCGTATTTTGGCTTAAAACCTTCACCAATAATTATCGTCAGAATGATGACTTCATGAGGCTCCACCCACTTTGGCCTCGTTATAATTCAGGATAACACTGAAGGCTATCATGGGCATTGTTGGATTAGAAAATTTAACTTCTGGCTATAAAAACTCATTTCTCGAGTAGTTGTAAGAAGTGCTAAATGATCCTCAAGGATCCCAGCAGTTGGCCTAAACGTTTAATTCATGTATATTACTGCTGTTACTACTGTTGCGGCACTACTGCCACAGTAGTATTACTACGCTAGCACAGATACCCCACCCACATCTATGTATCGTTCCGCCATTCATAAAGTCTTTGTCATGTTTTTTCACTGTGCAATAAGCCATGGTCTCCTCAGAAATTAAGTTTAACATTAGATGATAGGTTATTTCATTAAGCTAACAAATTATGGCAACTGGGTATGTTATTGCCGATGCTGAAGCTAAAGATAAAGAAAAAAAATGATATCGGATGATCCGTTGGTCTGCTGGAGATTTTAGCACATATAAGCTTGTATTTACTTTGGATAAAAATCTTATTTTAACAAAAATAGTTATATAAAGACTGTTTACATACAATCTCTCTCTTTCTCTCTCTCTTCGTGACATAGTGAATAGTTAATGGAAATGTTCAAAATCCTGAATGACTTTACAAGTATTATAATCACATTATGCTAAATACAAATCAGACCATAAACATTGGATTTAAAATAGAAACTGAATAATTACCTATTCAGGCTATAGTAAGTATGGCCACGGGCTTTCTCTTGACTGTATAAAGTTGCAAGTCGTAAGACAAATGCAGTTTTGCAACCACAGGGACAATTCCAAATCCTGTTAGCCATTCTTGACTGCTATGGGTTTCAGAGCCGATGGAACAAGGTGAATGAGTTTCTGTCTGGTGGATGGGCGGGGCAACATTTCGTCAAATGGTGTTTACCTTGCTTACGTAATGAATGTTTTTCGACTCTTGGCTCGTAATCATTGGCCGTGGCGTCGGCTAGATAATTTTTACTCTATAAAAATTAAAACTATCGGGTTTAGGTTATTGATAATGCTAACAAAATTTGTGTGTGGTTGTAAAATATACATATGTCAACTTTCAGCTACATCCGATGCTTTGATAAGGAGCAAAGTCCAAAAAACCGTGTTACAGAGGCCCTGAATCTCATAGTAGGTTGTATTCAATGGCTCTCAGGTCCAAAGAAGTCAAAACTTAACAGTTATGGTGGCATAGACCCTAAGGGAATCTTTCCTATCTTTTTTAAAAGACTGCTGATTTCATTGATCTCAACATGTCTTGAATTTATTAGGAGACAAAAATTTTTCAGCTCAGGCATTTTGAGAAGCACTGCAAATCTAATTCTAAAATTAATGTGATATATATACATACATATATATATATATATATATATATATATATATATATATATATATATATATATATATATATATATATATATATATATATATATATTACAACTATTTTCAGAAGATCAATTTGGAGGAAGGAAAATTGCTGCAATACCTAAGGGACCAAGTCCATCCTCCTGCCTTTCTAAGTATAGGCTAATTCAATTAACCCTGTTTTATCTTAGGTTTTTTAGAAGCTGCTCTCTAAACATCTCTGTAGGTTTGTTGAAGGTAATAGCCTGCTACTAGCATTACAGTTTGGGTTTTGTAAAAGCCTTGGTATTTGTGGCACACTCTTGTCAGTATACCCTGTCTTAAAGAGTGCTTTTGATGAGGGTGCAGAGGTATGCATGGTCAGTTTAATTTTAAGTTCAGCCTTTGACCCTGTGAATCATGAAGCACTTATTTACAAGCTAAGATTATTGGGAATTGGTAGGTCTTTTATTAATATTCTAAATGAATTTTTAATAAGCAGAAACCAAAGGGTCTGTGTTGATGGCCAGTAGAGTACCTTTAATAATGTCATTATTTCAAGTGTTCCTCAAGGTGCTGTTGTAGGATCTTTGCTATTTATTATCTATACTAGTGATATGTGGCAAGATCTAGAGAACAAACTGACTGCATACGCCGATGATGCTACCCTTCTAGCTCCTGTTCCTTCTCCATGCCTTAGATCTGTGATTGCATAATCCCTGAACAGAGATCTGGCACATATTCATGAGTGGAGTAGGCTTTGAGGAATGAAGCTTAACCCTTCTAAAACTCAAGTGTGAGCATTAGTCAGTCCAGAACTCTTTCACCGTTGCATCCTGACATACATTTAAATATGGTTTAAATGTCAGTGACTCTTTTAAGATTTTAGTTTTAACTTCTGATAAGAAACTGACTTTTAAGAAGCATATATGTAATATTACATCCTCTGTTTCTCAAAAGTTGTCATCTTGCAGAAAAGTTTGAGAATGTTTTGGGGATGAAGCTATAATATCTAAGTGTTTTAACTCCTCTTCTTCCTTGCTTTCCAGTGTGGTCCTTGGTGCTGACTCTCATCTCAAACTCTTGGACAGAGTTATAACATCACTCTAGTTATTTTTCCAACTCTTAATGTTGACCTGTGGCACATAGATAAAGTGAGTTCATTATGTTTGTTTCATAGGATATGCTACATGCTCTGCACTCTTTTCAGTTTTCTGTAAAACAAAAGTATAGGGCCGGCTTTGTCTGTCCGTCCGTTTTTTTTCTGTCGGCACTTTTTCTGTCTGCCCTCAGATCTTAAAAACTACTGAAGTTAGAGGGCTGCAAATTGGTATGTTGATCATCCACTCTTCAATCATCAAACATACCAAATTTTTGCCCTCTAGCCTCAGTAGTTCTTATTTTATTTAAGGTTAAAGTTAGCCATAATTGTGCTTCTGGCAACAATATAGGATAGGCCACCACCAGGCCATGGTTAGAGTTTCATGGGCTGCAGCACATACAGCATTATACCAAGACCACCAAAAGATAGATCTGTTTTCAGTGGCCTTAATTATACACTGTAGCTGCTGTACAGAAAACTCGATTGTGCCGAAGAAACTTCAGCACATTTTTTACTTGTTTTACCTGACCTAGCTGTTTTTGCAACTCTAGGTAGGCTGTTGCTGCAAACAGTTTGTCATTTTCTAGCATCAGGTTTGATATACTCAGTTTCCTTGGAGTTCATCTTGGCTACAACTAAAATGTCGAATAGTTTTCCTTGTGCAGTTGTGGATTCTTCTGCTCTCCAAATATTTAAGCAAGGAGCAAATTCATTCCTGCTCTCTACTGATATCTCCTAAAGTTTTGGTATATAATTTTTATTTTCTGTTCCTGCATGTTTATTGAATTGCCACCATTTCCTATAACTTTTCTCTTTCTGTTAGCTGATTTCCCTTTGAACCCCTCTTGTGTTAATAATCTGTTGACTCATTCCATAAGGATTTTCAGCTGAAGGTTTAAAGAAAGAAAAAGTGAAGCCGATGGTACCTCTGAACATGTGGCTGACAAAGGAAAGGGAGCCAAGAGGGATCTATCTTAGTGCCTTGACCAAGAAAGAAAGTAAATCATGGAACCATTCAGTGGTCCACTGGTATAGTGGTTAGTGTTGTGGCATGCCACTCAGATGTTGAGGGTTTGCATCTCCCCCAGGGAGATGAAAAATCACTGGCTCTGTATCATGAACAGTTACTGCTGCAGTGTGGGGCTGCAGTGGGAGGTTGAAACCAACATTCTTTGGAAGCTTGAATTTCAAGTCAATGGCCCCTTTAGTGTGCTTGTTCCATGTGAATAGGTTTCATCTACTGAAATAATGATAATAATAATGTGGCCAACAAAGAGCCACATGGGTCAACTTGAGACACAAGATGATTAAAACACCCTGTTTGCTCACAAAATAAACCGGGTAGAATGGTGGAAAGGCATCGATATCTTGAATGTCCCAAGGGTCCTGGAAAGCATTTCCCAGCTGCCCAGGGGTTTGGAACGGTAGAGCATAGTACCACAAGCTTCCTGTTTAGATGTGTGGTGAACAGAGCAATCACTGGTGTTCCCCAAAGCTCAAAAGGCCTCTTCCCTATTCATGGGTGTAGGGCCTACTCTGCCCCTACAACCTGACCCTAGAGGTTGAGCTGACCTGCCAGAACATTCTGCTTGCCTGGGATGTACCTAATTGATAGCTAAATGGCATGGTGAACTGCCAACTCATGTAGCTGCCTTCCAGCTGACAGAGAGAAAGGGAGACTGTCCCTCCCTGTTAGTTGAAATGCCACTATGGTGGTGGTGTCGCTCAATAGCACTACTGAGTGACCTATCAACTGCCCTTAGAATGTTTGCATCACTAGCAAAGCTGCTTGCATTTCCATTATGTTGGTATGCACATGAAGTACATCTTTTGTCCACACACCTCAGACAAATGAGCCATTTAGGTGGGAATCCTTACTTTCCTTCAACGCATCCAAGGTCAGATGCATATCCAGAGGGGGAGAGTTCAGAGGAGCTCCCACCAAAAGGTTTTCTGCCATCCTGTCAGCAATCAAGGTCCTCTCTGGTTTCACCACTGAAGGTCACGAGATGAGAGGGGGGTCACTTAGGGCCAACAAGTGCTGCTTCAGTTGCCACTGAAGCAAGTACAGGTGGCGACACCCCTACAGGAAGAGTCTCCAATGATGATAGCTGGTCAAAGCTGAGCCGGTTGTTCCTGTGAAGATAAGAACTGTGCTACTAGCTCTGTGAACTTGCTCATATGAAAGTCAGAAGGAAAGACTCACTGCTGCTGAGTCTATAGCATGACTGGGTACTTTGCCTGCCACCTGAGAATAAGATCTGGTCTCTCCAAGTTTATCACAGTCCCCAGGTTGTGGCCAAATGGGAGGAGGTATTCTTTGTTGTGTAGCAACTGGTAAAAATTTACTTTAGTTGCACAGCCTGATTCCTACCAGTCACCGACTGGGATAGATCATGTCGCCCAAAGTTAGGTTAGGTAGGTAATATCTGGTTAGGTCAGGACCTGGCATTATAGGAAAGATTGTGTCTATTTATGTATGAGGAACCTGTCCTGGTCGACGACTGGTGGAAATCAAGCTGCACAACTGAAGTAAAGTTTTACCTAGCAACTGAGTTTTGGAGGATTCCAGAACCAGTTAATCATCCTGGTAATGCAGCAAGAATATACTTTATAAGTGGGCCCAGGCCAAAAGCAAGATGAAAACCCAGCTTGGCAATTGAGCGTCTGTTGCCAGTCTGAAGCAAAGTACTTTGAACTAACAGAGTCCCTCTGCAAATACTTCCAAGAGTTCTGATGGACATGCACATGAAAGTATATGTCCTTTAGATCTATTAAAAGCATGAAGTCACCTCTTTGATAGAATCTAAAGTTGGATATGCTGTTTCCACCCTCGTTTGAATCTGGGGCAAACTCAGCCAGAAGAGAGAAGTTGATATCTGGTCTCTGCCCACCAGTTGCATTCTCCACCTGGAAGAGGTGACTGCAAAACCCTGAAGACTAAAGGGGGACAGGCAGCAGTCTGAGATTGGAATCTGGATACTATTCTAAAGAAAAACAACTACCGAGGCCTCTGCCCACTGTTTCTGCCACATTGCCCAATGGCTGCAGACATCCCCCTACTCATGGCCATTGAGGAGGAGGACTACAAACCTCAGAATCCTCCTTTTTTCTTCTCTTTCCTCCCTTCCTAGACTTGGTTGGGAGAGGAGAGCAACACAACTGGGAAGGCTCCCTGCCCTTTCTCAAGGAAGAACATTAGGATATGTCCTGGGTTTGGAAGGAACAGGCTCCTCCCAACCCAGACACTGAAGGCTTGGCTGCACCAAAGGTTTAGCCATAGTCATCCTTGAAACCCCAAAATGTTTGAAAGATTAGAGAACTTTGGGACCCTGATCTTCTTTTCTCCACCATTTTCTTTGGGATGAATAACAATGAGCCCCTATCCTGAGGAGTGAGATTACCCTCCACCAAAACTTGTCTCAAAAACAGAGACACAGCCGTATCTCATTACCTGAGGACAAAGTTTGCCTACAAGTTGGTGCTCTGGTGTGAGAGGAAAGTCAGTGCCTTCCCTCCTCACATCAGCAACTCCTAAACTTCTTGTCATCCTGGGATGAGACATGTAATGGCAAAGTTTGCCAATATGTTCAACCACAGGTCAAACCAAGAATTACGTACTGTCCTGTTGGAGTCTCTCCAAGGGCAGATCGTGTGTCAGTCCGAAGACTGCAGGGGAATAAAATAAAAATACAGTTGAAATATGAAAATGTTGGGAATCTGTGAAATACATCAACAACAATAGTTGCTATGAGATGGCTTCATGCATTTGGAAGCAAGTTGCCAGATAGTACTTCTTTAAGCTTTAGTCCAAAAGATTTTGGAGAACTTTACATTAGTTTTTCTGAGTGAGTTAACCAGGGTTGGTAAGGCTGGGTCTGAAATTTCAGCAACATTATCATTCAGTCTCTGTATCATCTATATTGTAGTGGCTGAAGATAGTGCCCTGATGAAGGTGGCAGGAAAACCTTAAAGGTCCTAGTGGTGGTCATTCTGATGTAAGTTTTCGGGCATCCCCCAGCCAGATATTTAAGCATGTATACCCTGTGACATATCTTCATATCACCAGGAAAGCAGGAATGTTAAGACGGTCAGATCAAATGCTATTTGCTTTTTATTGTAAAGTATAAAGGTAATTTTGTCATCTGGCAAGTTGGTGGTGGCGTTTCTGTAATTTTCTTACTCGAGGCATCTTCATCCTTTCTGAATCTACAGTGTTGGGATATTCTAACAGGCAACTTGAAATGAAAATTGTGTTCCACTCTTGTTAACTGGCACAAGAAACACCTAAGCAACCGATGAGGGAAGCACTATTAGATGAATCTGCAAAGGAATAATGCACAGTAGAGTCAGCCATGATAAAAAGTCATGTAGGAGATAAAAAGTTACCACCGTTGCAGATGACAAAATCGCCCTTTTTCCACTGGATTTATTAAATAACACAGGAAACATGATCTCTGCAAAAGATCCTAAGAGATCTGATGTCATCTATAAGTATATAAACCCCAGCTCATGACGTCTTTAGCTTTCATGGGTATGACCACTGCTTGTCTCCGAGATCATGTCCTGCCATTACACCAAGAACCATGACCATATCTCAACAGAAGACCAAATTCCTCGCTGCTGAAATTCCGTACCCCATTCCTTTTAAGAAAAGGCTACTTCCTTGAAGCTTTCACATCCAAAAAGCAAAACCATTGATTTTTACAACCAAAGCTGATGTTGCCTACAGACATTAAAAGAACCTCGTGAATCAGAGTGGCGGTATCTTTCAAAGCAGAAGACGCATCGTGAACAACAAAAAAAAAAAGGCATCGTCATCCCCGCCCCATCCAAATTATCCTCCGGCCCTTGTAACAACTACAAGGCTGAAGAAACCTTGCTAGGTGCTGAAGACGTTCCATGCGGCTGCGAGGCCTCACCTCATGAAAATGGACCACCAGTTGCAACCCAGAAAGTGAGCAGAGACCATCATCATAAACCAAGAAATTTTTATTAATACTATCTTGCAATTGTAGCCTTAAAGTTTATTTTCGATGAACTTGTGTATAGAACACTGCACGGAGTGTTAGTTTAGTCCGTTAATCCTGTGTTCAGGTATCCTTTAACCCAATTCTGCATCCTTCACGACCGGATCAGAAAATGATAGAGGAACACAGACTTTACAAAACGGATGCAGTGAACACACCCACCCTCCTACTAATAACTTTAATTACAGTAACGAACCTTACCATAGTGTAAATCTAATTTAATAATGATGATGGTGTAATGGGGATAATGAAAGCAATTCATTAAATATAGCGGAGAGCTCATTCAAATGTGATTCAACATCACATGCAAGTCTTAAGATATTTTATTCCTGGAAAAGTGGTTTACTCGGCAAGTCTTACTTCTCTCCGGGTGGGGAGGAATAATGGACCGTTATTTCTTGTTATTTCTTCTTCACTTTCCAAAAGAACTCTAGACACAATGACTTGTTATCTGCTTTTCAGTTTTCATCTTAATACTGTCATATGTAAAAAGACCTTCTGAATACATCACTGTTTGTAGATTCAAATACAAGTCGCAAACAGTAAAAAGTTCAGTGAAAAGTTGCAATAGTGGCTGGTTTTTATGAAACAGGGTGCTGCAACTATTCTGTTGCAACACTTATGGCGTGGAGCGACGAAGCTAAAATATTCTCTCTCTCTCTCTCTCTTGATTCTGACCTACTTTATTTCTCTCTGTTAGCACGGCTAGCCAACGAATGCATGACAGTGAACTACAGAGATAAGTCTGGCGCGATCCCTGTTATGCAGCTTTACACGCTGTTTGTCTAGAGCAGTAAGTGATCGATGCCGAGTAATACCAAAACTAGCTGTTTAGATATGTGAATGTAATCACTTCTTGAAAACTTGAATACTTTCCATGAGCACTGCGTAGAATTTTGCGTGAGGTCTTGAATGTATTTATTTTATGAGTTATGTACATCGGTCAGTGTTATTAGTACAATCCGAATTCGAGAATAATACGTTTCACACAGAAAATGGAAGTCTGGTGCAACTGAATCTGCTTTCGCGCTGTTGTTCGTCTGAGGGTGATGAGGCGTGAATTTTGATAAGGCTGCAAAATGGCTCTTAGGGAGGCGCATTTATCATCTAGGCTGCAAATAAAGTCTCCTTTCTTTTCTCTGCCTGGCTCTCACTCTGATTTTGTTAAACACGACTTGAAGAAAGTTAGACTGCGATTTTTGTATTCTGGCCCATCTAAGGATGTGTGGGATGACAATCTATGCCAAGTTTCAAGTCGATTACTTTTTCGTGAGACTGAAGAGGGAATATACAATGGTGTGAAATACTCTTAATCAGAACTGACACCATATGTCCTTACAAGCTAATGTACATTCTTCAAAATGGTGCAGGTTTCACTTCACTTCCATACCAGACTTAGGACGTACTCTTGTTTGCCCTGCTCGCCTGTCAGTGAGTGCACAGTTTTGAGGAAATCCTGGCATGGCTGGCTCCAAGAATTCTGCGTTGGCAAATGTGCTGCGTTAGTGTTATGTGCGAATATCTTCAGCGGATTCACTTCTGGAGGAAGCATTGCAGGATGTTTGCATTTCATTCAAGTCTGGGAATTCTGTTACATAACTTTGGTATAAATTAGGATCTGCTCTGTATTAGTTTTATGTTTCATTTCAAACGTGCATCGTCTAAACTAAACCAGTGCATTCACTTTTTATGCTTTCTGAAACATATGTGAAATTTGGGATCTTTTGGCGTTGACATTTGAAGTTTTTTTTTGTTTAAATATTTGTCAAAATGCAAAAAACCTTACTGAAAATTTGTATATAGCCCCATGCTATCACAGCCTCACATTTATTTCGGTAAAAAGCGTTTGTCATGTTTCCGGTAAAAAAAAAAAAAAAGAAAGAAAATGCGCAGCTAATTTTTGTGCATCATCATACCTGATTGTCATGTCGCTACTTCAGACTTCGTTCGATACAGGTACAGAACTCATTCATCACGCCTCGTAACACCAACAATGGTCACGTCATAGTTTTTGCTCTGATAATTCTGGATTAATTCGTCCATCCAAATGTACAGTAAGCACTACATTTTCGTGTTCCTGATCACGGCGGGTTGACTTCCGATTCTTCTTCTCTCTCTCTCTCTCTCTCTCTCTCTCTCTCTCTCTCTCTCTCTCTCCGGGGAGGGCACCCCTCTCCCCGCTTCATGCTAACGTTGGCCTACTGCTGGAAGTGCGTTATGCTCGCGCTTCTCTCCAAGTTACTCTGCTATATATTGTATCCAAGCCTTTATTAACATCTGCATTTTGTTTTAAATTAATTCTAAAGATATACCCTCCTAAAAGAATATTGCCGTTTACCTAATAATTCAAGCTGCTGTTGGTCCTACATTTCGTGAATAAAAATCGGCTAAACACACACATATATCTATACTGTATATATAGGCCTTCTTCTTCTTCGTTTTAACGTGCTTTTTCCCAAAAGCACGATGCCTTCTTTACGAAGGACTTTGGTTTGGCGTTGGGGTAGGCTGTAGCCTCGATCGGCTGCCCTGTTTAGACCCCGGTATATATGTATATACAGTATATATATATATATATATATATATATATATATATATATATATATATATATATATATATATATATATATAAATATATATATATATATATATATATATATATATATATATATATATATATATATATGTATATAAATATGTATATGTATGTATATATATATATATATATATATATATATATATATATATATATATATATATATATATATATATATATGTATGTATGTATGTGTGGATATAAAGTGGTAAAGGCAGTGACGTAGGTTTGGGAGGCTGTTGTGGAGGAGAGAGATACAGTTATTTAGACTGTCGTAGTAAAGGCTGAGATTTCTTCCCTGAGCTGAAATTTCGTCTGTTGGTCCATTTGTGGAGGGAAGAGACTCGGTCTAGTATTTCGACTATTGAGATGGCTAATTGTCTGTCTGTCTGCACTATTCTGTCCACCCTCAGATCTTGAAAACTACTGAGGCTAGAGGGCTGCAAATTGGTATGTTGATCATCCACCCTCCAATGATCAAACATACCAAATTGCAGCCCTCTAGCCTCAGTAGTTTTGACTTTATTGAAGGTTAAAGTGAGCTATGCTTGTTAAAATTAAGTATATCTTAGTTTAACCAGACCACTGAGCTGATTAACAGCTCTCCTAGGTCTGGCCTGAACGATTAGAATTATTTTACGTGGTTAAGAACCAACTGGTTACCTACCAACGGGATCTACAGCTTATTGTGGAATCCGAACCGTATTATGTCGAGAAATGAATTTCTATCACCAGAAATAAATTCCTCTAATTCTTCATTGGCCTGTCGGAGAGTCAAACACTGGGCCAACAGCGTGCTAGCTGAGAGCTCTACCCACCCTCCAATGAAGCTATGCTTGTGCGTCTGGTAATGCTATAAATGTCAACAACACAGTCCACTACCGGGCCGTGGCTGAAAGTTTCATGGGCCGCATATGAGGCAGCATATAAGGCTTGTACTGTACATTGGCTCTTCCATTCCAGACTTTATTACAGTAGAAAATAATGCTATACGCTACTGATGCGAGTCAAGTTCTTCAGTATCAGTAGACCCTCATTCTTGTTCTTACATATTCTCGTGTCTGGTACAGTTACTTTTATCGCAATACATGTCATGTTCAGCATCGCTATTCAATCCACCAAATCCGGCTTTTAGCTGTCACTGAAAACACATTAAACCATAACAGCAATTCACACGTCAGGTTTAGGCTCTGGTCTCGAGTCAGAGAAAGGGACTCACTCGGAGGTGTGCGAGTGCGCCCAAGAGAGCGATCAGCTGCGAGGGCCGATATTTGGCCGCAGATTGTTTAATCATCACTTTCTCCCTCTCTTCCGCCTCTCTCTCTCTCTCTCTCTCTCTCTCTCTCTCTCTCTCTCTCTCTCTCTCTCTCTCCACGCACCGATGACCACCGTAAGTGATTCGAAGCATTAAATGTTTTCGTTCTTATCTTTTTCTTTGTTAGTTCTGATTATCTCTTGTTGCATTTGTGGTCTAAGTGCAGTAGTTATTATGTTTTGGGTGCCGTCTTCCTTCGTTCAACTATTTGAAATAGTTGATTTTTGTCTTTTAGGATTCATAGCACAGGTTTTGGACTGAATTTCTTTTTTCAAACTAGTTTGTGATTGTCAAATTATACCGAGCTTTCACGTATCATCTAATTAAGAGATTAAGTTCGGCCTTTCTCTTTCCATTCACTTGTTCCTGCGACTGAAAGTCAATATTATCGTTTCACGAAAATAGAATCTTCTCTTTCCAGTCAAGTCAGTCGCATGAAATGACTTTCTTCTCTCTTCAGGCGGATCACGTCTCCTTCGCAAAGCTGGAAAAAAGTGGCATTTTTATGGACAGGTCCCTCGCCCTGCACTTCTAGGCGCCGAACTCTCTCTCTCTCTCTCTCTCTCTCTTCCCATTTCCCGTTTTCACGCTCCTGTCTTTATCGCCTCGCTTCTTCAGCCTTTCACACGTTTCCCTCCCCTTCATTCGTCCTCCTTCCTCTTACTGTACTGAACTGCACGCCCATGTCCACTCAAACACCGCCCATCAAACTGTTATCATTCTACTTGTGGGTATGCTTCGACATACATCCACACAAACACACACACACACAGATATATATATATATATATATATATGTGTGTGTGTGTGTGTGTGTGTGTGTGTGTATGCATATAAATGCAAAGTCAGACACACATGCAATATACATATATGTGTTATTTGTATATATAAATGCACACAAAATCTTGTTATACAGTATATATATATATATATATATATATATATATATATATATATATATATATATATATGCGTGTGCGCAGGTGTTTGTTTGCAATATGTAAATACATACAGTACATATACCGCACGTTTGTACTTACAAGTTTACTTTGAAATATGTATGGTTACGTGTCCATGCATCCAGTGTATATATAATATATACTGGTAACACATAGATTATACAGAAATTATTCAGAAGAGTTGTGTCTCACGATTTGCTGAATACAGTTACTGAAAATTATCATCACTATTTAATGGGATCGAGATTGACATTCATTGACACAAAGGACTTTACCTGTAATATGGTGAGCATGGTTGTACAGTATGTTCTTGCGGTGAGATGGTGATCCTCCTTTGAAGTCCTCCCAGAACAACATGGGCTTCGAGCGAAGCAAAAACAAAGGGTCAATCAAAGAACACAAGACGCAGAACGCAAAAGCACGCTCCCCTTCCCACCAGCAGAATACTGTGCACCGGAGCTCTTCCAGGGGAGCTTCGCTCGGCACTGTCGTCTTAGAAGTTGTGTGGCACTCGCCCACTGCTGCTCGCCGCTCACCCTTCCACGCCTCGCCACTTCTTTCCCCAGCTCCTCGGTGACGTCACAGAACTGCACGGGGCGTCCGGATGCTCCTGACTGTCAATAAGTTTCGCCAAATGAGCTGAAAATTAGGGTCGGGTGAAGGAGTCGCTCTTTGAAAACGAAAATTAAACTGGAATGATTTGGGCTGCAGCAAATATTTTAGTAAATGACTGGAGATATTTCCATATTCAGGAAGGTTAAAGCAAAAAGATATCGAATTATTTCAAAATGAGAATGATTCTCGATGTACCATCACATCCACACACACGTGTATCAGTATATATATATATATATATATATATATATATATATATATATATATATATATATATATATATATATATATATATATATATATATATATATATATATATATATATATATATATATATATATATATATATATATATATATATATATATATATATATATATATATATATATATATATATATATATATATATATATATATATATATATATATATATATATATATATATATATATGTATATATATATATACATATATATATATATATATATATATATATATATATATATATATATATATATATATCCATATTCATATATATATATGTGTGTGTATGTGTACATATATTCATATCAATCAGAGGCGATTCTCACATGGGCGTGAGTTACCGAACTGCCTCTGTTGGAAAGCGTCATTATCAAAGCAGAGAAGCAGAGTACCTACAGTACGTAGGCGTACACTATAAATGCATAACTTGACTTTTCGTTGAAATCTGTCGGCCTTCTTGTTCTGTTTTCATGTTTTACTCTTTTAGTGCAGTTTCTTATTTTGCTCTGAAAGGCGCGTCTCTGTTTTTCCTTTTAAGCTTATTTTAAATTCTCTTTTATTAAGTTTTAGAATGTGCAAATATACTGTACATGTGTGTTTGACTATTAAGTGTAATTGATTTTCCAGTTATAATGTCATCTTTTATATATATGTTAATTTTTAACACAGTACATACTGTTGTATAGCCTACTATGATGTGTCTTTGGATGTGTGACATATACATACATATATATATATATATATATATATATATATATATATATATATATATATATATATATATATATATATATATATATATATATATATATATATATATATATATATATATATATATATATATATATATATAATGATGTATCTCAACCACATTGAACGTTAATGATGTAGGCTTATTATTGTAAAATGTATCACCTTAAAATTGTTCGTTTCCTGTTATTTCTATGTTTTGTACATTTCGAGTGCCATGCTAAATGAGTGCGCTGTAACTTTTTTCTGTCTTTTGTTTTTGTCAGGTCTTTTTTTCCTTCTGGACAAAAAATACAGTATTGGTAATCATACAAGTGATGTGGCTTTTGTTTCCTTTGAAAGCGTTAAGGTTTTCCAGTGTAGCCTACTGGAAAGAATTCTGGAAAAGGACGACTGACTTTTTATATGTGGCGTCGATCTTGGGAAATAGCAATTTTAACTCTGATGTTCTCCAGAAATGTTTGTTTTACAACATAATTGGTTTCTCGAGTCTTGTTGGCTGATCGACGCTAAAATATATCTATGAACAAATAGTCAAATTTCCGTACGTGAACTGTACATGCTGACCTGGGTGCAGCTGAACTACTGGGCCTCTTGGTTCCTCTGGAAAACTCTTGGGAGAATTTGGTCTCCTTGCAAATGGCGGCTAAAGGTGAGATCCGTCTTTCAGAAGAAGACCAGTGCCAACATGCACTCCAAAACACACGATATATTTCGTATTATTTTCTATTTCATTGTGATTGGTCCGTTTCTTCCTTCGTCAGTGATCCGGGCCATTCCTTGAAAGCAGGATCCTCTCGGAAGAGACAGGCAGCCAGCCACCCTCTCCCTTTTAGTTACTATGCTCTATTTTATTTTCTGACTTTGCCTCTCTTATATGCTCTATATATATATATATATATATATATATATATATATATATATATATATATATATATATATTATATATATATGTATATTTATATACATATATATATATATATATATATATATATATATATATATATATATATATATAGTGTGTGTGTGTGTGTGTATAACCTGATTTTCGGTCATCTATAGGTTCCACCAGTACAAATAAAACGCGTAAGATACATTTAACACATGTGTATTCTCCTTAATAGTTACACAGGGCCCTGTTGCTAATATTACGTTACTTGATTATGCAATTATAGTCGGAAGGTACTCTGAGGTGGCAGGCGCAATGACTGTCTTTCGGACGTGCTTGTTAGCCCGTCGACGGATAAACCCCTACTGATCTTAACTGTTCAAACTGAACTTGCTTAGGTCATAGACGTCAGCTGATTGGTCTCTTATAATCGAAAGGCATCAATAAGGATCTTCAATGTATGGCACTCATTTGAATTACCCACGCCAAACCCCAACGATCGTATGGCGTCCGACGACTCAGCAGTATCTATCTGTTCGTTACTCTCTGATCACAAAGACGTACAAACAACTAGCAGATTTTCTGTTATGTCTCACACATGAATTTTTATATAACCAGTTCATATATATATATATATATATATATATATATATATATATATATATATATATATATATATATATATATATATATATATATATATATGTGTATATATATGTGTATGTGTGTGTGTATATATATATATATATTTATTTGTGTATATATAAATTTATCTATTTATATATATACGTATATGTATGTATATAAATACATATATTTGTGTGTGCAAGTATATATATATATAGCCTATATATATGTATATATATATATATATATATATATATGTATGTATGTATATATGTATGTATGTATGTATGTATGTATGTATGTATATGTATATATATAATCGGGAAAGTGATGACTTGTAGTAAGTCGGATACGTCCAGTAGTGCAAACAAGAGGACGAAAAGGAGGTGACACATATTTCAACTGTATTTCCAGCCAACGTTTCAAAGCAAGGCTTCATCATCAGGGCTAAAATACAATAGTAACAACAATTAAAATCAATACATAAGACTCAGCAAAAATCATTAATGCATCTTCAATCTTTTTGTCAAAATCTCGTAACAAGATCCAACTGATATCCCACACTCTTCAGCAAGCTCCCTGACAGTCAGACTTCGATTTGCCCGCAATAGGGTGTTGATTTTGTCGACGTGTGGGTCGTCGGTTGACGTGGAAGGACGTCCAGGACGCTCATCATCTTCAATGGACTGTCGACCATCCTGAAAAAGCTCATGCCACCTGAAACATGCCGTACGCCTCATAGCAACATCGCCGTAAGCCGTGTTAAGCACAGCAAAAGTTTCAGTCGCAGATTTTTCAAGTTTAACACAAAATTTCACAGCGAGTCATTGCTCCTTCACGTCATTCAGTCTGAAATCCGCCAAACGAAAGAATCGCACTTCACTTAAAACCACGTAGCTAATACACAAATGAAGATATCTCCAATCGGTAAATGGCGTCGTAATCAGCTGATCTGTGCGAATCTAGCGACACCAAGTGGATTCCCCTGGAACCAACTGGAGCCGCGCAATTCAAACAGTTCGAGAATTTTTTGAACAGCCCTCATATAAACATGTTGAAAGTACTTCAGTTTGGCATCAAAAAAGTCCTCTTCTTGGACAGCCCTTCCATGCTAGCCCAGGGGCTCCTACCCATTTGAGAGACTCTCCTTCAAGACAACCTAATCCAGGAAAGACCTGGGGCCAATGCCTGGCTGGAGGGCCTTCCTCTTAGGATGCCTTCCTTTAGTCCCAAGGCCCCTGCCTGACAAATTGGTTTTAATTTGGGTCCACCTTTCCCAGTGGCTACCCTCCATAAGAAGCCCTGGGTTGCACACTATCCGGCTATATGTACACTTCCCCCTAGGATGCCTTTCCCAGGAGACCAATGGAGCACCTGCAAGGTCTGGAGACCCGATTAAAGTGATGCCGTCCCTAGGATGCCTTAGCCCCAACGCTTGTGGGTATGATTTTTGGCTTGGCTGGAGCCTTGCCTCCCTTCTAGGATGGCAGCCCTGGAGTAGGGCCTCCCTTCTGTGGTTGTCATGCTTCCCTCAATGCATTTATCCTTGTAGGAGGGGCTAGAAACCCTCTTCAAACAATCCCTTGCATAGTTACTAATCCCTCTCTGGGGATACTTCCCGGTCCAGCACGAACCCAGCTGCCTGCAGGGGTGTCTTAGCTTCTTCTGAATAGCCATTTCTGAGGCATGACATCCACGGGGATCGTTGGTCCCCACCCCCGAGGTGATGTCCATTTCCAGGGATGCTTCGCAGCCTGGCAAGAGGCCTGACCTCCCTTCCGGGAAGGCAACACCAAAGTAGAATCTCACTGCCAGGGATACCCTGGCTACTTCTGCAAAAGCATCACCCTGGGTAGCAGCTTGAAGGGATCCCTTCCTTAAGAGGGCTTGGCCTCCACCCCTGCAATGAGGTCCTCCTACTGGGATGCTTCCCTACCAAGCAGGAGCCCTGTCTCCCTCCTGCGAAGGCAGCTATGGGAAAGGCCTCCTCCAGCAATGCTTCCTAGACAGAAACCCTGCCTCCCACCTAAAAAGGCAATCTAAGAGGAGCACCTTCCTGGTGGGAGTGCCCTGGCTTTCTCTGGCAGGGCATTCCCGAGGGGAGGACTGGAGACCCTTCTTAAGGGATGCTTTCCCTATGAAACATCGATCCTCATTCCCAGAAGTGAGGCCCTCCAGGGATGCCTCCCAGCCTTGCAGGAGCCATACCTTCTTCCTCCTAGTAAGGCTGTCCTAAGGAGTTCCTGGCACTCTCTGGGAATATATCTCAGAGTGAGGATTTCCCAAACAGCCCATGTTGTGTTATTTTTATTATATGCTATATGACGTTGGAATCATACATCTAGATTTTAAATCTCCGAAGAGTCAGTCTAAAGGAATCTTCAGACTTTAGTAACGAATTCTCTTACCACTTGACAGCCGAGTGGTAAGAGAATTCTTCACTGAGGCCTGTTGTCATTGCTGTCGCTGATTCGAATTCATCAGTTGACGAACCACTTTTCTGTTATCATTCCCTTTCGGGATCATTTCCGAGGTAGAGCGAACTGGATATTAAACGACATTTGTAGCTTAATGTTTCTGAACATAAGTTAAGAGGACATTGTGGTTATCAAAAATTATGCACAAACACACACACACACTTATATATATATATATATATATATATATATATATATATATATATATATATATATATATATATATATATATATATATAACATTGGACGATTCCTGGCAAAAATTACACGATTTTCGGGAAAGCTTAAGTTCATTATTGTATTTATATTTTACCACTGAGTTATACACGTTGTTTATTGTTTCTTGTATCATTATTACTATATTACTATTTTCAGCATAACATTGACATCATTTTAAATTCTATATTTCGGACTAATTCAGTCATGGCTGTTTGCAACTTGGTTGGGCCCTTGCATCACAGGTTCATGACGTCACATCCCTCCTCTTCTGCAAAAATGACTAAAATAGCATCGTCTAGCCTACGACTTTGACAAATCTTTTCAGTGTTTTGGGAAAATGTTTACTTTACATAATTTTGATGTGGTAAATTGAGCAAACGTTCTATTTTCTTTAACGCTGGCTCCAGAAACAATTATTTGTAAATGGCATGTGAGAGTTTCTGTGAAGTCCTGCTCAACACAGGAAAATGCTTGTGACTCTTCCTGGAGGTATTGCTGTCTAAGTACCTTTAATAAAGCTCTGCAGATTAAATAATGCCATTTTTGTTAACATTAGGCAGTTCCTTTATTAAATATTACAGGCTTAAAAAGTGTACCACATGATATTTGACTGCAGAGTTACCCATTTTGCACGGGATTTCGATAGTATGGCTAAGACAACCTCAAAGATGTATCCTGTGCAAGTTTTGTGAATAATTCGTATTCTTCTTTTCTACATCTAAGAATATCTGACTTTTCCTGCGGATTTTCACCATGTTCAAGATAAGCATATATGGACAGAACCTGTGGTACAAAGTTGATGTTTAATGATATCTAGGCTTTTCGTTTCCAGGACCTTAAGGTAGAGTGTTCCTAGTCTTCTGAATATGCTGAAAGTTCTTGCTCGGTATATATGCTATTCAACACCCTAACACAAATCTCTTTTGGAACATTTCTATTCTTTTTGGCCCCGTCATGATCTTTGTCTTCTTTTGAAGCATACAGAGCGAGTTCTTCCTTTTATCCCGCAGTTTGGAGGCCTTCCTTCACGTGTACACATATAACAAATTCTGGTTGCGTCCTTACCGTCGTAAATTGATTGGAAATGTATGATTCTAGGCTGTGAAGCCAAGCACTGGGGGACTTTCGGCCATTCGGCGCTTAAGACAGTGAAAAGATGGAGTTGGACAACAAGTTGACAAGATCCATGAAATAAAGGAGGTAGAGTGCAAGGATCTACATCTGGAACAGGAAGAAACCTCGCAATTGTACAGAGAGGTAATAGTTTGAGAGGTTGGACAGAAAAACTGAAGAAAGGAAGCTAGAATGGCGGTACACTAAAAGGCTAAAAAGTAGGTGCAGCTAGAGGCCGACGGGACGCTGCGAACACCATTCAGTAATGCTAACAGTCCACCACGAGAGGTGCTACCCCCTTACGAGGCAAACCACCCTGAAGAATTACCTCGGTCACAATTCATCGCCTCCAGCTGCCTTTCCACTCCTTCACTTTTTCTTCTTTTCTTAAAATCATCTTTAAAACTGCTCAGACGTTTACACCAGTATCTCTAGTTCTCACATTAATTAACCTTGCCTCGTTTCTGTCTTCTCTACTTTCAACTCAGTGCTCTTTCTTTTGAAGATCACTTTCTCCACTCTTTCGATGCTTCTTCTTCGTTTTCATTGGCTTCGCTCCGGAACACTCATGTGCGCTCATTCATTTCTGCTATATTTATTATCTTTAAACATTTCATTAGTCTCTCTTCTTTTTTCTTTTAGTATTTCCCGTACTTCCTCTCTCTCTCTCTCTCTCTCTCTCTCTCTCTCTCTCTCTCTCTCTCTCTCTCTCTCTCTCTATATGTATATATATATATATATATATATATATATATATATATATATATATATATACTGTATATATATAGTGTATATATAAAATATATATATATAGACATATATATATACATGTTTGTTTGTGTGTGTGTTTACACTATACGAACACCATTCTTGAAGTTTTCATCTGCTTTTACACCTGCCTGTTCAGTGTTAGCATTTTTCACCTGCCTATCGTCGTATATTATATGACGAATTCTTAACGAACTGCACATGCAATAGCATCTTTACCTCAGGTCAGCGGATCTCCTCAGTTTGCAACATCTCATTATTCTCACTTTTGCTTCAGCTGGACATTCATTGGTGCCCTCAGCCACTCTTTTGTGCTGTAAACGCCGCTCTTTCATCCGCTCTGTAATAACGTTCAGTCCACCAAATACCTCGCTTTAGTTTATTAAGCGGGTTTGTCTTTCGGTAACTCGGCTCCAGCCGATCCGTCATAGAAATAGTCTTCTATAAACGTTGTGTCATGGCGACACTGCTGATGACGTCGGCCGCTTATTGGCTTCATTCCATCCGAATCGAATATGTACTTAAGTAGACTTTAAATTCCCACTGAAGCACTTACTTAAATATAAGACACGGAATTATATACAAAAATAATAATACGAAAGTAACTTTAATATCAAACATGCTACAGACAACCATGGGATACAATGATATGAAAATAAATACCAGAAAGAAATACTGGTAACTTATACGAACAGCCAGGGAAGGACGTGGACTACTGGGAACTGGGAACTACCGCAGTCACTGAGCCAGATGTACTGAATAATCTGAGATCTATAGATTTTCAGTTTTCCTCTAAATTATGCGAAGTCTACGGATTTTTACCATTCTCGTCTCTAATTTCTAAGACTGACCTGCGAAACTGTAAAGTGTTTAAAAGATAATTGAAACTCATGGTACCCTAGAGTGTTTTGCTCTTATGAGTACACAATTCCAGACCTACAGTAAACGTCAATATCTTTGGAAGGCGGTTGACATTTCAGGAGTAGCAGGCAATTTTACTCTTTTTGCTTCGGCGCTGGTTATGGCTGTGGCCGGAATGAACTTTACAATGCATTAGCACTTTATATTACGAATGCTGTTCAGGGTGACAAGCTTATAAATCTGGAATCTATTTTTACAAAGACTAAGCAAGCATATCCCCAAATTATATCATTATTTATAGACTCTGTCTGACCACTTTTCAATAACTTAAACAAACATATGCAATTTGAGTGACCCCTGATCAAGATTTTAAAAATATCTGTTGCTTCAGCTCGTAAAACAAATTTTGGAATGTCATCTCTTTCTAGAAGGGCACCATTAAAGAAAGTAAAGATCAGGGAAGCTGGAAACTTCAAACCTTTGGAGGAAATGTCTCTAAGTACGTACCAAAGAAACGATTGAGCTTACAAAATGGAGATCTCTGTGACACACAAGAATTAAAATTCTTTTAGGATAAACGCTTTGGATGTTTTTATGAAAGCTGCCTCAGGTTTACAAAAGATTTCCTTTTGACTCAGATGTAACTGGATAATGAATTACCTTCCTTAATTCAGCTGGTGTCTTCGTTTGGCAATGAAGTAAAGTCTGATATTGGGATTAAGCTAGGCACAGAGTCGAGGTTGCTTAGTAATTTCCTCGAAAGATTTTATGTTACCCCTGATATGTCAGCATAATTATTCTCGAGTAGCGTAGCATCAATTAGGCAAATGGCCAATTCATTAATGTTTACATGTTTATCAAACTTTGTTACGGTTATCCGCTAAAAATCTACAGTTGAAATTTTTTCCGCTATATGTAGCATGAAAAATAAGTAAAGAAATAGTTTTTACCATTTACAGGTTTGTTCCAACCATTTGATAAGAAACAGATCATGCATGGTGCAACTCTCTACTACAAAGCGCAAGGAAGCCAAGAAATGTAGGAACTGTAATTTTGTTACTTAGTGGTAAACACTGATTTGAGCTGGACATACTAATGTGAGCAAGTAACATCTGTAAGTCTCCTCTTTTGTAGTCCATAGGAATTACCGGTAACCTGCTTTGTTTTCAATATGTGTTGTATTTGGGGAAATACCCTGTAGCCTATTATTTTGGTTGTGTTCAGAATATAAAAGTAGCATTGAATAAATGTTCTCAAATTGTCGAAATTTCATCCTAGTTCTGCGCAAATGCACGAAAAAGTGTTTATGAATAAACAGGGTATCCTGCATATCTATTTTAAGATTGTATATCATATCTACAGATTTTTTAAAGAAAATATTCGGAACTTTTGAAAAATTGTCTGGCAACACTGATCTAACTTGACATTTGGATCAGCTGAAGCCGAACTACTACTGCTTTTATCCCAGTGTGTCAGTATGTATTACACAAGTAGCAATGAAGCAATGGTAAGTGCATGAAACTCCTGTGAATACGCCAAAGGGCTTGACTGCAGAATATCTTTTAATAGCCATTGTTCTAAGCATTTAATAACTGACACCTATAGCTCGAGTCATTGCACTGGTTTGTTAACGACTTCTTAGAAGTATACATGCCGTTCCTATCACCAATGCTTAACACAAGTTTCAGCTACGGCTTTTTCTTCAAATTATTTTCTTTATAAGTAATAGAAGTCATTATGTCTTAATTGAAATTTTAAAAGACACGATAGACTCGATCAGGACTCACCAAATTCCTTTCTGGTCCGAATGTTTCTCACTTGCTTTTGTACTGATCTCAACAGTAGGCTTCCTTAGATTGTCTTTTTTATGATTAAGCAGAAATCACATCATAAAAATGAAGTGGATGAAGCCTAAAGCGCACCGGCCGGGGAGGGTAATGCTCCAGTTTCTCTTTACTGTAAAATCCCTGAGGGAAAAAGTGCCAGACTTTGCTATTAACAAAGTCGAGCTACAGTATATTTAAAGGAATCCACGTGTATGTCGATGTACAGTATACAGTGTTGCAAAAAGAATTTTTGAAAAAGAAAAATTATGTATTACCAATGTGCTTATCCTGTGTGAGAAAAGAACGGCTACTGCAAGTTAGGCTACAATGCATAGTCTTATGACTTTAGTTTCCCTAATGATGCTTACTGAAGTACCTCATTTCTAACGGCTTTTGAAATGCTTTTCTGCCTTCCCTCACACTCAGCACTTTATTGGCAACAAACTCAGAAACCCGTATTACCATCATCAGACTCTGATTTCGTATAGCAGTCAATTATCTTGTTGATGACATCGACTGATAGCCTATTAAGTGGCGAGTGGTTTAATCAGCATGGCTTATAGCCTTATACTGACTTTACCGCCCGCCACTCACAATATGTATCAATGACAACAAAATAATTGACTACGTACAATACGCGCAATCCTGTTAATGACACGAGAGAAAGAGGGAGAGAGAGAGAAAGCGCGTTGTTGGCTCACCACTGCAGGGCTACGTAGTGCATGTGACTGAAGTATCACTGTGTAAGTTCATTTTCCATAACTAATGTCGGGCTGGAGGACTATATTTTGAGTCTCGATCTATTCCTGTTGACAAGATTGTTCAGAGTGGGCGAGATCGGGTAATGATGACATAGCTAACAAGTAATAAAGGAAAACAGAAAATCGTGTAAACTTTCCGACTAGCATTCTCTTATGAAGGGCTAGGGTATGTTGCTTCATTCAGCAATGTTCATATGCAGTATAGTGAATTTCCTCAATTAATCAACAGTTTAAAAAGTCAAGGCCTGGTCCAATATTATAATGCTTAAGACAATGGGATCAACACTATTCCTCTTTCTCTCCATTCGTTTTGCTCTCTCTCTCTCTCTCTCTCTCTCTCTCTCTCTCTCTCTCTCTCTGCATTCGCTTGTTATTCTTCCTTTCGTCCTTCCCCAAGGATTTTTTCTCTCTTCTGTCGGCGATAACTCACATCCCATGGTGTTGCCATGAGCCCATGTCAATGAATGAAAAACTCTGGTGGCAGATGAGTTGAAACAGAGCGCAACAACTTTGAGTTCACCATCATCAGGTCCAGAAGATGTGTCGGTGAGTCTTGCACCCTGTCTCCCTCTTGTCCTCACAAAGACAGACTACCATCCCGGTCTCTTCGTGTTAGTTTTCTATTGTTTGTCAAAGATTCTCTTGAAACCATGCAATTAGCGTCCGTAATGTGGTGTCGGTTAAGAATAGCCTATTACTTTTTCTTGTGTTTCTCTCATGATGCAAAGAAGTTCCTTTTGATCTCCCTTTACCCAAAAGTGCACATTCATAATGTTAAGGAAATGAATGGTGAATTACTTAAGGTTCGTGTAGGATTTGAGGGAAAAAAGTTGTCCTGAAAACCATCTATTCATTTTCCTAATACGTCATAATTTTTTTTTCTGTCAAATAAATAATTGTGTAATGAAAATGTCAACATAACTCGGAGGTTTTGCTTGACTGTGTCTAAAATTCGAGTTTTCAAGTAATATTTGTCTTCGTGATGCAATAAATACGATCACTAGCATGTCTTCTTGCGCTGATTCTCTAGCCTTCTTGTCGATGACTTTCATTTCAGTCTCTCCCAGGATTCTCTCGATAACTCCAACATAATGTATTGTCATGTTATTTTGTCATTTATGTTTTTTCTTCTGCAGACCACTGTCAGAGGGGATCCATTCAGGAATCACTCACTGTAAAGAAAAGATAAAATAGTACTAAAGCATGTGATAACACGGATGAGATCTTAACTCCCTCCACCAAACTATAACCATCTGAACTTCACCAACTTAGACGTAGAGCCTAACCCGAGACGAGTTGTAACAGGCGTCAGCTCTTAGTGGGCTGGAGTTCGCTTGACATGATTTTAGGAGAGCTGAAAGCAATGATGAATCCTCATATTTCATCAGTCTAATTTTTCTTATCATTTAACGCACTTCATAAATGTATAAGAAAAACCAAAACAAATGACTTTCGTTTTCCACAAATGTAGATTTTTTCATTCACTGACTGTTTCTTATGGCTCCATAAAGCCAGTCGGAAACATGCAACAGGTTTGTGTTTGCTAGTTTGGAATCCTCTTCCTTGTTTCATGAGTCACATTGACAACAACTAACACAAGCAACTTTTCTCGCGTGTTCTTACAGCATCTGGTAAACACTATTACGTCGAGACACCTGCAGAATCTGCTGCGTCAGCATCTCTGGTTAGCAGGGTGTTGCTCAACCATCCAGTAAAACAATACTTAGACGATTACACACGGCAGAGACCCCATCAATAATGCAGAACCTCGCTTAGTCTAAAGATGCAGTCGGAAGAACTTACAATATATGAGAGTTCTCCTCACTGGTGCTCCTAAACAATGATAGTTTACACATTTGGAATGAGCAAGAAAAAGTATACTGATTATGAAATGAGAAACTGTTGAAAAATTAGTAAATTGAAAGTGAAAGCGATTCAAACTGACTTAGTGATCGCGCCAGCAGGTGCGAAAAAAAAAGAAAGTGTTACTTTGAGGTAAAAGTCTGTTGGGTAGCCAGCCATTAAGGATTTTCTGGACGCTCCTGTTTGCGCATTTGTACGTGAAGGAGTGCGAGCTTTGTATTTCTGTAATGTACACATTTAGTCTCAATGGCCACGCCAGAGAA
Organism: Macrobrachium rosenbergii; assembly: GCF_040412425.1. Classification (NCBI taxonomy): domain Eukaryota; kingdom Metazoa; phylum Arthropoda; class Malacostraca; order Decapoda; family Palaemonidae; genus Macrobrachium; species Macrobrachium rosenbergii. The sequence goes on from NC_089799.1 coordinate 538,170, forward strand.
ATTGCTTGTTTGCTTGAGCCAGCAATCAGCTTTCGAAAAGTGCCACAAGTGAAATTTTATGAGATCAATCTTTTCCAGATTACATTCAGTCTGTTGTCTCTGTCGAACATACCATTGTCATTTTAACATTGTTTTTCTTTCCATGAAAATTACATTGTCGTTTGTCTGTTTCACCTCACGAGGAGGGGAAGCGATGCTGAGGATGACGATTATGTAGTGTAAACAAACATTCAGTGAATAATATTTATCGAAGTTCAGAGTAAACATCCCTTTTGACTTGTAACTGAAAACTCACTCTTTTCCGCGAAATTTCACTTTCAACTTAGAAATCGTTTATAGTAAAAAAAATATACTGGAATTTGTTTACTCAAACGATTACCTCAAGCTGTGGGATGACGTGGCGACGTAAGCTGGCAGCAGGAAGCATGCGATCAGTAAAAGCAAGTTTTCCGGAACAGTTAGTGAATGGCTTTTAGGAGTACTCACTTCATTATTTTATTATTCATTCGTAGGTACCTGTATTTGTCGTTTTCGTCTATTAAGGAAATCATCTAAACATCGAGGAAAGAGGATACATCTTGTCTAGCTTCATTGCTTCACTGATGAATGAGTCTGCGTTGGTTGCTTATGCCTGTGAACTTCAGCTTCCCAATCAATTAGACGGTGATGACATATTCTATACTTGTGCGCGAGCCTTTCTTGCCTGGCCATATATTATCTAAGTTCCCATAAGAAACAAGCTTTTTTTTTTTTTTTTTTTGTTAACTTAGTTGGATGCCTTCATATCTTTTGAAAACTTGAGCAAAATACGAACACAGAATAGCTGGAAGAAAGGTTTCAATGTTGTCAAACCGTACACACAAAAATTAATGACATCGTACCCGTGCTGTTAATATACTCTCTCTCTCTCTCTCTCTCTCTCTCTCTCTCTCTCTCTCTCTCTCTCTCTCTCTCTCTCTCTCTCCTCAGACTGGAAGAAGAATTTGTTGTTATTCTCTGTCTCTTAACTGAGAAGAGAGAGACCGCGTGTGGTGATAGAGCACCAGGTCTTTAAACAGGCGGATTTTAATGCGTTGGCCTCAAAGCAGCCAGGAGAGCATCGTCGTTGAAAAAACATTTCCAGAGAACAAGTGTTCAGTTTCTTCATCAGATTTAACGTTCACATAAACTATTCTTTCAGGTAATAAAATCACTAATCTACTGAATTAAAGAACTGTAAAATATAAAACGATAGGGATTCTGACAATGTTTGATATACAAGTGAAGTTAATCAATAAAATCTAACTGATTTTAGCCTCGACAGCAAAATGAAATACGTATATATAGACTTGAAAGGAATTTCCATTTTGATAACTCTGAAAATGCAAACTTGCTCCCAGATCACTCAACAGTGAATGACGAAGTCGCCGTCACTTCCCGCTTTTTGTAGGCGTCACATTTATAACGATTATAACCTGTTCTGTGACTAGATCTTTCTTCTGTCAAAATCGCGCTTGATAATATAAGCTGTTATTGATTGAATCACAATTGTAATTCATCAGCATGTAAAGGATACTACAATTATGTTCCCGGCTGTGAAGCATGGCCACCTCTGGCCTTTGACATTAACCTTTAACCTTAAACTTCGAACAATGCCTCCCAAAAGTCGATCTCCCTGAGAGAGCCATCTACCTCAAATATGAACTATGTTTCATCAAACTCTGTTATTCATATTAAGGCAATCTCTCAGCAAAAACGGACGCAGATGAAAACCTATATTTGTTCCAGGTTGATTGGCAGAGATGTTATCCATCCTTTTGTTAGCCCTTTCAAAAGTAGCATCTACTCAGGTCTTCCATGCAAGGAGACCGAACTCGCATCGTAGGATGCCGGGCTGCAGTATTAAAAAACCATGCGTCACCTTCGTGGCTACAGTATATTCTGTTCTAAGGTGGAGAGAGCAGTTTTATGCATTTATGGTATGGTGGTGCTCTGTGAGAGACAGAACTTAGTCATCTCTACTGTATGATTTTTCTGTACTCCAAAGGTTCTGAGTAGGAGCCGTATTAAATCTGGCAAGTGTCTTTGTTTTCATTGCCTTAGTAAGCTAATGCATAACAACCAAAGTAAGCTTGGCAAAAATTTCATATTTCTAGTAGTTGACTCTCTGCTGGCTACAGAATGCAAAGGGTTGGATTTTGATAAGCTTTGCACAACAGTCACTGTGTACGAGACACTGTACTCTCACATTCATGCTTGTGTGTTTATTTATGCATTTGAGTGTATCTGTGCATGGCGTTAGCTAAGTAATGACACACTGTCAGTTTAATAATGTCTTTAATGTAGTTCTATGGGCTTGAAAACAAAAAATAAGAAAATACATTGTCCCTTAGCACTTCTACATTATTATCTGTTTCCGTTGCTCGTGATTATCATTACCATGTGGATTGGACCTTGGATGGGTGAGATCGAAGAACAATACTCAGGTAGAGGAAGGACAAATGACCCAAAACGGGTTATGTTAATTTTACCATTGTTGTAAATATACCTTATATCTACCTTCCATGCAGCATTTCCAGACATTCCCATAAGATGTTTCTCAAAAGTAAGATGTTGGTCAAAAGTCACACCAAATATAGTCAAAGCTTCAGACTCATTCAGCAGAGTCCCATCCACTTAAAGGGGACGATGGAGTGGAAAATCAGTACAAGATCTACTAATGAATAGTGTTTTTGTTTTAATGGAGTTCAGCCTCATACCCCACCGACTACACTGTTCACTACTACACCACCCATTCACTATTCTACTCCAGGTCACAACTGAGATTACGGGCAACTTCATTTCTCATAAGTGGAGACTTGACTACACCCACAAGTGTTACCTCTTCGGCATACGGAACAATCTTGTTTTCCAGGCCAACAAGCATATCACTTGTATACACGAAAAATAATAGCTGGCCAAGAATGCTACCTTGTGGAACTCCAGACAGAATAGGCATTGGTTCACTGACAATCCCATCAACAGCAACATGCTGCTGCCTACCTATAGTGAAATCTTGAAGTAATCCTAAAACATAACCACCCACTCCAAGATTCTGAAGTTTAGAAATAAGGGCCATATGGTTTACTAAATCGAAAGCAGCACTGAAATCTAGTAGAATTACTCTACACTCAAAACCCTTATCAAAGTTCTCTTTCAAATGGCGCATCAATTCTAAAAGAGCACTGCATGTACCTGACTACTTCCTATATGCATATTGACTATTAGCCAACAATCCTTTGGATTGCACATACTTGTTTAAGGGCTTAAAAATAAATTTTTTTCTGCAGCCCTGGAGAGACAGGAAGAATAGAAATTGTCCTGCAGTTACTGCAGTCCATAGATAAGCCTCTCTTTGGAATAGGCCCTGTATTACTAAGCTTGCGCTTGTCAACAAAGATACTACCTCGACATAAAAACCTATGGAATCTAGTAATCTTGGGAGACAGCACACTAGAATCATTTATAAAACACAAAGAGAAGAAACCATCAGGATCTTCTCCACCCCAGCTATCAAAATCATCAAGAATTTTCTTAACATCCCTAACGCAAAATGTAAATATTGTAAGAATAGGTTCAGGGTGACAAGTATCTGGGAGAAGGACTCCCTAAGTTGATTGCTTGGTTTCAGAAGCTCGATGAAACTATTCTGCTTTTTCCATAGTGCCAGTAACCAATCTACCATCATCTGTTAGTAGTGGGATGGAATTCGAGCCTGGCCTAAAGATAGAAAATGCCAATTTGGTCCACCACAGGTGACATTGAGTAATTTCACTGATTTTCCTCTGTAAAGAATTATTGTAATTCCTCTTAGTTATAAGGTAAATTCTATTGGCAGCTCGGCGAGACTCAACAAAATTGTGTACTTTTCATTAAGAACGATTTCATCTCTTTGTGGAGAATTTGGTCTTTTTGTCATGGCAAGCTCATCTATATGTGTCACCAAACCATGGCCGGTCATTTGCCCTAATCTTGATGATCTTTCTAGGGAAATGTCTTACTAAAATAGCAACCCGTATTGCATTCAACTTCCTCTTGGGATTTGATCAGATATAGCATCTGAAATATTAAGGACCTAACAAGCTTCAATATTGTGATAAAATTGGCTCTACATTTCAGCAAGACCGATTTTTCAAGGGTGGTATTAGGAATATACTGATTGACAGATACAACAATTTCAATGACACGGTGGTCAGCAGTGCCTATATAGTCACAGACCTTCGATCTAATGATAGCTGGAACATTTGTGAATATGAGGTCTAATCTGTTACCAGAAATAAGTGAGGGCTTCCTCAGTCAGCTAGACAAACTCGCAGGTTACACAAAACTCATGAACAGACTGGTCACGTTGATCAGTGGAATTCTAATTAAACCACTCAATGTGTTTTGCATTCCAAACTCCATAAATAATGAAAGAAGTTTTTGAATCCTGTGACTGATCCATACTAATCCTCACTAAGGGAGTCATATATACAATTGTCATTATCTGGACTTCGGAAAAGAGCAAATACATAAACATCGTAGAACTTAGCCTACTAAAATTCTTAAAACACAGAACTTTATGGCAACTATACTCCAAGTTTTTCTGACGATAAATAGGTAGTCCAGACCTAGTGAATACAGCCATACCTGGCACATGTGGAATGTTACGACGATAAATGAAGTCAGGGCCTTCAAACCCTGGGATTAAAAATTAAACGTTTGCCTGGTTGCTACTTACGAGCGTCTCAGATAAAAACATGGCATTGTCGTTACAGGCACAACTCTGGAGATCAAGAAAATTTGACCTTAAGCCATGAAGATTTGAATAAAGTACTCTGCGGTTTTACTTATGGTAACGAGTAGCAGACCAAGGGTTAAGTTCAGTATCTCCAAAAAGAGCTGGAATTAACAACATAAAATTTTAGACAAAAACAAAGTAAAAATCGACAATAAAATCAACAGCAACAGTAAATTATTTACATTGTTTACAAAATTTTCATTAAAAGAACATATAAAAATTTCCATATGTCATTAAAAAAATGACAGAAGCCACTCGTCGACGAGAGGAGGTGGGACACCTTGCAAGGCAAAAACAAAAAAAAAAAAACCTGCCAGGTTGTCACATCAGCTGGAAAGGGCAGTCTGGATGGGTTTAGAAATTATAAAAAGCTGAGACGGAAAAGATTAGGAAGGCGCTTTCCCGATAACCCACCAAGCAACTTGTGCTTTCTCTTCAATCTGTCCTACTCACTTTTTGAAAAAAACAGGAAGGTGAACAAAAAAGAGGAAAAAGGCCTGATTGTATCCTCAAGCAAGGGAAGACTTGATGAGATAGGGATTCTTAGAAAAGTTTGGAGCTGTTATGACCAGCGTTGCCCTGTGGGAAGATCAGCCATTGCCGGAGCTCAGGTATTCAGCTTTATAAATGATGAAAATCCCTGACCTAATGATTTCAGCTTAGGAGTATAGACTGAAAGGCAATCATCGGAAAACCAGATAAGTTATTCAAAGACTGAACTATGGTTATATGAAGAAACTAAAGGAAGATGTTTTTCACAAAGTATCGCTCAGATGGACTCAATAATGGTTAGCAATAATGGTTACTAATACTGATTAGTAATAAGTTTAGAATAAGATGATTAAGGAGGCAGAAGAAATGCAGTGTAGTGGAAAAAAGGAAAGTCCTTCCTCACGTGAGCCTGTGCTTCACAGTGACGTGTCCACCGCACGCAGCCAGACCTTAGTCAACTTGAAAATTCTCAACATCCTCTTGACACTGGGAACATAAGCTGTGTTGGATGAACGTTCTCTCCAAGTGAGCAAATTTTGATTAGATGAAGAGTCCTTCACGGTAAGCTATTGTTAAATAACGAACGTTATAAACATTGGCAATATATTTTAGCTATAAGTAATTGCTAAAAAAAGTAGTATTTTCTAGATTATTATTGTTATTGTAATTATTATTAACATCATCAGCAAAATTATTATTATTTTTTGTTTTCAGAAAAAAATGGCTCAGTCCATACATTACTTACAGATTCTTCTACCCTTCAATTTCTGTGTAATAACAGGTAAATACGAAAATAAGTCTTATGAGAAAACCTAAATTCCTCAATCCTCAGCAGATCTTGAAATTCCATTTGTAGTATATATTATCTCTTCTCTGAGAATCCAAGAGAGAGAAAAAGAAATTCTCTTTTCATCATCCACATCTGAGCTCGCAAGAGTGGAACACTTGAATAGCAGTGTCGTGTCGTGTGGCCATTAGGACTAAGCAGACGTCAGAAAATAGTTGTTGCAATCCGGCCAATGAAAATCATGGCTTACGTGTGACCTATTCTACTGCTCAAGTGGCAGTTTCCCCTCTTCTCAGAATATTTTTGCTCACCCGTAGAAGAGCTGATCAGGCAGCGTCAGTATTGTCTGGATATGACTTTCCCAGTTCTTCAAGAAGATTTGACAAAAAGCTTCATTTTTTCTTTATGTTAGAAACTGGTTTTACCGGAAAAATGAAGAAAAAGATGAAGTATTTTTGTATGAATGAAATGTCGTTGGAAAGGGCAAGAGACGCAAGCTTTCCTTTATCATGTGCGACAGTACCCGATATCTATGGCTATTGGAAAGATCAAGAGCTTAGAGGAGCACAGGGGAAAATGTCAACGGAATAAGAACACCTGACAAATGATTTTGGACGCCTGGTCTGTGTAAATGATATAACATGCACTTATGCACTGCCTTCCATGGCTTAATAGACTGATCTTTTGTTTTCGTTAAGACAAAAGTCTGCATTTTCTTCTCAGTTTCATGTTTCTATCAGACCAAAGCTTCGAATGCACTGGATCTCCAACTAACGGGAATTTGCGTTAAAATATCATCATCATCATCTCCTCCAATGCTGTGTGAAGCAAAGGGCCTATGTGGAATCAGCCATCATATCTTTCCTGTGCTTTATTTTCCATTAATCTCCACTCACCTCCAGCCTCCCTCCTCATAGTTCTCATTTAACTAGGTCTAAGGTTTTCACCTTTCCTGATGCTCGCAGGAGACTAGGTGATTCTATTACTGTACATACTGTCTTCCCAGCATTGTGTGAAGATCATGTGCAAGTCATCTTCGTCTCCTTTTTACCAGTATTTCAGCCATATGGAACCTCTATTTTTCCTTGCCATATGACTCGTAGCATTCTTTTTAAAGCTCTGGTCGTCTGGATACGGTTTTAGTCACACCATGAATCATGTCATTACAGCAATACAGACCATACTGCTTGTATAACATTATATTCCTATGCAATTTCAGTCTATTTGAAATCCAAATCTTATTCAGCCTGACTATTGTTTAATTTGCTTTATCCAGTTTTTCACTAAAGTCCAGCTCAAGGAAACCTCTACTGGATATCACTATCCCTGAATATCTGAAAGATTCAACCTCAGTAATCCTTCTTCCATACAGCGTGATTACATCACTGTGCATACTCTGCCATTGCAGCTGTTCATTTTTAGGTTTATTTTGAGTCCCGTGTCTAGATATATAATGCAATTTAAGCATGATTTGGAAGTTCTTCTGATGCTTTGCTGTGTAAAACAGCATTATCTGCATATTCTAAGTCTGTTAACATTTTAGTGTCACTCCAGTTTAACCTTCTCCTCCTCCTCCTCCTCCTCTTCCCCCTCCTTCGACCTCTTTTTTTCATTACGAGATCTATGAGAAGGGCAAACAGCGAAGGCGAAGAAAATTCCGTTGTCGTGCCCACCTTTTTATTGCAAATTCACTTGACAAGATCATGAGTAAATTCATTTTGCATTTGTTTCGTTCATGGATATTGTCAATTAGCTTTACATATTTAACAGGAAAGCCTTAATGATGCAAAACCTTCTTAACACCTGTATGTGGACGCAGTCAAATTCCTTTTCATGATGAACAAAAGCTGTCAGGAGATTTTTAAATTCCATACTCAGCTTGTCTTAAAACAATTACTGGATCTGTTCAAGTACTGTCCTCTCTCAAACCAGCCTGTTCATCTCTAAGCTTTTCATCAGTTTCTTTCTCCAGCCTACTTAGAACAAGCATTATGAATATCCTCATTTCAACTGATTCGGGTACAATCCCTCTATAATTACACATTCAGTCAGATCACCTTTCTTTCAGGTTTGCTTTCTTCATTCTATATTCTGCTAAACAGTCTAATTCGCATATGAGTGTCATTTCAGTTTCAGTTCTGCAGTGCTTCCTCCATAATCTGGTGTTTTCCAACTCCCAAGTTTCATTATCATTGATTTTACCTAGAAAACTTTAAATTCACTCATAAATATTCGGATCCCTTTCATCTCCTTGGGTACCGATTGTCTTTCTTTTCCTGATCTTGTTATTGACATTGACTCGTCCTTCCTAGGGACAGATATTTTCCTCTTTTCTTTTTACCCATGGATATCAACTAATAATTCTGTCAGCTACTTAACGCCAATGCCATTCCTTTCATGCATGGCCCTGTCAAAATCATTTGCCAGCTTGTTCAAATATACTCTCTTATCTCCTCTTGATCTTCGTTTCAGTTCACTGTCTTGACTTTGCGCTCTTCATCTCCTCTCGGAACTGTGTTTAGATATACCTTTTGCTTTTGTCTGTTCTTTAGTTTATCGAAGGTTTCCTCCTGTTTCCAGAGTTTACATCTTGGAATTCATTTCCAGCAGACTGATATAAATGCTTGAAGTTAAACCAGTCTCATTTCAGCTTGAGTGAGGCAGTAGAAGTTCTGTGGTCTCGGCTGACATCTGCTCCTCGGTAGTTCCTGACATTCTTCCGTGTTCTTTTGGCTCTTGATTAGTGGCGATGTGATCTTTTTGGTTTCCATGACCCGCGCCAGCACAAGGCTGGCGTAGTCTAAAACGTTTGAACCTCTAAGGAAGTCCCTTGTGTGTTTCTCTTTTAATGTGTATGGCCAAAATTCAGACTGACATTACGTTATTCTATCGTTAGACATCTTACGTTGTCAGTTATATCTGGTTGGTTATGTCTCAAAAGCTTAATTCACTTTAAGAGTGAGTCAGGCAATAATTTGCTAATCTGACATTCGAAAACATTTGGCCTTGGCCATGAGCATGTAAGAGATGGGGAGAGATGATTTTGCATTCCTTTTCAAATCTGAGAGTTTGTCTTATTATTTGCATCAATCAAAGGCGAGTACTTCTTACAACTCATTCATCTGGCAAATCTACAGTATTCTAAACAAATCTTTTCTTTTACCATTCGCATTCGTGCTGTTGAAGCTGACGAGATCTGCTCCAGGACCTGTGAGGCGATGCAGCGGACTAGTCATCACAGCATATGGCCCTGTGCGTTGTCGAATGACTTTTCAGCCAGAAAAATCGTGATCTTCCGGAATGGTTGCGTAAGCGGCATGGCCTCATCGGTTACTGCCTTCGATGCACGCGCTCTCTCATGACGATTACCCAACTGGTAAAAGAGTTATTTATCATCGGTGTGCTCACACTGAGTGCTGGAAGTAGTGGTTGCTCTTAGTGAATTACATTTTGGTATTTGTGAGACGTATTTATTTAGTCTGTGGAAACGACGCCTTTCATGCTTCTTCACAGTTGCTAATCATAAATGTAAAAATTCTCTGCATATCTGAGAACTGGATATATTGATTACAAGAAAATATTGGAGGGCGATAAGTCAAGGCTGCACCACTGACAGACAGACAGACAGTCAGACCACCCCACATATATTTAACATATGTGGTTATTTCCTGAAGCTTTTAGTTATCACTCTTAGCGCCATAATAACAAATTCTTTTTCCATTTTTACATTCTGTTAAAACGTTCTATATCTGCAGAGACTGACTGACAATTTGCATTTTTGCTGAGTAACAATGTGATAACGTTTTCTCTTTTAAGAAAGTCTAGTGAAATGCTATTCTTTGATTATATGATGCTTCTGCTGTCAATTTGTCTAGGTGCTTTCGCCATAACATTTCTATAGATCGTTAGGTTAATTGCCTTTACCTCATTTTCACGTTCTCATTTTACTTTCAGAAAAACTGTTCCTGTCATTTGGAAATACTAAATCGAATAGTAACTAAAATGAATTTGTTTTTAAAAGAGAAAGAGGTCAAATGTTTCTCTTTATCTGTAATTACATAGATGCTTACATAGACTCACGCGCACACATTCATACACGCATACACAAACCTGACACACAATATATATATATATATATATATATATATATATATATATATATATATATATATATATATATATATATATATATATATATATATATATATATATATATATATATATATATATATATATTTATATATGAATGAAATTTTATCACATCACCGTGATTCATATACAAGCATTAAGCTACAAACGTCCTTTAATATCCAATTCGCTCTACCTCGGAAATAATATATTTTCATATATGTTACCGAAGGGGAATTTTTTAGTTGATAATAAGTTCGTCATCCCGTGGGCTCGAACCAGCGAAGGACAAGACCTCAGGACTACAGTGACGCCTTAACCCACAAGGCCAACAAGTGAGGTATAAGTTATTACCGACCCTCACCTACAAATCACCGTCGAACTCGGGTATTTGTATTTAGAATCGGTATCAACCCACCTCTGCCATGCTAACCTTGTAGTGCGTTTGTCGCACGTAGCCATATTATGAATGAAATTTTATCACATCACCGTGATTCATATACAAGCATTAAGCTACAAACGTCCTTTAATATCCAATTTGCTCTACCTCGGAAATAATATATTTTCATATATGTTACCGAAGGAGAATTTTTTAGTTGATAATAAGTTCGTCGTCCCGTGGGCTCGAACCAGCGAAGGACAAGAACTCAGGACTACACTGACGCCTTAACCCACAAAGCCAACAAGTGAGGTATAAGTTATTACCGACCCTCACCTACAAATCACCGTCGAACTCGGGTATTTGCATTTAGAATCGGTATCAACCCACCTCTGCCATGCTAACCTTGTAGTGCGTTTGTCACACGTAGCCATATTATGAATGAAATTTTATCACATCACCGTGATTCATATACAAGCAATAAGCTATAAACGTCCTTTAATATCCAATTCGCTCTACCTCGGAAATAATATATTTTCATATATGTTACCGAGGGTCGGTAATAACTTATACCTCACTTGTTGGCTTTGTGGGTTAAGGCGTCACTGTAGTCCTGAGTTCTTGTCCTTCGCTGGTTCGAGCCCACGGGACGACGAACTTATTATCAACTAAAAAATTCCCCTTCGGTAACATATATGAAAATATATTATTTCCGAGGTAGAGCGAATTGGATATTAAAGGACGTTCGTAGCTATATGTATAATATATGACATTTCGTATACCAACTACATTATTTTGCCGTATATGGTTAAGGAAACAAAGTTTCATGATTTGGACTAGGAAGTGATAGCAAAAGTACCAAATACAGATTACCTAACCTATGCTGGTTGAAATGCTTACTTTCAAGAGAGGGGAAACAGACGGCTTGGCTATGTTCTTCGCACAGCCACTAGGAAAGCAGGACTCGTGACAGCACCAAGGCACATGAAACACCGATATTTTAGAAGAGAAGTATGAGAAGAAAGGCTGGAGATGAATGGGAATTCTCGGGAGATAAGACATTAGGAAATGGGTGGCCGAACTCCACTGAAGACCATGCCTTCACGGTGCATAGGAGGTAATGATAATTATATATATTTATATATATATATATATATATATATATATATATATATATATATATATGAGTGAGTGTGTGTGTGCATATATACATAGGTGTATAAGGCCGGGGGCCCCAGGGGGGGCGGAGGGCAACTGCCCCGATGGATTCGGGAACCTGATTTCTCATATTCCATTCTGAATCTTTTCCAGTCTCTCACTTCTCTTCTCTTTCCCTCTCATTCCTCTCGATTTCGATTCTGAATCTTTTCCTGTCTCTCTCTTCTCTTCTCTCTCCCTCTCAGACTTCTCATATTCCCTTCTGAATCTTTCCCTATTTCTCTCTTCCTTTCTCTCTCCCTCTCAGTCCTCTCATATCCCATTCTGAATCTTTCCCTCTCTCTCTCTCTCTTCCCTTCTCTGTCCCTCTCAGACCTCTCATATTCCATTCTGAATCTTTTCCAGTCTCTCTCTTCCCTTCTCTCGCCATCTCACTCCTCTCCATTTCCATTCTGAACATTCCCTGTCTCTCTCTTCCCTTCTCTCTCCCTCTCAGACCTCTAATATTCCATTCTGAATCTTTCCCAGTCTCTCTCTTCTCTTCTCTCTCTCTCTCAGACCTCTCATATTCCATTCTAAATCTTTCCCTATCTATCTCTTCCCTTCTCTCCCCCTCTCAGACCTCTCATATTCCATTCTGAATCTTTCTATGCCTCTCTTCCCTTCTCTATCCCTTTCAGACCTCTCATATTCCATTCTCAATCTTTCCGTCTCTCTCTTCCCTTCTCTCTCCCTCTCAGACCTCTCATATTCAATTCTGAATCTTTTCCAGTCTCTATCTTCCCTTCTCTCTCCCTCTCATTCCTCTCCATTTTTATCCTGAATCTTTCCCTGTCACTCTCTTCCCTTCTCTCTCCTTCTAAGACCTCTCATTCCATTCTGAATCTTTCCCTATCTCTCTTTTAGGGCATAAATTCATTGATGTCCTCATTTCAGACCTTTTATAGGCTTCCATTCTGAATTTTTTAAGCAGTGTGTCTCTTGGTTTTCCGTTTTTTTTTTTTTTCTTGATTCTCTCTCGTTTTTCTTCTTTCTTTCCTCTCTCTCTCTCTTTTTTTTTCACCCTCTCAGACCACTCATATTCCATTCTGAATCTTCTCCTTTCTCTCTCTCTCTCTCTCTCTCTCTCTCTCTCTCTCTCTCTCATATTCCATTCTCTCTTTGAAAACCTCTCTCTCTCTCTCTTCTACCTAATCTGTCTCTGGTCCCTCTCAGACTTTTAGGGCATAAATTCCATTGATGTTGGCTCATTTATGAATTTTCTCAGGCTTCTGGTATTCTTTTTCTCTCTCCCTGTTTTCAGCGTGTGGGTTGATTCAGACTGATTTCTTCCCTTCTCATTCTCTCTCTCTCTCTCTCTTTCTCTCTCTCTCTCTCTCCTCTTCTCTCTCCCTCTCTCTTGACCCTCTCTGTTCCATGACTGAATCTTTAGGGCATAAATCATTGATGTTGGCTCTGAATTTTGTAACAGGCTTCTGGTATTTCAGTGAGAATTTTTATATCATGTTTCCATTGGGTGAATTCTTTCCGTTTTTTTTTTTTTTTTTTTTCTTTCTCCTCTAACTGAGACTCTCTCTCTATTCATTCTCTCTTTCTCTCTCTCTCTCTCTCTCTCTCTCTGAATCTTCATATTCCATCTCTGTAAATGGTAAAACCGTGACTGAACTTTTAGGGCATAAATAACATTGATGTTGGCTCCTCCATTTCTAACAGGCTTCTGGTATTTAGAAAAGATGTGAGAATTTTTCTGTGTGTGGTTCCCTGTTGATTCTCTCGTTTTTTTTTTTTCTTCTCTCTCTCTTTTCCTCTCAGACCTCTCATATTCCTCTCTGAATCTTCTCTCTCTCTCTCTCTCTCTCTCCCTCTCTCTCTCCTCTTGAAAACCAGAGGCTCTCTGTAAATGGTAAATTCTCTCTGATCTTTTAGGGCATAAATAACATTGATGTTCTCTTTATGAATTTTGTCAGGCTTCTCATATTTAGAAAAGATCTGAATTTTATATCTCTCGTGTGTGTGTGGTTTTCATATTCCCTCTCAGACAATATAACTGATTTCTCATATTCCATTCTGAATCTTTCTCTCTCTCTCTCTCTCTCTCTCTCTCTCTCTCCTCTCAGACCTCTCATATTCCATTCTGAATCTTTCCATTGATGTTGGCTCTCTCTCGTGTGTGTGTGGTTTTCAGCGAATTGGGTTGATTCCCTTCTCTCTCTCTCTCTGATTTCTTCTCTCTCATATTCCATTCTCTCTCTTTCTCTCTCTCTCTCTCCCTCTCTCTCTCTCTCCCTCTCAGGCCTCTCTGTATTCCATTCTGAACTTTTAGGGCATAAATAACATTGATGTTGGCTCATTTATGAATTTTGTAACAGGCTTCTGGTATTTAGAAAAGATGTGAGAATTTTTATATAAGCGTGTGTGTGTGGTTTTCAGCGAATTGGGTTGATTCTCAGCGTTTTTTTTTTTTTTTTTTTTTTTTTTTTCCTTTTCTTCTCTCTAACTGATTTCTTCTTCTCTCCTCTCTCTCCTCTCATATTCCATTCTGAATCTCTCTCTCTCTCTCTCTTCCTCTCCCTCTCTCTCTCTCTCTCAAACCTACATATTCCATTCTAAATGGTAAAACCGTGACTGAACTTTTAGGGCATCTAACATTGATGTTCTCATTTTATGAATTTCTCTCCCTATCAGACCTCTCATATTCCATTCTGAATCTTTCCCTATCTCTTTCTTCCCTTCTCTCTCCCTCTCAGACCTTTTTTTATTCCATTCTGAATCTTCTCAGTCTCTCTCTTCCCTTCTCTCTCTCTCTCTCTCTCCTCTCTCTCTCTCTCTCTCACATCTCTCTCTCTTGAAAACCTGGTATTCCTACGTCTGCTGTAAATGGTAAAACCGTGACTTTTTTAGGGCATAAATAACATTGATGTTGGCTCCCTTTCTAACAGGCTTCTGGTATTTAGAAAGATGTGAGAATTTTTATATAAGCCTCTTATTCAGTTCCGAATCTTTTCCTCTCTCTCTGTTTCCTTACCTACGTCTGCTGTAAATGGTAAAACCCCTCTCATTGACCTCTCATATTCCATTTTGAATCTTTTCGTGTGTGTGTTTTCAGTCTCTCTCTTCCCTTCTCTCTCTCTCTCTCAGACCTCTCATCTTCTCTTCTGAATCGCTCCCTCTCTCTCTCTTCCCTTCTCTCTAAAACCTGACTGAACTCAAACCTCTTGATGTTCCATTCTAAATCTCAGGCTTCAGTTTTTATCTCTTGTGTGTGGTTTTCAGAAAGAATAATGATTCTCAGGTTTTTTTTTTTTTTTTTTTTTTTCTCAGACCTCTCATTTCATTAAATTGATGTTTCTCTCTCTCTCTCTCTCTCTCTCCTCTCTCTCTCTTCTCTCTCTCTCTCTCTCCTGTCTCTCTCTTCCCTTCTTTGAAAACTGATGAATGCCATTTAGAAAAGGTTTTAGTTTGTGGTTTAAAAATGGTAAAAAAGATTGAGAACTTCTTAGGGCATAAAACTAACAAATGTTGAAAAAATAGGATTAATGAATTTATAACAGTGAAACCTGGTATTTAGAAAAGACTGGCAATTTATGACCAGATGTGTGGTGGGTTTCCAAATAATAGGTTCAGATAGAAAAAATAGGAATTTTTTTTCCAATATAACTGATTTCTTATTCTCTCTGGAAAGATGCTCTCTCTCTCTCTCTCTCTCTCTCTCTCTCTCTCTGAAATATCTCTCTTGAAAACCAGAGTACCTATGCTGTAAATGGTAAAATTGTGACTGAACTTTTATATAAATAAATTGATGTTGAACTCATTTATGAATTTTGTAACAGGCTTCTGGTATTTAGAAAAGATGTGAGAATTTTTATATAAGCGTGTGTGTGTGGTTTTCAGCGAATTGGGTTGATTCTCAGCGTTTTTTTTTTTTTTTTTTTTTTTTTCCAAATAACATTTCTTCTCTCTCTATCTCTCTCTATCTGGAGACTTTCTCTCTCTCTCTCTCTCTGGAAAGAATGGAAACCAACGAATAATACCTCGTGGTTGTGACTGAACTTTTATACATATAAAAAGAGGCTTCTGGTATTTAGAAAAGAGTAATAGTAGTTTGCAGAAGATAAGAGGCAATTGGTAAAACTATTAGATAACTTTTAGGGCATAAATAAATTGATGTTGGCTCAAATAAATTTTGTAACAGGCTTCCAACAAGAAAGGATAATTTTTATATAAGCGTGTGTGTGTGGTTTTCAGCGAATTGGGTTGATTCTATGTTAAAATATAACTGATTTCTTCCCTTCTCTCTCTCTCTCTCTCTCTCTCTCTCTCTCTCTCTCTCTCTCTGGAAAATCTCTCTCTCTCTCTCTCTAATCTGAAAACTCTTGTCAAAAATAATCTGCTGTAAATGGTAAAAACTGAACTTTTAGGGCATAAATAAATTGATGTTGGCTCATTTATGAATTTTGTAACAGGCTTCTGGTATTTAGAAAAGATGTGAGAATTTTTATATAAATGGTTTTGTGATTTATGATATAAAATATTGAGAGGAAGGGGAAAAAAAATAGAGGTTTCTTCCCTGAAGAAAAAATGTAAACTTTTCATCAGTCACACATACTCTCTCTGGTATTTAGAAAAAGAAAGATCTCTGTTCAGAAAATCAGAAAGAGGAAAAAGGTCTTGAAAAAAAGTAAAAGAATGTAAATGGTAAAAGTGACTGAACTAAAGGGCATAATATTGATGTTGGCTCAGAACAAAATTTTTAACAGGCTTCAAAAAAAATGAGAAATATAAGGGTGTGTGTGGTTTTCAAGAAATTCTCAGCGTTTTTTTTTTTTTTTTTTCCAATATAACATTTCTTCCCTCTCTCTCTCTCCTCTCTCTCTCTCTCTCTCTCTGATCTCTCTCTCTCTCTCTCAAAATCTCTTTCTCTCTCTCTTGAAAACCAAGGTTTTTACTGTAAATGGTAAAACCGTGACTGAACTTTTAAAATAACATTGATGTTGGAAATGAATTTTTGTAAAGGCTTCTGGTAATTTAGAAAAGATGTGAGAATTTTTATATAAATGGAAAAATATGGGTTGATTCTCAGCGAAATTAATGATTTCTTCCAATATCTAGCTCTAAAGATATCTCTCTGAATTTCTCTCTCTAGAATTCTCTGAAGATAATCTCTTGAAAAAGAGATGAAACGTCTAGTAAATGGTTTATCGTGACTGAACTTTTAGGGCATAAATAACATTGATGTTGGCTCATTTATGAATTTTGTAACAGGCTATTATTTAGAAAAGATGTAAAATGGATGTGTGTGTGGCAGGACCATTGGGTTGATTCTCAGCGTTTTTTTTTTTTTTTTGGCTCTTTTTTTCTTTTCATTAGAAAGCTCTTGAAAACCACTAGGTAAAATATTGATGTTGGCTCATTTTGAACAAAGGCTTCTGGTATTTCTCTGTGGTTTTCAAGATTTCTTTCTCTCTCTCTCTCTCTCTCTCTCTCTCTCTCTCTATTCTCTCCCCCTCTCTCTTTCAAAAGTGGATCAAGACTGTAAATGGTAAAACCGTGACTGAACTTTTAGGGCATAAATAACATTGATGTTGGCTCTGACATCTCTTCTGGTATTTAGAAAAGATGTGAGAATTTTTATATAAGCGTGTGTGTGTGTTTTCAAAGTTTATGAACTGTTTTTCTTCCCTTCTCTCTCTCTCAAAAATATCTCTCTCTCTGAAACATTTAATCTTGAAAACCAAAAATAGTTTGTTTAATATAGGACATTGATGTTGGTTTTGTAACAGGCCAAAAAAGATACAAATTTTATAACTGTTGTGTGGTTTTCATGGGTTGATTCTCAGCGTTTTTTTTTTTTTTTTTTTGATAAACAAAAAGATCTCTCTCTCTCTTCTCTCTCTCTCTCTCTCTCTCTCTCTTGAAAACCAGAGGTACCTACGTCTGCTGTAAATGGTAAAACCGTGACTGAACTTTTAGGGCATAAATAACATTGATGTTGGCAATTTATGAATTTTGGATAAAGGAATTTTTACAAAAGAGAAAACATATAAGTGATGTGCAAACGGTTTTCAGAAATCGGATGATTCTCAGCGTTTTTTTTTTTTTTTTTTTTCCAATATAACTGTAATATGGTGACTGAACTTTTAGGGCATAAATAACATTGATGTTGGCTCTTCTCTTCAAGGTGCAGTGTTAGCTGCATTGCTGTCTTCTCTCTTATGATTCTCAGACTCTCTCTCTCTCTCTCTTGAAAACCAGAGGACCTCTGCTGTAAAGTAAAACCGTGACTGAACTTTTACATAAATAAGTTGATGTTGCTCATTTATGAAGATAACAGGCTCTGGTATTTTAGAAAAGACCTGACAATTTTTATATAAAAATGGTTTTCAGAGGTAAATGGGATGGTATTCTAACGTTTTTTTTTTTTTTTGAATTTTCAATACCTGATTTTTTCCAATATTCTGATTTCTGAATCTCTCTCTCTGATCTCTCTCTCTCTCTCTCTCTCTCTCTATCTCTCTCTAATAATGAGACAATCACAAACAAGAGGTACTCTACTTCTGCTTAAAAGACCTTGTGACTGAATTTGAATAAATAACATTGATGTTGGCTCAATGATTTCAAATAGCTTCAATAAAAATGGCAAAATTTTTGCAAAGCTGTGTGTGGGAATGTTGTTCTGATTTTTTTTTTTCCTCTAACTCTCTTCTCTCTTCTCTCTCTCTCTCTCTCTCTCTCTCTCACTTCAAAACAAGAAAAGTGACTGAACTTTTAGGGCATAAATAACATTGATGTATCATTTATAAAACTAGAACACATATCGTGTGTGTGTGGTTTTCTCTTCAGCTTCCAATATAACTGATTTCTTCCCTTCTCTCTCTCTCTCTCTCTCTCTCTCTCTCTCTCTCTCTCTCTCTCTCTCCCCTCTCTCTCTCTCTCTTGAAAACCAGAGGTACCTACGTCTGCTGTAAATGGTAAAACCGTGACTGAACTTTTAGGGCATAAATAACATTGATGTTGGCTCATTTATGAATTTTGTAACAGGCTTCTGGTATTTAGAAAAGATGTGAGAATTTTTAAATTTATATAGTTTTGACTCTCCTGGGTTGTAAATTCTGAACTTTTTTTTTGATGTTACATTTTAATTTTTTTTATTTTTGAGAATAGAACTGATTTCTTCCGAAAACTCTCATGGAGCTAAAAATATCTTCCTCTCTCTCTCTCTCAGAGGTAGATTCTCTCTCTCTCCCTCTCTCTATCTCCTTGAAAACCAGAGGAGTCTCATCACACAGGACATTAAACCTGACTGCACCAGCATCGATAATGATGTGTCTTTTCAATTTTGTAACAGGCTCATTTAGAAAGACATAAGAATTTTTATATAAGCGTAGATGTGTTTAAGAATAAGCTTGACAAATATCTATTTCTTCCCATCCTCTCTCCATCTCTCTCTCTCTCTCTCCTCTCTCTCTCTCTCTCTCTCTCTCTACTCTCTCTCGTTCTCTTCTCTCTTGAAAATCAGAGGTGCCTCTGCTGTAAATGGGGACTGAACTTTTAGGGGCATTGATGTTGGCTCATTTTATGAACTGTAACAGGTCTGTATTTAGAAAAGATGTGAGAATTTTCTCTCAGACCTCTGGGTCTTTCCTATTTTCTCTTCCTTCTCTCTCTTTTCAGACCCATCATTTTTTTTTCTTCCTTTCTGATCTCTTCTCTCAGACTCTCTCTATTCCATTCTGAATCTCTCTCTCTCTCTCTCTCTCTTCTCTCTCTCTCCTCTCAGACCTCTCATATTCCATGACTGAACTTTCCCTATCTCTGATGTTGGCTCTTTCCCTCCCTGTCAGACTTCTGGTATTTAGAAAAGATACTGAATTTTATATAAGCGTGTGAATCTTTGTTTCTTCTCTTGGGTTGATTCTCATTCGTTTTTTTCTTTTTATTTTTTTCTGAAATTTTTCCATATCTGATTTCTTCCCTTCTCTCTCTCTCTCTCTCTCTCTCTTCCTCTCTGATTTCATTCTCTCTCTTTCTCCCCTCTCTCTCTCTCTTGAAATTCAGAGGTCCCGTCTCAGACCTCTGAACTTTTCCATTCATTGATGTTGGCTCATTTTGAATTTTGTAACTCTCTTCCCTATTTCTCTCCCACAGACCTTTTATATTCCATTTGAATTTTTCCCTGTTCTCTCTCGTTTTTTTTTTTTTTCCTTCTCTCAATATAACTGATTCTTCATCTCTCTTCTCTATCTTCCATTCTGAATCTTTCTCTCTCTTTCTCTCTCTCTCCTCTTCTCTCTGCTGTAAATGGTCTGACTGAACTCAGACTGGCTCTCATATTCCATTTGAATGAAGGCTTCTGGTATTTCTTTAATCGTTGTGTGGTTTTCAAAAGATGTGGGTTGATTCTCAGCGTTTTTTTTTTTTTTTCCAATTAACTGATTTTTTCTCTCTCTTCCCTTCTCTCTCTCTCTCAGACTCTCTCTCTCTATTCCTCTCTCTGAATCTCTTCCTCTCTCTCTCTTCTTCCTGTAAATGGTTCTGAACTTTTCTCATTGATGTTCTCATTTATGAATTTTGTAACAGACTTCTCATATTTAGAAAAGATCTGAATGGGTTGTTCTCTTTTCTCTTCTTCTTTTTTTTTTTTTTTTTCATTTTCCATTCAGAATCTTTTCTTATCTCTCTCTCTCTCTTCTCTCTCTCTCTCTCTCTCTCATATTCCATTTACAGAATCTCTTTCCTCTCTCTCCCTCTCTCTCTCTCTCTTCTCCTATGTCTCTGTAAATTCTGTGACTGAACTTTTAGGGCATAAATAACATTGATGTTGGCTCATTTCTGAATTTCCTAACAGGCTTCTATTTAGAAAATTGAGAATTTTTCTCGTGTGTGTGTGGTTTTCTGAATCTCTTCTCCCTGATTTCTTCCCTTCTCTCTCTCTCTCTCTCTCTCTCTCTCTCTCTCTATTCCATTCTTGAATCTTTTCCTTTTTAGGGCATAAATAACATTGATGTTCTCATTTTCCCCTCTTCTCTCCCTCTATAAGCGTGTGTGTGTGGTTTTCAGCGAATTGGGTTGATTCTCAGCGTTTTTTTTTTTTTTTTTTTTTTTTTTTTTTTTTCCAATATAACTGATTCTCTCTCATTTCCATTAAGAATCTTTCCCTGTCTCTATCTTGAAAACCAGAGGTCTCTCTGTAAATGGTAAAACCGTGACTGAACTTTTCAAACATTGATGTTGGCTCATTTATATTTTTCCATTAGAAAAGATGAATCTTACCTGTGTGTCTTTTCCCTTCTCTTTCCCTCTCTTTTCTCTCTCTCTCTCTCTTATCTCTTCCATTCTTGAATCTTTCCATTCTCTCTCTTCCTTTCTCTCTTCTCTCTCTCTCTCTTTCTCTCTCTTCTCTCTCTCCATTCTGAATCTTTCTCTCTCTCTCTCTCTTCTCTTCTCTCTCCTCTTCAGACCTCTCTGTAAATGGTTCCATTCTGAACTTTTAGGGCATAAATAACATTGATGTTCTCTCTCTTCAGGCTTCTGGTATTTAGAAAAGATCTGAGAATTTTTATATCGTGTGTGTGGTTTTCAGATTGGGTTGATTCTGAATCTTTCCCTGTCTCTCTTTCCCTTCTTTTTTTTTTTTTTTTTTCCAATATAACTGAATCTTTCCTTCTCTCTCTCTCTCTTCTCTCTCTCTCTCTCTCTCCTCTCATATTCCATTCTGAATCTTCCCTCTCTCTCTTCTCTCTCTTCAGAGGTACCAGACGTCTCTATTCCATTAAAACCTGAATCTTTCCATAAATCTGATGTTCTCATTTCTGAATTTTTCAGGCTTCTGGTATTTAGAAAAGATGTGAGAATTTTTATATCTGAATGGTTTTCAGTTGATTCTCTGATTCTCCCTCTCAGACCTCTCATATTCCATTCTGAATCTTTCCCTCTCTCTCTCTATCTCTCTCTCTCTCTCTCCCTCTCTCTCTTGAAAACCTCTCATATTCTGTAAATTAAAACCGTGACTCTTTTTAGGGCATAAATCTTGATGTTGGCTCATTTTGAATTTTGTAACAGGCTTCTCATATTCCATTCTGAATCTTTATCCTAAGTGTGTGGTTTTCAGCCCTTCCTCTTCTCTGGGTTCCCTCTCTTTCTCTCTCTCATATTCCATTCTGAATCTTTTTCTCCCTCTCTCTCTTCTCTCTTCTTGAAACCTCTCTCCTCTCAGACCTCTAATATCTCATTTATGAATTTTCCATTCTGAAGAGACTTCTCTCTCTTCCCTTCTCTCTCCTCTCTCTCTCTCTCTCTCTCTCTCTCTCTCTCTCTCTCTCTCCCCTCTCTCTCTCTCTCTTGAAAACCAGAGGTACCTACGTCTGCTGTAAATGGTAAAACCGTGACTGAACTTTTAGGGCATTCATTGATGTTGGCCATTTATGAATTTTGTAACCCTTCTCTATTTAGAAAAGATCTCAGACCTCTTATATCCATTCTACTGAATCTTTCAGAAGGGAAATATTGCTGGTTTTTCTCTCTTCTGATTTCTTCTCTCTCCTCTCAGACCTCTCTCATATTCCATCTCTGAATCTTTCTCTCTCTCTCTCTCTTCTCTTCTCTCTCTCTCTTGAAGACCTTTCATTGTCTGCTGTAAATTTGAAACTTTTTTCATAAATATCATTGATGTTCTCATTTATCTTTTTCTCTTCTCTATTCCCTCTCAGAATTTTATATAAGCATTCCTGGTTTATATAACTGATTCTTCCCTTCTGCATCTTTCTCTCTCTCTCTCTCTCTCTCTCTCTCTTCTCTCTTCTCTCTCCCTCTTTTTGAAACCAGAGGTTTTTTTTTTTAGGGCATAAATTTTGATGTTGGCTTTTTCTTTGTAACAGGCTTCTCTCTTTTATATTCCATTCTAACTGATCTTCTCTCTCCCTCTATCTCTCTCTCTCTCTCTTCTCTCTCTCCCTCTCAGAGGTACCTTCATATTCCATGACTGAACTTTTCATTGATGTTGGCCATTTATCTTATTTCTCTTCTGGTGTGGTTTTTCTCTCCCCTCTCAGTAAACCTGGTTGAACTTTTCGATTTCCATTCAAGCTTCTTTCCCTTTCTCTATCTTCCCTTCTCTCTCCTCTCAAACCTCTCATATTCTCTCTCTGAATCTTTCTCTCTCTCTCTCTTCCCTTCTCTCTCCTTGAAAACCAGAGGTATCTCTCGTCTCTGTAAATGGTTCCATGACTGAACTTTTCCATAAATCATTGATGTTCTTCATTTCTCTTTTCTCAGGCTTCTGGTATTTAGAAAAGATGTGAGAATTTCCATTCTGAATCTTTCGTTTTTTTTTTTTTTTTTTTTTTTTTCCCTATCTCTCTCCCTCCCTCTCTCTTCTCTTGAAAACCAGAGGTAGGAACGTCTGCTGTAAATGGTTTCCCTCTCAACATTGACCTCATTTATGAATTTTGTATTCTGGTATTACTGAATCTTCCTGCTCTCTCTCTCTTCTCTCTCTCTCTCTCTCTCTCTCTCTCTCTCATATTCCATCTCTTGAAAATCTTTCCTAATGTCTCTCTAAAACCTCTTCTTTCTAAATCTGATGTTGGCTCATTTATGATTTTTTCATTCTGGTATTTAGAAAAGATCATTTCCTATCTAATCTCTTGTCTGGTTTCTGATTCTCTCCTTTCTTTTCTCTCTTTCTCTCTTCCATTCTGAATCCTTTCCATGTCTCTTTCTTCCCTTCAGGCTTCTCTTCCTCTCTCTCTCTCTCTCATCTCTCTCTTTCAATCTCTCTCTCTTATCTCTCTCTTCTCTTCTCTCTCTCTCTCTTCAGACCTTTCAAATTCCATTCTGAATCTTTCCGTGTAAATCTCTTCTCTTCTCATTTCTGAATTTTCTCAGGCCTCATTGCATTTAGAAAAGAACTGAGAATTTTTATATAAGTGTGTGTGGTTTTCTTTGGGTTCTCTCTCCCTCTCAAATTCTCATATTCCTTTTTGAATCTTTCCTGATTTCTCTCTCTTCTCTTCTCTCCTCCCTCTCAAACCTCTCATATTCTATTCTCTGAATCTTTCCCTCTCTCTCTCTTCTTGAAAACCTTCTCTCTGCTGTAAATAAGACCACTAATTTTAGGGCATTAACATTGATCTTGGCTCATTTTGAATTTTGTCAGGCTTCTTCTATTTCTCATTTATCTGTGTGTGGTTTTCGAATTGGGTTGATTCTCAGCGTTTTTTTTTTTTTTTTTTCTCTCTTATTCCTTCTCTGAATTTTTCCCAGTCTCTCTCTCTCTCTCTCTCTCTCTCTCTCTCTCTCTCTCTTCCATTCTCTCTCCTTTCCTCTCTCTCTGAAAACCTCTCTCTCTCTCTCCCCCAACTCATAAATAATTGATATTGGCTCATTCTGAATTTTCTTTTCTTCTGTTTAGAAAAGATGTGAGAAATTTTTATATTCTGTGGTTTCTCTCCCCTCTCATTCTCTCAAAATTTTCATTCTGATCTTCTTTTTCTCTCTCTCTCTCTCTTCTCTCTCTCTCTCTCTCTCTCTCTCTCTCTCTTCTGAATCTCTTGAAATCTCTCTCTTCCTTCTCTCTCTCCCTCAAACCTCTGAATTTTCCATAACATTTGATCTTTGGCTCATTTATGAATCTTCTGGTATTTAGAAAAGATGTCTTCATTCTTTCTCCCCTCTCAGACCTCTCATATTCCATATAATGAATCTTTCCTTGTCTCTCTATTCTCTTCTCTCTCTCTCTCTCTCTCTCTATTCCATTCTGAATCTTTCTCTATCTCTCTCTTCCCTTTCTCGTCCTGTAAATATGACTCCCTCTCAGATATTTCTCATTTTCCATTTTGACAGGCTTCTTTTTTCTGAAAAGAGAAAGAATTTCTATATTCTGAATCTTTTCCTATTGAAAACTTTTTAAACCTGTATGAATTTTGGTTGATGTTGGCTCCCATTTATGTTCCATTTTTAATTTTTTTGATCTTTTTTGTTTTCTGACCTCTCATATTCCATTCTGAATCTCTCATCTCTTCTTCTGAATAAAAGACTCTCCTCATTTATCTCTCTCTCGATTTCCATTCTCTTTCTCTTCTCTCTTTCTCTCTCTCTCTCTCTCTCTCCTCTCTCATATCTCATCTCTGAATATTTCCCTTTCTCTTTCTTCCCTTCTGAACTTTTAGGGCATCAGACATGATGTTGGCTCATTTATGAATTTTTTCCCTATTTAGAAAAGATGTGAGAATTTTTATCTCTTTCCTCTCTCTCTCCTCCTCAGATTTTCTCATATTCCATTCTGAATCTTTCCCTTCCCTCTCTTTCTCTTCTCTCTCCTTCTCAGACCTCTCATATTCTATTCTTCTCTCTCTCTCTCTCTCTTCTCTCTCTCTCTTCCCAATCAGACCTATTCTGCTATTAAATGGTTGACTGAACTTTTTAGGGAATCTTTTCCTGATGTCTCTCTTTTCTCTTTTCTCTTCCTATTTCAGAGAATTTTCATATCCATTCAGAATCTTTTCTAGTCCCTCTCTTCACTTTTTTTTTCTCTCAGACATCTCATATCTTCCTATTCTGAATCTTTCCTTATCTCTCTCTTCCCTTCTCTCTCCCTCTCAGACCTCTCATACTACATTCTGAACCTTTCCCTATCTCTTTCTTCCCTTCTCTCTCCCTCTCAGACATCTCATATTCCATTCTGAATCTTTCCTTATCTTTCTCTTCTCTTCTCTCTCCCTTCCAGACTTCTCACATTCTATTCTGAATCTTTCCCTATCTCTATTTATCTTCTTCTCTCCACTCAACCCTCTCATTTTTTTTTTTTTTTTTTTCCAACATAACTGAATTTTTCCCTTCTCTCTCTCTCTCTTCTCTCTCTCTCTCTCATCTCTCAGAATCTTCTCTCTAGATCTCTCTCTATCTCTCTCTCTCTCTCTCTCTCTCCTCAGACCTCTCAAACTCCATTCTGAATTTTCATAAATCATTCTCTTGGCTCCTTCTTTTCTCCCACTTCAGACCACTCATTTTTATTATTTCTGATCTTTCCCATTCTCTATCTTTCCTTCTCTCTCCCTCTCAGATATCTCATATTCCATTCTGAATCTTTCTCTATCTCTCTCTTCTCTCCTCTCTCCCTCTTATTCCTCTCATATTCCATTCTGAATATTTCCCTTTCTCTCTCTTCTCTTCTCCCTACCTCTCAGATGTCTCATATTACATTCTGAATCTTTTCCAATCTTTCTCTTCCGTTCTCTCCCCCTCTCATTCCTCTCGATTTCCATTATGAATCTTTTCCTGTCTCTCCTTACTCTTCTCTCTCCTTCTCCTATCTCTCATATTCCATTCTGAATCTTTCCCTATCTCTCTCTTCCCTTCTCTCTCCCTCTCAAACCTCTCATATTACAGAATGGAATGTGAAAGGACAGAGAGGGAGAGAGAAGAGAAGAGAGAGACAGGGAAAGATTCAGAATGGAATATGACAGGTCTGAGAGGGAGAGAGAAGGGAAGATAGAGACAGGGAAAGATTCAGAATGGAATATGAGAGGGAGAGAGAAGAGAACAGAGATGTAGGGAAAGATTCAGGATGGAGTATGAGATGTCTGAGAGGGAGAGAGAAGAGAAGAGACCGCGAAAGATTCAGAATGGAATATGAGAGGTCTGAGAGAGAGAGAAAAGGGAAGAGAGAGATAGGGAAAGATTCAGAATGGAGTATGAGAGGTTTGAGAGGGAGAGAGAAGAGAAGAGA
Source organism: Macrobrachium rosenbergii (assembly GCF_040412425.1). Classification (NCBI taxonomy): domain Eukaryota; kingdom Metazoa; phylum Arthropoda; class Malacostraca; order Decapoda; family Palaemonidae; genus Macrobrachium; species Macrobrachium rosenbergii. The sequence goes on from NC_089799.1 coordinate 564,637, forward strand.
GAGATATGGAAAGATTCAGAATGAAATATGAGATGTCTGAGAGGGAGAGGGAAGAGAAGAGAGAGACAGGGAAAGATTTAGAAAGGAACATGAGAGGTCTGAGAAGGAGAGAGAAAGGAAGAGAGAGATAGGGAAAGATTCAGAATTGAATATGAGAGGTCTGAGAGGGAGAGAAAATGGAAAAGCGATACAGGGAAAGATTAAGAATGGAATATGAAACATCTGAGAGTTAGAGAGAGGGGAAAATAAAGACAGGGAAAGATTCAGAATGCAAATCAAGAGGAATGAGAGGGATAGAGAAGAGAAGAGATAGACAGGGAAACATTCAGAATGGAATATAATTTCTGACAGGGAGAGAGAAGGGAAGAGAGAGATAGGGAATGATGCTGAATGGAATATGAAAGGTCTAAAAGGGAGACAGAAGAGAACAGAGAGATATAAAGATTCATAATGGAATATGAAATGTCTGAAATAGAGAGAAAGAGAAGAGAAGAGAGAGATAGGGAAATATTCAGAATGGAATATGAGAGGTCTGATAGGGAGAGAGAAGGGAAGATAGAGACAGGGAAAGATTCTGAATGGAATATGAGAGGTCTGAGAGGGAGAGAGAAGAGAAGAGAGACACAGGGAAAGATTCAGAATGGAATATGAGAGGTATGAGAGGGAGAGAGAAGGGAAGATAGAGACAGGGGAAAGATTCAGAATGGAATATGAGAGGACTGAGAGGGAGAGAGAAGGGAAGAGAAAGATAGGGAAAAATTTAGAATGGAATATGAGAGGTCTTAGAGGGATAGAGAAGAGAGAAACATAGGGAAAGATTCAGAATGGAATATGAGAGGACTGAGAGGGAGAGAGAAAGGAAGAGAGAAATAGGAAAAGATTCAGAATGGAATATGAGAAGTCTGACAGGGAGAGAGAAGAGAAGAGAGAGACTGCAAAAAATTCAGAATGGAATATGAAAGGTCTGAGAGGGAGAGAGAAGGGAAGAGAGAGACAGGGAAAGTTTCAGAATTGAAATCGAGAGGAATTAGAGGTGTAAAGAAGGGAAGAGAGAGACTGGAAAAGATTCAGATTGGAATATGAGAGGTCTGAGACGGGGAGAGAAGGATAAAGAGAGAGAGGGAAAGATTCATTATAGAAATCGAGTGGAATGAGAGGGGGGAGAGAAGGGAAGAGAAAGACTGGAAAAGATTCAGAATTAAAATATGAGAGGTCTGAGAGGGGGAGAGACGAGAAGAGAGAGACAGAGAAAGATTCAGAATGGAATATGAGAGGTCTGAGAGGGAGAGAGAAGGAAAGAGAGAGATAGGGAAAGATTCAGAATTGAATAATGAGACGTCTGAGAGGGAGAGAGAAGGAAAGAGAGAGACGGAAAGATTCAGAATGGAATATGAGAGGTCTGAGAAGAGAGAGAGAAAGTAAGAGAGAGATAGGGAAAAATTCAGAATAGAATATGAGAGGTCTGAGAGGGAGAAAGAAGGAAAGAGAGGGACGGGAAAAGTTTCAGAACGGAATATGAGACGTCTGACAGTGGGAGAGAAGAGAAGAGAGAGACAGGGAAAGATTCAGTATGGAATATGCGAGGTCTGAGAGGGAGGGAGAAGAGAAGAGAGAGATAGGGAAAGATTCAGAATGGAATATGAGAGGTCTGAGTGGGAGAGAGAAGAGAAGAGAGAGACCGGTAAAGATTGAGAATGGAATATGATGGATCTGAGAGACAGAGAGAGAAAGGAAGAGAGAAATAGGGAAAGACCCAGAGGTCTGAGAGACCTTTCCTTACAGACCTTACAGTTCGTTCGGGTTGCCCCAGGTCCCTCAGTGTGAGGCACCTTTGATGTCCACCAGTGAATTGCTAATGCATCTTCCGGTACATTTTGCATCTTCCAATCTTGGATGGTCTGGGATGCATCTTAGATATTTGTTGAGCTTATTCTTAAACACATCTACGCTCACTCCTGTTATGTTCGTCAGATGAGCTGGTAGCGCATTGAATAGACACTGCATTATCGATGCTGGTGCGTGGTGGATTAATGTCCTGTGTGCTTTCCTTAGTTTTCCTGGTATAGTTTTGGGCACTATTAATCTACCTCTGCTTGCTCTTTCTGATATTTTTAGCTCCATGATGTTTTCAGTAATTCCTTCTATCTGTTTCCATGCTTGGATTACCGTGTAGCGTTCTCTTCTCCTTTCAAGACTATATGGATTTAAGAATTGTAGTCTTTCCCAGTAGTCAAGGTCCTTAACTTCTTCTATTCTAGCTGTAAATGACCTTTGTACACTCTCTATTTGTGCAATATCCTTTTGGTAGTGTGGGTACCATATTATATTGCAATATTCAAGTGAACTACGTACGTACGTTTTATAAAGCATAATCATGTGTTCGGCTTTTCTTGTTTTGAAGTACCAGAACAACATTCCCATTTTTGCTTTGCATTTTGCCAATAGTATTGCTATTTGATCATTGCATAACATATTCCTGTTCAACATCACACCAAGGTCTTTAAATGCTTCCTTGTTTGTGATTGTCTCATCATTAGGTCCTTTATATGCCTATAGCATTCCTTCTTTATCACCATAGTTTATTGATTCAAATTTATCAGAGTTAAATACCATCCTATTTATCTCTGCCCATTTATATATTTTGTTTAGGTCTCTTTGTAGCGAGTTCCTATCTTCATCACAAGCAATTTCTCTACTTATTCTTGTGTCATCTGCGAAACTTCTTACTACTGAGTCCTTAACATTACTGTCTATGTCTGCAATCATAATCACAAACAGCAATGCAGCTAACACCGTACCTTGTGGCACACCAGATATTACCGTAGCTTCATCCGATTTCTCATCGTTTGCAATCACTATCTGTTTTCTGTTTTGCAAAAATTCTTTTATCCATTTTCCTACTTTGTCCACAATGTTATGTTTTCTAATTTTTTTCGCTAATATATTATGGTCTACCTTGTCAAAAGCTTTTGCAAAGTCTAGGTAAACCACATCTGTATCTTTTTCATTTATCATATTTTTATATATGCTTTCATGGTGGACTAACAGTTGGGTTTGCGTACTTTTTCCGGGGACAAAACCATGTTGTCCTATATTGAACAATCTATTTTTCATTAATGTTTCATTATATTTTTTTTCATTTCCCTTTCATAAACTTTCATAATATGAGATGTCAGACTCACAGGCCTATAATTACTTGCCTCTGGTCTTGAACCACTTTTGAAAGTAGGAGTAATATATGCTAATTTATGTTCATCGTAAATCTTGCCTGTATCTATACTTTGTCTCAATAATATTACTAGCGGCTTTGCAATTGAATGAACCACTTTCTTTAACAATATGGCAGGTACGCCATCTGGTCCTGCTGCTGATCCATTTTTAATTTCATTAATAGCCTGCACAATATCGGCTTCTGTAATATCTATGTCCGATAAATATTCAATATTTTCATCTCTTATTTCTGTATCATTATCTTCATTATCAATTCTAGGTGTAAATTCACTCTTATGTCTTTCTGCTAATATGTTACATATTTCCTTTTTTTCATTCGTTACTCGCCCTTCAATTCTCAGAGGGCCTATTTCTACTCTTATTTTATTCAGCTTTTTTGCATATGAATAAAAAATTTTGGGGTTTTGCTTGATATTTTGTAGGGTCTTTTCTTCTAGGTCCCATTTTTCATTTTCTTTTGATTGTATAACCTTTTGTTCTGCATTTTCTATCTTACTTTTTAGTTCCATCACTTTCCATGTATTCTTTTCTTTTGCAAGAACTTTTTTCCACTTTCTGATTTTCTGGAACAAGATCCTTCTGTCTCTTGGTATTTGTGACTGATGATTACTTTTTTCTTCGGTATATATTTTTCCACCATTTCCTCTAATATTTTATATAATATATAGATATTTACCTGTATATTATCACTTACAAATATGTTTTCCCATTCTTTGTTTAATTCTTCATTTATTTTTGACCAATTTATATTCTTACTATAGAAATTGTATTTTCCATATCCTTCCCATTTTTTTGTCTCTTCCTTTTCCCTGTTTTCATGTGCTTTGCAACGGACTGTTAATTCTATGACATTATGGTCTGAAATACTCGTATTATACACTATTATTTCTTTAACATAGTTCACCTCGTTCACAAATACTAGGTCTAAAATATTATCCTTTCTTGTTGGCAGGTGACTTATTTGCTGAATGTTATGTTCTAGTAGCATATCTAATAGCTTTTCAAATTGCCTCTTATCTTCTGCACTACTATTGCTCTCTTTTTTATATGTATAAATACAACCACAGTCTCCTATTCGTTCTTTCCATTCTACGAAAGGAAAGTTAAAGTCTCCGGATAGGAGTATAATCCAGTCCTTGTGATTTCTACATATATCATCCAGTTTGTCAATTATTATGTCAAATTCTTTAGTATTAGGGGGTCTGTATATTACAATGTTCACTAATTTTTCAGATTCAAATTCTACCGCTATTAATTCACATTCTGTGTTACTATATTTCTCACAGATTTTTCCTTGATTGGCATCTCTCCCATATATCTCGGTTCCCCCTTGATTTCTATTTTTTCTATCTGATCTATAAGTTTGGAAACCCTTTATCTGGTCATCATTACCAGTCTCTTGGGAATACCAGGTTTCACTTATATTCATTATTTCTATTTTTTTATTTTGGGTTAGTTCTTCTAAGAACTCTATATTTCTTTTTGAGTTAATTGAAACTAAACCCTGCGCATTCATCACTATGATGGTTTGCGTATTATCTTCATTATCTAATATGGGTAATAATAAGGATTTTCCCAAGTCTCTTTCCTGTTCTGATATGTTGATCTTTTTTTCATTTCCAGAAATTCCTACATTAAAAAATCCAACTTTTCCATTATATTTGATCTTCCATCTTCATATTTATTCATTTTGTGCATATACCTGCATTTATCTCCATATCTGCACCATCCCCTAGCATCATAGATACACTGCTTGTTCCTTTTACTATATCTAGGTGCTGATGCCTCATATCGTGGTGCTGACATTTCGTAATGTGTTGTTGGCTTGCTTTTTGCCTTCATCACATGATCTTTGTTCCTTTCTTTATTTGCTTCATTTTTACTTTGATTTTTTATATATATTTGATTTTGATTTTGATTTTTCATGGCTACAGGATGCATGTACCTACATTTTTTATTAAACCTACATCTATTTCCTTATCTCCAGCTTTTACATATTTTTGGATGTAGATCGCTGCATTCCTCTTCATAGCCATCTAGATATGCACATTTGCCATAGATCTCATAATTGCGACATATCTTCGGATGCTTGTAATAACATCTTTCACCAAACCTGCAATTCCCATTTTTCAAAAGGGTGCATACTGTGTCTTTCTTTTCTTTTTTTTTCTTGCTCTTTCCCATCAGTATGAAGATCCGGGTACACCCTCTTTGGGATTTTATTTTGATTTATCATGTCATAATTTATTTCTTCATATGTATGTTGCTGTATTGCCTCATATGTAGAATCTATGAGTTTCTCTGCATCCATACTCTTATCCTGTTCTTTGTTTTCATTATTCTTTTCTATCTCTTCAGTCTTATTTTCTTCTTTTCTATTTTCCTCTTCTTCCTCTTCTTCATCTTCTTCATCCTCCACAATCTGTACATTAAGTCTTGATTTAATAACCTTGTCTATCCATACTAGACATGTTGAGCAAAATATTCTTGTGTCCTTATTTTTATTTTGCTGTACTTCTGCACATGAAGGATGAGTAGGTACATGGCAAGCATAGCATTTCCTAATCAGGTTTGTGGATTTACAATGCTATACCACACACTACATAGTTTACATGCTTTAGGCATCCGTTTGCCTATTGCATCAATCAATATATTCACTAATTTCACCATATTAATTTTCTTTGATGGAATGTGTTGATTTTCGTAGATTTTCTTTATAAGCCTTTTGATAACTTGAACTTTCATTGGTATCCCTTCTATTATTTTCATTACATTTTCTACAGATTTGCTCCAGTTTGAAGGATCATATCCTTTCAATATGTCTACAAATGCTTTCGCATCTTTTTGGTCGGAGTTGTTGTTTATCTCCACGACAAGCAATCCGAGTTCCCTGCCTGCCAAGTCATCATACTGTATATCACTTAGGCACGCAAGATTTCTCCATCGCTTTCCACTACTGGTCGCCTCCATGATGTTCAGTTTTTAATAATTCACTCGAAAAAACAACTTATTAGACGCTTTATCGCACTAATTTGGTATTAATATAATCACCGATATTTCACGAACACTTCTAACTATATTTCATTCGCTAATTTTATGTTAGATGCATAATATCGGGTAGATATTCAGACCAAGAATGAATACGTCTCACCGAGAAAATGTCACATCACAGGAAAAGATTCAGAATAGAATATGAGAGGTATGAGAGGGAGAGAGAAGGGAAGATAGAGACAGGGGAAAGATTCACAATGGAATATGAAAGGTCTGAGAGGGAGAGGATGGGAAGAGAGAAACGGAAAGATTCAGAATGGAATATGAGAGGACTGAGAGGGAGAGAGAAGGGAAGAGAGAAATAGGGAAAGATTTAGAATGGAATATGAGAGGTCTTAGAGGGAGAGAGAAGAGAGAAACAGGGAAAGATTCAGAATGGAATATGAGAGGTCTGAGAGGGAGAGAGAAGAGAAGGGAGAGACAGTGAAAGATTCAGAATGGAATATGAGAGGTCTGAGAGGGAGAGAGAAGGGAAGAGAGAGACAGGGAAAGTTTCAGAATGGAAATCGAGAGGAATGAGAGGTGGAAAGAAGGGGAGAGAGAGACTGGAAAAGATTCAGAATGGAATGAGAGGTCTGAGACGGGGAGAGAAGGAAAAAGAGAGAGAGGAAAAGATTCATAATAGAAATCGAGTGGAATGAGAGGGGGGAGAGACGAGAAGAGAGAGACAGGGAAAGATTCAAAATTAAATATGAGAGGTCTAAGAAGAGAGAAAGGAAGAGAGAGATAGGGAAAGATTCAGAATGGAATATGAGAGGTCTGAGAGGGAGAGAGAAGGATAGAGAGAGACAGGGAAATATATAGAATGGAATATGAGAGGTCTCAGAGGAAGAGAGAAGAGAAGAGAGAGATAGGGAAAGATTCAGAATGGAATATGAGAGGTATGAGAGGGAGTGAGAAGGCAAGAGAGAGACAGGGAAAGATTCAGAATGGAATATGAAAGGACTGAGAGGGAAAGAGGAAGGAAGAGATAGATAGGGAAAGATTCAGAATGGAATATGAGAGGTCTGAGAAGGAGAGAGAAGAGAAGAGAGAGATAGGGAAGGACTCAGAATTGAATATGAGAGGTCTGAGAGGGAGAGAGAAGGTAAGAGAGAGACAGGGAAAGATTCAGAATGGAAATCGAAAGGAATGAGAGAGGGAGAGAAGGGAAGAGAGAGACTGGAAAAGATTCAGAATGGAATATGAGAGGTCTGAGAGGAGGAGAGAAGGGAAGAGAGAGACAGGGAAAGTTTCAGAATGGAATAAGAGTGGTCTGAGAGGGAGAGAACAGAGTAGAGAGGGACAGGGAAAGATTCAGAATGGAAATCGAGAGGAATGAGAGGGGTAGAGAAGGGAAGAGAGAGAATGGAAAAGATTCAAAATAGAATAATAGAGGTCTGAGAGGGAGAGAGAAGAGAAGAGAGAGATAGGGAAAGATTCAGAATGGAATAAGAAACGTCTGAGAGGGAGAAAGAAGGGGAGATAGAGAAAGGGAAAGATTCACAATGGAGTATGAGATGTCTGAGAGGGAGATAGAAGAGAAGAGAGAGACAGGGAAAGATTCAGAATGGAATATGAGAGGTAATAGAGGGAGAAAGAAGGGATGGTAGAGACAGGGAAAGATTCTTAATGGAATATGAGAGGTCTGAGAGGGACAGAGAAGGGAAGAGAGAGAGAGGGAAAGATTCAGAATGGATTATGAGAGGACTCAGAGGGAGAGAGAAGGGAAGAGAGAAATAGGGAAAGATTCAGAATGGAATATGAGAAGTCTGAGAGGAGAGAGAAGAGAAGAGAGAGATAGGGAAAGATTCAGTACAGACTATGAGGGGTCTGAGAGGGAGAGAGAAGGGAAGAGAGAGACAGGGAAAGATTCAGAATGGAATATGAGAGCTCTGAGAGGGAGAGAGAAGAGAAGAGAAGAGACTGAGAGGGAAAGATCCAGAATAAGATATCGAGAGGAATGAGAGGGGGAGAGAACGTAAGAGAGAGGCTGGAAAAGACTCAGAATGGAATATGAGAGGTCTGAGAGTGGGAGACAAGAGAAGAGAGAGACAAGGAAAGATTCAGAATGGAATATGAGAGGTCTGGGAGGGAGAGAGAAGGGAAGAGAGCGATAGGGAAAGATTCAGAATGGAATATGAGAGGTCTGGGAAGGAGAGAGAAGAGTAGAGATAGACAGGGAAAGATTCAGAATGGAATATGAGAGGTCTGAGAGGGAGAGAGAAAGGAAGAGAGAGATAGGGAAAGATTCAGAATGGAATATGAGAGGTCTGAGAGGGAGAGAGAAGGGAAGAGAGAGACAGGGAAACATTCAAAATGTAATATGAGAGGTCTGAGAGTGACAGAGAAGAGAGATATAGGGAATGATTCAGAATGGAGTATGAGATGTCTGAGAGGGAGAGAGATGAGAAGAGACAGGGAAAGATTCAGAATGGAATATGAGAGACCTGAGAGAGAGAGAGAAAGGGGAAGAGAGAGATATGGAAAGATTCAGAATGGAATATGAGATGTCTGAGAGGGAGAGAGAAGAGAAGAGAGAGACATAGAAAGATTCAGAATGGAATATGAAATATCTGAGAGGGAGAGAGAATAGAAGAGAGAGACAGGGAAAGATTCAGAATGGAACATGAGAGGTCTGAGAGGGAGAGAGAAGAGAAGAGAGAGATAGGGAAAGATTCAGAATGGAATATGAGAGGTCTGAGAGGGAGAGAGAAGGAAAGAGAGAGATAGGGAAAGATTCAGAATTGAATATGAGAGGTCTGAGAGGGAGAGAGAAGAAAAAAGAGAGACGGAAAGATTCAGAATGGAATATGAGAGGTCTGAGAAGAGAGAGAGAAAGTAAGAGAGAGATAGGGAAAAATTCATAATAGAATATGAGAGGTCTGAGAGGGAGAACGAAGTGAAGAGAGAGACAGGGAAAGATTCAGAATGGAACACGAGAGGTCTGAGAGGAAGAGAGAAGGGAACAGAGAGACAGGGAAAGATTCAGAATGGAAATCGAGAGGAATGAGAGGGGGAGACAAGGGAAGAGAGAGACTGGAAAAGATTGAGAGTGGAATATGAGATGTCTGAAAGGGAGAGAGAAGAGAAGAGAGAGATATGGAAAGATTCAGAATGGAATATGAAATATCTGAGAGGGAGAGAGAAGAGAAGAGAGAGACAGGGAAAGATTTAGAATGGAACATATGAAGTCTGAGAGGGAGAGAGAAGAGAAGAGAGAGATAGGGAAAGATTCAGAATGGAATATGAGAGGTCTGAGAGGGAGATAGAAGGAAAGAGAGAGATAGGGAAAGATTCAGAATTGAATATGAGAGGTCTGAGAGGGAGAGAGAAGAAAAAAAAGAGAGACGGAAAGATTCAGAATGGAATATGAGAGGTCTGAGAGAGAGAGAGAAAAGTAAGAGAGAGATAGGAAAAATTCAGAATGGAATATGAGAGGTCTGAGAGGGAGAAAGAAGGGAAGAGAGAGACAGGAAAGATTCAGAATGGAATATGAGCGGTCTGAGAGGGAGAAAGAAGGGAAGAGAGAGACAGGGAAAGATTCAGAATGGAATATGAGAGGTCTGGGAGGGAGAGAGAAGGGAAGAGAGCGATAGGGAAAGATTCAGAATGGAATATGAGAGGTCTGGGAGGGGGAGAGAAGAGTAGAGATAGACAGGGAAAGATTCAGAATGGAATATGAGAGGTCTGAGAGGGAGAGAGAAAGGAAGAGAGAGATAGGGAAAGATTCAGAATGGAATATGAAAGGACTGAGAGGGAGAGAGGAAGGAAGAGATAGACAGGGAAATATTCAGAATGGAATATGAGAGGTCTGAGAGGGAAGGAGAAGGGAAGAGAGAGACAGGGAAACATTCAAAAGTTAAGTATACCTTAGTTTTACCAGACCACTGAGATAATTGACAGCTCTCCTAGGGCTGGCCCGAGGGATTAGACTTATTTAACGTTCAAAATGTAATATGAGAGGTCTAAGAGTGACAGAGAATAGAGATATAGGGAAAGATTCAGAATGGAGTATGAGATGTCTGAGAGGGAGAGAGATGAGGAGAGACAGGGAAAGATTAAGAATGGAATATGAGAGGCCTGAGAGAGAGAGAAAAGGGAAGAGAGAGATAGGGAAAGATTCAGAATGGAATATGATATGTCTGAGAGGGAGAGAGAAGAGAAGGGAGAGATATGGAAAGATTCAGAATGGAATATGAGAGGTCTGAGAGGGAGAGAGAAGGAAAGAGAGAATAGGAAAAGATTCAGAATTGAATATGAGAGGTCTGAGAGGGAGAGAGAAGAAAAGAGAGAGACGGAAAGATTCAAAATGGAATATGAGAGGTCTGAGAAGAGAGAGAGTAAGTAAGAGAGAGATAGGGAAAAATTCAGATTAGAATATGAGAGGTCTGAGAGGGAGAAAGAAGGGAAGAGAGAGACAGGGAAAGATTCAGAATGGAACATGAGAGGTCTGAGAGGGAGAGAGAAGGGAACAGAGAGACGGGGAAAGATTCAGAATGGAATATGAGAGGAATGAGAGGGGGAGAGAAGGGAAGAGAGAGACTGGAAAAGATTGAGAGTGGAATATGAGATGTCTGAAAGGGAGAGAGAAGAGAAGAGAGAGATATGGAAAGATTCAGAATGGAATATAAAATATCTGAGAGGGAGAGAGAAGAGAAAAGAGAGACAGGGAAAGATTTAGAATGGAACATGATAAGTCTGAGAGGGAGAGAGAAGGGAACAGAGAGACAGGGAAAGATTCAGAATGGAAATCGAGAGGAATGAGAGGGGGAGAGAAGGGAAGAGAGAGACTGGAAAAGATTGAGAGTGGAATATGAGATGTCTGAAAGGGAGAGAGAAGAGAAGAGAGAGATATGGAAAGATTCAGAATGGAATATGAAATATCTGAGAGGAAGAGAGAAGAGAAGAGAGAGACAGGGAAAGATTTAGAATCGAACATGAGAAGTCTGAAAGGGAGAGAGAAAGGAAGAGAGAGACAGGGAAAGATTCAGAATGGAATATGAGAGGTCTGAGAGGGAGGAGAAGGAAAAGAGAGATACATCGGGGAAAGATTCAGAATTGAATATGAGAGGTCTGAGAGGGAGAGAGAAGAAAAGAGAGAGACGGAGAGATTCAGAATGGAATATGAGAGGTCTGAGAAGAGAGAGAGAAAGTAAGAGAGAGATAGGGAAAAATTCAGAATAGAATATGAGAGGTCTGAGAGGGAGAAAGAAGGGAAGAGAGAGACAGGGAAAGATTCAGAATGGAATATGAGAGGTCTGAGAGGGAGAAAGAAGGGAAGAGAGAGACAGGGAAAGATTCAGAATGGAATATGAGAGGTCTGAGAGGGAAAAAGAAGGGAAGAGAGAGACAGGGAAAGATTCAGAATGGAATATGAGAGGTCTGAGAGGGAGAGAGAAGGGAACAGAGAGACAGGGAAAGATTCAGAATGGAAATCGAGAGGAATCAGAGGGAGACAGAAGGGAAGAGAGAGACTGGAAAAGATTGAGAGTGGAATATGAGATGTCTGAAAGGGAGAGAGAAGAGAAGAGAGAGATAGGGAAAGATTCAGAATGGAATGTTATAGGTCTGAGAGGGGGAGAGTAGAGTAGAGAGAGACAGGGAAAGATATAGAATGGAATATGAGAGGTCTCAGAGGGAGAGAGAAGAGAAGAGAGAGATATGGAAAGATTCAGAATGGAATATGAAATATCTGAGAGGGAGAGAGAAGAGAATAGAGAGACAGGGAAAGATTTAGAATGGAACATATGAAGTCTGAGAGGGAGAGAGAAAGGAAGAGAGAGATAGGGAAAGATTCAGAATGGAATATGAGAGGTCTGAGAGGGAGAGAGAAGGAAAGAGAGAGATAGGGAAAGATTCAGAATTGAATATGAGAGGTCTGAGAGGGAGAGAGAAGAAAAGAGAGAGAGACGGAAAGATTCAGAATGGAATATGAGAGGTCTGAGAGGGGGACAGAAGGGAAGAGAGAGACAAGGAAAGATTCAGAATGGAATATGAGAGGTCTGGGAGGGAGAGAGAAGGGAAGAGAGCGATAGGGAAAGATTCAGAATGGAATATGAGAGGTCTGGGAGGGGGAGAGAAGAGTAGAGATAGACAGGAAAGATTCAGAATGGAATATGAGAGGTCTGAGAGGAGAGAGAAAGGAAAGAGAGAGAGGGAAAGATTCAGAATGGAATATGAAAGGACTGAGAGGGAGAGAGGAAGAAAGAGATAGACAGGGAAATATTCAGAATGGAATATGAGAGGTCTGAGAGGGAGTGAGAAGGGAAGAAAGGGACAGGGGAAACATTCAAAATGTAATATGAGAGGTCTAAGAGTTACAGAGTAGAGAGATATAGGGAAAGATTCAGAATGGAGTATGAGATGTCTGAGAGGGAGAGAGATGAGAAGAGACAGGGAAAGATTAAGAATGGAATATGAGAGGCCTGAGAGAGAGAGAAAAGGGAAGAGAGAGATAGGGAAAGATTCAGAATGGAATATGAGATGTCTGAGAGGGAGAGAGAAGAGAAGAGAGAGATATGGAAAGATTCAGAATGGAATATGAGAGGTCTGAGAGGGAGAGAGAAGGAAAGAGAGAATAGGGAAAGATTCAGAATTGAATATGAGAGGTCTGAGAGGGAGAGAGAAGAAAAGAGAGAGACGGAAAGATTCAAAATGGAATATAAGAGGTCTGAGAAGAGAGAGAGTAAGTAAGAGAGAGATAGGGAAAAATTCAGAATAGAATATGAGAGGTCTGAGAGGGAGAAACAAGGGAAGAGAGAGACAGGGAAAGATTCAAAATGGAACATGAGAGGTCTGAGAGGGAGAGAGAAGGGAACAGAGAGACGGGGAAAGATTCAGAATGGAAATCGAGAGGAATGAGAGGGGGAGTGAAGGGAAGAGAGAGACTGGAAAAGATTGAGAGTGGAATATGAGATGTCTGAAAGGGAGAGAGAAGAGAAGAGAGAGATATGGAAAGATTCAGAATGGAATATGAAATATCTGAGAGGGAGAGAGAAGAGAAGAGAGAGACAGGGAAAGATTTAGAATGGAACATGAGAAGTCTGAGAAGGAGAGAGAAGGGAACAGAGAGACAGGGAAAGATTCCGAATGGAAATCGAGAGGAATGAGAGGGGGAGAGAAGGGAAGAGAGAGACTGGAAAAGATTGAGAGTGGAATATGAGATGTGTGAAAGGGAGAGAGAAGAGAAGAGAGAGATATGGAAAGATTCAGAATGGAATATGAAATATCTGAGAGGGAGAGAGAAGAGAAGAGAGAGACAGGGAAAGATTTAGAATGGAACATGAAAAGTCTGAGAGGGAGAGAGAAAGGAAGAGAGAGATAGGGAAAGATTCAGAATGGAATATGAGAGGTCTGAGAGGGAGGGAGAAGGAAAGAGAGAGATAGGGAAAGATTCAGAATTGAATATGAGAGGTCTGAGAGGGAGAGAGAAGAAAAGAGAGAGACGGAGAGATTCAGAATGGAATATGAGAGGTCTGAGAAGAGAGAGAGAAATTAAGAGAGAAATAGGGAAAAATTCAGAATAGAATATGAGTGGTCTGAGAGGGAGAAAGAAGGGAAGAGAGAGACAGGGAAAGATTCAGAATGGAATATGAGAGGTCTGAGAGGGAGAAAGAAGGGAAGAGAGAGACAGGGAAAGATTCAGAATGGAATATGAGTGGTCTGAGAGGGAGAAAGAAGGGAAGAGAGAGACAGGGAAAGATTCAGAATGGAATATGAGAGGTCTGAGAGGGAGAGAGAAGGGAACAGAGAGACAGGGAAAGATTCAGAATGGAAATCGAGAGGAATGAGAGGGGGAGAGAAGGGAAGAGAGAGACTGGAAAAGATTGAGAGTGGAATATGAGATGTCTGAAAGGGAGAGAGAAGAGAAGAGAGAGATAGGGAAAGATTCAGAATGGAATGTTATAGGTCTGAGAGGGGGAGAGTAGAGTAGAGAGAGACAGGGAAAGATATAGAATGGAATATGAGAGGTCTCAGAGGGAGAGAGAAGAGAAGAGATAGATAGGGAAAGATTCAGAATGGAATTTGAGAGGTCTGAGAAGGAGAGTGAAGAGAAGAGAGAGATAGGGAAGGACTCAGAATTGAATATGAGAGGTCTGAGAGGGAGAGAGAAGGCTAGAGAGAGACAGGGAAAGATTCAGAATGGAAATCGAAAGGAATGAGAGGGGGAGAGAAGGGAAGAGAGAGACTGGAAAAGATTCAGAATGGAATATGAGAGGTCTGAGAGGAGGAGAGAAGGGAAGAGAGAGACAGGGAAAGTTTCAGAATGGAATATGAGAGGTCTGAGAGGGAGAGAGAAGGGAACAGAGAGACAGGGAAAGATTCCGAATGGAAATCGAGAGGAATGAGAGGGAGAGAGAAGGGAAGAGAGAGACTGGAAAAGATTGAGAGTGGAATATGAGATGTCTGAAAGGGAGAGAGAAAAGAAGAGAGAGATAGGGAAAGATTCAGAATGGAATGTTATAGGTCTGAGAGGGGGAGAGTAGTTTAGAGAGAGACAGGGAAAGACATAGAATGGAATATGAGAGATCTCAGAGGGAGAGAGAAGAGAAGAGAGAGATAGGGAAAGATTCAGAATGGAATATGAGAGGTATGAGAGGGAGGGAGAAGGCAAGAGAGAGACAGGGAAAGATTCAGAATGGAATATGAGAGGTCTGAGAGGGAGAAAGAAGGGAAGAGAGAGACAGGGAAAGATTCAGAATGGAATATGAGAGGTCTGAGAGGGAGAGAGAAGGAACAGAGAGACAGGGAAAGATTCAGAATGGAATATGAGAGGTCTGAGAGGGAGAAAGAAGGGAAGAGAGAGACAGGGAAAGATTCAGAATGGAATATGAGAGGTCTGAGAGGGAGAGAGGAAGGAAGAGATAGATAGGGAAAGATTCAGAATAGAATATGAAGAGGTCTGAGAGGAGAGAGGAGAAAGAAGGAAGAGAGACAGGGAAAGATTCAGAATGGAATATGAGAGGTCTGAGAGGGAGAGAGAAGGGAACAGAGAGACAGGGAAAGATTCAGAATGGAAATCGAGAGGAATGAGAGGGGAGAGAAGGGAAGAGAGAGACTGGAAAGGATTGAGAGTGGAATATGAGGTGTCTGAAAGGGAGAGAGAAGAGAAGAGAGAGATAGGGAAAGATTCAGAATGGAATGTTATAGGTCTGAGAGGGGGAGAGTAGGGTAGAGAGAGACAGGGAAAGATATAGAATGGAATATGAGAGGTCTCAGAGGGAGAGAGAAGAGAAGAGAAGAGAGAGATAGGGAAAGATTCAGAATGGAATATGAAATGACTGAGAGGGAGAGAGGAAGGAAGAGATAGATAGGGAAAGATTCAGAATGGAATATGAGAGGTCTGAGAAGGAGAGAGAAGAGAAGAGAGAGATAGGGAGGGACTCAGAATTGAATATGAGAGGTCTGAGAGGGAGAGAGAAGGGTAGCGAGAGACAGGGAAAGATATAGAATGGAATATGAGAGGTCTCAGAGGGAGAGAGAAGAGAAGAGAGAGATAGGGAAAGATTCAGAATGGAATATGAGAGGTATGAGAGGGAGGGAGAAGGCAAGAAAGAGACAGGAAAAGATTCAGAATGGAATATGAAAGGACTGAGAGGGAGAGAGGAAGGAAGAGATAGATAGGGAAAGATTCAGAATGGAATATGAGAGGTCTGAGAAGGAGAGAGAAGAGAAGAGAGAGATAGGGAAGGACTCAGAATTGAATATGAGAGATCTGAGAGGGAGAGAGAAGGTAAGAGAGAGACAGGGAAAGATTCAGAATGGAAATCGAAAGGAATGAGAGGGGGAGAGAAGGGAAGAGAGAGACTGGAAAAGATTCAGAATGGAATATGAGAGGTCTGAGAGAAGGAGAGAAGGGAAGAGAGAGACAGGGAAAGTTTCAGAATGGAATATGAGAGGTCTGAGAGGGAGAGAGAAGAGTAGAGAGAGACAGGGAAAGATTCAGAATGGAAATCGAGAGGAATGAGAGGGGTAGAGAAGGGAAGAGAGAGACTGGAAAAGATTCAGAATAGAATAATAGAGGTCTGAGAGGGAGAGAGAAGAGAAGAGAGAGATAGGGAAAGATTCAGAATGGAATATGAAACGCCTGAGAGGGAGAGAGAAGGGGAGATAGAGAAAGGGAAAGATTCACAATGGAATATGAGAGGTCTGAGAGGGAGATAGAAGAGAAGAGAGAGACAGGGAAAGATTCAGAATGGAATATGAGAGGTATTAGAGGGAGAGAGAAGGGATGGTAGAGACAGGAAAGATTCTTAATTAAGGTCTGGAATAGAGAGAGAGGGGATTCAGAATGGAATATGAGAGGACTGAGAGGGAGAGAGAAAGGAAGAGAGAAATAGGAAAAGATTCAGAATGGAATATGAGAAGTCTGAGAGGGAGAGAGAAGAGAAGAGAGAGGTAGGGAAAGATTCAGTAGAGGATATAAGAGGTCTGAGAGGAAGAGAGAAGGGAAGAGAGAGACAGGGAAAGATTCAGAATGGAAATCGAGAGGAATGAGAGGGGGGAGAACGTAAGAGAGAGGCTGGAGAAGATTCAGAATGGAATATGAGAGGTCTGAGAGGGGGAGAGAAGGGAAGAGAGAGACAAGGAAAGATTCAGAATGGAAGTCGAGAGGAATGATAGGGAGAGAGAAGGGAAAAGAAAGACTGGAAAAGATTCAGAATGAATGTGAGAGGTCTGAGAGGGGGAGAGAAGAGAAGAGAGAGACAAGGAAATATTAAGAATGGAATATGAGAGGTCTGAGATGGAGAGAGAAGGGAAGAGAGCGATAGGGAAAGATTCAGAATGGAATATCAGAGGTCTGGGAGGGAGAGAGAAGAGTAGAGATAGACAGGGAAAGATTCAGAATGGAATATGAGAGGTCTGAGAGGGAGAGAGAAAGGAAGAGAGAGATAGGGAAAGATTCAGAATGGAATATGAGAGGTCTGAGAGGGAGAGAGAATAGAAGAGTGGTTGGCATTGAGCGTATTATAAAGGCACTCGCTTTCTATACTGATTGAGAAAAGACCCCTACTTCCAATTTTCACTTTCATCATAATTTATCAGGTTGCAGAGTAAAGCCCTACGACCTACCCCTTCCTTAGTATCCCTTGACCTCCATATCTGTCTCTTGTGGCTGGGCTTCACTACCCCTTTTGTGATTTCATCAGTTTTGTCTCTGATATACATAATTTTTCAGTGCTGAGATCAGAGCTTCACAGACCTCAGGAACCACAACTGAGATGGTCTGCTTCGATATCTTGAAGGTGTACGTGAGACTTGTAAACGAATTTCCCCTTGACAGATACGGTAGATACCTCAGTGTCACAGCTAGTCTGATGGAGGGTGAAATGGGTTTTCTAAATGTGGTATCCTCTCAAGATATCTTATGTGCCACCATCTGTAAAAGTATTTCAAATTCAGTAGCAGACATTCGAACGAAATTGTTAAAAAGTGTTCCATCTATTTACAGTTCCTCACCCATCTATTTTTCCTTGTCTTATCACTCCTCGAGTGCATTAAATCTGCCAAGCAAAACACAGAGGCTACTACACCAACAGGCATCCTGACGACAACTGAGGTCTGGACAGAAAACATTGTTTGCAAACAGTTTCCGAGCTGTTTGCAGTTTCCAAGAAACTGTTTGCAAACTTTGTTTCCAAACAACGTTTCCTAGTGTAGACAAGCCTTAACAGGTATATATTGTGATATTCAGGTGTCTTACTTTAGATGAACTGACGTCTACAGCTTAAAAAGGCGATTGTTTTTATAAATGCGTAAAGTTTAGGGCGATCTAAAACCAAAATGAAATGAGCTCTCGGGTGAGGCTGTTTGGATCCTCTCCACGCTTGTTTAGTCTCCGCACATCTGCCAAATCGAAAACAACAACATCAACAATGAGATGACACCATTCCTCCCATTACAGATATCAAATATCATCTTTTTCGATACTCAGAACTCTCAGTCAGTTACAGAGGTTCACGACTGATAAAGTCTTTTATGCTATAACAAGAAACGGAATCAGATTTTCTATCAACATGGCACCTCATTTTGGCGCTGGTGCCAATATTTCAAACAGCTCCTCGTGCGTTTAAATCCACGGATAAGCAGCTTAAGACTGTCTCCAGGGGCCACTTTCAGTGGTCACGGTATGTTTGGAGGCATTTCCCCTTTCTACAAATATCAAGATTTCTTAATAACATAGGTAAAGAATAAATTAGCAAGCAAGGACATATGAAATAAAGCATAACACTGAGTAAGTGAGAAAATAAACAATCACATACAAACAGATCTCTCTCTCTCTCTCTCTCTCTCTCTCTCTCTCTCTCTCTCTTTGTTGTAAGAACAAAAATATCATATGCCACTTCACCATTTTACAAAGTAATCAAGATATCTCTCATGTCCTCGTTGACATTAATTATCAATACTTTGAAAACTTGTTTTTGCAATAACTATATATACAGTATACAGTATACAGTATATATATATATATATATATATATATATATATATATATATATATATATATATATATAATTGACAAAATAATTGATTGGAAACAGTGACTGAATATTGCTTGAATACGATATGGGAACAGTTTTGGCCTGACTGAAGTGTAGAGTGACCTTGACACCGACTTACAAGTCATGAAGTGTAGAGTGACCTTGACACCGACTTACAAGTCATTCGTGGTCATCTCAGCCATGGATGGACATCACCATTAAATACTTATAAATGGGCTATACATAGAACGGTAAATCTTTGTAAATAATAAACAAATATGTTATCGCGCAAAGGCTGTGGAGAAGAAATGGACTGGAGACAACGTAAGCAGAGCGGAATAGGAAGATTAAAATGCCTGGAAATGAAAAACGACCCCCTATAATCTTATAATTATAGCCTCAGGGTTAGTCTCAAAGACATTCAAAGGTCTGTCGAGCGCGTGTCAAGTTGCTGTTTCATAATACTGGCACCAGAACAGATCTTTAAACGCCACGCCAGAGAAGTCTCTTCGTCGCGGGTCGAGTATTAGATATCGAATTTCGAACTCTTTTCCGAGAAAGTGCATGGCAACTTGTGATGATTCTTTATAAGCAGATTCAGAGGGTGAAATATCGGTCGTCTGTGATTTACTCTGAGAACGGATACAGTTTGCTATAATGCATAGACTGCAAACGGAAGATTTACAGAAATGCCAGCAATCACCAGAATCAACGAAAGTACTCGCTTTTCCGACAATGCCGTGTTTCTTGGGTAAATGAACCTGTCCTCTCTTCTTTCTGGTTAGAAACAACGTGATGAGTGAATCCCAACTATGATATGTGTGGGTATAAACGATGTCTTCCAATTCTGCAACATCCCGTCGTAGAAATGTGAGAGGGGAGCCCGCAAGAACAACATGCTTGATGTGGACATTCCAACGTCCACCAACGGTGCGGGATGTTGACGACTGTGCCGTTAATGTGTGGCGATTGGTTCGTCCGGCGCTTCCACCACAAGAACTCAATTGCCTCGCTTATCTCATAGACAGTTTGCTGCAGCTGTTCAAATCGGGCAAGTCATGGCTTAAGTTTGAAACGGACCGTTCAAAGCCTATCTCTCATTTTATTGTATGATGTTAGTTGCCCTCCCTCTGACTTCGCTTACAAGACTTTATGTTTCTTATCTTGCATATCAGGCAAATGCCATATACAGTCAAATGAGGCATAAGATTTTTTGTCAGGAAAATATTTATTTGAATGATTTAATCATAGATTTTGACATTAGCCTGAAAACACTATATTCTTTATCGATCTATGTATTTACATTTTTTTTCTTATTAATTTAGCCATAATGTCCAGAATTTGGGTAATAGAAAAGAATCGAGACGGCAGGTAGGCATACTGTCTTGAAGCTCGGACCAAGGTACTTTCTTTCTGCGTACTCGTATCGGGACCAGTGGAGAGTCTGGCCCGAGTGGTCCCTGGCTGGATGACGGCAAGTCTAAAAATGGAGTTTGATGACCCTTGGCTGTTGTATTTCTATGCTTGGATAATGGAGATCG
This sequence comes from Macrobrachium rosenbergii, assembly GCF_040412425.1. Classification (NCBI taxonomy): domain Eukaryota; kingdom Metazoa; phylum Arthropoda; class Malacostraca; order Decapoda; family Palaemonidae; genus Macrobrachium; species Macrobrachium rosenbergii. The sequence continues at coordinate 584,924 of NC_089799.1, forward strand.
TCTGTTTTCCCTTTGAGAAGTTCCTACCAATGTTAATTTCAACTAAAATTAATTTTTGTGTTCATCATGCGTCCTGTTTGCGTTGTTTACTCTCACTCAACTCTTTTTAAGACCTAATTAGCGTGCGGCTTCGAGGATTCGGAGCTGTTTATGACGACTCTTACTTATTCTTGGCTTACATTCATTCGCCTGTTGATTCCACCTTTGGTTATTAAAACAAGACATCGTCTCCAAAGGTCTGGTTCAGTGGATAGATACTGTTGGAAAAGTTTAAGCATAAAATGAAAATGTAGGCAATATATAGAGATTTTATTCGAAGTTGTTGCTGTATTACAAAATCAAAGATAGTTTATCATTTGCTGCACGTGTAGATAATTATAACCTACCAATTGGTCAACAAAATTCTTGTCGCTGTTGCTACTGCTGTTGCCCATATCGAGTAGTTTAAGTTAGGCAACACTATTATTTTATATATATATTGTTAATGAAAAAAGTCTGTAGTTTCACAAAATGTCAGCTTATTCTGGCTAAAGACGACAGGTTAGCGAAACAAAGTTCAAGATGTCGTTAGTTTTCAGACATTCAGCAAAATCGGAGTCATCCAAACCAGAAGTTTCATTACAGTGCTTTAAAGAGGCTGATTTTTCTTGGTAGGTTCAGGTACCTGTGTGGACCTGTTTCGGAAAGAAGACCTGCAGCTGTGCAGCTTCGGCAGCAGTGATAAGCGATAATTTGAATGTAGCATTTACTGTAGCGAACAGCAGCGTTGCAAACTCGCATGTCGAGTGTGCTGCCAAGGAATTCGCTGTCCTCGCATTCACCCATTTGTCCTGTAAAGAAAAGATAATTTAGTCATCACTCTCACAATTATATTGCACAGCTCTTCAGAAATATTCACTTGCATCCAAATAGTGGGGGAAACGTTGATTTGCTTAGTAGATTATCAATGTGACAATGACAGTTTATATATTTCGAAGTGGAACAACTTTTTATTATTGTTGCAAGTGTAGCAACGCTCCCAACTTTAGCTAGTAGAGACAATTAGTGAGACGGAGCTTCTTGGTATTTAATGTGTTATGATTTATCGCACAACGGAAGGAGACTTCTTTCTTACTGGCCTTTGAAAAACATAATTCTTGATGAAGATGATGGAAGACACTCATTTCTGTGTTTATGAATTCTCTCTCTCTCTCTCTTAATAACAATATAATTTTCCGTTTCCGTAGTAACAAGTTTCTTCTGTTTTTCTCACACTTAAGACGAGAGAGAGAGAGAGAGAGAGAGAGAGAGAGAGAGAGAGAGAGAGGTACACTACTTACTAGAATGTGATTGTGGAAGTGATTAGTCAACAGTTTGATTTGAGATGAACAGTGTTATCGCTGCTGATAAGTCAACATGAAATATTCGGTCCAACAGTCACTGAAAACTGAAAGCAAAATCATTTTCGTCAACACTAAAGATGTAAAGATATACAGATGTGAAGGACGGGCATGTCAAAAGCAAAAAATGACTAGCCATACATCTGTAGGGGTGGAAAGGCTGGCAGGCGAAAGACAGATGTATTCAATATCAATGGCCCTGCAGCTCCCACTTAATTATTTTCTTTTTGCATTAATTTTCTATCAGCTTGGTAATCTATTCATTATTAGATTATAACAAGTATTCTTCTCTCTCTCTCTCTCTCTCTAATATATATATATATATATATATATATATATATATATATATATATATATATATATATATATATATAATATATATGTATATATATATATATATATATATATATATATATATATATATATGTATATATATATAGTATATATATATATATATATATATATATATATATATATATATATATATATATATATATATATATATATTTATATAAACCACTGATCACTTGTCAACCAAAGTTACCTGTTAATATCTGATTTTTCTCACACTTTTGGATCTGCTTGTTACTACAAAGCCTAAGATCCACATAAAAAGATAAATGAAAAAATACTAATTTCCTTGGTAGGAGAGACAGATAAGTGGTTATCGTTGTCCCCATTCTGACATATCAGGTGCGGGTTCGAATCCTACCACGGGCGCAAGAAGGTTTTCATTTGTTTCTTTATTTGGAGCTTAGTCCTTGTAGTGACAAGTGTTTCCAAAAAGTATGAACAAATCGAGAAGTTAAGAGGCCATTGGGTCTATTACACACACATATATATATATATATATATATATATATATATATATATATATATATATATATATATTGATGAGTGGAGATGGAGCCTACTAATGCACATTTGGAACAAAGAGCAACTTTGAACAAACGCCCAGCCACAGCCACAGCCACAGTGAATACTTGTGCATGTGTACATACAAAATTCTTAGGGTTGTTACCTCCTGGTGGGCCTTGTTGTTCGTTCCCATCTGGTTCAGCCATTGTTTTTAAATTCTGTCGTGAGAGGTTTTGCATCACGTTGAATCTCTCGTCCAAGAAGTCGTCCGCAGCTTCCGTGGGCAAGGCCAGGTTAGGAAGGGTGTGGCCGTTCTGGTCTAGCCCTGCGTTGAGCTCTTGCAGGAGTTGTTCGAACCTATCGATCTGTTGTTGATGTTCCTCTCTGAAGCCGCAGGTGTCGACGACGTTTCGGAACGTTTCATAAATTGGTTTGAACGAATACAAAATTCGATGGATTTCTTTCGTATAATTTAAAATTTTCTGATCTATGACTGATTCTGATTGTGACTGGATGTTACCGAATTGTTTATCGAGGTGTTCTGTTTGTTTCTGTAAGTCATATCGGCTCGCTAGGTACTTGACTTGGCTTTGCACTGCTCTCGAGACGAGCGATCGAGTGAGGGCATCATCACTTTTGGACCTGGTCCTGGGTGAACTGAACTGGGAACTTTTGTCTGAGGAAGAGTTTTCATCTAAGTTTTCTCGCTTGTTTCCTAAGCCATCTTCAATTTCGGCTTCAAAACGCAATTGAAGTTGATCTAAGAAACTGTGAGCCGCTGATGACGTCTGGTTTGCAAATACTGCTAGCATACGAGAGACTCCTCTTTCTAAATGCATCTTGATGCTTTCCGGGATCGTCTGGTTTGTTTTGGCAATCCCACAGGTATGATCCACGTATTGCTTTAAGCGTAAATCCATTGCTTCAGTTTGTTCGGCAAGAAAAGATTGCATCGCCGTCTGGATCATCCGCCCGACTTCCCTTACAACCTTCCTTCCGGATCTTTCCTCGCCTTCGTTTGTCTCTTGCAGCGTTTCGATGGGTCCCAGTATGGAAGCAGCGCAGCATCCTGCCATTATAATAATCAGATAAGCCTTCATGGTTGCCCTCGGCCCGTTCAGATGCACTACCCTCGGCTGGTCAACAAAGACTGAATGAAGGCCGCCTACCAGACAGGTGTTACCAGGGATCTGGCACGGGCAATCTGCTTTAATAGGTGGCATCCTTTTAGAATATGTTCTGTGCCCAAGGTCGTCGTCTGTTTCTGCAAGCGACTACAAAGTGACCCAGAGTGAATAGAAATGCAGTTGTTAAAACACACGTCTTCGTTGTGAAACATTCTCGTTCCCTCTTAGTTTTTTTCACATAAGATTCCTCCGAGCCTTCTCCATCACTGCGTATGGTTAGTTTGTGCATTTTTAAGCCTATATAGTTCTGTCTCCCAAGTCTATTTTTTCTCCTATAGTTTCTCTCCACACAGATTCTTTCAGCCAATTGTTTTACGTCCTTTCTCCTATTTTATAATAGCTGGCTTTTTAAGCACACGCGGGATCTCACTCTGAAGCGTCGAAAAGAAAGCAAGAGAACATTATGAGTTTGGCACCGATTGTCAACCGACAATGCACTCCCCCCTCGCGTTCTTCCCTCTCCCTTCAGCTACGCGCTCTGTGCTCTAGAAGCCCCTTTCTCTCGCACCCAAGCTGTTTATTTCAGTATGAGAGAGGAACCCGCTTCCAATACTTTTCCGAAGAGCAGGTTATCTCAATAGGAAAAATATTACTGTTCTTGTGACTGTAACGCCATCGTCATTGTGATGCAACTCAGCTATTTCTCAACAATGTCTAATAAGCAAAAAGGAAGCATGGACACAGGATAGCCTTAGAAAAACATCGTACTTGAACAAAAGACTTTTGCATTTTGATTAATCTTCACCTGTTGTCGACCATATTGAACTGGTGGGAACCCTTAGGTAAACTTCACAAAGTCTGGATGCCAATATGATTTGCCCTAATTACATTACCTGTAATTTTTCGCTTTATGACTTACGGCCGATCATTTTATATTTGCAAGTAATAGTACTGGTTCTAAAAAATAACCCCAGATTTGGAAAAAAAAATTTGCACAAAGATAAATGACAGTCGGCTCGTGAGAAGCAATATTCAGAACTTTGTTTGAAACATGTACTACCCATTCTCTCTTGAAGGATCCGGGGGTGGGACGCACCATTTTGGGATGTTAAAGGTTCCAGGTTTATCTTATATTTTATTTAACTAATTTTCATGAAGTGTAGTCCGTAATCCTCAGGTTTTCTACTTTATTTTTTCGTAATTACAGAATTAGCCGAAGAATTTTCTCAGTATCTGTGGTTTACAACGGTGCCCGTAATTTGCGTCCCGCAGTCATCAAGATCACATTTTATGGTTTTTTTCTAACAGAAATCTTTCCTTGAGTCTACAGTTTTAACTGTGACCGCAGAGGACATGATGGTGGATTAAATAAAAGCGATCACTACATAAGTGAGTCACTTTAATGGAGAATGTGGGAGATACAGCAGTACAGAGTACCTTCGGCGATGAACTTGCCGGTTACACTACACGAGGCGGCGTCGTGCCACGCATATCATAACACAAGAATTATGGGTAAAAACAAATGACTGTACCCAAGCGTATAATCAACATTACCAATGTATCATAAATAAAAGTTTAATATTCTAACACCTCCTCATAAACTTTTATTCTCATCAACCTGCAAATTACTGCACATCAAACAAATATATACATCATGGTAATCAAGCATTCTAATTGAGGTCATACGCACAGTTGGAGAAAAAGTATCAGTATAATCAACACCTTCAATTTGAGAATACCCTTTTGCAACATAGCGAGCTTTATATTGCTCTTCACCATTTAACCCTTCTTTAATGGCATATACCCATCGTCCACCTACAATACAACGGTTGTTTGGTAAACTACACAATTCATAAGTATTGTTATCTCTTAAAGACTGAATTTCATCATCCATTGCAGCTTTCCATTTGTGAGCCACATGTGAATTTAATGCCTCTCTATAGCTTTCAGGAATTTCAGTTACTTTACAACAATAATGAACAGAATAGCCCAGTAAATCAACATTATCAGGATCAACATATTCTTCAAGATATTTGGGAGCAGTTCGCTCCCTACTTGGATAACGGACTCACCTTCCCTTTCAGTTTCAGTCAAATCTGCATTAATTTCACTATACTCATCTTCAACAAGGATAGGTTTAGAAACAGGATCACTTTGATTATCATTAACAGTTGTTTTCTTTTCATTGCAAATGACATTCTCATTATAAGAATCTGATTCACTATCTTCTGATTCACCATCTTCCCTTAGACATTGGGATTTATCAAAATTGAATTTATCAGTAAAATGTACAAACCTAACCTTTCTCAAACTGTCAGTTCCTGGATAATATACAAGATAAGCAGGACTGCATGAATCATAGCCAACAAATATTCCCTTTTCACGTCTTGGGTCTAGCTTAGCTTTCTTTTCTACATAAGCATAACACAGGGAACCAGAAATATGCATATTTTCAAGTTTAGGCTTCTTAGACATTAACACTTCATATGGGGTTTTATCTAGTCTAGAATTATAGCATTTATTCCTTATATAAGCAGCTGCCCTAACAGCATAATTCCACATGAATTTTGGTAGCTTTGCTTCAATTAAGAGACATCTAGCCATTTCAAACAATGTACGCCACATTCTCTCAGCAGTACCATTTTGGTGTGGTGAATTTGGTGAAGAAAATTCTTGTTTAATCTTATTACTTATCAGAAATTCTTTAAATTCTGAAGAAGTAAATTCTCATCCACTATCACATCTTAATCTTTTAACAACACCATAAGAACTAGTATCAGCAAGGAATTTCTTAGTAGCATTAAGTGCATCACTTTTCTGTTTCAAGAAATAAACAAAAACAGATCCTGAATAATCATCTACAAAAACAATACAATATTTAGATTTCTCCCTTGATTCAATACTCATTGGTCCAGCAAGATCACAATGTACAAATTCCATTTTACTCTTTGCTCTCTCATCTGGTAATCTGTTCCTAGATAAATGCATTTTACCTTCATGACAAGTTATGCAATCAAAATTACTTTTGTCACTAATTTTCATACCTTCAGCTTTATCTTCTAACTTCAAAATGTCTTTAACATTGCAATGTCCCAAAACCTTATGCCACTCCTCTAGTGAACGAGATTTACATGAGCTTACATTATTTAGATAACACAGCTTACCTTTCTTATTTATTTCAAAAGACACACCATTTGGGCTTATCAACTCAGAATGATTAGGATTAAAGCTTACTGTAGCTCCTTTACTAACAGCTGATTGTACAGAAAATATATTCTGCTTAAAAGTAGGAATATACAAGGCATTATCAAGAACAACATTTTGTTTTATACCATTTGTATCATAAAGTACAATTTTAGCTTTACCTTTACCTTTAACAATATTCTTGCATCTTGCACCATCTGCAAGTTCAACCATATGTTTTGATTCATCAAAGTCTTCATCAAAACACTTAAACTTGGATTTATCAGTAATGATGAGAAGTAGCACCACAATCAACAAGAACATTACATACATCTGTAGATATGTTATCAACAGAGCAACTCATTTTGAAACAAAATTCTTCATCACTATAATTATTAGTGGATCTAGGCTTACAAACATTCACAGTTGCACTAGAAAATCTAGTAGGCCTATTAGCCTTTCTACATTCATCAAAATTGTGTGTTATGGTTTTGCATTCTTTGCACCACTTACCTCTGTCTTTCTTCAACTTACATTCAAAAGACTTATGTCCAGGCTTACCACATGAATAACATCTTACTGATGAGCCACTGGCAGACCCACCACATTGAAAATCAGGATTCTTCTTATAATTCACCTTAAGGGCGTTCTCACTCTTCACATTAGGCCTATGTGCCTCTCGACTCCTCAGGCTTTCTTCATAACTCCGTAGTAGAGACTTGAATTCCAGAAACGTAGGCTCACTATCCTTCTGCATAACAACAGTATTAAATGGAGTAAATTCCTCTGGAAGACCCTTCAACACCATAGCAATAAGAAGGCTGTCGCTGATCGTTTCACCAGCTGACTTTAACGAAGTAGCGGCTGCCTCCGCTCGAAGAAAATAGTCCGTCACACATTCTTTCCCTCTCATTTTCAGTGACGTCAACTCCGTGTAAAGGGAGATGATTCTTGGTTTCCTAGTACCTCGGTAATGGTCCCGTAGAATCTCTTAATGCTTTTCTTCCATCGTTGACTGCATCTCTCATTATTAATTGGAGGCTCTTACCATCTAGAACTTGAACGATCTCGGCAAAAATGTCAGGATTTTTAGCGATGAATTCCGCTGAAGTTCGATCTTCACTTTCGGCTAGGATAAGTTTTCGAAGTCTCAGATGGGCTAGAAATTTTATCTCCCACATTCATATTTCTCCTCATCACCATCAAAATACAACTTCCTCTTGCTTGAGCTGGGCCCATAACCTGTGACCGCAGAGGACATGATGGTGGATTAAATAAAAGCGATCACTACATAAATGAGTCACTTTAATGGAGAATGTGGGAGATACTGCAGTACAGAGTACCGTCGGCGATGAACTTGCTGGTTACACTACACGAGGCGGCGTCATGCCACGCATATCATAACACAAGAATTATGGGTAAAAACAAATGACTGTACCCAAGCGTATAATCAACATTACCAATGCATCATAAATAAAAGTTTAATATTCTAACATTAACGACTCTCAACCCTTCTTGTGGAGCTCATATACGTGTCCTTACTTTAGCTATTCTATTTTTTTTTTTAAATTATGTCACTAAATTAATAGTGTGGAAAGATAGGATTTTTTATAACTTGAGATTACAATACATCGTTGTTTATTGTTTACCTAGATACATTTCAGTCGCTCCTAATATTCTTTATCGAGAAAATGGCACAGTAATACATTGGGATGACTCAGTCATTACTGTGACATCTTACAAGTTGTTGAAGTTAGATTGAAGGTGCCTTTCTGCCTACAAATATGGCAGAATGTACTTCTGCACAGTAGCCTAATCTCCTGATTTGTTTAGATCACCCAACAAACATATTTAATTTACTTTGTAGAAAAATAAACTGCAATGCATTTGAAATAAAATGCTAAAAGTCTGTATTCGAATGGTTATGAAGACAATCTACTTCCTCGACTCTCTAGACTTAATGCTAACCCCAAAAATTTTGAGTAGTTGCTTTAAAATAACAGACGCCCCGCGTCTTTCGTCAACAACAACACAAAAAAGTGTATATAACCACCGACATCTGCAAACTGGGGCAGTGTGTGAGGAGGATGGCATGCATCATTCACAAACAATATACCAAGCTTGATTATTTAGAAATGTGACAAATGGCACTCAGATCGTGCCACACCAGTGAACAGGTGAGAAATGTATTGCAACAGACATGGAGCAGATCATGTTATCTTGTGTGAACAGATTTTACTAATGCTAATAAGAAAAAGGGTGACAATTTAGTGGGTAGATGCAACTTATTATACTGATTAGTTTAAGGATGTCATGTTCAGCAGCTTTTAGAAAGGTCATAAGACCGTATGGTGCCATGGCACCCATGCACTTGGACAGGAGAAATTTTGGGTACCAGTATTTCAGGGTTTTTTTCCTGTTGCTTGAAATTTTGTCATGAAAAGCATTGGTAAAAATTAAGAGGATAGGCCTCCCACGAGAGTCCTTTGTGCTTGGGAGGAAACTGAAGAGTTATAATGGTGAAGGTAGCATGACTTTTAACGCGAGGTCTTGACATAACCACTCAAGTCACAATCGACCCCACAGACGGTCCTAACTTGGCAAAGAAAGAAGGCTAAGTCACCAAGAGTCGCGTAGGGCTCCGTTTTACCCATTGTTGTAACTCGTGGAAAAGTCCCGTTATGAGAAGTCTGTGGCTGCTTCAGCTAACTTGCGCGAACTTATTAGCTTCCCTGCTAAGATAAAAAGCAGAAGGAAAAGTCCAGTTACTTAAGTGTAGTTAAAAGAAGCAGGTTACATAAACCATAATAAGTTTAGGTACTTGTAAATGTGTACAATTACATGAAGAAGGGTCATTAACTTTTCTGCAGATTAAATGTATCTCTGGAAAGACTACCTTGCTTGCAGATAATCGAATGAACTGTGCAAGTTCACATTCATATTCCTGATTCTGCCTTGAAAAAAGTACAAAAGTGATACGTACTGTACATGGAGTAACTGATCCTTATTGTGCACAAGTACTGAAGGAATACTTTGACAGGAAATTTCTTAAGCGTCCATTTTCATAAACGAAAATAAGGCTAAGATATCATGCAAATAAACAACACACAGTGAACCTTTATATAGCAGAGTCCACCGCTCTTTGCAGCTAAGCCCCGCCCACTGCACGCCAGTGATTGGCTAGCTCTCGAAGGGTGAATGACGTCACACTAGTTAACAGTCCAAATGATTACCAGTACGGATTTGACTCCGTTCGGTCATGTTGAGTACCGTGTATGAATGATGACACCACAGATTTGAGTTCCAGGAGTTTTAAAGTGTGCAATTAATATCTCCGATAAAAGATATATTAAGTTATATGTCATTAGGAAGATCTTGGATCATTTAGTCTGCGCATCTTTTTTTTTTATCATGCGGAGCCTAAGTACACAAGCATCTTGCTTTTTTTTTTTAATTGGTGTTGGCCTAAATAAGCGATCCCACATAGACCACATTAATTGAAATGAAGCATAGACTTATGCAGCCTTGTCAAATGTTAATATCATTGAGAAATTAGGCCTACATTTTGAGGCAGTGACAGGTCATAGGACTACACATCAAATTCTTACATTTTGATGCAATGACAGGTCATGGACCTACACGTCAATTTCTTATATATTGAGGCAATGACAGGTCATAGGATACACATTAAATTCTTATATTTTGAGACATGACAGGGCATGGGCCTACACGTCAATTTCTTATCGCAAATAGTTTTCTTCCCGTATCTGTTGGAAATAGAGCAACTTTTAATTAATATAGTAGTTTCAACTCCAAAATAAATAATGTATAATATAGAGTGGAACGTACACGTATAAGCAAGTGCACATGCACATACATGGCCATAGTAATTGTAACGCCACTTATACCACAGACAATAAAAGTAAAACTTATGGGCACATAGCCGATGGCACACACAGGTCAATCATAGGACTGTCTCAGCCTTACACACAACTATCAAATTGCTCTCAATGAAATATATTGAAAATATATTTACAAAAGGGATAACAAAGTATAATACTGTGATAGTGAATATAAGGCTGCTGTAGCATTTCTACGAAAATGAAGGCTATGGTAGGAAGGCATCGTAAGATACGTAACGAAATAAGAAAAAATAAATAGCTGAAAAAGTTATGTATGAGATGATCCAAACCAGTCTGCGAGTAGCCCGTGATATTCATTTGCTTTTGGGGGCATTCTTGTAGATTACCCTGTTGGACAAGAGGATGCATGAGTCAGTAAATTCTCTCTCTCTCTCTCTCTCTCTCTCTCTCTCTCTCTCTCTCTCTCTCTCTCTCTCTCTCTGTGTGTGTGTGTGTGTGTGTGTATTGTTAGGAGAATATTTAGCGTAGACTGTATTCATAAAGATCCCGATTACTTTTAATTAAAACAAATGACTAAATTTCAATTAACAAGAGTAGGCAGATAATTCTTTACACCAGTATTTTATGAATAGGTCTTTGTTTATTCTGCAATGTTAGGTCACCATATGAAAAGTTTTCGAAGACACAAAACTACAAGCACCATAACAACAAAAACAAAAATAAGAATAACCACAATAAAACGACTGAGTATAAGATAGGCCTATAATCCAAACACCATAAGCTGCGTAAATCGACAAAAAGACATAGGACATTATAGGCCTACGTCCATTTTTATGATCCTGTTGTTTCGAAAGAAGATAATATCCTTAAAAAATTTCTCAGCAAATTATATCCAATACGACTCGTACAGCCTATTATACTGTAACTTTAAGTTAAACATAGGCATATTCAGGTTTTGTAGAGTGCAGTCACTGCTTGTCATCCCTCCGAATGTGTAAACGATTGCAATGAAATGGATTTTATGACTGTTAAAAAGTTGTAAAATTTCCTAAAATCAATATGAAATATCAGTCTGCATAGCTCTGAGAAAGTCTTTGTGTTTAAGTTTAGAATGGTGAACACGCTTGACAATATCAGACGGTAATTATCATTGTCCAGTGATTCAAGTGCACCGATTCGATGCAGACATTCTCTGTGTCACCTCCGTATTCAGGTGAACCTCCTTTACGAAACACAACACTGCAGCATCGCGGAACACTCCTGACTTCGTTTATATTTTCCCTTTTTTTACCACCTTTATTGAGATGCGTATTACGATTTATTTCAGGGGATAAAATAACGTTTCCTTTTGATAATCTGCTGAATATATTTTAGTGCGGTACAACAACCATTGCAATATTAATGAACATGAAAAGAGCCACAGATTAACCAACTTTTCGAAACTATTGCCAACCAATTAGCTTTAAGGGATGGTCATGACGTAAGCAGTGGGCGGGGCTTAAATGCAAAGAGCGCTGGACTTTGCTTATACCTATAAGGTGACTTGCACATTATGCAGGAAAACTTGTGCGACTTTTTTATTTTTGCACAAGACAAGCGTTATTCGCAAGTTGCCACATAGTATTAAATATTATATTTTACTTTGTAAACGTGTGTGTATGAGGAAAAGTTGGTCACTTGTTATGTAGAATCTTATCACTGAGATATATTGGATCGTGAAAAACAAAAATATTTCATGCTACAATAATATTTCAGAACGAAAACTAAATAGCTTACGTTACTGTAATCCCTCTGCTCACCGTGGAACCGTCAGTCTGGATACAGTGAAACTGTGAAAGAGGACGTCGCGATGGAGTGAAAAAGAAAAGTAAAGCAGAGCATAGTCTAATGATGAAAATTGAAGCAGTTGGGATATGAATTCAGTTATTATTTTTTCGAATTTGTAGTTTTGTGTATAAAGCAAATGTTAGTCAGGATCATGATTTCGATACTTGCAATAAATTATAACAAGTCATAGCTTAGGCTATAGCCAAGGCTACTAATAGGTCTAGTCCCCAGAGGCGTTTCTTCAGTTTAAAGAAAAAAAAATATAATAAATAAATAAATAAGCGAGGTGGAGGGTGATCTTCGCTATTAGAAATGCAATTAATTCTACCTTTTTATTATTTTACTTTTACTTTAGGGATGAAAGACTATAATTAGGTCGGACATTATCAGCCACACCTATTGTGCAGATTCTGGAGAATGACAACAACAACGTATTGTAAATAATAATAATAATAATATGGCTCTGGAATCTAGGCCTATGCCATTGGCTTTATAACATACTAGGCTATATTTTAGACAGCAACAATATATAGTTGCATCAAATCTTTGTAACTTATAAAGGTGTCTATAAGACCATAAAGCAGGATTTGTGGAATTCCTCCACATTCTTTGTGTGGTATACTTCTTTTATATATATATATATATATATATATATATATATATATATATATATATATATATATATATATATATATATATATATATATATATATACAATCATGAAGCTACATATATGTCGCAATATCAAATTCACACTACCTCAGGAATATCCCTGATGAGGAATTATCACCGAAGGAGAATTTATAAGTGATAAATGGATTGGTTCTGCCGGGTCTCGAGCCCTCGACACAGATACTTATCCAGCAACTCCAGTCAACGGTCTACCCACTGAGCCATCAAGAGAGGTATAAGTTAATGCTGAGTCTGCTGTACTTGTTTACCTGTCAAGTCAAGAGCAGGGAAATTATACCTAGCTTTGGCATTAACCCACCTCCACCATGATAGTTCACTGGTACGTTTGGAACACGCAGCTCTTATCATGAAAAGTTTTTTATCACACCGTGATTTATATACAATCATGAAGCTACAAATGTCGCTTAATATCAAATTCATGCTACCTCGGGAATATCCCTGATGGGGAATTATCACCAAAGGGGAATTTATAAGTGATAAATGGATTGGTACTGCCGGGTCTCGATCCTTCGACACAGATATATAAATCACAGTGTGATTAAAAATTTTTCATAATAAGAGCTGCAATGTACCAATGAACTATCATGGTGGAGGTGGGTTAATGCCAAAGCTAAATCTAATTTCCCTGCTCTCGACTCGACGAGTAAACAAGTACAGCAGACTCAGCATTAACTTATACCTCTCTTGATGGCTCAGCGGGTAGACCGTTGACTGGAGTCACTGGATAAGTACCTGTGTCGAGGGATCGAGACCCAGCAGCACCAATCCATTTATCACTTATAATTCCCCTTTGGTGATAATTCCTCATCGGGGATATTCCCGAGGTAGCGTGAATTTGATAATAAGCGACATTTGTAGCTTCATGATTGTATATAAATCATGGTGTGATAAAAAAAGTTTTCATATATATCTATAATTATATATATAATATTAAAAGATAAGGTAAACTTAAGTTCACCATTTATACTGATGGGCTTGCTCTGCTCTGCCAGTAGTGTAAATAAAACCCCCTCTGGGTCTTTGCAACTGAAACCTTGCGTGTTATTTAAATCCCCACACATCTCATTTATCACCACGAACATGTCCTATGATCAAACATGTTTATGGGCCCAGCTCTCGACTGTGTTTTAGTGGTGATGAGGATAGAGATGAGTTGTGGGAGGAAAAGTCTTGTGGTTATTTAACAACACGTAAACTCCACGATGTTCTAACATCTGATCCCCCAGACCCGGAGAAGAATCACAAAGTATACGGCGAACTCGTTCAGTTTTTGGACGATAGAAGTCTTTAGTTGATAATTCGAGATGCCAGATATGACGGTAAGAAAGCCATTGAAATTCTCAGAGACCATTATCTAGGAAAGAGCATGCCTAGAGCACTGAATCTTTACACTCAACTCACTACACTCCAAATGTTGGAGAGTGAAAACGTGACTGATTACAGCAGAGACAGCGGCAACGTCACTCAAGTCAGCCGGAGAGATAATAAGCGATAGTTTACTTATTGCTGTGATTTGAAAAGACTTGCCACCAGAATTCAAGATATTTCAAGCTATGGCAGGCCAGAAGAAGGCATTAACGTTTTCTCAGTTTAAGGTAAAGTTAAGAGCTTTTGAAGAATCTGAAAAACCTTGCAAATAACGAGAAAATAATTTAAGTTTAATGAACTTGAGCGATAAACAGAGAAGTTATTATCAAGTTAAATGCTATTCATGTGGTAAATTTGGACATTCTGCAAAGGAACGCAGTATGAATAGCCCTAACTCTAGCAAAACTCAGGAATATAGGCCAACGAAAAGATGGTGTTTTAATTGCAAGTCTGCAAGTCACTTCACCATACAATGCCCCAACAAGAAGAAGGTAATCAAGAAGGATGCAGCCAAGCTAAAAAGATTTTGCATTTTGTACACCTAGTGTTGAAACCCCTGAAGGTAAGATGTTTAGTGGAAATTTATTGGTAGACACTGGTGCAACAGCACACATTCTTTCAGAGAAAGAAAAATTTGTGAGATCTGAGGAAAACTTTAACCCAAAGAAACACATGATAGAGCTAGCTGATGGGAGCAAGGCCAGTGGTATAGTTCAAGGTAAAGGAGATGCTCAAGAGATGTTGCATGATAGCAGTGGTAGATTGTGTAGAGTTACAGTGAAAGATGCATTATATGTGCCTACATATAAGCAAGATATATTTTCTGTACAGGCAGCAACACAAAAAGGCGCCACTGTGATTTTTACCTCTGAATGTGCTATGATGAAATCACCTGGTGGCACAGTGTTTGATATTGAAAGATAGGGAAGGCTGTATCATTTACACAGTGTTAAAGGAAAGAATATTGCTAGTCATACAGTTATGGAGTGGCACAAAATTTTAGGACATTGTAACAAGAAAGACACACTTAAATTGGAAAATGTGGTTGAAGGAATGTGTATCTCTGGCAAGGAAATTCAAAACTGTGAAGTATGTGGCCTAATAAAAATGACCCAATATAGAAGTAGGGAACCCGACATGAGAGCTACAAATAATTTAGAGTTAGTTCATTGTGATTAAGCAGGACCAATGAATGTTGTTGGAAAAGGAGGTTATAAGTTTGCCATAAGTTTTGTGGATGATTACTCCGGCAACATTATGGTGTATATGTTGGAGAACAAGAGCGACATCACAAAAGCCACGGAAAAATTCTTGGCAGATACCGCTGCGTATGGTGCAGTGAAGCGTTTTCGAACCGACAACGGTACTGAATTTACTTCAAGTGATTTTAGATCCCTAGATGGCAAGAAATAAAATTAAACATGAATTTTCTGTTCCTTATACCCCTCATCAAAAAGGTATGGCATAAAGATCATGGAGAACCTTGTCCGAAATGGCGAAGTGCTTACTGTTAGACGCTGGACTACCGAAGTCATTGTGGCCGTATGCTCTTAAGTAACAGGTGCTTCAACAACAGGACAGGCAAGACTTCTTATGAGACGTTAATTGGGAGAAAGCCCAACCTCAGTGATCTACATTCGTTCGGTGCAACATGTTACTCTTACAGACGACATGGAAACAAGTTAGATGCAAGAAGTGTTAAAGAAGTATTTTTAGAGTAGGACGGTGAGAACCCTGCCTACCTAGTGCATCTTCCAAATGAAAATGCAGTAAAAAAGGAGCGATGTATGGAATTTACCAAGAATGGGGGAGACAATAGTAGGCCTAGTATTCATTGTGAGGGCGAAGATTCAATGAGGCCACAAACGCAAGAGAAAGACCAGCCAGATATGAAAGAAAATAACGAAGGATCAACCATGTTCGAGGAAAATGGAACTGACCATGAGAACACAACTAGCCAAGAAGCAACAATGTCCAAAGAGAAATAGGAAGCCCCCTAGCTACCTAAATGATTATGTGACGGATGGTGACCAAATAGATCTTGTGGACACGGCAAGCTGATCTGTCCACCACTGCTATAAAGTAGTTGATGTTCCAACCACATTTGGTGAGGCTATAATTATCGTCCCCAGATTCTGACAAATGGAGAATGGCAATGAATGAAGAAATGGGCGCTCTAGAAGAAAATGACGCATATGAACTGCAGCCACCTCCAGAAAATAGGTCAGTGATAGGTGGAAGGTGGGTTTATACCAAGAAGACAGGCCTTGATAACTCCACGAAATACAAGGCAAGATATGTAGCTAAAGGATTTTCCGAAGTAAAAGGGGTAGACTTTAATGAAACATTTTCACCCACTTTAAAGTTCACTTCAATAAGGATGTTGATGCAGTTTACAGTACAGAAAGACAAGTTAGTACATCAGATGAATGTCAAAATTGCATGTCTTGATGCAGATACTGATTGTGAAGTTTTCTTAGAACAGCCAGAAGGTTTTGTAAAAACAAATAGTAAAGGTGGGAAGCTTGTATGTAAACTGAAAAAGTCACCATATGGTTTAAAACAAAATGGTAGGAATTGGTACAGAATGTTACATGAATATCTTATTAATAATAATTTTGTGCAGTCACTTTCAGACCCATGTCTATATATAAATTCTTATGATGATTCTGTTGTGATTATTTTGTTTTGGGTCGAAGATACAATCATTGCTTCCAGCAGCAGTCAAGTGCTAAACAGTATGAAAGTTCGTTTGAGTAGTAAGTTTAGAATGAACGACATGGGTAAGTTATCCTGATTTCTCGATATGGAATTTATATTTCATGATGATTATGTAATGATAAACCAGAGAAAGTATTGTGTAAAGTTAATTGAAAGATCTAATATGAATAACTGTAAGCCTAAAGCAATACCGTGTGATGCAAGTTTATGTCCAAACCAACTAAAGCCCATTTCGACATAGCAAAGCATGTTCTAAAGCGTATCCGGAACATTCGCCGTAAACATTTTTGCCGTAGGAAAACTCGCCTCAGGGATTTTCGCCGTAGGAAACTTTGCCGTATAGGATTTTTGCTGTAAGACAATTTCGTCGCATTTTTTTTTTTTTTTTTTTTTTATACCGTTATCTTGAACGGTCCCTTTTGGAGTAATGTCCGGTTTAATATGCGAAGTACCTTGTTACCAAGTATATATGGCTCACACTATTGTTCCTTCGATTTTAACATATTAATAAACGAAGTACCTTGTTATCAAGTATATCTGATTTTTACATTTTGATTAACAAAGTACTATGCTTTTTTTTTTTTTTGGTTCCTTGTAAATGTTATCATAATTTGTTATAATTTGTGAATTATTTGATTGTGTTCCAAACATTGATTTATTTTGGTAAGAATAAAAAAAAGTTTTGTATAGACAGGACTTTATTTTTATAAGTATTACTTAACATGTCTTTTTTACAGGGTCAAACATCAGAAAAGAAATTGAAAAGTAAATATTTATTTAAAAAATAAAAGGCTAAAAATATATCAAATTAGCAAAGAAATAATTTAAAATGTGTGCAAATTCCAAGCAATGCTTCGTAAATAATGTTTTTTGCTTTGGACTGTGATGAAGCATTTTCCGCTGAAGTCTTGCATTGATATCAGTATATATTTTCTTCACATTTGTACTGCATCTCCTCGATCTAAATCACACTTTTTTCTTTTTTGCTAATGTCTCTTCCTTTTTCAAATACGCCATTAGTTTCCACAAATCTGGGTGCATGTTAGTCATGGAGTTCTGTACTGCATTGTGGAAGCCTCCTACGCTGTTGTTGGTTCTGATCATACCATTCTGGGTTCGTTCGAAGACATTCCACAATTCAATAGGAATAGTTGGCTGCATTCTTCGTCTTCGTTCACCTCGACCCCGTTCTCCTGCGATATAGTGAGTTTCAAAATATGATACAAATTCTTGGGGCAAATCATCTTCGTCAGTCAGTTCAAGAAAACCATCAATAACATCACAGGGGCAGAAATGCTAGTGCAGTGAAGCATTTGATTTTGCGGTTAAATTCTGCGTCCGTAAGATAGCGTAACTTTAAACCTATGTCCACAATGTGGTGATAGATATTCTTAGCCATATGAAATAAACAACCTGTTATATTTGTTGCTGGAAATATATCACAGAAAGCATTGATAATTGTTTTCTCGAAATCAATCACTAAGGGTTCGGGCTCTAATGATGGACTGATGGGTGTAAGTCCTTCAAGGCGCTAAAAAGTCAGCTGTAGGTTACTTGTGATTGACTAGGTAGCAAAACAAAAAGACGTGGTACGCTAATATGTCTTATGATAATATGTAACGTGAATAACTGATAATATATGTCTGGGCTACGTTTAAAAGTGCCATCACAAGCCCAATCTTTATTATTAGCAATGTCCTCTAACCCAGTTTGAGTGCCAAACACTAAAATTCTATCCGGATCATCTTCACCACTCTATATCGTACAATAAAAATTCTCACCATTTTCAAGAAATCTATATTCTTCACGTATTGTATATCCACTTCTTCCGGTTGGGATCGGGGGCTTGGCTTTTCTTCTGCCTCCAACCTCTAATACTGCGAGACGAATGCCATGAAGTCGTTAGCAAAGACAATGCATTATCATCTAAACTAGATGGAATTTCTGCAATTAACGACCGTGCAGAAGTTTGTGAATTAGTGGCTACTGATTTCAATTTTGTTTCTGCTTCATACATTTTTGGTTTTGATGGACGAGATGGATGGCAATGCTCGCCAAATATTTTACATATACTGTAGATAAATGATCATTTTCCAGCACGGTATGCACTCTAGCATTACATTCTTTATTTTCACATTTCCAATACGTTTTTTCACCGTATTTTCTATCTATTCTGTAAACAAAGTTAGGATCGTCAACTAATTTCACACCGCTTCTGGTACTGTAACGTCACCTACAGAGCCGTCAGCGGTCTCCAGCGAACGTGTCATTCGCTAAGTCTCCGCTGAGCAAGTTTCCTGTGGTGACTTCCCAGTTTCTTCGCCATATAATTAGTCGTATGTATTTGATCACCTATTATCGATTGTGTATCTTGTTTTTCTTTATTCGCAGGCATCAAGATTATATCCACATTGGAATTCTGTCAGTCTTTATATTGTAAACTGTACTTGCTCGCTGTATATTATTGTTAATTATTATTGACCTCAGGTCACACACAATCTCATTGTCTTTCGCGGCTCGACGCCAGTCTGCCGCTATATAAACTGCCTGGATCTGTAATAAAGTAGCAGTCACTTTTACCTGCTCGTTTCTTTTGCACCTCTTACAGTACTTTCCACTTGATAGACATTGTTATGGGCTGGCTGCACAAAAAAATATTGTCGAATGAATAAAGAAAATTTAAAGAAATTAACTATACTCCTTCTTTGAGTGTTCAAATTGGGTATTTTAATTATATAACAAGGTGCTTCGTCAATCAAAATGTAACGGTAGTAGGTTCCAGATATGCTTGATAACAAGGTACTTCGCTTATTAAAATCGAAGTAACAATAGTGTGAGCCATATATACTTGATAACAAATACGGCGAAATTGTCTTACGGCAACAATCCTATACGGCAAAGTTTCCTACGGCGAAAATCCCCGAGGCGAGTTTTCCTACGGCAAAAATGTTTACGGCGAATGTTTCGGATGCGTCTTGTACGGTATGGCTGATAAGGATTACGGCAACAATGCAAAAAAGGATAAAGCCTGGGCCGAAATATGAAAATAAATAGGTGCGACAGGTATATATTCAGTGTGTATGTATACAGTACAGTATGTGTACATATAGACACATGCATCTTTGTATATAATTATATACGTATATGGACATAATATATGTGTGTGTGTGCGCGCGTGTAGGATCTACTGGTCACTTTTTACCAGATAGGCCTACATATGTAATTATAATAGCCACAATGCCCTCTTAACTTCGTCGAATTCTTCGCACTTTTTTAAATACTCTTTTAACCACATAAACCCTTCTTCACGTAATTTATTTAAAGCTTCCCGAATTTTCGTGGGAAGCCGACAGTAAAGACCCGCCCGGATAAAGTTAACAGTTAAACAATTTTTGTTAAATGGTTTGGTGAGATTTTAAAAAGAAAAATATCTATTGGTGAACGAAATTCTCTGAAAAATGTGCCAGGTCTGTAAGGAAAGTATTGAGCGACATACTGGCTGGGTGTTGTCCAGTTTATTACTGGTTCCCTACTGAATACATGTACATGTTGTTTTAGATTTAGCTGGCCTTGTGCCAGCACGGGCTCTTGCTCCTAGAGCAGCCCGGAGATACATGTACAGAATCTTCATGGTTGTTATTGGCTGGTGCGAGCCGCAATGTAGTTTCTACACACAGGCAAGGCAAAACAGAGATTATATATGTTTCGGACATCTGTGCTTGTCGACAGACAAACAGATGGCGATTGTGAGAGACATAATAAACGTACAAGGATAAAACATATATCAATGGAAAGGCCAGGAAATTCCACATACGGACATTTGCATGAGATTCGAGACAGATTAATGAATACAATGCAGTAGCATGATATATGTGATGAAATGGCGGGACATTTGGCGTCTTCACAAACAGAAACATACATACAGTTTTATACAGAAGATTCGGTGGAACATTATGAATAGCCTACATGATCAGAATGCTTGCATGGCAATGCAAGTAGTGGTGATTGTACATGAATCGAGACAACAATGGTTAGAGAGAAATAGACAGGAATACTGTATGGCAGAAGTTGCGTTCCTTCGAGCGATCGCTGCTGACGCACGGGAGGGGGAGAGAGAGAGCGGGATGCTTGTTGTCCTGTTTTGTCCGATGGCTGACTCTCATACACGTGTGCCCGTAGGCCGCCATGCGGTCCCTTACAGGTCTTGCAAGAGTGGCTGTACAGTCACTCAAAAATAAATTGCAACATGTTCCGGAAGTTTTCGTTCACCTAACAATAATTTATTTTATATATATATATTAATAATATATATTACATAGATATATATATATAATGAATGTGCTTTTCTTATTCGATTTTGGTTATTAATCACACGGTTATTAACAATATAAAAAAGAATGGTGAGTGAAAAATTCATTTTATGAAAAATAACAAAACATTTTGAAAAACTTTGCGCCAAAGTATTGTGTAAAAGAGTCAAAGAAGAAACTAGATTTCGAATCCAAATAAAAGCATATTTGTAAAGTCACCACATCGACGTCAGTGGAGTGCTTCGAAGGCGTCATTAATTAAGTCTCCGCTGAGCAAATTTTCTTTGGTGACTTCCAACTTTCTTCACACTCAATTCGTCACGCCTAACGTGCCAGGTCACGCATTTTCTACCATTTCATCTTTATATGTATTTGTCCAACTGTCATAAATCATGTATCGTATGTTTCTTTATTCGCAGGCATCAAGACTGTATCCATATTGAAGTTCTATATGTTTTGTATTGTAAATTGTACTTGTTCGCCGAATATTATTGTTAATTGTTTTTGACCTCAGGTCACGCTCAATGTCATTGTCTTCCGCGGTTCGGCGCCAGTTGGCCGCTATATAAACTGCCTGAATCTGTAATAAAGCAGCAGTAACTTTTACCTGCTCGTTTCTTTTGCACCTCTTACAGTTTGACCCCCCGGAGTATCCCGGAGCCATTAGCGGACCAACACGGCAACTCAGTCTTGGCTCCAGGAACCCTCCAACGCTCTTAGCGGCCAAAACACGGCACTGTAACCAGCGTTTGAGTGTGCTGACTCTCATCGGCAAAACCCACCAGCGTCACTAACGGACCCACACGGTGCACGAAAGTGCGTTCTGGTGCGAGTACCCCACTCCAGTAAGAGGGCAAAGGAACAAGCATGGACGCGGGTATCCCCTCCTTCGTGCACTTAACCGCGGACCTCGCAGACTCGGAGGTCTACTTTCCTCCCATCTCACCCGCGCCCGTCCCCGCACCGAGGCCCTCCCGCACCTCCACACACACGCCAGCGCCCCGAACACTCCATGGCCCAGCAACACAGCTGCGGGCCACCCTCACCATAAAGTTGCCACCTTTTATACAGGGGAACCCAACGATGTGGCTTCGCAGGGTCGAGAGCCACTTCAGGGTGGTGCACCTGTCGGACGAAATCCTGCAGGCCGACACGGTGCTTAATGCCCTCCCGGAGGACGTATACAGAAAACTCATCTCGCGGATGCCCGAGACACAAACCCTCACATACAACGTCGCGAAGAAGATCCTCCTCGAAACGTGCTCCCTACCTATCGCCGAGCGGGCCGCCCGTGCTATCGACCTCGCCGTCAACCCACAGCACGACCTCAACGCAAGAGATGCATGGAGCATGGTCGTGGACCTTCTTTCACTACCAGATTTCGATGGCACGAAAAAGCGACAGGAAATAAGCCTGTCGCGGGAGATCTACCTTCGCCAGCTCCTCCCGGAGGTCCGCACCCAGATTCCTCACCTCTACACCATGCCTCTCAATGACCTCATCGAAATGGCGCAGCACCTCACGGACTGCGTGAAGGCCACACAGCGGCTAAAAGCGCCCACACAGTCAGTCAGCTCCGTCCAGCCGGAAGAAGAAATGGAGCAGGGCGTCAACGCCGTCGCCAGGAGGCATCCACCGACCCACAACAAATGGAGTTCCCCGGACCTCTGTCGCTACCACAAGTGGTTCGGCAAAGATGCCCGAAACTGCCTGCCGCCCTGCTCGTTCGCCCGTTCAAAAAACGGGGGTGGCGGCAGCCAGCAGGACAAACCGCCATGGCAACCGAAAAACCCAGGGGCCCAGAACCAGTAGGCTTCTATGTCCGCGACACCGTCTCCGGCAGGATGATGCTGGTCAACACAGGGGCCTTTAGATCGATCTTCCCGGCATCCAGGGAGGACCACAGCCAGAAACCAGACCCGGCCACCTTCCTGACGGCCGCCAACGGATCCCCCATCCTCTCCTACGGCACCAGGCCCCTGTCGATCTCCATCCTTGGCCAAAATTCCTCCTGGGACTTCATCGTCACGAACGTAGGAACCCCACTCCTGGGGGCCGACTTCCTGGCGCACTTCGGCCTGCTAGTCGACGTGAGGCGTAAGCGCCTCCTCGATACTGACTCCTGCCGGTCTCTCCCATCAACAGCGGGACCCAAGGCACCCGCCATCAGCTCTGTCGCCCCCCACCAGTATGCACACCTGCTGACGGAGTTCCCCAAAGTTTTCAAGCCCGAACTTCGACAAGTCCCCTGGACCCCAGCCAAACATGGCATATACCATCACATAACAACTAGAGGCCCCCCGACACATGCGAAGTTCCGAAGGCTTCCCCCACAGTGCCTGTAGGAGGCAAAGAAGGCATTCGCAGAGATGGAGCGGATGGGAATCTGCTGAAAGGCCTCCAGCCCGTGGGCCTCCCCCCTCCACATGGTGCAGAAACCAGACGGCTCCTGGAGACCTTGCGGCGACTACAGACGTCTCAACATTGCAACGGAGCCTGACCACTACCCTTTGCTCAACATGCAGGACCTCACGGCCTCCTTTCATGGAGCCAAGGTATTCACTAAATTGGACCTTCTTAAATCATACTTTCAGGTACCTGTCGCACCAGAGGATATACCAAAGACCACCATCATCACGCTGTTCGGGTCCTATGTGTTCGCCTTCTCCACCTTCGGATTGAGGAACGCCGGGGCTACCTTCCAGCGGCTCATGGACAGCATCCTCGGGGACCTGAAATTCTGCGTCTGCTACGTTGATGACATCCTCATATTTTCCAGGTCTCACAGTGAACACCAAGCACATCAGGGCAGTCCTGCGGTGCCTCCAAGAGAATGGCCTCATCGTCCGTTTTGACAAGTGCACCTTCGGCGTCCAGAAAGCAGACTTCCTGGGCCACGAGGTATCCCGGCAGGCGTCCGCCCACTCATGTCAAAGGTAGCAGCCGTAACCAGGTTCCCAACCCCCACCTCCGTCAAGGCTGTCCAGGAGTTCCTCGGGATGGTGAACTTCTACAGGCGGTTCATCCCCGGGATCGCACACACCACGGCCCCCCTGACGGAAGTTCTCAAAGGCCAACCAAAGTCCCTGTCTTGGGGACCCAGCCAGCAGCAGGCCTTCTCCCTGACGAAGGCCGCCCTCGCCAAGGCAACCACCTTGGCACACCAGGATCCCAAGGCCCCTCTCCAGCTAACGACGGATGCCAGTAACGTCGCCTGTGGGGCTGTCCTGGAGCAGGTCATCAACGGCGCCCCCCAGCCCATCACCTTCTTCAGCAAGAAATTCAATCCCGCAGAGACCCGCTACAGCACCTTCAACAGGGAACTCTGCGCAATGTACCATGCAGTCCGGCACTTCAAGTTCCTCCTGGAGGGGACGCCCTTCACAATCTTCACGGGCCACCAGCCATTGGTTCACGCCTTCACGAAGCAGGGGGACGCATGGTCTTCCAGGCAGCAGTGCCACCTCTCAGCCATAGCCGAATTCACCTGCTCCGTCAGGTACCTCCCCAGCAGGAAAAACCCTGTAGCAGACGCCCTCTCCAGAGTCGAGTTGAACGCAGTGCAGCTCGGAGTAAACTACCAAGACCTCGCCAGAGAACAGGCCGCTGACCCAGAAACCCCAGCCTACTGCACCGCCATCACGTCCCTTAAGTGGCGGGACGTGACCCTCACCCCCGGAGGCCCAAGTCTCCTGTGTGACATCAGTACGGGCCAGTCCCGCCCCTTGGTTCCAGCCTCACGTCGCTGCCAGATATTCGACATAATTCACGGCCTCTCACATCCCTCTGGCAGAACTACGGCCAAACTGCTCTCAAAAAAGTTCGTCTGGCATGGGGTGCAGAAGGATGCCACGTCCTGGGCAAAACAGTGCCTGCAGTGCCAGACCAGCAAGGTGGGGCGTCACATGCAGTCCGGGGTAGGCGAGTTCCCGCAGCCAGAGCGCCGCTTCGGCCACATTCACGTTGACGTCATCGGGCCCCTTCCCCCATCAGGCGGGTCCAGATACCTCCTGACGGTGGTAGACCGTTCGACAAGGTGGCCCGAAGCCACGCCCATGCAAGAAGCCAACGCCAGTGCATGTGCCGAGGCCCTGCTTTCCAGTTGGGTTAGCCGCTTGGGCGTCCCATACCACATCACAACCGAATTATGGTCCGCCCTGGCTCAGCTGCTGGGGACCACGCATCACACCACTACGGCGTACAACCCGGCAGCCAACGGCCTGGTCGAACGGTTCCACAGATCCCTGAAGGCATCCCTCATGGCCCGCTGCACCGCCGAGGACTAGAGACATCAGCTGCCGTGGGTCCTCCTCAGTTTGAGAACTGCCCCCAGAGCCGACGGCACCCCGTCCGCAGCCGAAAAAACCTACGGGGAGCCCCTTGTGGTACCGGGCAAGCTTGTGACAGAAGATCGCCACACCCCATCACTGCAGAGGTTCTGCGACGTGGCCGGCAAGTTTGCCCCTTGCAAGCGCACGTACACTGGCAGGTCGGCCACCTTCACACCGCCAGAGCTGTCATCCGCCACCCACGTCTTCGTCAGAGTCGACGCCGTCCGCCCGCCACTGACCAGGCCCTACAGGGGCCCCTTCCGCGTGCTGGAGCGGAACAGCAAGGCATTCCTGCTGGCACTCCCTGGGAGGAATGACTGGGTTTCAATAGACCGCTTAAAGCCCGCCTTCCTGGAGGAGAGCACCGGTGTCACCGCAGCACCTTCCCCGCCCAGCCGCCCTTCGCCACGCCCAGGCCCCCCCGCAAACGCCGGGCGCGCGGCCGTCCCAGGAAGGGCCCGCCCGCACCAGCAACCCAGCACCCTCACGGGCGGGAGACCCCTCCGTTGTCTTCAAGAAGCCGTGGTACCCTTCAGCGTCCCAGCAGATACACAGATTAGTCAGACGTGTCCCAAGTCTTGCGGGGGGCGTATTTGTAAAGTCACCACATCGACGTCAGCGGAGTGCTTCGAAGGCGTCATTAATTAAGTCTCTGCTGAGCAAGTTTTCTCTAGTGACTTCCCACTTTCTTCACACTCAATTCGTCACGCCTAACGTGCCAGGTCACGCATTTTCTACCATTTCATCTTCATATGTATTTGTCCAACTGTCATAAATCATGTATCGTATGTTTCTTTATTCGCAGGCATCAAGACTGTATCCATATTGAAGTTCTATATGTTTTGTATTGTAAATTGTACTTGTTCGCCGAATATTATTGTTAATTGTTTTTGACCTCAGGTCACGCTCAATGTCATTGTCTTCCGCGGTTCGGCGCCAGTCGGCCGCTATATAAACTGCCTGAATCTGTAATAAAGCAGCAGTAACTTTTACCTGCTCGTTTCTTTTGCACCTCTTACATATTAACTAATAAAATAATATTGAATAATCATCAGCAAAATTATACAAATAAAGAAATAATTCTACTATAATCGTTGTCAAAAATACAAAAAAGAAAAAATCTCATTACGTCGTATGTTATCATGTGACACCACACTCAAGCAGGGGAAAGTTAAACTGTCTCGTCAAATGAACCAATAAGACGGATAACAGACTCACGTGCTAGCATGAGACTAATGTTTCTATCATAGATATTGCTCAGCAGCTTGGTGCAAATAGAACAACCGTGCATAGATGGATACAAAAACAGAGAGAAAGAGGAAATATACCAAATTTATTTTAAAAAGTGGAGGACGACCCCATGGTTGTGCTACTGTTGAAGATCATCATCGGATGATCATTGAAGGAGCTCCACCTAA
Organism: Macrobrachium rosenbergii; assembly: GCF_040412425.1. Classification (NCBI taxonomy): domain Eukaryota; kingdom Metazoa; phylum Arthropoda; class Malacostraca; order Decapoda; family Palaemonidae; genus Macrobrachium; species Macrobrachium rosenbergii. The sequence continues at coordinate 612,002 of NC_089799.1, forward strand.
CTCCTCTGACAACCGGTGTTGCTATAAAGAGAAAACATTATGGTCTCCCTTCAAGTTCATACCCAAACCATCCATAACAGGCTACATGAAGCCAGAATCTTATTTCATCATATTCCTGTCAATAAGCCCTTCATAACAGAGAAACACAAAGGAGAAAGGCTGGAGTCTGCATTTACAATGTTATCCAGTGGCCAAAGATTTCTGGAATAAAGTCATCTTTTGCAATGAGGTGGAGACATTCTCCACTGACGGGCATGGTAGTCTTCTTCACTGCCGGTGTTTAACATTAACTAAGCTAATGTTGAACTTCTTGGTAATATTAATTCTTTAGAAGCTTAGATAATAAGAAATACAAAAGTAGCCATTATATATTCAGTTAATTTCATGATAGGTATCAAAATGGCAGGCCTAAGTAGCAATGAAAGAAATCAGAAATATATATATATATATATATATATATATATATATATATATATATATATATATATATATATATATATATTTATATAATATATTATTTATAAATATTCTGCTGTTCGTCCTCTCTGCATCATTTAGTAAAAATATCAGTCTAACAAAGACAGGAAGGCGTCTTCGTCTATGCTAAGGGAGGCTGGGTATTTCAAAAAAGAAACGTCTTTAGTTAGCATTAGGGGCCTAACACTATAGGGAGGGTCTTACCAAGTAACCTCTGGTAAAGGTGGTCTTAAGCTTCCTTTTTCCCTGTTCTATGTATCGGCGATGTTTGTAAAATTTTCAGACTGCCGGAGGCCTATACTGACGCAAACAAACAACCCAATGCTAGAGCCGCCCTGGTTTGACCCCGAAAGACGCCAGAGACAGACTTGATACCACGCGATACACACGCGTTGTGCTTGCCCTCTTACTGTTTCATTGGTACTAGTGAGACGAAAACGGCTATTTTCAAGACTTCTGATCATCAGTTGCATGTGCAAGCGACCCACATCAACAGTAAGTTTGAAATTTGCCAATTTTCATTGACTTGCTAGTATCTCTTCCTGATTTCAATTTTCCTTTGTTTTCACCACTTTGCCACCATCTACGAGAACCTGTATAACCAATTTACTTTTATGAAGTCTAGTGTCAGAATAATTAATATTGCCTAGCGACTGTGTAAACTTTTCCCGTGCAGTAAGTAGGAATTAGGGAAAGTTAAGTCAGTAATTCTCAGCATTCCGGCAGCCTTGTGTCTCAGTCCCATTGTTCCGAAGAGAATTAGCCTTCAATAATACGAAACTGCGCGCTATATCTGCCAGTGGAGACATCCGTTGTGTTATAACTTTACTTGAAGTAAGGGGAAATGATGTGTTGGTATAAATAACACATACTAAAATTCTTCGTTCTTACCTGCAAGGTAAATATGATGTATTTAGTATTTGAAGTTTGGTCCCATTCTCGTCGCAGATGTCCGAGGATGAAGGGCAATAATAAAGCTATATCTTTCAGCTCATGTTTATTCTCTGCTACATTTGAGAAGAAGGCAGTAAGAGATGTATACAAAATACAAAAAGCATATACAATGGAATCATAACAAACATATGAGTATCACAGCTCGATACATAATAAGGAATTATATTCTATAAACATAACGTACAATTTACAGGATCGAAGCCTGTGTATTGGATTCGATACTAACACAATAATAAGTGATTACACTTATACTTTACAGTATTACACAACATCTAGCTGCAGCTTTGAACTGAAAGCGTCTACGGACGGCGTTATATAACATGTCTTGCACTTACGTCAAGACATACATGACATTCTCCTCCCCCTTTACATGTGACTAAGAAACAGAACTGTTTCTCAACACTTACAAATCTAATCTTTCAGGAGGTTTTCCTTTACTCATTCGGTTAGGGAGTACTGGAGATGTGTCCTGAGCTGTTGCGAAATTTTCCTCTATATTTACAGTTGGAGGTTCAACGTCTTGGTGAGCAGTTTGCACATCTGTGTTATTTAAGTTTGAGGTATTTGAAACTTGTACTTCTGTATTATTTGTACTGAATGACTGCAACTGATCAACATACGTTTTACAATCTTTCCACTGACATTAATATCATAATGTAAATTTCCTATCTTCCTGACAATTTCTCCTTGCACCCATTTTTCTGGTGTATTGTATGATCTTACCATGACATAACTTGAAGGAGTGAAATGTCTTACCTCTGGAAGTTTTTTACTTGATCATAACCTTTCTGTTCTAACTGACTCTGCAAGCTAGGATACATAACTTAGATCTAACTTACTCCTGATCCTCCTCCCCATCAACAAATATGACGGTGTTACACCATAGTACTGTGTACAGTTGTTCTATAGGATAACAGAAACTTTGCAATATGAGATGTTACATTTCCAGAGTTTGCTTGTCTACACTTCATATTATGTTTGAAGGTTTGGACAAATCTTTCTGCCTCACCATTCGTGGATGGATGGTAAGTTGCTGATAATGTATGTTGTATACCATTCACATTCAGAAATTCTTTAAACTCCTGTGAAGTAAACTGTGGACCATTGTCTGTCACTATTCTTTCTGGCAAACCATGCGCTGCAAAGATTGGCATGAGTGATTTTATAGTTACTACCGATGATGTTGTTTGCACTGGTATAACTTCTGGCCACTTACTATATGCATCTACTAATATCAAATATGAGTATCCTAAAAATGGACCTGCAAAATCTATATGCACACGTTGCCACGGGTATCTGGATAATTCCCATGGGTGCATTCTTGTTTGTTTAGGATTATTCTGTTGCAATGCCCAATTCATACACTTTTTAGCCCAATTTTCAATGTCCCTATCCACACCCGGCCACCAAACATAAGTTCTAGCAATTGACTTGGATCTCACTACACCTTGGTGGTCTGCGTGTATTTCTCATAAAACCCTACTTCTTAGTGCATTTGGAATCACTACTCTTGGTCCTCTCAGAATACAATCTTGTGTGACACTCAATTCATTCCAAATCTCTGTATGGCTTACAATTGACATCATCTGCACAAATATCTCTGCCAGTTGTTAGACTCTGTACTACTTTCGTTAGTACTGGGTCTTTCTTTGTACCTTGTGCTATTTCCTCAGCTGTAACAGGTAAATTATATGCAGAAATTAAAAGAATACTTTCATCATGTTCTTCTGGCTCTTTGTCCACAGGCAATCTCGACAAAGCGTCTGCATTACCCATCTTTGATGTTGATCTATACTCCATGTTATAGTCATATGCAGCTAATATTATTGCCCAACGTTGTAGTCTTGCAGCTACTAACGTAGGTAAGCTTGCTTTTGGACCCAAAATCATCAACAATGGTTTGTGGTCTGCAACTAACGTGAACTTTTTCCTACCATAGAGATACATATGGAACTTCTTTAGTCAAACACTAGTGCTAATGCTTCCTTTTCAATTTGTGAGTAGTTTCTTTCTGCTTTGTTTAATAATCTAGAGGCAAAAGCAATAGGTTTTTCTGTACCATCTGGCATTACATGTGCTAGTACCGCACCTAAACCTATGTTTGAGGCGTCACAAACCAACTTTAAGGGCAAATCCATTTGATAATGTACTAGGAATGTGAGTGAAGTCACTTCTGCTTTGATTCTTTCAAAAGATTTTTGACATTCCTTTGTCCAATTCCATTTAACATCCTTATTCAGGAAATTATATAATGGGTGTGCAATTGTTGCTAAGTTCTGAATGAAATTTCCATAAAACGTTGCTAAACCTAAAGATGATTGCAATTCCTTTACATTTTCTGGTACCTTTGCTGACTGTACTGCATTTACCTTATCTTTTGTCTTGTGAATACCTTTACCATTTACAATAAAACCCAAATACTCTACTGAGTCAACTTCTAAAATACATTTACTCTTGTTGACTTTGATATTATGTTCCTTTAGTTTCTTTAGAACTGCACGTAACCTTTCTCAATGCTCTTTCTTGTTTTTACCAGCTACTAGTATGCCATCAATGAAAATGAATACTCCCGACATACCTGCAAATATTTTGTCCATTGTTTGTTGCCATATAGCTGGGCTGCTGGCTACTCCATGTGGAAGTCTTTTTGGACGATACAGCCCTAAATGTGTGTTTACAGTACATAACTTTTGGGAATTTTCATCCATTGAAAGCTGTTGAAATGCCTGTCTTAGATCTACCTTAGAAAATACAAAGCATCCCGACAAAGTTGCGAACATATCTTTGGGATTTGGCAATGAATGTTGAGCTACTTGCAGTTGTGGATTTAGTGTTACCTTGTAATCTCCACATAACCTAGCTTGATCATTATCCTTAACAATCGAAACTAATGGTGTAGCCAAATCTGAATAATCTACCTTTTCCCATGAACCTTCGTTTTCTAACCTTTTAATCTCAGTTTCCACAGCTGTTTTCAATGCTTATGGTACTGGTTTTGGAGCAAAAAATCTTGGAGTGGCATTCTCCTTTAAAACTAAGACTGCTTGTGCATTCTTCACTGTACCTACTCTGTCTTCAAAGACTTCTTTGTAATCTGATAGAAGATTAGTTGTTGAAATTTCTTCTGTTGGTTCTTGTTTTGTACCTGTCACCCATAGAATACTAGGCCAGTTTAATTTGATACATCTTAACCAGTCTAGACCCAATAAGGTTTATCCTTTACCTTTGACTACTGTCAATGGTAACTTGCCCATCTCTTGATTATTATACTGTACTTTCACTTGTGATGAACCTACTACTTCTATGTTTGTACCATTGTAACTTTTGAGCACCTTGTCCGAAGGTCTCATCACTAGGTTAGGTATTGTTTGTGCAACTCTTTCAGAAATTATTGTCACGTCTGCAGCTGTATCTATCTGCATGGGTGTGAGTTTTCCAATTATTTCTGTTTGAGCCATAAGACGTTCTTGTGCATCTTTGTTCACAGAATTAATGTGAAATGCAAATTCTTCTACTTCTGTTGTCTTATGTACACTTTCATTTGTGCTAGAGCCGTCATTTGAATGCACAGATCAACTGATATGTTTAGTGGTCTTTTGCTTGGCAAATTTACACTGACTTGTTAGATGACCACGTCTCTTGCAGTTATTGCATGTCTGACCTGATGCTGGACACTTATCCCAATCATTGCTATAATGATCTTGTCTACCACACCTATAGCATGGCTTCTTTTGAGGGTTTTGTGTGCTATGTGATTCTGATTTTTCTGTGTTTGCAGTTGGTTTACCCTTGTTATACTTGGATATAACTGGGCTAGGCTTAACTAATTGATGTGTTTGCCCTTTCTTTGCATGTTGGTAACTCTTTGTATAAGCTACACGATTTACCTGGCTACTGCTGTCATCTTGAGTCTTACCTGCAATGACATTTGACTGATAATTAACCTTTTCTAATGCTCTTGCTATTTCCAGAACTTTTTGCAAGGTTAGTTTCTTTACTTGTAGCAATTGCTTTTGTAGCTCTTGTGAGTTACTTCCTTCTATAACTCTCTCTATTAACCTCTCTTCTATGTCAGCAAATTCACAAGTAGCAGCTAATTTTTTTTAACCTTGTCACAAAAGTATCCATTTTCTCACCTGATTCTTGTGATGCTTGTAATGAACTGATGACGCTCAAAGTATTTATTGACTTGAGGAGCAAAATAGTTACTAAGCCCTTCAATTGTGTCCTTCAATGAACCACTCGTTAGATTCAAAGTTTTGTATACTTCCTGAACTTCCTTACCTGCAGTAGGAAGCAATGAAGCCTTCTGCTGCTTTTTATCAACTTTCCCTAGTGCTTATAGGTAAATTTCAAAACTGCCTATCCACTGTTTCCATATTGTACCCACTGATTTAGGATCCTCTCCGATACTAAAGCAGTCTAGACTTTTGATATCTATCGGTATGTTTGCTGTTAGGTGCTTGAAGTTTTGGTTAGGCTAGGAACTTGGAAGCATTTGTACTTAGGCTAACAATGGGAGTTTTGAACCTTGGTTAGGCTATATTAGACTCTGTCAAACTTAGTTCATGAATTCCTACTAAATTTCTCTCTAGGCTAAACCACCTTATTTCGTTGTTTACTCTTACAACTCTTACTTGGTGCCCTGGTGTAGGCTATATTTGCATAGACCTACTTGAGCTCTTTTTTACTCTGAGCCAAACTATTTGTCCTTTTGGCGCTCCCGACTTGGCGCAGCGCTGCAAGAATGCTGGTTTGAGTGTGTTGAAGGCATCCAATTGAATTATCTTTGACTTCGGGTAGACTTCGTCCATTAGAGCTAGGCATTGTCTTGTAGGCTTGAAGGTTAGGCGTAGCGTTGTATGCGTAGGCTAGGCTCCATTTGTCTGCTGCGTTCGTAACCAACTTCATCGCCACTCATGTGTTGGTATATGTAACACATACTACAATTCTTCGTTCTTACCTGCAAGGTAAATATGTATTTAGTATCTGAGGTTTGGTCCCATTCTCGTCGCCACTGATGTGTTGGTATATAGCCTACAACACATACTACAATTCTTCATTCTTACCTGCAGGGTAAATATGATGTTGTTAGGATCTTTGGTGGTTCTATGGGTCGTACGGTAGTTACCTGTTTGTGTATTTGGCTAATCCTCTCCCCTCCCCTCTTATTTTCACAGGATTGTTGACGTCTGTGTTGGCGTGGCGCCAACCTTTAGTCAGGTTCGGGCAGCAGTAGCGAACAGGTTGTTCTCTTGGGGATGAGAACTTTTGAGTACCAGCAGCTGTTCGACTTTCAAGATGTTTCTTGGGCAGCCGGTGTTTGGGCCCAGGCTGGAGCAGCGCACCAACGAAGATGGTTGTTTGTTGGTCGCAGGTGGAGACCCTGTCGGCGGTTTTGGCTCGGGTGCAGTGGCCCCGTGTCCTTGGTATTTGGCGAGACGGCAGCAGGACGTCGTGATAATACGGCCTGTTGTCGTTAGTTGGTGGACTTCGCTGGAGATGGCTTTTTTTTTTGTATCGACTGCTGCTGGTACTTCTTTTTTTTATATAAAGTAATATTGCTTTATTTTTTGTGTTTCGTGGCCCGGACCTGGCTCATTTTGTTATGGCTTTCTTTTTTATTTAAGATTTTTATTAAGTTTAATATTAATAAATCTATTTTTATAACCATTTCCTGTATTTTTGTTATTCCTCCTTCTTTGTGTGTGTGAGCTGTCGATTAGCCAGAGCAGCCCCAATAGTTTTTCCATCTATAAAGATCCTGTTTTTTTTTTTTTTTTTTTTTTTTTTTAACGGGCTGAGCCACTCGGTTCGTAACATTGGCGACCGTGACAGGATTGGCTCTGCTCTGGTTGTCGGAGTTTTCACCACATTGGAGGAGGAGGTTGGTTATTTTGAAAAAAAAAAAAATTGTAATTTTTTTTTTTCTGTTGGGGGGGAAGGTGTTAGGATCTTTGGTGGTTCTATGGGCGGTACAGTAGTTTAACTGTTTGTGTATTTGGCTAATCCTCTCCCCTCCTCTTATTTTCACAGGATTGTTGACGTCTGTGTTGGCGTGGCGCCAACCTTTAGTCAGGTTCGGGCAGCAGTAGCGAACAGGTTGTTCTCTTGGGGATGAGAACGTTTGAGTACCAGCAGCAGTTCGACTTTCAAGACGTTTCTTGGGCAGCCGGTGTTTGGGCCCAGGCTGGAGCAGCGCACCAACGAAGATGGTTGTTTGTTGGCCGCAGGTGGAGACCCTGTCGGCGGTTTTGGCTCGGGTGCAGTGGCCCGTGTCCTTGGTATTTGGCGAGACGGCAGCAGGACGTCGTGATAATACGGCCTGTTGTCGTTAGTTGGTGGACTTCGCTGGAGATGGCTTTTTTTGTATCGACTGCTGCTGGTACTTCTTTTTATATAAAGTAATATTGCTTTATTTTTGTGCTTCGTGGCCCGGACCTGGCTCATTTTGTTATGGCTTTCTTTTTATTTAAGATTTTTATTAAGTTTAATATTAATAAATCTATTTTTATAACCATTTCTGTATTTTTGTTATTCCTCCTTCTTTTGTGTGTGAGCTGTCGATTAGCCAGAGCAGCCCCAATAGTTTTTCCATCTATAAAGATCCTGTGTTTTTTTTTTTTTTTTTTTTTTTTTCTTACGGGCCGAGCCACTCGGTTCGTAACATTGGCGACCGTGTGACAGGATTGGCTCTGCTCTGGTTGTCGGAGTTTTCACCACATTGGAGGAGGAGGTCGGTTATTTTGAAAAAAAAAAATTGTAATTTTTTTTTTTTCTGTCGGGGGGAAGGTGTTAGGATCTTTGGTGGTTCTATGGGCGGTACGGTAGTTACCTGTTTGTGTATTTGGCTAATCCTCTCCCCTCCCCTCTTATTTTCACAGGATTGTTGACGTCTGTGGTGGCGTGGCGCCAACTTTTAGTCAGGTTCGGGCAGCAGTAGCGAACAGGTTGTTCTCTTGGGGATGAGAACTTTTGAGTACCAGCAGCAGTTCGACTTTCAAGACGTTTCTTGGGCAGCCGGTGTTTGGGCCCAGGCTGGAGCAGCGCACCAACGAAGATGGTTGTTTGTTGGCCGCAGGTGGAGACCCTGTCGGTGGTTTTGGCTCGGGTGCAGTGGCCCCGTGTCCTTGGTATTTGGCGAGACGGCAGCAGGACGTCGTGATAATACGGCCTGTTGTCGTTAGTTGGTGGACTTCGCTGGAGATGGCTTTTTTTTTGTATCGACTGCTGCTGGTACTTCTTTTTGGATATAAAGTAATATTGCTTTATTTTTGTGTTTCGTGGCCCGGACCTGGCTCATTTTGTTATGGCTTTCTTTTTGGTTAAGATTTTTATTAAGTTTAATATTAATAAATCTATTTTTATAGCAAACTCCTGTATTTTTTGTTATTCCTCCTCCTTTGTGTGTGCGAGCTGTCGATTAGCCAGAGCAGCCCCAATATTATTTCCATCTAGATCCTGTGTTTTTCTTAAGGGCCGAAAAGTTTGGTTCGTAACAGATGTATTTAGTATTTGAAGTTTGGTCCCATTTTCTTTGCAAATGTCTGAAGATGAAGGGTGATAATAAAGCTATATCTTTCAGCTCGTGTTTATTCTCTGCTACATTTGAGAAGAAGGCAGTAAGAGATGTATACAAAATACAAAAAGCATATACAATGGAATCATAACAAACGTACGAGCATCGCAGCTCGATACATAATAAGGAATTATATTTTACAAACACGAGGTAGAATTTACAGGAGCGAAGCCTGTGTGTCAGATCACACTTATACTTTACAGCATTACGCAACATCTAGCTGCAGCTTTGAACTGAACACGTCAATGGATGGCGTTATATAACATGTCTTGCACTTACGTTAAGACATACATGACAGGAAACTTGACTGTGTCCAACGCAGGCAAAAGTTCATGTAATTTCCTCGCTATCACTGCACATTCTTTCTTTGTTGGGACCAATTGGGAATTAAGGTGTTTGATGTAATCCATTTGTTTCCCCTGACTGGCGACCTTATTCAGTTAAGTAATTATCTGTCCTTGAGGCTAACTTTTAGCTTTAATTGACAGGTTACGTGTGCCATTGGCGATGCAGGGCCCCAATGTTACGTGTGGGGCTTGGCTGATGAGTTTATTAATGAATTAATGTAATTTATGGGGCCCTGCATCGCCAGTGGCACACGTAACCTGTCAATTAAAGCTAAAAGTTAGCCTTAAAGACAGACAATTACTTAACCAAACAAGGTCACCAGTCGGAATATATGGGATAATGGATTACTCTGCAACAAGTGGATTACATCAAACCCCTCAATTCCCAATTGGTTCCAACAAAGAAAGAATGTGCGGTGATAGCAAGGAAATTACTTGAACTTTCGCCCATGTCGGACACAGTCAAGTTTCCCCTTACTTCAAGTAAAGTTATAACACAACGGATGTCTCTGCTGGTAGATATAGCACGCAGTTTCGTATTATTGAAGGCTAATTCTCTTCTGAACAATGGGATTGAGAAAGGGTTCCGATTAAAATCCCGAATGTAAAAATCCCTAAACTTAAAATCCCGAATGAATTAAAATCCTGAATTATCAAAATCCCGAATTATCATAATCCCAGTAAATTATCCATTTGTCTTAACCATCTCTTTCTCCCTCTCTTGTACGAGCTTGGGGCAATTACCATTTTAGGCTTCTTGTAACGATGTCTTTTAGTTTAGTCTGTTCCTGTGTTATCATAAAGTCACTTCTCCACTGTGGTCTACAAAATACTAAAAGCGTAAAGCCCATAACAACAATGGAAGAGATCTGTGAAATTGTTCCTTCGCAAAAAGGTTTTAATAAGTTAAATGCACATGGCTATTTGATGGTGAAAGAGAAAAGTTTAAACAATAGATACTACTGGTGTTGTGAAAGTAGGAAACTGCTTAATTGCAAAGGCCGAGCAATAACCATATTTTCAAATGGACAACATATTCTTAAAAAAAACTGTAGACCACAAACCGACCAGATCTTATGAACTATCTTCGGGCTCTTGCTCATAATCTTTCATTTTAAAATATTTCCATATTCTAGTTTTAAATGTTTTAATGTATTCTCAATTATTCAAATACTGTTTTGTAAAGGTGTTGAAATAAAGGTATTTCTTCTTTTTCTTTTTTGTTTTAAGTTTCCCCACAAAGTTAATCCTTTAATGATGTCGGACAAATCCCTGGTTTCCTTGCATATGGGACAATTACTGGTAATTTCAGACAAACGAATATATGAAAAGAGAGAGAGAGAGCTGGCAATGGCCTACAAACAAAAAAAATAAAATAAAATAAAGCCATATTCAGTAAAATACTGAACAAGAAGATAGAACGAATAACAAATACCAAGTAAAATTTGAACAGGGTGTGTAAGGGGTATGTAATTGAAATTATAAAATATACTGTAAATCACCTAGATAGATAGGGAATTACACAAAAAAGAGAGAGAAAAAAAAAGAGAGAGAAAAAAACTTAAGGAATAGAGAATGGCTATAGTTTTCAGGATTCTGATCTTTCGGGAATCTAAATTTCGGGATTCTGATAATTCAGGATTTTAATACATTCAGGATTTTAAGTTTCGGGATTTTGAAATTCAGGATTTTAAGATTCGGGATTATGAACCAAACCCATCGAGAAACAAGGCCGCCTGAATGCTGAGAATTACTGACTTAACTTTCCCTAATTCCTACTTACTGCACGGGAATAGTTTACACAGTCGCTGGGCAATATTAGTTATTCTTGCACTAGACTTCATAAAGGTAAATTGTTTATACCAGGTTCTCGTAGATGGTGGCGAAGTGGTGAAAAAAAGGAAAATTGAAATCAGGAAGAGATACTAGCAAGTCAACGAAAGTTGGCAAATATCAAAGTTACAGTTGACGTGGGTTGCTTGCGCATGCAACTGCTTATCAGAAGTCTTGAAAGTAGCCGTTTTTGTCTCACTAGTCCAATGAAACAGTAAGAGGGTAAGCACAAAGAATTAGTTACACACATTAACGTTCAGTTATAACTGCGCAGGCCGACTGTGCAGTTATGACTGCACAGATGTAACCGAACGTTAGTAGCAGCCTTTAGTGGCCACCTTTAAACAGAGCTTTTTCTCTTATATATTTTATATATATATAATATATATATATATATATATATATATATATATATATATATATATATATATATATATATAACAAATTTCATGTATATTTTTGTAATACTTTGGAAAAATAGACGTGAAATTTGCTAGTCTAGTTCAGTATATTTTATATGAGCAGTTGGGCAAATAGGCCTAAATGTTATTAATTAAAAGGAGTCAGAGTACATGACATGGCATATATATATATATATATATATATATATATATATATATATATATATATATATATATATATATATATATATAGTTTCACTAGTTTACAATATACAAAGGATTAGTCATTTAAATACCATTCTTGAAAACCTAATTCATAATATGCCAGTAAATCTTACAAAAGTCATAATTGTTGATGTTATTATTTTTTTTTATAGTCATAATAGTTGTAGGCCTATGTCTACAAAGTTCACACATCTGAAGGAGATAAAACATAAAGATAATGATGGACGTTGGAGATGAAAGTATTGAAATGTTTTAGTTATATTCTTTAATCAAGTAAAGTATGACAACAATATCAGAAAAAAAGCTGTTTAAAGGTGGCCACTAAAGGCCGCCACTAACGTTCGGTTACATCTGTGCAGTCATAACTGCACAACCTGCGCAGTTTTTCTCCCCTGCACAGGCGGCCTGAGCAAATAGCTCATCTCAATCAATGAGCCTCCGGCCAAAGTGCCTGCCCATGCACACTTCAACGTTAATGCGGTGGATGCAACTTTTTTGGCTCAGTTCACTTTCCGTCCCTGGAGAGATAGCATGTACCAGTCAAGAACTAGAGTTGAGTTTTATTTAAATTTAAAAGTGTTTATATACCTAAACTGATGATATATCGGATTTACTTATTTTTAATAGGTGATATGGATGTCAGAGTAATACATATTTATAATTTTGCCATTTTTACCACAGGAAAAATAATTGTTTATAATGAAGGCTGAAAGTGGCAGCATCATTCCTGAATGTCTTGTAGATTTCATTGAAATCTATATGAGAGGCTTTGCTTGGGTAAGTAAAATCCAAAAGGCTATCATAACAGATTAAGCCTAAGTACGTTATTCATGGTTATAAGCCATATATGCAAGTTAGTTTTTAAATGGGAATATTAATTATGGCGAAATAATGTAAAACAAGAATAGGCCTATAATGCATCTATTCATGATTATGCATCATATGTGCAAATCATTTTTAAAATGGGAATAAAATAATATTAACATTCTGATAAAAACCAAAATAGTATAAGACTATGCACGTTTATATCTTTGTTCACATCCCATGTAAGCCAGTTTTGAAATGAAATTAGACTAATCAACACACAAATGAAACAAAGGAACAGTAGTAAACTATATTGATGTTCACTCGTAATACGTCATAAGAAAGTCGTTCTTAAAATGAAAACAAATCTGTATTAAGCATTTTAATGAAACAGAGAAAAGCAATAGGCCTATAAGGCCTACATATGTCAGCTTTAAATGAAAAACAATTACTAACTTAATTAACAAAATTATCTTGCCAAGGAACTCTTCCTTCATTCATAAAATATTGAATAAACGTTATGAAAGTCCTTGGGGCCAAATTTAAACTTTTTAACAAATTCATATGGGAGCATTGAATTCGTTTTGTCAACTACTCTTTCACTGGACGTCTTACTTGACGTTTATGAATTTGTTTTTATGCTATCAGCAAGCTAATTACCGCTGAGCATCGTGTGTTGACGCCGCTGCTGCTACGGAGGACTGAGGAAATCAGGATCAGGAAAAGTACTGTATCGTCAGTGATTAAGACTTGCCGGCACAGGCCGACTGTTCAAGCATAACTGAATGTTAAGGGCGGCCTTTATGTTCAGTTATACCTGCGCCGTTATGCCTGCACAGTCGGCCTGTGGAGGCACAGCTGACCCCACTAACGTTCAGTTTTACCTGCACAGGCACAATTGCTCAGGCATAAGTGAGCGTTAGTGGCGGCCTTTAGGGAAACTGCAGGTAATTTCTCAGACGCACCAGTTACAGTATTGTCTGAGTTGTTTCGAGCGCTTAGAATGAAGTTGCCAAATAGCGACAGATGTCACTATTATACGCTGTTGTCTGAAAAGTTTTGAAGTATGTTGCAATACATTTTTTTGAGTGAATGTACCATGCAAAACAAGAATGAAGGGTTAAACTACAGGTATAAGGTTAGTTAAATCTACAAAATAGCAAATGTTATAAGTTGTCAGCATCCTTTACAGCTGTATTCACAGAGCAGCAGTAAGAGTAGCCAAATGTCTTGCTTGCAGCAACTTCAGCCAAACAACATTCTAACTTCTCTCATGGTGTTTTGTAAGGTTACTGAAATAAAATAATGTAGTCGTGCATTAAGGAAGATGTTTTACATTAAAATTCCACAGTCAGGAGGCCGAGTATTTCCAGTTATGCTAAAAGGAGGACGTAGGCCTGTAAGAGCCCCAACGCTGTCTCTTCCAAACACGTGCGTGTTCGTGTGTTCGTCAATCGTCAATTCGTCATCATTGGAATGGACAGGACAAAACAGGAGCGTCTCGTTTTCTTTCTCTACAGGAACGCGATTTCAACCATACAATATTTCCGTCTGTTTCTCCCTAAGCATTGTTGTCTTAATGTATGTATGTACACTCGGCAAGGAAAGTGAGGATACAGTTTTTTTAATCTTCGGACATATACTGCTAATTAATAAGACATCTGGCAACTTCAGAAGGGGGAGGAGTTTCAGTCTTAATGTGTTTGCTTTTTGCTTGACCTCCTATAACTTTCAATCATATTCTACGGTTCTGAAATCATTGATACTTAAATGCAGTAGTAAGCTTTACAGTATTCGTTCAAGTTGTAATTTGCAGCGACAGTTCTGAGCAAAATAAACATTTTTCGACATAACCTGCCAACTAGCCTTACACAAATGAATTTATGACACCACAATGAACGGAATGCTTGCGTAATCGGAAACGCGATCTTCCATAATGAAATCAAGAGTTAAATTTGAGCAATGTCCAACGAAAAACATGGGGAACAATAAAGGAACGAATGCAATGTTATGATGAGAGAGAGAGAGAGTTGCTGTTGTGTAAGCCTAGGCCTATATGTAGAGCTACTCATTTCATTATTTTTTTTTTCATTTAGAGATTGAGCGGTACTATACTTATATAGTATGTTTTAGCAATGGAGAGAGAGAGAGAGAGAGCTGCTATTGTGTAAGCCTAGGCCTATATTTTGAGCTACTCATTTTATTATTTTTTTCTTTTAGAGAGTGAGCGATACTATATTTGTATAGTATGTTTTAGCAATGGAGAGAGAGAGAGAGAGAGAAACTATGGCAACGTCAAGAAACATCCAGTAACTTGTGTTTTCCCGCTACTCCGCACATCATAGAGAACGCTCTTGCGGATTTAAATAGATTTGGTCAACCTACCCTAGCTGTCACATCATTTACTGCCATTAATTCCAGCTGACCTTTAACACCGTGAAATATAAATATGAATGTATAAAAATTAAATAAATTATCATTACGTCATATGATGATGCAATAATAAGCCTGTTCATAATGGAAAACCAGTAAATATTGCCGTTCTGATAAACAGTACTACACCGAGATATCCATACACTATCTTTTAGATCTCTATGAACGAAGTCATCTGAGAAATTCTGATTACTTCGGACGTCCATGGTGGTTTTAAGTATTTGAACGTTTTTGTTTTGCAGATTTATTATATATGATATAATTTGCATTGTGTTTTCATATTATAGAGTAAATTTACCGAGATTATGTGTTTTCTGTAAGAAAAAAATTAAAATTCGATGAACGAAATCTAATGAAAACTGTATCTTCACTTTTCTTGCCGAGTGTACAGTACATTCACCACTACTTGCATTGCCATGCAAGCATTCTAATCATGTACTCATAATGTTCCAACAAATCTTCTGTCTCAAACTGTATGTGCGTTTCTGTCTGTGAAGATGCCAAATGTCTCACCATTTCACATATATTATGCTACTACATTGTATCCATTAATCTGTCTTGAATCTCAAGCAATTGGCCATATGTAGAATTTCCTGGCCTTTCCGCTGATGTATGTTTCATCACCGTATGTTAATCATGTCTCTTGATATCACCATCTGTTTGTCTGCCGACAAGCACAGATGTCTGAACCTTTTATCTCTGTTTTACCTGTCTGTGTGTAGACGCTACATTACCGCTCGCACACGTCAATAACATCGAAGATAATGTACATTTATCTCAGTAAGGAACAACCAATACACCAGTAAACACCCAGTCAGTATGTCGCTCATGCCCCAGTCCTTACACTGGTGACCCCGGAGTGACCCGAAGGACCCGGCCGACCCAAGATGACGACCCACGCGCCGATAGACCCTTCGCCGCCTCGCTGTTTCCCGCCGTTCCTGAGTTCTCAGTAGAAGTCCGACACTCCGAGATGACCCACTCCACCACCGGAGCCCTGGATGCCTCCTCCAGGAAACCTGAAGCCGCCCCCGCACTCGTACTGGACGAGCTGACCAACGAAGGACCAGCCACGTCATCCTTCAGCCTGCTGCCACCCCTCTCGAGCGGGCTACCAAGGATCAGCCACCGTCATCCTTCAGCCCTCGAGCCGGCCACCGAAAGATCATCCGACGTCACCCATCAACCCGCTCCCGTCCTCCTCGAGCTCCTGCTGGCCAGTGCCGCCCTTCAGCCTCCTACCCGCCCCTAGCCCAAGCCCTTCGAGCCAACTACAATTGTCGGCAAGGCAATTTCCGCATCGATGCCTCACTTGTGGGGGGAACATTGTAAGAGCCTGTCGCCCCGACGCAGTCTCTTCCAAACAATCAGACGTTACACACATCTTGGGGGAGAGTATTTGTAAGAGCCCCGACGCTGTCTCTTCCAAACACGTGTGTGTTCGTGTGTTCGTCAATCGTCATCATCGGAATGGACAGGACAAAACAGGAGCGTCTCGTTTTCTTTCTCTACAGGAATGCGATTTCAACCATACAATATTTCCGTCTGTTTCTCCCTAAGCATTGTTGTCTTAATGTATGTACAATCACCACTACTTGCATTGCCATGCAAGCATTCTAATCATGTACTCATAATGTTCCAACGAATCTTCTGTCTCAAACTGTATGTGCGTTTTTGTTTGTGAAGACGCCAAATGTCTCTCCATTTCACATATATTATGCTACTGCATTGTATCCATTAATCTGTCTTGAATCTCAAGCAATTGGCCATATGTAGAATTTCCTGGCCTTTCCGCTGATGTATGTTTCATCACCGTATGTTAATCATGTCTCTTGATATCACCATCTGTTTGTCTGCTGACAAACAGATGGTGATATCACACCTGTCTGTGTGTAGACGCTACATTACCGCTCGCACGTGTCAATAACATCGAAGATAATGTACATTTATCTCAGTAAGGAACAACCAATAAACCAGTAAACACCCAGTCAGTATGTCGCTCATACCCCAGTCCTTACAAGCCTACTCCATTTCTAATGGTTTATGAAATACACTTTTGGCATTATCACGTTCATCAGTTTATTGACTATAAACTGGGAAAACCGTGTATCCTTCGTCAGGCTCTGAATTCGAGTATCGATCTTTTATTTTGTTGAAAATGGTAGACATTATAAGTGGAAAGGCTGGGGTGAGGTAAAATCAGCATAGGCCTACATTCAAGAATGCAATCCCCTCCTCTGTTACTAAATGCGACAGAAGCTAATCATCATTGAAAAGTATTTGCAAATCCAACCCAAATAAAAAATGCGCCAAAGTTTCTTCGGCGCAATCGAGTTTTCTGTACAGCGTATAATCAAGGCCACCGAAATTAAATCTATCTTTTGGTGGTCTCAGTATAATGCTGTATGAGCCGCGGCCCAAGAAACTTTAACCACGGCCCGGTGGTGGCCTGTCCTATATCGTTCCCAGACGCACAATATGGATAACTTTAAACCTTAAATAAAATAAAAACAAAAACTACTGATGCTAGAGGGCCGCAATTTGGTGTTTGATGATTGGAGGGTGGATGATCAACATACCAATTTGCAGCCCTCTAGCATTAAGATCCGAGGGAAGACAGAAAAAGTGCAGATGGACAGACAAAGCCATCTCAGCAGTTTTCTTATACAGAAAACTAAAAGGGAAATAGAAATCTATTCTTGGAGGCACGTTTATAGGATATCCGTTTTTCTAAGGCGTGCCGTTTGATCCAGGTAACAAAGATGAAGGATAATAAGTGACAAGGAAAAGCTTGTAATGTCTCTGCTGAGCGAGTTTTCTATGGTGACGTCCCATTTTCTTTGCCTCTACAATTTGTCACACCTGGCGTGATGGGTCACGCCGATCCAATCGTTTGAATTGTGTATTTAACCCTTAAACACCGACTGGATGTACCATACATCGACTAAAATTGTCTGTTGGGTGCCAAGTGGACGTACAGTACGTTGACTACAAAATGTTTTTTTAAATATTCGCGGAAAAATAATTATAGGCCTAGTTTGCGAAAGGTTTTAAATCACGCACCTTGAGGGATGCTGGGAGTTCACAGATCACGCTGTTGTTTAGTTTAGAAGCGTCACCTAGCTGCGCATGCGCCAATTTCGTCCTTCCCGCACTACAAAGCATCAGTGGCGCATCGTCGGAGAGTGATTTCTTGACGCATCCGTGTTTTGCAGAACTTTGGTGAGTGTTTGCGTATTTGTGACTCAACAGGACGTTTGCAGAGATGTCCCAACGTCATCAGGACCGTGAAAGGCGCATATTGCCTGTCGGTAGTGAGCGTGTGAAGCGAGTTTTAGACTGGGATGCTGGAGAGGGACCAAGCACCCAAGGTGACCCAGTTTTTCAACACCGTGTTGTGCAGCCATGTGTGACCGAAGGGGACCAAGGACCACATCCCGTGCCTTTTACGACCCCTAGGAAGCATCGGGGTGTCCTGAGGGACATCCGTAAGCATTTGGGAGGCCTCCAACAAAAGGACATTGATGAGTACTTGTTGGAGCTCGATTGAGAGCAGGTGGGAAGTCCTCATTTCGATGGCAGTTAGTCATCTAGTGATGAGGACATCACGCCTGATGTTAGCGATGACGAGTACTTGCCCCCAATGTCCGTACGGGAGCCACAGGAGGAAAGTGAACTGGAATTTAGTGGTTTCAGTGCATATGAGGGAGAGTCTGAGGAGGAGGAGGAGGCCCCGATTGTGGCTGGTGGGGACGAGACAGAAAGTGATGGTGAAAGTGAGGGAGATGGGCCAGTGGGGAGGGTGGGAGTGCAAAGTCATGCACGGGCCCGTAGAAGGTCACAACGTCACGGCAGCTTGGGTGAAGGCCGTTCATCCGAAAGTGATGAGGGGTGGTTGGAGGACCCCACCCCACCTAACATGCACCCATTCACAGCAGCACCTGGACTGACCGTCCCTGTGCCTCTCACTGCACTGGGGTTCATTCAGCTCTTCCTGACGCGGGAATTGCTGGAATACCTCATTGCAGAGACGGCGGATTATGCTCGGTACTGCCATGAGGAACTGCAGACGACATTACCGTATTGCTGGCGGGGCTGCAACCTCACGGACATGGCACATTTTTTGGGGCTCCACATTTTTTTTGGAATGATGCCTGCTGCCAACGTCGGGCAATATTGGAGGCGGAATTTTTTTTTAAGGACGCCCAAGTGTGCCTGGCATTATGTCCCGTGATAGTTTCCTGGCATTGGACAGGTATTTCAACGCCTTCAACCAAAGGGCCATACCCTGGAATAACCCCGACCACCTCATTTTAGTCCGCCCAGTGTTGGACTACATTCGTGAATGGTGCCAGTTTCTCGTGGTTCCTTCCAAGAACCTTTCTTTGGATGAGGGGATGATGCCATACAAAGGGCGTCTAAGTATAAAAGTGTACAACCACAAGAAGCCAAAGAAATATGGTGTGAAGTTATTTTTTATTACGGAATCCAACACTGGATACGTTGTGGACTTCTCGGTGTATTCTGGGGTCTTCTCCATGCTGCATGACACTATCTTCGGTCTTGTGGATCGTTTCTGTAACCAGGGATACCACCTGTTTATGGATAATTATTATAACTCGGTATCCCTGGCCCAGGAACTGTATGAAGCAGGTGTGCACGTCAGTGGTACCCTTCGGTTGGTGCGTGGGGCCCCGAATGTCCTCAAGAGGTTCGCTAGCCAGCCGCAACATCTGGCAAGAGGCGAGACAGAGTTGCGGCGGAAGGGAGATGTCTTTGTCATCTGTTGGAAGGAGGTCCGACTCATGCCCATGATTACGACGAGTCATGAGCCCATCCAAGAAGAGATCATTCAGCGGAAGAAGACACGTCGGCAGGGCCGAGTTACGTATGAGGAGTGTCGTGTCCAACGGCCTACTGTCATTGGGCACTACAACAGGCACATGGGAGGAGTTGATCTCTTTGATCAACTCATCCAGTATTATCCCTTTGCCAGGGGAACCAGGAGTTGGACACAGAAGCTCCTCAAATACCTCCTTCAGTTGGCCCTCCAGAATGCCTACATCCTCTACTGTGGGTACAATTCGGACGCCCCGAGGTTGTCCCACATCCAGTTTCTCGAGGTGGCTGGGAATGCCCTCATAAACTTTAATCCAGAGGAGTGGCCTTCCAACACCGCCCCCCTGCCCCGAGCTCCAGATCTGCCCCGAGAGGATAGGGCAGATGTCGCTAGGAGGGCCAACCTCGGTCTTCCTGCTCCTGCCGACGCCGCCCCTGCTGCTGCCGCCCTTGATGATGCCACCCCTGCTGCCGCCGCCCTTGATGATGCCACTGCCCCTGCTGCCACCCTCCCTCACATTCCAATGTCCCGTTGGGTAGTGGATCCTGTGTGTCAGCTGCAGGCAGGGGATCACACACTGGAGCTCCTAGAAGGGCGTAAGCAGAAACGGTGCCGGGTGTGCCATATGAATGGCAGAAGAAGAGACACCCAGTACGTCTGTCGCACCTGCAAGGTAGGACTTTGAAGGTTCGGGGAGTGTGACCCTAAGTACCACACTGCAGTCATATATTGGAGTGCGCCTACCCAAGGGACACCGGAGGGCGCAGCGGACTGCCGAAGGGCGGCCAATCCGCAGTAAGGGCGCGCGTCTCCCTCCTCCACCTGTGCCTCGTCATGTCGAGAGGAAAAAAATGTAAGACTCTTCAATGGAGGAGGGAGAAAACAAGAACAGAACGAAGAGTCAGGATTACGAGTGAGTATTCTGCATTGATTTTATATTTAGTTGTATATTTATTACAAGTTTTTATATATCTGTATTTATTGGTGTTTTGTATATTATTTCGTTTTATGCAAAAAAAACTTTTTCACCTGCATTCCTTTTAGTTATGTATTCGTACCAAAGTAAAAAAATATAATATATATATGTGCATGTATGAATGTGTGTATATATATATATATATATATATATATATATATATATATATATATATATATATATATATATATATATATATATATATATATATATATATATATATATATATATATATATATATTTGGTCTTTTTGGTAAGCAAAAAATCTAAAATTCTAGTGATATTCAATCATTTACCTTCATTTTTCAACAAACGGGAAGTCTCTATCACAATATTTCGATTTATGGTGAATTTTTGAAAAAAAAACTTTTTCCTTCCCTCCGCGCGCGGGAACTCCGCTGAAAATCCTAGCATTTCTTGAGTCACCTTGTCGTAATTTTCGCGCCGTTTTATATTAGGCGTTACATAAAGTTTTATACATCAAAATGTGCGCAATTTCATTTAGAATACAACAAAAAACAAATCATGGTTGTAGCTTTTATCAGTTTTGAAATATTTTCATATAAATCACGATAAGTGACAAAATTTGAACCTTCCGTCAACTTTGACTCGACCGAAATGGTAAAAAAACGCAAATGTAAGCCAAACCCCTTACATTTTAGTAACATTCAATCATTTAACTTCATTTTGCAACCAACTGGAAGTCGCTAGCACAATATTTCGATTTATGGTGAATTTTTGAAAAAAAAAACATTTTCCATCCCTCCGCGAGCGGTAACTCCGATGAAAATCCTAGCATTTCTTGAGTCACCTTGCAATTTTTGCGCCGTTTTATATAAGGCGTTACATAAAGTGTTATACATCAAAATGTGCGCAATTCCATTTATAATACAACAAAAAATAACTCATGGTTGTAGCTTTTATCGGTTTTGAAATATTTTCATATAAATCACGATAAGTGACAAAATTTGAACCTTCCGTCAACTTTGACTCGACCGAAATTGTCGAAAAACGCAATTGAAAGGCAAAAATCTTACTTTATAGTAACATTCAATCATTTAAATTCATTTTGCAATAAACTAGAAGTCTCTAGCACAATATTTCGATTTATGGTGAATTTTTTAATAAAACTTTTTCCTTCACTCCGCGCGCGGTAACTCCGCTGAAAACCCTAGCATTTCTTGAGTCACCTTGTCGTAATTTTCGCGCCGTTTTATATTAGTCGTTACATAAAGTATTATACATCAAAATGTGCGCAATTCCATTTAGAATACAACAAAAAATAACTCATGGTTGTAGCTTTTATCAGTTTTGAAACATAATCATATAAATCACGATAAGTGACAAAATATGAACCTTCGGTCAACTTTGACTCGACCGAAATGGTCGAAAAACGCAATTGTAAGGCAAAACTATTACATTCTAGTAACATTCAATAATTTATCTTAATTTTTCAACAAACGGGAAGTCTCTAGCACAATATTTCGATTTATGGTGAATTTTTTAATAAAACTTTTTCCTTCCCTCCGCGCGCGGTAACTCCGCTGAAAACCCTAGCATTTCTTGAGTCACCTTGTCGTAATTTTCGCGCCGTTTTATATTAAGTGTTACATAAAGTGTTACATCAAAATGTGCGAAATTTCATGTAGAATACAACAAAAAATAACTCATGGTTGTAGCTTTTATCAGTTTTGAAATATATTCATACAAATCACGATAAGTGACAAAATTTGAACCTTCTGTGAATTTGACTCGACCGAAATGGTCGAAAAACGCAATTGTAAGGCAAAAATCTTACATTCTAGTAACATTCAATAATTTATCTTCATTTTGCAACAAACGGGAAGTCTCTAGCACAATATTTCGATTTATGGTGAATTTTTGAAAAAACTTTTTCCTTCCCTCCGCGCGCGGTAACTCTGCTGAAAACCCTAGCATTTCTTGAGTCACCTTGTCGTAATTTTCGCGCCGTTTTATATTAGGCGTTACATAAAGTGTTATAGATCAAAATGTGCGCGATTTCATTTAGAATACAACAAAAAATAACTCATGGTTGTAGCTTTTATTGGTTTTTAAATATTTTCATATAAATCACGATAAGTGACAAAATTTGAACCTTCGGTCAACTTTGACTCGACCGAAATGGTCGAAAAACGCAATTTTAAGGCAAAAATCTTACATTCTAGTAACATTCAATCATTTACCTTCATTTTACAACAAACGGGAAGTCTCTAGCACAATATTTCGATTTATGGGGAATTTTTGAAAAAAAAAACTTTTTCCTTCCCTCCGTTTGCGGGAATTCCGCTGAAAATCTCAGCATTTCTTGAGTCACCTTGTCGTAATTTTTGCGCCGTTTTATATTAGGCGTTACATCAAAAGTGTTATAGAATACTTCAAAAAATAAAATGGTTGTAGCAATTTCATAAAAATACAACAAAAAAAATAACTCATGGTTGTAGCAATTTTATCAGTTTTGAAATAATTTTCTTAATTTTTCAACAAACGGAATAAATCACGATAAATAAAAGCGGTAACTCCGCTGAAAAAATTTCTTGAACTTGTCGGTCAACGTTTTTTAACTCGACATCAAAAATGGAAATTTCGATGGTTGTAGCTTTTAAGTTTTGAAATATAGCTAAAATCACGATTACAAAATTTGAACCTTCAGAATTTGACTCGACCGAAAGTCTAACTTCATTTCAATAATTTATCTTCATTTTGCAACAAATTGGAAGTCTCTAGCACAATATTTCGATTTATGGTGAAACTTTTCCTTTTGAAAAAACTTTTTTACGTCCGCGCGTTAGGCGTTACCGTTTTATAAATAAAGTGTTATAGATCAAAAATTCATTTGAATACAACATCATTTTGCTTTATTGATATTTTCTCTGTGTTGACTCGACCGAAATGGTCGAAAAACGCTTTGATTGTTTTACAATTTTTATATAATTTTGAAAAAAACAAAATCATCGCAATTTAGTGTACAACTTCAAAACAACGAAAAAAATAACTCATGGTTTAGCTTTATCAGTTTTTAATTTTCATATAAATCACGATAAATAGTTTTGGTCAACAACGCGATTTGTATACAATTATATATGAATTTTTTTTGCAAATTGGAAGTCTGTCACAATATTCCAATGAATTTTTATATATGATAATGATTTTTTTAATTTCTGATGGTTGCAATTTATACAATACAACGAAAAAAATAAAACTTCAGCCAATACAAAAAAATGAGCCAAAATGATTTTTTTAAATTCATACTAAACTTCAGCCAATGAAAAAATGCCAAAAAAACTAATGCATGTTGTGATTTTTTGAAAAAGACTTTTCCGCTTCGGCGCTCACTCCCGAATGCCGCCGGCATACGGCAGACACTTTTGTAAATAGAGGCTCGGCATTTAAGGGTTAATTATTTACCTGTCTCCAATTTGTATATCATGTATTCTTCTTTCGCAGGCATCAGATTGTATTCAACCCCATTTCTGTCCATTTGTATGATTCAAAGTGTATTTGTTCACTGTATTTATTGTTACTTATTATCGACCTCAGGTCACCCTTGTTCTCATTGTGTTCCGCGGCTTGATGTCAGTCTGCCGCTATATAAACCGCCTGGGTCACCAATAAATCGGCAGTAAATTTTTCCTGCTCATTTCTTTTGCACCTCTTATAAGCTCAGCCTAACTGAAAACCTTACACAATTTTTGATGAGCACTAGCTTACACATGGTTACAGTAGGGTAAGCTATATAATGTGACAATTTTTATATGAAAAGTACCGGATTTCGTCAATTATTAATAGTTGAAGAAAAAATTCAGGCCTCCATTCGTGTTTTATTACCTCTGTCTTTCTTTATCTCTCTTTATATTAGTCTCCTCGTATCTCATAAAAACATGGCTTTTTTTTCTCTCTCTCCTCTCCTAAGTCGTCCTAGCAGCATTTTTCTCTCGTCCTCCTGTCTGCGAGTGAGTGCATCCCATAATGTCGCCATGGCCGACTGTCAATCGATGTGTTGTGTAATATCTATAGGCCTACATCATTTTGTATTTGCACTTACATGGTTAAAATATCTTGTTCATATAGCTCGCAGTATTTCAGTGCTTTGATTTTAATTGTAATATGGATTACACTATTACCTTATTTGGGAAACGTGTACAGAACATGTAAAAGGCAGGTATATATATTGGCGGACAGGCGTACAATGATGCATACAATGAGATATATAAAGAATCTGAAATATCAACAAGTAACATATATGATGTGATTAATGTACATATGAAGAGAGAAACACAAGAAAGGAGAGGCGATTTGATGCCCTTACAAATACTATCCCCCCCAAGACAATAATTAGAGGAGCAATTATTGGATGAAAATAACATTAACCACGCAGACGCTGAGCCAGTCGGAGTGGGCCCCTGTTCCTGGAGAACTGCGGGCGTGGGGTGGAACCGACATCTGGGGTTGGCTCAATGTGTTTCCTGGGCTGCCCCAGACCCTGCTTTGGTGGGGGAGTGGCTGTGTCTGCAGGGAGGTACTGAGGGGGAACTCTGGGGCGCCTGCCTTCTTCCTTGCGTACTTCGCTGTCCAACAGGAAAGCCGGCTTCAAAGTATCAATGGTGATCCAGTCTTCCTGCCCGTGGGTGTCAAGGAGGTATGCCTTGGCAGCCCGCCTGATGACTCGGTGGGGCCCCCTGTAGGGCCTGGTTAAGGGTGGCCGATGGGTGTCCACCCTGACAAAGACATAGGCACAGGACTGTAAGGCGGGTGGGCTGTAAGTGGTGATTCTGTCGGTGAAGGTCTTATGGCAGGGCACGAACTTCTGTGCGAGTTCCCTCAACCTCGGGAGGTGGGTGTCGGCGCTGTCGGCCGACAGTGGGAAGAATTCTCTGGGAACAGGCAGTGTTTCCCCATAGACTTTCTCAGTAGGGGAGGTGTCGCCATTTGCCTTCAGTGCAGTGCGGGCACCCAGCAGGACCCAGGGCAGCTGTTCCTTCCACCTCTCGTCAGTGCAACGTGCCATGAGAGCTGCCTTAAGAGAGCGGTGCGCCCTCTCGACCATGCCGTTCGCTGTGGGCTTGTAGGTCGTTGTGCTGTGTAGGGTTGTACCCATCGGGTGTGCCAAGGAGACCCAGGGCTCTGACAGGAAGGTTGAACCCCTGTCTGTAGTGATGCTGTCTGGCACTCCGAAACGGCTGATCCAACTGGATTTACTTTAGAGGCCAAGGGCGCACTCCTGATGGGGAAATCTTGTGGCCGAGGAAGTCTACTTTTTCTTTCCCGAAAATGCACTTGTCGAACCTGACGACTAGTCTGCTGTTCTGCAGACGTTTCAGGATGGCGTGGACGTGGTGAAGGTGTTCCTCTGGGGACCCGGAGAAGATGAGAATGTCGTCGACATAGCAGATGCAGAAAGGCAGAGCCCCCAAAGATGGTGTCCATCAGGCGCTGGAGTGTAGCACCTCCATTCCTGAGACCGAAAGTGGAATAGGAAAATGTGTAGCTCCCAAAGGGGCATGATGATGGTGGTCTTTGGGATGTTGTTGGGATGCACAGGAACTTGGAAGTATGACTTCAGCAGGTCCATCTTGGAGAAAAACTTCGCTCCGTGAAGGGCACCCGTCAGGTCTTGCATGTTAGGGAGGGGGTAGTGGTCTGGTGTTGTTAGTAAATTCAAACGCCGATAGTCCCTGCAGGGCCTCCATGAACCAATGGATTTCCTTACCATGTGGAGGGGAGAAGCCCACAGGATTGATGCTTTTTTACAGGCGCCCATCTGTTCCATCTCTGCAAAGGCCCATTTGGCATCTTGTAACTTCTGGGGGGACAGTCGTCGGAACTTGGCGTGGGTTGGTGGGCCTGTCTTGGTGATGTGATGGAAGATACCTTACTTTGCTGAAGCCCCTGGTGGCTGGTGTAGCTCTGGTTTGAATACATCCGGGAACTCCTGTAGGAGGGACATGTAGCCGTTAAGGGTTGTGGAGCAGATGGTGGGCATTCCAGGTCCGGTGGAGAGCTGACGGGAATGGCAGGTTCTTGTGTCAAGGAGGAGTTGTCTTGCAACGTCGACTAGAAGTCCATGGTGTCCTAGGAAATCTGCATGCAGCAGGGGGAACTTTACATCCGCGATGACGAAAGGCCAATGGTATCTGCATCCCAGAATTGAGATAGTCCGGGTCATCGTGCCATACGTGTGGATGGGAGTTCCGTTTGCCGCTATGAGGGCTGGTATTGAGTCAGGTATTTTTTCTAAACCTTCCCTGGGTGGCGGGAAGACTGACTGCATTGGCCCTGTATCTACCAGCAGCTGCCATCCGGCAATTTCATCCCTGATGAAGAAACCTGCTGGTTGGGGGAGTTGGATTTTGCGGCCACAGCTGTTACTTGTGGCCACTTTTGTCATTTTTTTGTGAAGGAACAGGGAGACCTGCAGTTTCTGGCATTGGTTCCAAACTTCTGTGGAAGAAGCACCACACCGGTTTGACCATGTCGTGTTCCCTGAGTGGTGTCTTCTTTCTGTAATCGGTGTTGATGTCTCTGTCGTCGTCGTCGTTCTCCTCCGTCAGACTGCAGGCTCCCAGGTCGGCAGCTGCGAGGGTGGCGGCGTGTTTCGAGGCCTTGGTGGCCTCATGTAGTTTCTGGGCGGCATCGACTAGGGCGTCCATGTCGAGGGTGTCTGCATCCTTTATCTGACGCCTAACTTCCTGCAGGAGGCGCCGAAGGAAGATCGCTTTTGTTAAATTTACCGTCCTTCTCCTCCCGTTTTCGTTGCGGCCTGGCAGTGTTACCAACCCCCATAGTTCGTCCCAATCTTCCCTGGATGACGCTTCTCTGAGGGGCTGGGATAATAGGTTGAGTGCGTGCTGCGCTCTCTTGGTTACGGGCATGGAGTAAGATTGCATCAGTTTATCTTTCAAGGCCACATATGTGACCTTGTCCAGTTGCATGTCAAGACAGGGGGAGATTCTGTTGAACACCTCTTCTGGGAGCACTGTCATGGTGAGGTCAGATTTGATAGCATCGTCTGAGATGCGCACCACATGAAAGTGCATGTCTGCGCACAGGAGCCATGATGCTGTGTTCTGCCACAAAAATGGGGGAAGTTTGACTGAATTTGACTTTGTCGGTGAGAGAGGTGTACAGACGATGCTCACGGGTTTGCACTGAGGTTCAGCTTCCGACATCTTTACTACTCATGTACCAAAACGCGGGAAATGCGCCGTATTGAGTCTGTTAATGGTGCTTATTGTTCGAGAGGTCGAACAAAGTGCCAAAACATGCCCATTTTTGGGTACGCCGTATTTGGTCTGTTAATGGCACAGTTTCTGCCAGGGAGGGAGCTATCAGAAGCCTAAACTTTGTGCTGTAGTTAGTCCGCTAAAGACTCTCTGATTGTAGGCTGCGGCCGTATTTAATCTGTTAATGGTTGGGCCAAAACCATGCTACTTGTCCCTTTCCAGGGTCACCAGTGTGAGGTTCAAGAAACGTCAGAAGTGAAAGACTGATCCTTTATTATTCTCGACAGGTATTTATAATACAGAAAGTGGATGGAAAGGTAGTGGGCGAGCTGAGGTCCCCCAGCTGCATCCATACGAAGATTTGTTAACAGGCATAAAAAGACATATATAATGCATTACAGAACATGTAAAAGGCAGGTGTATATATCGGTGGACAGGTCATACAATGATGCATACCATGAGATACATAAAGAATCTTAAATATTGCAAGTAACATATATGATGTGATTAATATACGTATGAAGAGAGAAAACAAAGAAAGGAGAGGCGATTTGACACCCTTACAACAGATGTCTTTCCTGGATCTTCAGCTGACTGCCTGTACTGCTCTATCCTCCGTGATTGATCTGTGGACAGGATTTTCAAGATTTGCTTAAGTATATTTTTGGATTAGAATACCTGTGGTAAACCACACCATAATTAGGCTATAATTATCAACATTTCTTTGTAGACTGGATTTCTGAGTGACAGTTGTGTGTAAGGGCATCAAATCGCGCCTCTCTTTCCCTGTGGTTCTCCTTTCAGATGTACATTATGTATTTTATCTGTCTTTATTTCAGGTTCTTTGTGTACCTCATCTTGTGCATCATTGTACGGCCTTTCTGCTTATATGTATATCTACCTTTTATATGTCATGTAACAAATCTTGTATGTATTTTTATGCTTGCTAAAATGCACAAATCCTGTATGGATGCCGCAGGGGGTCTCGGGTCGCCTGCCACCCTTCCGTCCGCTTTTCGTCTTATAAACACCTGTCAAGAATAATAAAGAATCAGTCTTTCACCTCTGACTTTTCCTTGAAGCCTCACACTGGTGAACCCGGGTCAGGGACAGGTAACACGGTTTTGGCCCAGCCATTTAGGGACTAACTACAGCTGCACCCTACCATCAGAGAGCCTTTAGCGGACTAACTACAGCGCAAAGTTTAGGCCTCTGATAGCACCCTGCCCGACGTAAACCGTGCCATTAATGGACCAAATACAACATACCCAAAAGGGCACGTTTTGGCACTTCGTTCGGCCTCTCGAACAAATCAGCACCATTAATGGACTCAATACGGCGCATTTTCCCGCATTTTGGTGCGTGAGCAGTCAAGATGTCAGAGGCAGAACCTCAATGCGAACCCGTGAGCATCGTCTTTACGCCGCTTTCACCAACAAAGCCAGACACAGTCAAACTTCCCCCGTTCTCGTGCCAAAACACAGCATCATGGTTCCGGTGCATATTTTCGCATGGCGCACATCTCAGATGATGCTACAAAATCAGACATAGTCATGACGGTGCTCCCAGAAGAAGTATTCAATAGAATCTCCCCCTGGCTAGATGCGCAACCAGACAAAGTCTCATACACAGACTTAAAAAACAAACTGATGAATTCCTACTCCATGCCCGTGTCCGAGAGAGCACAGTGCGCATTCGACCTGTTATCCCAGCCCCTTGGAGATGCATCACCCAGGGAAGCCTGGGACCAGCTGTGGGTGTTAACAACACTCCCAAGTCGTGATGAGAACGGGAGGAAGAAAACAATAGACCTGACAAAAGCTATCTTCCTTCAGCGCCTCCCGCAGGAAGTTTAGTGCCAGATAAGGGATGCAGAGAACCGGGACATGGATGCCTTAGTCGATGACGCCCAGAAAACGACAGAGACATCAACACCGTGCATAAGAAGAGACCGCCATTTAGAGAGCACAGGACATGGCCAAACCCAGCGTGGTGTTTCTACCATAGGAAGTTTGGGACCAAAGCCAGAACCTGCAGGCCTCCGTGTTCTTTCACAAAAAACGACAAAGGCAGCCACAAATAACAGCTGTGGTTGCGAAACCCAACTCCCACCACCCAGCAGGGTTTTTCATCACAGACAAGATCTTCAAACGCTGCCTGCTGGTTGATACGGGGGCAATGCAGTCGGTTTTCCCGACATCCAGGGAAGGTTTAGAAAAAATACCTGACTCACTGCCCTCCCTCATAGCAGCAAACGGAACTCCCATCCGCACTTATGTCACAGCGACCCAGGCTATCTCAATCTTGAGGCGCAGATACCACTGGCCTTTCGTCACAGCGGATGTTAAGTTCCCTCTGCTGGGTGCGGATTTCCTAGGACACCACGGACTCCTAGCTGACATTGCCAGACTGCGCCTCCTTGACACAGGGACGTGCCATTCCCATCAGCTCTCCACCGTACCTGGGATGCCCTCCATATGCTCCGCAGCCCCCAGCAGCTACACATCCCTCCTACAGGAATTCCCAGATGTGTTCAAACCAGAACTGCACCAGTCACCTGGGGCTTCGGCAAAGCACGGCATCTTCCACCACATCACCGTGATGGGCCCACCAACCCATGCCAAGTTCTGATGTCCGTCCCCCCAGAAGTTACAAGATGCCAAACAGCCTTCGCAGAAATGGAACACATGGGCGTTTGTAAAAAGGCATCAAGCCCGTGGGTGTCCCCTCTCCACATGGTAAAGAAATCCAATGGTTCATGGAGGCCCTGCAAGGACTATCTGCGCCTGAATTTGATAACAACACTAGATCACTACCCCCTCCCTAACATGCAAGACCTGACGGGTGCCCTCCATGGAGCCAAAATTTTCTCCAAGATGGGTTTACTGAAGTCATACTTCCAGGTCCCTGTGCATCCCGACGACATCCCAAAAACTGCCATCACCACACCCTTCAGAAGCTACACATTTTCCTATTCCACCTTCGGTCTCAGGAATGCAGGTGCCACCTTCCAGCACCTGATGGATACCAACTTGGGAGATCTTCCCTTCTGCATCTGCTATGTCGACATCCTCATTTTTTCCAGGTCCCCAGAGGAACACCTTCGCCACATCCACGCCATCATGAAACGCCTGCAGGACAGCGGATTAGTTGTTGGGTTCAACAAATACATCTTCGGGAAAGAGAAAGTAGACTCAATGAACGACAAAATTTCCCCAGTAGGAGTGCACCCCACCACCTCTAAAGTAAAAGCTATTATAGAAAATTTCCTGGAACCCCAAACCACCAAGGCCCTTCAGGAGTTCCTTGGGATGATAAATTACTACCAGCGCTTCATCCCAGACATCGCCCACATCATGTACCCCCTGACGTCAATCCTGAAGGGGAAACTGAAAACACTAACGTGGGAAGCTGCGCAGCAGCAGGCATTCATCCAGACAAAAATGGCCCTCTCCAGTGCCACCACCTTAACTCACCACAACCCTGCCGCTGCACTCAGGTTGACAACGGACGCCAGCAACATCGCCTGTGGTGCAGTACCAGAGCAACCGGTGAATGGCACCACCCAACCCTTAGCCTTCAGCTGTAAGTTTTTGCCAGCCGAGACCCGCTACAGTGCCTTTGACAGAGAACTGCTGGCTATCTACTAGGCTGTGAGGCACTTCAAGTACCTGCTGGAGGGAACCGAATTCATAATCCTAACAGACCACAAACCCTTGGTGCACACATTTGCAAAACAGGGGGATGCCTGGTCTGCAAGGCAACAGCGGCACCTAACTGCCATCTCCGAGTTCGGTTGCACCATCAACTACGTCCCTGGCAAGAAAAACCCAGTGGCTGACGCTCTGTCAAGAATAGAGATCAATACCCTTCACCTCAGCATCAACTATGAAGACCTTGCGAGGGAACAAGCAGCGGATCCAGAGACGGCGGGCTACAGGACAGCAGTGACGGCCTTCAAGTGAGAAGACGTGCCCTTAGCAAACTCGGACACAACTCTCCTCTGCAACACCAGCACAGGCCGCCCACGGCCCCTGGTGCCCACATCGAGGAGGATACAAGTGTTCGACATCATCCATGGCCTCTCCCATCCATCGGGGCACACAACGACATGCCTCATGGCTGACAAGTTCGTCTGGCACGGCATCAACAAGGATGTCCGCCAATGGGCAAGGAGCTGCATCCCATGCCAGATGAGCAAAACATCCCGGCACACTGAATCCGGGATCGGCGATTTTCCTCAGCCTCATCAGCGGTTCGGCCACGTCCTCATCGACGTCGTCGGGCCCCTTCCACAGTCGGGGAGAGCCAGATACCTCCTGACAATCATAGACTGCTCCACCCTGCTGGCCAGAAGCAACCCCCATAGACGAGGCATCAACGACATCATGTGCAGAGGCCCTCCTCTCCTGTTGGATAAGCCGCTTTGGGGTGCCAGACAGCATCACCATGGACAGGAGACCTGCCTTCCTGTCAGAACTTTGGGTCTCCTTGGCACGCCTGATGGGTACAACTTTACACAGCTCAATGGCATACAACCCTGCAGCAAACAGCATGGTCGAGAGGGCGGACCACTCTCTTAAAGCAGCTCTCATGGCATGCTGCACTGACGAGAAGTGGAAGGAACAGCTGCTCTGGGTCCTGCTGGGTCTCCGCACCACACCGAGAGCAAATGGCGATGCTTTCCTGGCTGAGAAAGTCTATGGGGAAACATTGGCCATACCTGGAGAGTTCTTCCCGCCGTTGGCTGACGGTGCCGACACCCACCTCCCGAGGTTGAGGGAAACATAAAGTTTCGCGCCCTGCCACAAGACCTTCACCGACAGAACTGTCACCCACAGCCCACCTGCCTTACACTCCTGCGCCTACGTCTTTGTCAAAGTGGACGCTTGCCACCCACCCTTAACCAGGCCCTACAGGGGGCCCCACCAGGTCATCAGGCGGGCCAGCAAAGCATTCCTCCTCGACATCCACGGGCGGGAGGACTGGATCACAATCGACAGACTGAAACCCTCATTCCTGTTAGACAGCAAAGTTTGCGAAGAAGTAGGCAGACGCTCCAGAGTTCCCCTGCAGTACCTGCCTGAAGGCGCACCTGCTTCCCCACCAAAGCGGGGCCCGGGACGTCCCAGAAAACACATCCAACTGTCCCCAGGTGTCAGCTCCACCCCGCACCCAAAGTTCTCCAGAAGCAGTGGCCCTCTCTGGCTGCCTCAGCGCCTCCATGATTAAGGTGCTTCATCCAATAATTGCTCCTCTAATTATTGTTTTTGGGTAGGGAGGATCTGTAAGGGCGTCAAATCACGCCTCTCTTT
This sequence comes from Macrobrachium rosenbergii, assembly GCF_040412425.1. Lineage (NCBI taxonomy): Eukaryota > Metazoa > Arthropoda > Malacostraca > Decapoda > Palaemonidae > Macrobrachium > Macrobrachium rosenbergii. The sequence continues at coordinate 645,427 of NC_089799.1, forward strand.
CCTTGTGTTTCTCCTTTCAGATGTACATTAATCACTCATGTATTTTACCTGTCTTTATTTCAGATTCTTTGTGTACCTCATCTTATGCATCATTGTACGGCCTTTCTGCCGATGCGTGTATCCACCTTTTATATATGTAACAAATGCTGTACGTATTTTTATGCTTGCTAAAAAAAACAGATCCTGTATGGACGCCGCAGGGGGTCTCGGCACGCCCGCTACCTTTCTGTCCGCTTTTTGTCTTGTAAACACCTGTCGAGAATAATATAGACCCGGACAAGGAACATGGCTTTAGATCGTCATGAGCTAGCATACTAGCTACCTGTGCCTACTACTCAAATTCTTCTTTTTCCCCATCTGTTGGCCTCTCCCACTAGCCAACACTGACTGCTATCATACTTTTGTCCTCATCTGATGGGTACCTTAGGGTTCAAAGAGGTTGCAACCTTGCCTGTTAAATCTTTTCACTTCAAAATCACCCTCACCCAAATCACTTTCATGCATCATAATAAAGTGTTCATCTAACCTACCCATCTCACAGACTCATCAACATAGAGTTACGGGCTACTCTAGGAGCAAGAGCCCGTGCTGGCACAATGCCAGCTAAATCTGAAACAACAACAACATAATATAGAATCAGTTTTCACCTCTGACTTTTCCTTGAAGCCTCACATGTGAAATATTTATCCATTAAACACTGGATTTGCATGGAAATATGAACAGTTATATAATCAGACATTACCACTGTTAACTTGTCAGATTTTAGAAATATCATGTTTAAATTCTACAACTTGACTGTGTTATACAAATTGCAATTCTGTTTCTCTGTATTTCTATTGTAGGTTTTCATCCATTGTGCCAGAGTAAATAAAGAGGTATCAGTCCCAGACAAGCTACTGGTCTTTGTTTTGTCCCTGGTCGTGGGTTTAAACTAGCTTGACAGGTCAGTTTAATGGATGTTAATTTTTCGGTGACGGATTAGTTGAAATAGGTTTTTTTTCTTTGGTGGCAGACCTGTTCGTCCGCCTGCTGTCTGTCATCCCTTAAGGGGATCGGCCGCCTAAAAAAAACCAATAATCTTTAAAAAATTCGATTTGCTGAAAAAAATTCTATGGCTTCGTATAGGGTTCAAGAATGTGTCCACGAAATATGATGCTAAAATTTGCCGTATTTCTCTAGTTATGGCCTAAAATGTAACAATAACTATATACCCATAAAACACCAGTAGCGCAAATGATTTAGTCTGGTATAGTTTTTGCGATATATATAACGAAAACTTCCTTTGAAATGAAATGTATAATGTCAATAATATCCTACTCGGCACCTTTTTAGTTATTCCTAGCCATGACAACGCACACGTCATACCATGACGCCGACTGTGGCCGAGAGTCGCCTATAAACTTCCAAGCTAGAAGGATACGTTTTTCATGCTCGCTAGCCTTGACTGAACTCTGTATTTTCTGCGGTGTTTTTGTTTTTTCACCGTGCCTAAAAGGTCCAAGAGTTCACTTCATGCTTCTAGAATGCGGAAAAGCCAAGTGGAAAAGTCCAGGCGAGAAGTAGAAGAAAGAGTTCAAGAAATTAGTGCCATAGAGGGGAATGGAGAGAGAGAGAGCTGTCGCCCATCAAACGGCGCAGGCAGCGATCTCTGCTGACCAGAGACCAACCACATCTGTAAGGTGTCAAAGAAACGAGCAGGTAAAAGTTACTGCTACTTTATTACAGATCCAGGCAGCTTATATTGCGGCCGACTGACGCCGGGCCGCGAGAGACAATGGAATTGACTGTGACCTGAGGTCGAAACAATAAACAATAATATGCAGTGAACGAGTACAAATTACAATACAAAACATACAGAGCTACAATATGGATACAGTCTTGATGCCTGTGAATGAAGAAACATGTGATACACAATGTGTGACATTCGTATAAATACCATAAAGTAAAAATGATTAAAATGCGTGACCTGGCACGTTTTAGGCGTGACTAATTGAGCTTGAAGAAAATGGGAAGTCACCAAAGAAAACAAGCTCAGCGGAGACTTAATTAATGGCGCCGCCGAAACACTATCCTGGCGCCGATGTGGTGACTTTACAAATACCCCCAAGACGAGGGACGGCGCCTGACTAATCCCTGTATCTGCTGGGACGCTGAAGGGTGCTGCGGCTCCTTGAAGATAACGGAGGGGCCTCCCGCCTGTGAGGCTGCTGGTTGGGCGGTCCCTTCCTGGGGCGGCTTGGCGCCTGCGGGGTGAGGGCGTGCTGGAGTGCGTTTGGGCGGAAGGGGTGCTGCGTCGCTGCCGGGACTCTCCGACAGGAAGGCGGGCTTTAGCCGGTTCATGGAAACCCAGTCGTTCTTGCCTGGGAGTGCCAGCTGAACGCCTTGCTGTTCCGCTCCAGCACGCGGAAGGGTCCCCTGTAGGGCTTAGTTAGTGGTGGACGGACGGCGTCGACTCTGACGAAGACGTGGGTGGCGGATGACAGCTGTGGCGGCATGAAGGTGGTTGCTTTGTCGATGTATGAGCGCCTGCAAGGGGCGAACTTGCCGGCCACGCCGCGGAGCCTCTGCAGTGATGGGGAGTGGCGTTCATCCGTCACGAGCTCTCCCGGCACCACGAGGGGTTCCCCATAGGTTTGTTCAGCTGCGGATGGGGTGCCGTCGGCTCTGGGGGCGGTCCTCAACCCGAGGAGGACCCACGGCAGCTGATGTTTCCAGTCCTCGGCGGTGCAGCGGGCCATGAGGGATGACTTTAGGGACCTGTGGAATCGTTCGACCAGGCCGTTGGCCGCTGGGTTGTACGCTGTGGTGGTGTGGTGCGTGGTTCCCAGCAGTTGAGCCAGGGCAGACCACAACTCGGAGAGGAAAGCGGCCCCTGTCGGTTGTGATGTGGTCCGGGACGCCGAAGCGGCTAACCCAACTGGAAAGCAGGGCCTCAGCGCACGCGCTGGCGGTGGCTTCTTGCATGGGTGTGGCTTCGGGCCACCTCGTCGAACGGTCTACCACCGTCAGGAGGTATCTGATCCGCCTGATGGGGAAGGGGCCCGACGACGTCGATGTGGATGTGGCCGGCGGCGCCCTGGCTGCGGAACTCGCCTACCCCGACTGCGTGTGACGACCCACTTTACTGGTCTGGCACTGCAGGCACTGTTTTGCCCAGGCTGTGGCGTCCTTTGCACCCGTGCCAGACGAACTTTTTGAAAGCAGTTTGGCGTGGTCCTGCCGGAGGGGTGTGAGAGGCCGTGAATTATGTCGAATACTTGGCGGCGGCGTGAGGCTGGAACCAAAGGGCGGGGCTGGCCTGTGCTGATGTCACAGAGCAGGCTGGGGCCTCCAGGGGCGAGGGTCACGTCCCGCCACTTGAGGGATGTGATGGCGGTGCGGTATGCTGGGGTTTCTGGGTCAGCGGCCTGTTCTCTGGCAAGGTCCTGGTAATCTACACCAAGCTGCACTGCGTTCAACTCGACTCTGGAGAGGGCGTCTGCTACGGATTTTTCTTGCCGGGAGGTACCTGACGGAACAGGTAAATTCGGCTATGGCTGAGAGGTGGCGCTGCTGTCTGGAAGACCATGCGCCCCCTGCTTCGTGAAGGCGTGAACCAGTGGCTGGTGGTCTGTGAAGATTGTGAAGGGCGTCCCCTCCAGGAGGAACTTGAAGTGCCGAACTGCGTGGTACATCGCGCAGAGTTCCCTGTCGAAGGTGCTGTAGCGGGTCTCTGCGGGACTGAACTTCTTGCTGAAGAAGGCGATGGGCTGGGGGGCGCCGTTGATGATTTGCTCCAGAACAGCACCGCAGGCGACGTTACTGGCGTCTGTCGTCAGCTGGAGGGGAGCCTTGGGATCCTGGTGTGCCAAGGCGGTTGCCTTGGTGAGGGCGGCCTTCGTCAGGAAAAGGCCTGCTGCTGGCTGGGTCCCCAAGACAGGGACTTGGTTGACCTTTTAGGACTTCCGTCAGGGGGGGCCGTGGTGTGTGCGATCCCGGGATGAACCGCCTGTAGAAGTTTACCATCCCAAGGAACTCCTGGACGGCCTTGATGGAGGTGGGTGTCGGGAACTTGGCTACGGCTGCCACTTTCGATGTAAGAGGGCGGACGCCTGTCGGAGACACCTCGTGACCCAGGAATTCTGCTTTCTGGACGCCGAAGGTACACTTGTCGAAACGGACGACGAGGCCGTTCTCTTGGAGGCGCTGGAGGACTGCTTTGATGTGTCTCTGGTGTTCGCTGTGAGACCTGGAAAATATGAGAATGTCGCCGAATTAGCAGACGAGAATTTTAGGTCCCCAGGATGCTGTCCATGAGCCGCTGGAAGGTGGCCCGGCGTTCCTCAGCCCGAAGGTGGAGAAGGCGAACACATAGGACCCGGGAAGGGCGTGATGATGGCTGTCTTTGGTATGTCCTCTGGCGCAACAGGTACCTGGAAATAAGATTTAAGAAGGTCCAATTTAGTGAATATTTTGGCCCCGTGAAAGGAGGCCGTGAGGTCTTGCATGTTGGGTAGAGGGTAGTGGTCGGGCTCTGTTGCAATGTTGAGCCGCCTGTAGTCACCGCAGGGTCTCCAGGAGCCGTCCGGTTTCTGCACCATGTGGAGGGGGGAGGCCCATGGACTGGAGGCTTTCCTGCAGATGCCCATCTGTTCCATCTCCGCGAATGCTTTTTTCGCCTCCTGAAGGCGCTGAGGGGGAAGCCTGCGGAACTTCGCATGTGTCGGCGGCCCATTAGTCACTATATGGTGGTATATGCCGTGCTTGGCTGGGGCCCCGGGACTTGGCGGCTCGGGCTTAAATACCTCAGGGAACTCCGACAGTAGGTGTGCATACTGGTGGGGGGCGACGGGCGCTGATGGTGGGTCTGGGTCCCGCCGTTAACGGAGAGACCGCAGGAGTCGGTATCGAGGAGGCGCTGCGCCCCACGCCGACTAGCAGGCCGGTGCGCCAGAAAATCGGCCCCAGGAGTGGGGTTCCTACGCCCGCGACGATGAAGTCCCAGGAGTAACTCTGGCCAAGGATGGAGATCGACAGGAGCCTGGTGCCGTAGGAGAGGATGGGGGTTCCGTTGGCGGCCGTCAGGAAAGCGGCCGGGTCTGGTGTCTGGTTGCGGTCCTCTCTGGATGCTGGGAAGACCGATTTAAAGGCTCCTGTGTCGACCAGCATCATCCTGCCGGAGACGGTGTCGCGGACGTAAAAACCTACTGTTTTTGAGGCCCTGGGTTCTTCGGCTGCCATGGCGGCCTGTCCTGCTGGCCGCCGCCACCCCCGTTTTTTGAACGGGTGAACGAGCAGGGCGGCAGGCAGTTTCGGGCGCCCTTTCCAACCACTTGTGTAGCGACAGAAGCCCGGGACCTCCATCTGCTGTGGTTCGGTGGACGTCTGTTGGCGATGGCGTTGACGGGCTGCTCTCCACGCCCTCTTCAGGCTGGACGGAGCTGACCGGCTGTGTGGCCGGTTTTAGCCGCTGTGAAGCCTTGACGGAGTCTGTGAGGTGTTGCGCCGTCTCTATGAGGTCCTCGACAGGCATGGTGTAGGGGTGAGCGATCTGGTTGCGTGACCTCCGGGAGGAGTTGGCGAAGGTAGATTTCCGTGTGAAGCTTATCTCCTGCCGCTTCTTTGTGCCACCCAAGTCTGGTAGTGACAGGAGATCTACGACCATGCCCCAAGCGTCTCTTGAATTGAGGTCGTGGCGTGGATTTATGGCAAGGTCGATAGCACGGGCGGCCCGCCGGCGATGGGCAGGGAGCAAGCTTCGAGGAGGAACTTTTTTGTGGTGCTGTATGTGAGGGTGTGTTTCGGTACTCGCGAGATGAGTTTTCTGTACACGTCCTCCGGAAGGGCGTTGAGCACTGTGTCGGCCTGTAGGATTTCGTCCGTGAGGTCCGCGATTCTGGAAGTGGCTCTCCACCCTGCGCAGCCACATCGATGGGTTCTGCATAAACGGGCGCAGCTTTACGGTGAGGGCGCCCGCGATTGTGTTGCCCGCCGCCGTGTGTTCGGGCGCTGGTGTGGAGTTGCGGAGGGCCTCGGCGCGGGGCGGGCGCGGCTGTGATGGGAGGTAGGTAAACCTCCGAGTCCGCTGGGTCCGTATTTAACTGCATGAAGGAGGGGATATCCGCGTCCATGCTCGCTCCTTTGACCCTTACTGGAGTGGGGTACTCTTCGCCAGTACGCACTTGCACCGGTGGTTCCGCTTAGTGACGCTGGTGGGGTACGCCGACGAGAGTCAGCACGCTCAAACGCTGGTTACAGCGCGTGTTTAGGCCGCTAAGAGCGTTTTGGAGAAATCCTGGAGCCAAGACTGAGTCGCCGTGTGAGTCCGCTAATGGCTCCGGATACTCCGGGGTCACCACTGTAAGGTGTCAAAGAAACGAGCAGGTAAAAGTTACTGCTACTTTATTACAGATCCAGGCAGCTTATATTGCGGCCGACTGACGCCGGGCCGCGAGAGACAATGGAATTGACTGTGACCTGAGGTCGAAACAATAAACAATAATATGCAGTGAACGAGTACAAATTACAATACAAAACATACAGAGCTACAATATGGATACAGTCTTGATGCCTGTGAATGAAGAAACATGTGATACACAATGTGTGACATCCGTATAAATACCATAAAGTAAAAATGATTAAAATGCGTGACCTGGCACGTTTTAGGCGTGACTAATTGAGCTTGAAGAAAATGGGAAGTCACCAAAGAAAACAAGCTCAGCGGAGACTTAATTAATGGCGCCGCCGAAACACTATCCTGGCGCCGATGTGGTGACTTTACACATCCACCCCTAAACGCCTTTTTATTTGTTCGTCACTACCAAAGGGCAAAGATATTTTAGAAAAAGAAAGCAGTAGCTCGGAGGCTGATATTATAGACGATCCTGAAAATAAAATGATCATAATAAGTGAAGCAAGACTTGATGAATTACTTGAATCACAAACCCTAATTGTGAATGTAAAGTAATTCCCAGGATCCATTTGGCAAGGGATGGATTCTGAGACACTAATAAAAAGTGTAGGCAACTATGATACCCTAGAGTAATACCTTGCAGCAAGATCAGACAGGGGACCAGGAACCTAAAATTTATAAGAATGTGTCTTAGGCACATAAATAATCAATTAATATTCTTATTTATAATCATTTTGCATTTATTAATACCCAAAAATAAAAATTAAAACCATAGAATTAATTGTAACACAGTCTTTGAAGTCCCTTTTACTTTTTTTATGTAACTAAAACTTTGAAGGCCCGTTTCTCAAAACATAAGTTTTTCGCCTTTAAAATGCATCTCCTACCTTAGTATTGGACCAGTCTAAATTAAATTTTAAATATAACATGGAGAAACATGGTAGATTAAAACAAAGCCTGGGATTTTTAATATTTTGAGTTTCTGATTTTTGGCAATTTTTTTCTGTAATTTTTCTGGGAAAATTTCATAAAAAAATTCATATCTCGAAAAATAATTGAAAAATCAAAATCCCTGGATTTGTATCGAAGGTCCATATGTGTTTTATACGTGGTTCAAATCTCATCCCTTAAAACCAAAAAGCAAAGGAGGAGATGCATTTTGAAAATGGCCATTTTTGGTCGAAAAATGCTCTGGCGTCACAAAACCTAAGGTCACTGAACAAAAATTTTTTCCCCAGAAGTTCCACACAATATCCTTTAACAAACCCCCTATATATCAACAACCTGTCGTTAAAAAAGTCGGAAACCGGCCGATCCCCTTAATACCTTCTCGTCTGCCAAGGATAGTTTTTAAAGAGCTATCATCTTAACATTCTATGAACACAAACTTAAGATACCAAACTCCACATAACACATACGAGTGACAGTAGGCCAATTCAGACTTGAAGCATTCACCTATGTTCATTTTGTCACTAATAATAAAAGCTTCTCCGCAATTAGCGCCAGGAGATGTCAGGGCGGCGCGCCGTTGCAAAGGCAAAGCCTCAACAGAACCGAATTCGTTGAAGCGTCGTCGTCGAGCGTCGAGCGCTTCTTCCCAGTTCCCAGTTCGGACACCCTAGTTCAGTTTAGTCCCTATCGAGTGGCAACTTTAGATTTCAGTCTTGTCATCAGCCACACTCAAGACAGAAGCCCGTCAGCCATGGCTGAGGTACCGACGACAAGTGAAACAATTGAAGAAGATGCGACAGAGCTTCAGTTCCCTAAAGGTAGGCGAATATCACGCGGACGAGTCCTAGGCTAAGCTCAGTATCTTACTCCAAAGCGAGTCGGTAAAATTGTTATAAGTTGCCAATATAAAATGATACCACGTAACCTAGGTGTGTTTTACTGGTTACAATTTTGCCACATTAGCAATAGAGGGGGGTGGGGGACAGGTATTGTCTTACCTTATAAGTCGTACTTTGATGAGGGGGTCTTTTCAAAAATGTAGGTTACAATTTCATATGGCGTATCGTCAACGTGTAAACTAATACGAGCGAGAGCGAGCGAGTGTAGGAGAGCCAAGCTTGGTGGCGGAGGCCTCGGCTCGGTTTCGATGAGAAGCTGTTTCAGCTGTGTCAGCCAGGCTCTGCACACTACCCACCGGACACTACGAGTTTCCGGTAGAATGTACAGTAAGGGTCGCAAATTAATTGGGGGAAAGGGGAGGGGGGTTGGAAACCCCCGTCCAAGTTAGGACGCTGTGGCCGAGGTTAAGTTTGGTAAAAGTAAGGCTATTTCTAAATATTAACTCTGCACGCCCTTTGACCTTGGCCATTGATATTTCCTGTGCTTTTAGTGCTGCTGATGAAGGAGAAGAAGTGGGGTCATTTTTCGGAAGACTCGGCCAGCCATTTTTGCATGAAAAACCATTTTGGGTTTTTCATGCAAAAGTGGCTAGGAAATGATAGGGCACTAAAAGAACCTAGGAGGTATTTCTAAGTATTATTAGCTCTGCGCTGGTTTTTACCTTTGAAACTGGTTTTTCTACACTTTTAGGGCTGCTGATAATGGAGGTGAATTTGTTTATTGTAGGCTAACTGTTATTTGCCCCTTAACTCTACCCAACAGTAAAGGGGGACTGTAGGAATTCGGGGTTGTTCCAACACGATATATAAACCGTCGGTCCTTTACATTAGGAATTACTTTCAGGCGTAGATTGGAAATGGTCGTTAAACTCTTGAGCAAGGTGGTTAGGCAGTAAGTACCGCCAGGTAGGCGGGGATACCCGCCTGCCCGGATGTAAACATCTCAGTTTGGTTTCGGCCTTCATGCGTTGCTGACATGTCTTCGTTCTCTCTGCCTGACTGTCGTTAAGCTCTTATTATCCTGGTGGGATCTTTCTGTATTTTTATTTATATATACGTGTGTTTGATATTTATCAATACGAACCCACGATTTGTAATAACCTTGCATAGGCCGTCGTTCCCTGGGCTGTGTCTTGGGTTTGACGGCCAAGGACGTTATTGGAGAAGCGCAACTGAGTGATAATGCTTCTCTTCCAGCAGCTCTTTACGTAAATACTGAAGGCGCCCCTGTACATTCAGCGATATAGTTTGGGACATAATATCTTCACCCCCCTACATTCATCAGGACGTAAGAGTTCGTTCCCTTCTTGGGCTTCCACCCTCTATGTATAAGGGGCATCACTAATTTCTTCCTACTTAGCCTATGCTGAGTGTTGCTCGCTGCCTGCACTTGGAGAACTGGGGGCCGGGTGTGAGGTTGCGGCCGTTGTCAATAAGCTCCGCTTCCACGGCGCCCTTGGTGGCCTCCCCTCCGTCCTTTTTTCTCTTCCCGTAGGTTCTTCCTTCTCCCCTTTAGTAGATCTCTCTCCTTCGCCCTCTTCGCTCGCTCGTCGGGCGAAGACCAGGGGCAGGGAGCAATCGGGTGACCTCGTCTAGAGTACCTCCTCCCGCTGCGTAGGGCAATTCCCCTTGTAGCGAGAGGAGTCTCCCTCTACTAATCATCTTTGCTTTTCTTTCACGTTGACAGTGAGCATCGCAGACACAGCAGTAGTTGACTGGATATATCAAAGGATATCTCGCATGAAGCAGTCCCAACATTCAGGCTGCTCTTCCTGGTCTCCTGCCGCAGCCACCCTGATCGTTCCTGTCGCTGCTGGTGACTTTTATGTTACATTTCTGTCCATTGCAGTAGCTCCTGCCTTCCAAACCACAAACATAGCTCCTGCATCGGCTGTCCTGATCATGCCCACTACTTCTCCTAGTGGTCGTGCCTGGGACCGCTTCTGTTGTGTTCCTGCCAGCTGCCCTGGAGGTTACGATGTCTGCCATCCTGTAGAAGATTTCGGCGTGAAGGGGAAGGAAGTCGCCTTGTGGAAGTGACGTTCCTGGCCGTTGCAATAGCTCCTGCCTTCCGAACCACTAACGTAGCTCCTGCATCGGCTGTCCTGATCGTGCCCACTACTTCTCCTAGTGGTCATGCCCGGGGCCGCTTCTGTTGTGTTTCTGCCAGCTGCCCCAGGGATTACGATGTCCGCCATCCTGTAGAAGATGTCAGCATGAAGATGAAGGAAGCCGCCCTGTTGAAGTGATGCTCCTGCCTTCCGAACCGCTGCCGTAGCTCCTGCATGGGCTGTCCTGACTATGCCTGCTGCTTCTCCTGGTGGTGGTGTTCTTGGCCGCGTCCGTTGTATTCCTGCCGGACTGCCCTGGAGGTTACGATGTTTTGTGTCCACCATCCTGTAGAAGATGTTGGAGTGGAGGTGAAGGAAGGAAGGCTGCTTCTTCCCCTTGATGCCCTTGAACGTGTAGGGACTGCCTCCTTCTGAGGAGGCAGTGGGTCTGTCGTTGGCTCTTCCCGACCTTTGGGTTAGGAAACCGATTCGCATAGCCCTGGGTTTTGTGTTTCGGAAGCCGCGGGCGCACAGACCTCAGTTTGTGATCCCGTTCCCAGTCCTAGAGGTTCCGTCTCTAAGACAGGGGCTGCTTCGGGTGCTCGTTCACAAGCTGCTCCCAGTGCTCGAGATTCTATGGAATATCGAGTATCCCGATCTGGTCTGGAGAGATTTTCCTTGGCCCAGTTCGGGAGCAGTGCAAGAGAAAGGGCCGAGGCACCCAGGTGTCTCGGCTCCTCTTCCTGCCAGCACCGCAAGTGCTCCCCGAGTGCTTGCCAGTGCTTGGTCGGGTTCCCAGCCTAGTGTCTTGATCCTGTCAGTTCGAACATCAGAAGAAGCAGGGAAGAGATTCCCTTCTGGAGTCCTGCGGGACTTCTAAGGGACGGACTCTCTTCCGGGAGACAAGTTTCTCTCGTTGGCTCTTCCCGCCAACCGACTCACATTCTCCTGTGGGATCTTGCATTTCGGGGCTCAAAAGAGCGCAGCCTCAGGCCACGCCCTCGTTGCCAGTCTTGGAAGTCTGCATCTAAGACTGGTCCTGTGCTAGGCCCTTTTGATCTATTAGGAAACAAAGCAGCCGCTCCCGATTTTTGGAAGTCTTGTGGGTAGCTCGAATTCTATGAATCACGAGCGCTCTCCTGACGGGAGGCACAGGACGAGAGAAAGTGCTGAGGCACCCAGTTGTCTGGTTGCCGGGACACCCAGGTGTCTGGGTGCCGAGACGCCCGGGTGTCTGGGTGCCGAGACGCCAGGTGTCTTGATACTGCCTGCCAGCTGCTTCGGTTGCTCGGCCGGGCTTCATTCTTTTGTCTTGAACTTTAGGGCGAGCATGCAAGATAGCAGACACAGAATTCCCCTTTGAACCTTCTTCTCGAGGGGCCTCGGCCTCAAAGGAGTTTAGAGTTCGGGAAACTAGCAATTGTTCACAGCAGACGAGTCCGGCCTGCCCAGTTACAATTGTGTTCGCGCAATCGGCTCGGCTCATCCCCCGGTCGTGCTTACGAGACTGGCTCGGCTTGGCTCGCCGCTTCCCGCCTGCCTCCCAGTCTGCTGCATACCAACCAGCTGGATCGCATTCGCGTGATTGGCTTGGCCCTACTCGGTTTTTTCCAATTCGGGTTCTCGGCTATGTTCGAGTGAACTTTTTGCTCTTCCCAGGAAAGCGCTTTGCCACGGCACAAGCGCTCTTCTTCCTCCGTGTGACAGTAATCTCCTTTGGTTGATTATCGCTCACGGTCCGCCTCTCCTGCTTATCTTCTGGCAGGACAGGTAGGGATACTCTTTCTCCTCTTGGTTGTTCCGAGGGGCGCGAGACGGACAGAGAGAGCTCCGACGAAATTTTCTTCGGGGTTCGGCTGCCTGGCGTGCTTTGGGTATCGGTCCCCCCCGATTCTCTCATATTATAACCAGGTAACTGAGGAGGGTTTCATGGGATCTGTCAAGGTCTCCCTCCAAGGGGAGAGTTACAGGAGTTTCACACATCGGAAACAGCGAGGGTCTTCCTCTTCAAGTTGCGATCGCCCCCTTGTTTTTGGAGAACTTTGCGCCGACGAATCAGTGCAAGGATCCCCAGGACAGGACCGTGGCTCCCCCAATGAATAACCTTCATCACTCGCAACCCTTGCAGTTCCCGAGGGGCCGAGAGTGTCAGGGACTGCCGCGGTCCTGGCTTCCGAGAGCGTTCTCGACCTGATGAATTCTTTTCTTCGCAGGAGTTAATTCAGGTCGAGACACAAGCTTCCACCCCTGCCTCGACAGAATATGAATTCTTCTTGCCTCGAAGGGCCTTGCCGACTGCAATTTTTTGGGCAGTTCTGGTGCTAAGAAGAAGGACTTTGTCCCAATTCGGATCTCTGGTTTCGTAAGTCCCGAGTTGGCTCGACCCTTAGGAACGAACCTTTTCTTGGTTCTGCCTTTCTCTTTCAGAGATTTGCCAGATACCCCGGTAATCAAGGTTTGCACCAGGGCACTGACTTGTCCTTTGGACAATGGCCAAGAACTTTGGGTCTTAGTCATCTCAACTCGACCTTGAGTTCAAGCCAGCCCCCTCAACTCCTTAGCTAAGAAGTCCTAGGCTTCAGAAGAAGATTGCAACTGCTGATGCCTGGACGAAATGATACTTATCGAGTCTCTGGAACTGGCAGCGACATTGCCGAGACCTGGGAATGGATTCCTTCAGGAGAAGTATCTATTTCCCTTAGGTCTCGGCAATTCTTTCCATCGAACTTCCATCCCGCCACCTCTCCCGTGCTCCCGATTCGGGAAATGCCAGCCCGGCTAGAGCTAATTGCCTCGGTACCCTGTCATCTTGCAGAAGCTTCCCCATGGTGGAGAATGGAAGTCTGCTTCCTTTCCTCTGTTCTTTCCTCTTCGATGTGTGAGGGAAGAGTTAAGCTAATGCTTGATTGAAGGAACCTTCGAATATGCTTGCATATTCCCCTCACATCTTGTGGCTACTTACGGATTCACAGTTTGAGGAATAGGCGCACGCTGGTAAGACCTTGTCTTGAATTTGTGTGACCGAGACGATTAGTACCTTCTCATCACCGTCCTGGGCTCAGGGCAGCCTTTTGGCCGTCCAAGAATTCAGGATGGGTTTTGCGGCACTCACTGGTTTCGTTGAACAACAAAACCACAGTAGTGGCATTTGTCGACAAACAAGAGGCAATCGTTTTTTCCTCCTGTTTCATCTCGACATTTGCAGGTACTCAAGTGTTGTTCTGTTGCACACTCGACAGCTCAATTAACCAGATGCATTCCTGGTGGGGATGTATTGGTAGGCAAGCCTGGCCTCGGGTTTGAGTGATCGGGACGGAACATGCTGCTCACTCTTTCTTCACAAAGATTCGTGCAGAGACTGCTCGACTGAGAAATCCCTACCGTCCTTCTGTTGCCTCCATGCACACAAGTCAGTAGTTTTTTTTCTTGCTCCTTCATACCAGACCAGGGGCCGCTGTCTTTTTGGTGAAAACTCGATATCGACGTTTTTTTCCTCTGTATTTGTCCGTTTCGCTAGGGGTTCACAAACATTGCGCACCCCGAGTTACAGATAAATACTTGAAGACTTACCCTTTATCCGACCTGATTGCCGAGGCATCGAGAAGAATTCCGCTTGACCCAACCTCCTGTAGCAGCTACACAAGAAGCGGATATTGAGGCAGTACATCCCTGTGTGTTCAGGACTGGGAGACTTTCCAGCTTTCCTTACAAGCACAGGCTTTCTCGCCGAGCGGCAACGGATATAGCTGGATATCCCATGAAGTCCTCTGCAACACTGTCCCAGGAACTGGATCCGTCTTCATTGGTGGTGTCGTTGTTGGAACTTCTTCTCGGGTCAGAGTTGCTTGTCAAGTCTTGAGTTCCTTGTCTTCTCCGCCGAGGGTTGCTTCTCTCCCTTTCATTTGTGAAGAACATAGGCCCTTGCGACCTAGTCTTCTATCTGAAGTAGCCTTCGTCTTCTCAGTCGAGAGTTAGCTACGGACGAGAAGCTTCTTCAGTCGTGCTCTCCCAGGGAACTGTTTCCTGGGTGGCATGCGACTCTCGTTTAGGGTTCCTGTCCGTGCTCTGCACACACCCTACGAGAGTCGTCGGATAGAGGTATGCCCTCTTAGGACCATCTGTCATCTTACCCTGGCCTTGGCGTAGAAGATGGAAAAACAGGGATGGGGATTATACCTCGACTCCTTCTCGGATGTCGTAGGTGGACTCCAAATCCATTGGCATCAACTGTCGGGTTCGAGTCCTTCTTGTTCCCCTACTCCTTGGACTTTGTGTCGATGATCCAGATCATTCATTACTTTGTCCCATTGGGAGCTGTGGTACTTTCCAAAGGCTCGACATTCCTAACCTGGATGTTGTCAACGTTTTCGCTAGTACTGTCTCTCCCAAGGAAGAAGTGTCTAAGGACATATCTTCCTCCTGACGTCGTGAAGCGATCAAAGGAGGTACTTGGCAGCTGACGACGACGATACCGGTACCTTTCACTCGAGAGCTCACGAAGTCGATGGCTTGGTCCATCCCTGGCATTCCGGAAGTTTCTGTCGGTCTGGAACAGCAAGACGTGGTCTCTTAGACCACACTCTCGTCTTCTTCCTTCGGACTTGCCCACAGGCCCTTGGAACCCTTTTTCCTTGGCTCTGTGGTGGCTGCTCAACAAGTTGTGTTGTCTTACCCGGTTCCTTCAAGAGGACGAGTAGCATCTCGCCTAAGGTGTTGGTTCTGCCAGTGAGAAAGATTCCGAGAGTGACTGGCCTCTCTTCCTCCTCCTTCCCCGTCCTCCAACTTCTCCTTAGGGATGAGAATAGGACTCAAACCAATAGCTGCTGGAACTGGCACTAATGCAGTAAGACTATACATCGAGCACCCGTTCTATTTTTCTTATAGAATCATAGAAGCAATTCCGCTCCTTCCTCTAGCAAGGGGAGGAAGGAGAGACTGGCAATAAGGGAACCCTATCTCGGCTTTTCCTTACTGCCTCCGACTCTAGATCCTCCCAGCCTATTTCGTAAGAGTTACATTTCCTCACTCATGCGAAAAGGTCCAGTATCTGACATTTGATCTTGCAGTTCCTACACTCCGATCAATATGTCAGAGGCATGGTACTCCTCCTCGCTCTTTCGACCAGGAGGAGTAACCCAGGTGTGTAGAACTCCAGTCAGTTCAGGAGACTCACTCAGATTCCTCCCTCCAACCAGTGAGTCTTCCTAATGTAAAGGACCGAGGGTTTGTATATTGTGTCGGAACAAATAATTTTTAAAGTAAATTGTATTTTTCCTAACTATACAAACCCGAGGTCCTTTACACTTTATGCCCACCTCTTGCCACCCCTCAATCTGAACCTGGACCGAAAGGCAAACTGGAATGTTTACATCCTGGCAGGCGGGTATCCCCGCCTACCTGGAGGTAGTTACTGCCTAACCACCTTGCTCAACAGTTTAATGGCCGTTTCCAGCCCACGCCTGAAAGTAATTCCTAATGTAAAGGACCTCAGGTTTGTATAGTTAGGAAAAATACAATTTACTTTAAAAATTGTTATTTTTTATAATAAAGTTTTATATAAGTAAGTTACCAAGTAATTACATAGCTATTGGTTCCCTAACCTACAACAGCTTAAAAGTTCAAAATTCGCACGGTGGCACTACTATCGTTAGTGTGTAGGTGACAAGGTCCCGCCTGCCGTCCGGGACTCGAGGAAACAACCCAGTGGAGAGCTCAATTTGTTTTCTGCTGGCTTCCGGTCAACATCAGAAGTTTTCACGTAGCTGCTTCTTTCGCTTTTCACCTTTTTCTTTACGACTTTGATGAAGTATTCAGAATTTGTTGCTTTGTGGCTTGCTATCATTGTTGAATTTTGTTGAGTTAACTTTAGGCATTAATTTAGTTAACGATGTCAGATTCAGTTCATCTAGTATTAGCTTTTTTGTTCTGGGGTTGTAGAACTAGGCTAACTAAGCTTTCATACAATTCTCATACAAAATGGGCTAAATGTAGGGGCAAGAATGTAAGGATAATAGTAGTGTCAGGATTGGGAGGATAAGAAATGGAAAACCTTGAAATCTCATCTATAGAAATTAGAAAGAGATAAGAAGAGGAAAGCAGCCATTAGGGCTGAAAATAGGGCCAATGCAAATTCCAGTCCTATGGATAATGTAGGGGATGCTAGAACTACCACTCCTCCAATCCCTCCTTCTTCTATCCTAAGTCCTCCTACTTTACCATCTACTCCTGTTCCAGATTTCCATGACTCTGCTCTTAGTGCCATTGCCAGCCTCAAATCAAGGTTCGATCAGAAATTTAGTGTATTATCTAGTACTGTTATGGAAATGGGGTCAGCTATTAAATCTCTAATAAAAAAAAATGTAAGTATTGACAGTGCAGTGAGAAGTGAGAGTGCTGTGAATATTGATGAGGCGGCTGTCCGTCCCACCAGTGCTCTTAGACGAAGGTTACTGTCCCGTTCCCCCATACCAGGGAGAAGACATACCGGAGGTCCAAAGGAGGGTGGCGGGGTTTGTCCACAGGCAGTTGCCCCCTCTGTCAAGCCTGTTATGCGCTCCCAGGCTTTGACTAAACGCCACTGGAAAGGCATTCCTGTGCATCAACTTTCTTCAGATTCAGAATCTTCCAGTCTGCACAAGCAGCTCCCATGTCGCTACTCTATTTCTTCATGCCCGCTCAAGAGACATGCAGGTCTTGGCGACACGTCTCCCCTGGCTGTCAAGAGGTATGGGGAGACTAGCCCACAACCTTCCTGCAGTTTTCAAGTCCACCCTGATTCTCCTGCTCATCATTGTCACTTGTTCAGAGACAGTCCTGAGCGCTATAAGCGCCCGACTTCTTCCGAACACCAAGCACCCACCTACTTGCGGCAGACTTCCGCTGATGAGCGCCCGGCACCCACCGTCTCGCGCCAGAATACCGCCGATGAGCCCCCGGTGCCCTCTGTCTCGCTCCAGACTTCCGTTCTAGAGCACCCAGCGCCAACTCCCAAGCTTCGGATGCCAACAGCTGAACTCCCAGCTTCTGCTTCTGGAGGCCATGCACCTTCTGTAATTCTGTCTTCCTAATCGGTTCAGGAAGATTCTTTAACCCCACTCAAGCGCCAGTTGACCGAGTTTATGGGTTTTTTGAAGAAATCCTCTTCTGCTCCAGAGTCCAAGGATAGATCATTGTCTCCTATCTCTTCAGAGGAGGAAGACATTGTTCAGGATATGGTTCCCTCTTCTGCTTACTCGTCTTATCTGCGTTTCCTCCTGGGTAATTTCTCTGATTTCTTCATGCCTGCTTCACCTACTTCTCCAGCTTCTACTACCTTCCTCATGACAAAGCATTCGTCAGAAGGTACCAGGTTACCCAAGCTAGTTCTTTCCTCCTCGAAGAAGGCTCTCATAGAAGTTCATGTCTGGCTGGCCGCTAAGAGAGAAGAGGGTAAAGCGACATTTATTTTTCTGCCCATCAAATTGTTGAAGATGAGGTACTCTTACTATATCACCGGGGAAGCTCCTTCCTCAGGAGTTTCTGCCTCCTCCCAAGGGGACTTCTGTCTGATTGATTCAACTCGTAGAACAACCTTTTCATCGGCCAAGATAATGTTTTCCTCAGCTGAACTGGATCACCTTATCAAGAGTATTTTTCAGGTGTTTGAGATATTTAGTTTCCTCGATTGGGCCATATCCTGAACAATCTCTTCCTCCTCTGAAGAGATAGGAGAATGATCTATCCTTGGACTCTGGAGTAGAAGAGGATTTCTTCAAAAAACCCATAAACTCGGTCAACTAGCGCTTGAGTGGGGTTAAAGAATCTTCCTGAACCGATTAGGAAGACAGAATAACAGAAGAAGGTGCATGGCCTCCAGAAGCAGAAGCTGGGAGTTCAGCTGTTGGCGTCGGAAGCTTGGGAGTTGGCGCTGGGCGCTCTAGAGCGGAAGTCTGGAGCGAGACAGAGGGCACGGGGGCTCATCGGCGGTATTCTGGCGCGAGACGGTGGGTGCCGGGCGCTCATCAGCGGAAGTCTGCCACAAGTAGGTGGGTGCTTGGTGTTCGGAAGAAGTCGGGCGCTTATAGCGCCAGGACTGTCTCTGAACAAGTGACAATGATGAGCAGGAGAATCAGGGTGGACTTGAAAACTGCAGGAAGGTTGTGGGCTAGTCTCCCATACCTCTTGACAGCCAGGGAGACGTGTCACCAAGACCTGCATGTCTCTTGAGCGGGCGTGAAGAAATAGAGTAGCGACATGGGAGCTGCTTGTGCAGACTGGAAGATTCTGAATCTGAAGAAAGTTGATGCACAGGAACGCCTTTCCAGTGGCGTTTAGTCAAAGCCTGGGAGCGCATAACAGGCTTGACAGAGGGGGCAACTGCCTGTGGACAAACCCCGCCACCCTCCTTTGGACCTCCGGTATGTCTTCTCCCTGGTACGGGAGAACGGGACAGTAACCTTCGTCTAAGAGCACTGGTGGGACGGACAGCCGCCTCATCAATATTCACAGCACTCTCACTTCTCACTGCACTGTCAATACTTACATTTTTTTTTATTAGAGATTTAATAGCTGACCCCATTTCCATAACAGTACTAGATAATACACTAAATTTCTGATCGAACCTTGATTTGAGGCTGGCAATGGCACTAAGAGCAGAGTCATGGAAATCTGGAACAGGAGTAGATGGTAAAGTAGGAGGACTTAGGATAGAAGAAGGAGGGATTGGAGGAGTGGTAGTTCTAGCATCCCCTACATTATCCATAGGACTGGAATTTGCATTGGCCCTATTTTCAGCCCTAATGGCTGCTTTCCTCTTCTTATCTCTTTCTAATTTCTATAGATGAGATTTCAAGGTTTTCCATTTCTTATCCTCCCAATCCTTACTACATTCTTGCCCCCTACATTTAGCCCATTTTGTATGAGAATTGTATGAAAGCTTAGTTAGCCTAGTTCTACAACCCCCAGAACAAAAGCGAATACTAGATGAACTGGAATCTGACATCGTTAACTAAATTAATGCCTAAAGTTAACTTGAACAAAATTCAACAATGATAGCAAGCCACAAAGCAACAAATTCTGAATACTTCATCAAAGTCGTGTAAAGAAAAAGGTGAAAAGCGAAGAAGCAGCTACGTGAAAACTTCTGATGTTGACCAGAAGCCAGCAGAAAACAAATTGAGCTCTCCACTGGGTTGTTTCCTCGAGTCCCGGACGGCAGGCGGGACCTTGTCACCTACACACTAACGATAGTAGTGCCACCGCGCGAATTTTGAACTTTTAAGCTGTTGTAGGTTAGGGAACCAATAGCTATGTAATTACTTGGTAACTTACTTATATAAAACTTTATTATAAAAAATAACAATTTTTAAAGTAAATTGTATTTTTCCTAACTATACAAACCTGAGGTCCTTTACATTAGGAATTACTTTCAGGCGTGGGCTGGAAACGGCCGTTAAACTCTTGAGCAAGGTAGTTAGGCAGTAACTACCTCCAGGTAGGCGGGGATACCTGCCTGCCCGGATGTAAACATTCCAGTTTGCCTTTCGGTCCAGGTTCAGATTGAGGGGGCACATCGTCAGGGAGTTGTCGGCCATTCATTTAGGCCTGAAGCACTTTGTAGAATTAGTAACAGGCAGGACCATGGTGGTTTATTCGGACAACACCACGGCTCTCTCATACATCAGGAAACAGGGCGGGACCCACTTGTTCTCCCTGTGAGAGGCAGCGAAAGAGCTTCTCCTTTGGGTGGACCAGAATTGGGTCAGGATCACTACAAGATTCATCCAAAGGAGAATGAATGTCCCGGCAGATGAACTAAGTCAATGGGCGACAAGTCCTATCAACAGAATGGACGCTGAATTTGACAATCTGCGACAGCCTCTGGAAGTTGTGGGGCAGACCGACAGTAGATCTATTTGCCACATCGAGGAATTACCATCTTCCTGTATATTGCTCGCCAGTTCCGGACCCACAGGCATGGGCGACGGATGCCATGCTAGTAAACTGGGCGAACTGGAACCTTTACGCCTTTCCTCCCATTCAGCATGGTGAGAGCAGTTCTTAACAAGTTCCAGTCTCATGACAATGTGTCTATGACACTGATAGCTCCCTTCTGACCGCTGAAGGAATGGTTCCCAGACCTTCTAAAGCTACTTGTGGACTTTCCAAGGTTTCTGCTCAAAGTCCACATCTTCTCAAACAGCCCCACCTCTGGAAATTTCACCAAGACCTATTTGCTCTAAGTCTGACAGGATTCAGACTATCCAGGGACTTGTCAGAGCAAAGGGGTTTTCAAAGCAAGTTGCGGAAGTTATTACCAGATGTAGATGGCAGTCTACCAGCAGAGTCTACCAGGCCAAGTGGGCCATGTTCTGCAAGTGGTGCAGAGACAGTGATGTCTCGTCTGCAAAGACCACCGTAGCTCAAATAGCATACTTCTTTTCTCAAGGAACACTAAGAGGCTCTCTTCATCGACTATTAGAGGCTACAGATTGATGTTGGGGTCACTTTTAAAACACAGGGGAATAGACTTAGGTTCTAATCAAGACCTTGGTGATCTAATTAGGTCTTTTGGGACTACTAAGCAGCCACGAGATGTATCTGTTTCATGGAATTTCGACGTGGTACTGAAATGGTTAACAAGCCCTGCTCATGAGCCTCTCTGTTCATGCCTCTTAAGAATTTAACAAAGAAGATGCTTTTGTTAGTAGCCTTGGCTGCAGCTAAATAAGTGTGTGAGCTGCAGGCAACTGACAAATGCGTTGGTTTTTCCTAAAGAGATGCTGTCTGCTCCTTTTTACTTGGCTTCCTAGCTAAGAACGAGTCTCTCTAATCCCTGGCCATGCTTGTTCTCCATTAAAAACCTTATGGATATTCTACGACCAGAAGAGGAGGAAAGATTCCTGTGTCCAGTAAGGGCTTTGAGGTATTATCTAGACAGAACAAAAAAGATCAGAGGCCCTGGCAGGTGTTCCGTGAGAAACCCGTCTAAGCCCATGTCAGAGAATGCATTGTCATTCTTTCCTAGAAGCCTTATTTTAGAGGCACACTCTCAAATACAAGAGGATGCTCTGCCTTCTATTAAGGTGAGGGCACACGAGGTTAGGGCTGTTGCCATGTCTTATGCCTTTAGACATACTATGTCACTCTCGGCTATCCTCCAGTCCACATACTGGAAATGCAACTCCATTTTTGCCTCACACTATCTAAAAGAAATAGAGACGACATTTAAGAATTGCAGTAACTCGGGTCCATCATTGGTGGCTGGCACGGTATTGGGGTAAGAAGCATAAGAAGCACCCTGTATCCGTAACTTCTTCACCTTGAATTTTGGGTGTAGAGTTCTTATGGGAAGGGTGTGGTAGTGGTATAATAGTTTTTTAATTTTTATGGTGGTTGGTGTAGGTAACATTTTTTTACTTGGCCCTTTTTAATTTGATACTGTGCCCAGGGCAAGGGCAGATTTTCTCTTTGTTGCTTTTGGGTGTTCGGAAGACTCCTTCACTCAAAAGCTCCCTCTGTAAAGTAAGGACTTATCTCAGCTTTTCTGCTATGTCACTATAGGTCAGGATGAGCACCAACCAAAAAGGCAGTAATCTCCGGCTGTAGTTCTCTTACTAGGTAAGGATACAACAAGCATTTTACCAATGGTAACAGATTTTATGTTTCAGACTCATCTTCATATCTGACTGTTTTTGCAACAGAATAGGTCCATTTATCCCATCCTTTATTAATGTGGGATTCAGGTTTGTAATTACTTGGTAAGTTACATATATGAAAATGGTATTTTCAAAATGAAATTAAGTATTGCAATACACCCCCTGAACACCTGAATTAGCCCTGGTTACCCACCACCCCGAACTATCCCCGTAACTTTTTATCCAATAATTTGGTAATTAATTGTCAGCGTTACCAACGCTTACAGGAAATCTTGTCAAGATGAGTTCCCTGAAGTACCGTTGGCAACACTGCTGCAAGTTCCAGCTGCGCGAGGCCGGGTTCCCCAATTGCTTTTTGTTCGCCTTGCTGCATGGATGTTTCCTGCTTCAGGCGAATTTTCGGTTATTAGCCCGACCCCAATATACTGACCTTTTGATTTTGGATTACGACTTGGACCGGAATTTTCACCCTTTCTCCTGGATTGATTGGTTGCTTGGCTTTGGATTTTCTCTCCTGTCTGACTCTGGCTCGTTTTTGGATTCGCGATGGGTAAATTAGATAAGAAGACGACTTCCTTGGATAGCACAACGGCTACAACTTCGGCAACCGACACCGCAACGGCTGGAGATGCTGCAACTCACCGATCGTGCACATCTTGCAAACGGAGGATGAGTACCCTCAAACACGACAGATATTCAGTTTGTATAACTTGTAGGAAGGTACAATGTAGCTTAACACTGAGATGTGACGAATGCAAATCATGGTCAAAGGAGCAGATGGAAGTTTATGTTAAGCATAGAAAGTCCTTAGCGTCTAAGAGCAAACATAGGGAACCAGCTGCAGATACTCAGAACTTAGATAAGGAGGCTATAGAGACGTAGTTATTTAGGAAACTAGAAGATAAATTATCAGCTAGTATGACAAATTTATTTGCTAGCTTTATGACTAAATTATCAGTATTTAAAGAACAGAATATAGACAATAGGGAAACAGAAACTAACCATTCTTTTTCAGCTCCCCTGCCTGTTCCAGAATCAGCCCTAACGGGTGCCGGGGGTCATGGAGAACCACAAACCTCAAAGGTAGTATCTGCCAGCCACCCCCCCCCACCTCGGAGCAGGCAGTGTTAGTAGCAGATTCCCCCTTTCTTCAGATAACGTAAGTCCAGAGGTGAATCTAGATTTAGGTTTGACACAGACAGATAGGGATAGTGAGGTAGCAAAAAGTGTAGGGGAGAAGTTGAAGTTGCAGCCTTTTTCGGGATCAGGTGTAACTAAGGCTCCGGAATCTCTTTTAGATCCAACAACGGTCCTGTTTCCGGCTGCAGTCTCTTTGCAACAAAATGTTGCTAAATTGGTTGAGGAAGATGCAGATGCAGTCGTAAGTCTTCCAGGTTCGGGAAGGTCGGAGGATTTCCCTTCCTCTTCTAGAGTTCCTTTTCCTTCGGGGGACAGATTCTCCTTGGCTGGCGATGATACATTTGATAGGACATTAAATTTAGCAGAATATAATGCTAATTTACTTGGGCTGTCTAAAGGGTATAGGTTATTGGTAAGACAGTGTTTCAATTTAGGTTTTTCTGATATCCACGACCATGTAATAAAGAATTTCCCAGAATTCACGAATGATGTATTGCAGGACTATCAGGGAGGATAGGAATCTGTATATTTTCTTTCTCTAAAATCTATGGCCTCCTCTGTAACCCCAGTTTTCTCCCTAGCCTCTAAGGCTTCCAAACCACCTTCCACTACTCTTTCTCAGCCTTCGTTTTCTAGCCACCTTTCGGGGAACTTTCCGGGTGCTTCAGTAGCTCATCCGGCATCTCTGCCTCTAGTGGGTTTGTCTTTCGTACCATCTATGGCGAATCCTGTACCATCGCAGGCTTCTAACATTGTTTCTGCGGCAGCTGGCGGTGCGCTTGCCACAGCCCTTAATCCTGCGGTTCCGATAGTTTCCGCTATTCCTCCGGTACCTAACATGTCTAGTATTTCGTCTTCTTTTTCCTTCGGGTTCGGTACCTTGTAATCTTCCCTTCGAAAACCTTTTGAGTTTGGAACCAATGGTTACATTCTCTACTTGCCCAACATCGTCGACAGGAGCTCCGGTAGTAACTCCGAGTGTGGTTTCTTCTTCCTTTCTTCCTCCTTTGGTTCCCCCCTTTTCAAATTTTCCGACAGTTTCGTCTGTCCTTCCGGCTAAGGTGGGCCTTGTAGGTTCGGGTTTGATTTTGGGTAATCAGGTTCCTTTTCCCTCGTCTTCTCTAAGTACAGGACCTTCTGTTCCAGACCCCCAGTCTCATGCGACCCTACTACATCTGGGTTTGCATGGTGCGGGTGTTGCGGTCTCTCCGCTCTCAGGAGTGGGCGTTGTCCGTCCAGGTGTGACTGACCCAGGTGTTCTGTCATCATCTTTAGCGGGTGCGGGTTTTGCGCAACCTATTTCGACAAATCCCAGGGACTTTCGGAACGATTCGTTGGGTGTCCGTATTGCGCACCCAGGGGTGTTCGGTTCCGGATCATCAGATACTACGTTTGTTAGGGGTCAGCCTGCCTCATTTCCGGTTTCGGCTCAGTCAGACTATTTCAACAAAGACTGTTCCTGCTAAGAAGAGGATCAGGTACCGGAGGCTAGTCTTCCTTCGGCCAGTGAGTCCGAATTTAGAAGGATGTTGGACTTTATTCAATCGCTGTATCCGCAGTCTAAGGCTCAGGAGGAGCCGATACAGCAAAACCAAGCAATGTTCGAGTCGCTTTATGCAACTAAACTGATGGTAACACAACCACCAAAGAATCTGGTCTGGTTTGGCAGGGTCAAGCAGGCTTTGAGAGAGGCTGACAATAGGTTAGCAGTAGTAGTAGGATTGGGCAAGCAGGATTCAGCTTTGCTTCCTATTCGGAAGGGCTTCTATCGGGTTGCGGGTAACCCGTCTGCAGGTGTTAGGGGGCTGCTAAACGAATCGGTAGAGGCACTCCTATCTCAGGTTCCATCATCGAACCGTCTCGTATCTATCTCGGCCAGGAAAGCCAGTATATTAGAAGACACCTTCTGCAATCATTCGGAGGCGCTTTCACATACTATGTGGATGTTATCCGGTCTGATGGGATTCCTCAAACAGGACGGTTATTCTCCATCTGACCCAACACTCTTCGACAACCTCATCACGTCAGTGTCCATGGGACTTGCACACCAGGCTAACGTCTCCGCAGGATGCACTACCTTTTTAGGGAAGAAGAGGAGGGACTTCTACCTCAATCATCTGCCACCTCATTTTCCAGACATCCACAAGAGGGCACTGCTGAGGGCTCCGTTGGCGCTCAGCAGCGGTCTGTTCAGAGAGGAAGATGTGTCGGCTATGATCAACCTCGTTTTGTCTACATCGGCTATGGAATCACAACAGGCAATGATCAGGGTTGCAGCTCAGACTGCTAGTTCTCCAAGGGGAGGCTAGAATGTCCTCTCCTTCAAAGCGCTCTTGCTCTAAGTCGCCGGGAGGTTCTCCTAAAAGAGTATGATTTGTTGCCAAACCTTCTAGTTCGGGCCAGGATCTGAAACCTTCCAGTCGCAAGAAGGTTTTTCGGAGATAGGAGACATTCCCTTCGCTTGCACCAGTAGGAGGTTGCTGGGACATCTGGCAGGATTGGGGCGTGGAGAGTTGGGTAGTGGAGGTCTTGAGGAGGGGTTACAGAGTCCCTTTTCACTCTCGTCCCCCGCTATCCAACACACCAGTACATCTTCCCAGTTACTCCCCTTCTTCCATCAGGGGGATTAGCTTTGGCGGCAGAGATTCAAGCCCTTTTAGAGAAGGGAGCCTTAGAGCCCACTCCTCCTTCTCCAGGGCTCTACAGCCGGATCTTCGTGGCCCCCAAAGCAGGAGGATCTTGGAGACCGATCATAGACCTCTCAGGTCTCAACAAGTTTGTAACCTCAACGAAGTTTCATATGGAAACTTCCCAGTCGGTGCTGTGGTCGGTTTGGAGGGAAGACTGGATGATTTCAGTGGACTTCAAGGACGCTTATCTCGAGATTCCAATTCATCAGGAATCTCGGAAGTTCCTTCGTTTCTCGGGTCCAACTGGAACATTCCAGTTCAAAGTCCTCTGCTTCAGTCTGACCACAGCACCTCAGGTATTCACGAGGGTGATGTCTCCTGTCTCGGACATCATGCATCGTCGGGGCTTCCGAATGAGAAGATACCTCGACGACTGGTTGATTCAAGCTTCGTCGAAAGACGAGGCTCTGCAGGGGAGGGATTTTCTATTGAACTTATGCCAGGAGTTAGGCATAAGAATCAATTTAGACAAGAGTTCTCTTTTTCCAACTCAAGTAAAGATGTACCTGGGAAATGACGATTAAGACACGCCATTTGAGGGCTTTCCCGACAGAGGAGCGAATTCTAGCAATTTTAAACCAACTGGAAACTTTTATGTCAAGCAAAGTGCAACCTATGAGCTTATGGAAAAGCCTGCTGGGCCGGATGGCCTCCCTATCCCTTCTTGTTCCAGGGTCTCGTCTCCGGATGCGTTCTCTGCAGAGGTGTCTCAGGAATCACTGGGACTTTCGGGAAGAAAACACGCTAATAGTCTGGGACGATTCTTGCCTGAAGGATCTTTGGTGGTGGTCAGAAGAACATCATTTGACCACCGGTGTAAGGTTAGACTCCCCCCTTCCAGACGTACATCTGTACACAGATGCCTCGGATCAGGGTTGGGGTGCAACCCTGGAGGAATCTCAGGCCCAGGTCCTTTGGAGGAATCTGGATCAGGAGGAGTCCATAAATTACTGAGAATTAACCCTTTAACGCCGAAGCCCTATTTACAAAAACGTCTCCCTTATGCCGGCCACCTCGTGAGTTAGCGCAAGCGAAAAAAAGTTTTTTCAAAAATCACAGCACGCTTTAGTTTTTAAGATTAAGAGTTCATTTTTGGCTCATTTTTTTGTCATTGCCTGAAGTTTAGTATGCAACCATCAGAAATGAAAAAATATCATTATCATTTATAAATATTGGAATATATGACAAAAAAAAAACTCGTATATAATTGTATACAAATCGCAGTAAGCAAAAACGGTTAAAGCTAATGACTTAATTTTTTTAGTTGTATTGTACACTAAATTGCAATGATTTTGGTATAAAACAAATTTTAAAACGATCAAAGCAACACAGAGAAAATATTATCACAAAATGATGCATGAACCACAAAGAACACGCTAATGGATTTAAAATTTTTTTTTTTTTTTTTTCAAAAATTCACCATAAATCGAAATATTGTGCTAGAGACCTCCCGTTTGTTGAAAAATGAAGCTAATTGATTGAATATTACTAGACTGTAAGTGTTTTAGCTACAATTACAGTTTTTCACCATTTCGGTCGAAAGTTAAAGTTGACCGAAAGTCGAATTTTTTCTATTTATCGTGATTTATATGAAAATATTTCAAAACTGATAAAAGCTACAACCATGAGTTATTTTTTGTTGTATTGTAAATGAAATTGCGCACATTTTCATATATAAAACTTTATGTAACGACTAATATAAAATGGTGCAAATATTACTTACAACGACGAAAGAATTTCTGAGATGTTCGCTGAGTTACAGCACAGCAGACGTAAGGAAAATGTTTTTTTCAAAAATTCACGATAAATCGAAATATTGTGCAAGAGACTTCCAATTTATTGCAAAATGAAGGTAAATGATTGAATATTACTAGAATGTAAGAGTTTTAGCTTACAATTGCATTTTTTTACCATTTCGGTCGCCAGTTAAAGTTGACTGAAGGTTGAAATTTTGGCAGTTATCGTGATTTATGTGAAAATATTTCAAAACTGATAAAAGCTACAACCATGAGCTAATTTCTGTTGTATTCTACATGAAATTGCGCACATTTTCATATATAAAAGTTTATGTAACGACTAATGTAAACGATGCAAACATTACGACAACATGACGAAAGAATTTCTGAGATGTTCGCCGAGTTATCACACAAAGACGTAAGGAAAAAATTTGTTTTTTCAGAAATTCACCATAAATTGAAATATTGTGCTAGAGACTTCCAGTTTGTTGCAAAATGAAGGTACATGATTGAATATTACTAGAATGTAAGAGTTTTAGCTTATAATTGCGTTTTTGACCATTTCGGTCGACAAAGTTAAAGTTGACCAAGGTTGAAATTTTGGCAGTTATCGTGATTTATATGAAAATATTTCAAAACTGATAAAAGCTACAACCATGAGTTATTTTCTGTTGTATTCTACATGAAATTGCGCATATTTCCATATATAAAACTTTATGTAACGACTAATATAAAATAGTGCAAACATTACGACAACGTGATTTAAAGAATTTCTGGCGCCGGATCTTTTGGAAAAAGTTTTTTCAAAAATTCACCATAAATTGAAATATTGTGCTAGAGACTTCCAATTGGTTGCAAAATGAAGGTAAATGATTGAATATTACTAGAATGTAAGAGTTTTAGCTTACAATTGCGTTTTTTGACCATTTCTTCGGTTTCGAGTCAAAGTTGACCAAGGTTGAAATTTTGGCAGTTATCGTGATTTATATGAAAATATTTCAAAACTGATAAAAGCTACAATCATGGGTTGTATGTTGTTGTATTTTACATGAAATTGCGCACATTTTCATATATAAAACTTTATGTAACGGCTAATATAGAACAGTGCAAAAATTACGACAAAATGACGAAAGAATTTCTGAAATTTTCGCCAAGTTACAATGCTGGCGTAAGAAAAGTTTTTTTTCAAAAATTCACCATAAATCGAAATATTGTGCTAGAGACTTCCAATTTGTTGCAAAATGAAGGTACATGATTGAATATTACTAGAATGTAAGCGACTTTAGCTTAGAAATTGCGATTTTTTTGAACCATTTGGTCGAAGTCAAAGTTGACCAAAGGTGTAAATTTTTTGTAGTCAACGCTTGCTACGCCCACTCGGCATTCAACAGACAATTTTAGTCAACGTTTGCTACGTCCAACAGGCGTTTAAGGGTTAAGAGCAGTCGAAGAGGCGCTGAATCACTTTGCAGAACAAGTAAACAACAAGACCGTAGCGTTGTTCTGCGACAACGTTACAGCAGTATCTTATCTCAAAAAGAAGGGGGGAACGAGATCACGGGTGCTGAACGATGTAGCACAGAGAGTTCTCCGTTGGTGCGAAGAACACACAGTTTCGCTCATTCCCCAGTTCGTGTCGGGAAAGCTCAACGTCTTGGTGGACGCTCTGAGTCGATCTCAGGAAATTCTCGGAGGAGAATGGACATTAGTGCAGGACGAGGTGCAACTGCTGCTCAAGAAATGGCCAGCGACGGTAGATCTTTTCGCCACCAGGATGAACCATCACCTTCCAGTTTACTTCTCCCCGGTAGCCAACCCCATTTCTTGCGGGACAGACGCAATGTTGCACTCATGGGACAATTTACAGGTCTATGCTTTTCCTCCCTTCGGGATGATACAGGAAGTGTTAGCAAACCTCAGAATCTGCAAAAACACTCAGATGACATTGATCTGCCCATTATGGCCCCAGAGACCTTGGTTTCCAAACCTCCTGGACCTGTTAACAGAAGTTCCGGTATTCCTCCCATAGAGGAGAGATTTACTCAAACAGCCGCACTTCCACCGGAACCTCCGCGTGCTGAAGCTAGCTGCGTGGAGACTATCCAGCGAGCGGCCCGTCATGCGGGACTCTCTAAAGCAGTGGCTAAACAACTGTCTCTCTGCCTAAGGAATTCAACCAGGAAGTTATACCAGGCCAAGTGGGCAATGTATCACGTATGGTGCCGGAAACAAGGACATTCTATTTCGCGCCCAACGGTTGCAAAAGTAGCAGACTTCTTGCTATTTTTAAGAATAGACAAGAAACTTTCCTTCTCAACAATTGCTGGGTACAGGTCAATGCTAAGCAGTGCGTTCCGTTTTCATCTTCCGGAACTTTCATCCAGTAAGATTCTCCATGACCTGTTGAAGTCTTTTAAAATAGAGCGCCCAACTCTTCCGCTTCGGGCCCCCTCGTGGGATTTAGCGGTTGTATTGAATGTCCTAAAGTCGGCAGCCTTCGAACCTTTAGAGTCTTTGCCCCTAAGGCAATTAACTAAGAAAGTCCTCTTTCTAATTGCGTTGGCTACGGCCAAGAGGGTCGGAGAGATTCAGGCGATATCCAGGACAGTCTCCATCTCGGGAAACGATATTTTTCTTTCATATTTACCAGAGTTCGTGGCAAAGTCTAAATCGGAAATGAATCCGTTACCTAGAGCATTCAAAGTCACATCCTTAGAAGACTGTAGGTTGCGACGCTGCTGAAATGTTGTTATGCCCAGTGAGGGCTTTAAAAGCCTACCTGTCTCGGACCGAGAAACTTTTGCCTCGCCCGAGAACGTTATTCGTCTCTCCTAAATGCCCTTCACGTTCGATCTCTAAGAACGCAATCAGTTTCTTTCTGCGGGAAGTTATTTAACAAGCGTCAGAGGACTCTTCTTCTTCTTTGGAACCTTCAACTTCGTCTGCCCATCCGAAGGCACATAGCATTAGAGGAATGGCGACATCGTCGGCCTTCCTTAAGAATTATTCGGTGTCGACAATCCTAGAAGCGGCCACTTGGGAATCAGTGTCGGTCTTTACAACCTTTTACCTCAGAGACATCCAATTTTCGTCGGGGAAGGGTTACTCGCTCGGTCCGTTTGTGGCAGCCAACACGATATTGTAGGTAGGATAAGATCGGGGTGGAGGGAAGTTAGGTTAGGTTTCAAGATAGGCTAGGAATCGGGAATTCTGAATTGATCAGGAGCTATAGGTAAACATTAGGTAGGTTATTAGCACAGTGTAAATAGACTGAGCCAGATTGATAGGATTTTCTTCAACCTCCCCCCCTCTTCTGTACAGGTGTCGGCTGCATCATACTGCGAAGACTGAAGAGACTGCACATTCAGCTTTTCCTCCATACATGCGAGGCTACAATAGCCACATGGGAGGTTTGTCGTACCCCTCCATACATGAGAGTGCTTTGATTAGCCACATGGGAGGTTCATCATCCCCTCCATACATGAGAGTGCTTTGATTAGCCACACAGGAGGTCGTTGTTCTCTGCTACGCATGAGAGGCTTTGATTAGCCACATGGTAGATTAGTTTTGCCACTCTCTATCCATGAGGAGGTTTGAATACCATCAGAGGTAGCTCGACTCAGACAGTACCGAGACTCGGGACTGACGCCGAGGGTACTCTCTCTCTCTCTCCAGGCATTCTCTCCTGCCAAGTGGATAACCAGGTGAGAATACTTGCATATAGGCAAAGTAGGTGAATAATGAGTTCCTGCTGTCCCGTTTGGCAGGTCGGGCTGAAATTAGATTGATCCCACCTCCATGAAATTTTGTTAATTGGGCTAATTCAGGTGTTCAGGGGGTGTATTGCAATATGAAGTTTTCATAATAATAAAACTAATATTGTCATACCTACCTGAACACCTGAATGATTCCCCTCCTCCTCCTCCCCACTTCAATTTGATTAGTGATAAGCAATTGGGGAACCCGGCCTCGCGTGTTTGTGACTTGCAGCAGTGTTGCCAACGGTACTTGACAAGATTTCCTGTAAGCGTTGGTAACGCTGACAGTAAATTACCCAATCATTGGGTAAAAAGTTATGGGGATAGTTCAGGCTGGTGGGTAACCGGGGCTAATTCAGGTGTTCAGGTAGGTATTACAATATTAGTTTTATTATGAAAACTTCATTTCATATTTACTTACCAAGTAATTACAGATCAGAGCCCTCCCTCCTCCCCTCTGATGGACAATTAAGCACAAGAGAAGTGATTTTCTCTCCTGTTAGAGGGCGGGGTTGTTACCTACACTTAAAATAAATGAATTGCTGCCCCGAATTTCAAATTTTTAACTGCCGATCGAGTAGAAAGTATAACTATGTAATTACTTGGTAAGTATATATGAAACTTAATTTTATTATGAAAACACCATTTTAACAATTGAGTTGGGAGCATAGATAGAGCTACACCAGGGATTTCATGGTTCTCTGATGTTTTTCTTTACTTTAATATCCTTCAGCAGTCAGGGTAATCTAGCTGGGTGCTGTACTGCTCTGGTCAACCTTTTCATTAGACCAGTAGGAGGTTATAGGAATTACAACACCCCCTGATTGCGAGCACAACTGGGAGCATAACATTTTGGGATGATGTTCTACTCCCGTCAGATCATGGGGATGACCTCCCCCCTAATGAGTAAGTCCTATATAAAAGACAGTGGTTTGTATTTCCATAGTAACTGCCCCTACTCTGTCCCTGTGGCTGAAGGAATAGTGGCTAGTGTGGGTTGTTGAGTAATGTGTATTCCCCTGCTCACCCCCCTTGACTAGTTAGTAACTACCGTTTTACTAAGTTCAGTGACCGATTCCAGCTGGCATTGAAGGATACTCCAGTATAAAAGTCTGGTTTGTATACATAGGAAAAATACAAGTTACTTTTAACATTTATTGTGCAAAATTAAACAAATTTGTTAAAAAACAAGTTTCCCATAAAATGATTCAGCCTCAGTTTGAGAGTCCCGGGGTACTTTTATTGTGAGTTTTACTGGATCAGCACCGCTATGGAATAAAATATTTTTTGAGAAAAGTCAGTTATTTGGTGCTAACATATAATTTGGTAAAGGAAATTTTATGTATTACTGTACTTACTGCAGTTGATAAGATTTTTTTCAGGCAGCAGTAGTACAAAATAATTTTTGAAATTTGTTCATTCTTAGGTAATGAAATGTGTTTAAAGAGTTCCCATTACCATATTGCAGGTATGGATGCCTTTTCTAATGCAAGAGTCGAGATTGGCAGTTTGCTGGATGATGATCAGATAATATGTGGTCATTGTAAATCTCTTACAAAGGAACCATATATTCAGTGTGCACAATGCCAAGATTTGAAAGAGATGCCAACCATTATTTGTGTTCCATGTTTTGCTAAAGGAGTTGAGTTTAGTTCACATAAAAATAACCATAAGTACATAATCATTAAAAATGACTTCAGCGTTTTCAGTTCAGGTTGGCAAGCTAAAGAGGAACTTAGGTTAATTAATTCTGTAATTGAATGTGGTTTTGGAAATTGGGTAGATATTAGTAACAGGATGCAAAGAAAATCGCCAGAAGAGTGTCGTGAGCATTATTTGAAGTTCTATGTAGAAGATCCCCATCCGGAGTTCCCACTTTTAGAAGAGCAGAATGAGAACATTGTGTATCCACAACCAATAACTTACAAGGGAGGTAGTGATGATCCACCAAGACCAATACCAGGGACAGCATTTTTTCGTGATATGGCAGGATATAATGCTGCAAGGAGTGATTTTGAGGTTGAATTTGACCATAATGCAGAATTGGAGATTCAAGATTTAGACTTGAAGCTCTTCGAAGATGATGCAAAACCTTCGCTGGGGATAGAATTGCAAATGTGTTTGTTAGATAAGTATCGTAGAAAACTTGGTGAAAGATTTCAAAGGAAGAAACTCATTAGAGATCATGGCCTCATTGCAATGAGCAAGTCAACTTATCATTTGAATCGGTACAAGCCTTATTTGAAAGCAGCTTTTGCAGATTCTCTTCCAAGATTTTACAATCTTTTAGACTTCATGGAAATGGACCTGTTGCTAGAAGGCTTAAAGTGTGAGATGGAATTGAAAAGGCATATTGTTGAACTCTTGGAGTATAGATTTAATGGTATTAAAAAACAAAATGGTATCATGACATACGAAACCTTGAAGAAAAGAAGGGAAGTTAATATGAAAGAACGTCGGAATCTTGTCATTGCCCACAGTGTTGGTGATAAAACTGTTTGGGATGTCGTATCCCATAAAAATGTCACTTCATTTGGATTGACTATTCCAAGTTCATCCAGGAGAGTTAGTGTTCCCCTTAATATTATAGGCATGCCTGGTTATGACAGTCTTAGTGATAGAGAAAAAGAAATTGCCTCAGAAACACGTCTTTTACCTGAGGATTTCATACGATTTAAAGGCATATTTATTGATGAATGTAGACGAAATAATGGATTACGCTTGGCACAGGCACGAACTCTCCTCAAAATAGATGTTAATAAAATCAGGAAAATATATGATCACCTTATGTCTTTTGGATTTATTCATGCTCCTAAACGGAAATAGTCTTGTTTTGCATACATTTTAGTGCATAGCTATTATGTTAGTTTTATGTTAATTAACTTTAGATATGTTAAATAATTGTGGCCTTTTTCCTGTGTTAGAAATGTGTAATTTGATTATATGTTACATTTTTTCATCCTACACTAGGAAATGCATAATACAGCTCAGTGCTTACAGGCACTATGTAGATCAAAGATTAACTTTGTCAACAAATGTATATTTTGTTGTTCTGTATGTAGAAATCAAGTGACTTATATGGTAGGGATCACAGAACATACTCTTATAGGTAATTTGTGTGTTATTAGGTGACAGAGATGGAGTGTTATGTTTATCTTCCATAAAGAACTCAGGCTGAAGAATACTCCTACACGAAAGGGATGATTTATATTTCTGTATGAACAAAAAACCTTTAAAAATAGAGTTTTTTTGCTCATACGGAAATATAAATCATCCCCTTTGTGTAGGGGTATTCTTCAGCCTGAGCTCTTTATTGGTTGTTGAAACTTAGTAATAAGGTAATTAATTGGTGGTTAAGGAGGTAAGTGGGTGAATAGCCTTGGGTGAATATCCTTACTCAGATGCCATTCCCAGTAGCTTTCTTTTTTAGTATTGACATTCTGACTATACTAGGTGAGTTGAAACAACCCTTTACTTTGGTTTATGTCTGCTGATGGTTGTAAGTTTTTTAAAAATAAATATGAAAAAAAACAAGCCTAAGGCATTGTGAGGGAAAGAATGGATGTGTGGACACGTCATGTCTCCTCTGATTTTTGATGTCCCACACAGATTCTATGCTTCATGAAGAAGTAGGATTTGCAGCCCTATTTCCTCCAACAGGATGTTTTTAGAGTGGCCATCCTTACAGTGAGAAAGGTTTGATAGGAAGATGAAAAAGGATGAGAAGCATTCGCTGACTTCCTCATGGTCAAATAATCCCCTGATGACATGATCAAATCCATCTAGTTCTTTCTCCTTGCCCCTCCTGTAAGTCTCCGTGCTCCTTCTACATTACTACCACCTGCACACTGACTTATTCATAATGTGTTCCAGGTATGTTACCTTTGATTGCATCCCTTGGGGAAATGTGGCCTTCCCTTAACATTCTAGGAAGTTTGTCCTTCACCACTTTTTCCAACCACTTAGCTTCAGCCAAGACTGAAGAGGCTCCTGCATCCGCTAATGAGTCTGATCCTCCTGAGGCACTTGGACCTCTTATTGGAATTGTCATGACATCTACAATGACAACTATAGCAACACACCTGCCTTGACCATTCGTGCATTAAAGGTGAGCAAGAAGTGAGCCAGGGACAAGGGGAAGAAGTGCAAGCTCTGTCCTTCTACCGTCTCTTCCTCATTGGTAAACTATTTTTTTGTCCTCCTCCTTGTCTTCTTCATCGTTCTCCTGTAGGAGAAAAAAGCTTAAGCTGACTTGACTTCTCATAAGAAGTCCTGTAGAACTAGAGGTGAGTGCCCTTCCCAAGCTCTGGGAATTGACAGGTGGTAAACCATCCACTACAGATGCAACTGACACAGGTCTTATGAAGCACGCTTTGTACCGTGGGTTGTTCTGTCTTGGGACAAGAGAACTGCTCCTCTATCTTCCATGTATGTTTCACAGAGAATGTTTGCATGCAAAAGATCTCCACTTTATGATGCTTATGGGTACTGGGATTATCTGTTTGCCTGCAGTCATGCTGCTCCTTGGCCTATCTGTGGTTCACCACTTGCCCTAGGGTTGCATTCACATGATAGCGCATGTGCCTAAACCCATGCCCTTTAATACAGTACTCTGTTGCAACTCATCTGTCACTGTAAAATTAAGTTTTATTTAAGCAACTTACCCAGTAATTACATTGCTGTAGTTTTAACTCAACGGCAGCTTGAATTTTCGAAATTCGCAGCAATACTCTACTTCTTCCGTCCAAGTTGGTGACTAGGCCCCTCCCACTCTCTGGGAAGGAGAGGAACAACTCTCGAAAAGCGCATCAATTTGTTTATGCGGTCCTAGAGTTCACACAGTTGTAGAAATGCAGCTTGGTTTTTGGAATTCCTCCTGTTAGCTCCCCGTTTCGGTGAACTATTCTGAATTGATTGCCTTCGGCGCTAATTTTTTGTTGTTTAACTGCTGATTTTGACTTGTGTCTGATTTTGATTATTGTTTAAGAATTCTTCGTGACTTGTGTTGAATAGCTTTTTCTCTTAGCGAGATTTGCCGATTGGTTATTTAATAGCTTGGTAGTTCGTTACGAGAATCAATGTTAGGCTGTTTTTCCTTAGTGTTCTCATGGAAGATTTTCTCGGTTTTTTTGTAACCTTTGTAACTTATTGTCTAGTTTTTGATTATGTCAGACTCTAGCTCATCCAGTTTTCGGTATTGCAGCCTTTACCAGGTTGACGCTCATACCATTTGTTCTTGCAAAAGTCAGGTCAGTTCAATTATGTGTAACAAGTGTGTAGGTTGGGATGAGAAGGTGTGGAAGAGCTTAACTTCTCATCTTTTTAAGCTAGAAAGAGAGAAAAAGAGGAAAGCGGCCGCTAGAGCTGATAGTAAAGGTTTAGGTAATAGCTCAATTCCCAAACCAGTGAGTATTGATGTACCCATTGTTACCTCTCCTGTTTCTAATGTGTCTTTTGCACCAAGCCCTCCCGCTCCTCCCTCACCTGGCTCCCTTGCTCCCGGACTGGGTTGCTTTGCCAGTCTAGAGAGCAAGTTTGACCAAAAGTTTGGTCTAATGGTAAGTACAGTGACACAACTGGGTGAATCAGTGCATTTCTTGATAAATAAATTCAGTGATAAAAGTGCCAGTGAAGCGATTGTGGAGGTGGCCACCTGTCCCGACGACTCTCCTAGGCAAAGGTCACTGCCAGACCCCTAAACCTGGGAGGAGGTATACTGGAGTCCCAAGGGAGGTTGGTGGGATCTGTACACGGATAGTCACCCCCTCGGTCGGGCCTGTTGTGTCCCAGGCTGTGACAGAAGGCTGTTGGAGAGACGTCTCAGATGTCCACCATCTCTCCTTGAGCCCAGGAACACCCAGCCCAGATTCAAGGCACCAGTGGTGTTTCTTGAAGAAGTCTCTCCCCTTAAAGAGGCATTCTTCTGGTTTGGAGCAATCCCCCATCCCCTGCAAAAGGCCTAAAGAGCCTCTCCAGAGCCCCCAAGCATCTTGCAGCTTCTGGGATAGCCCCAAGCGGCTACCTTCAGCTCAACTGTCTCCTGACCGCCAGTATCTGGTGCCCAGGCGCCCTTCATTGTTGTCGAAGCGTCCAATGATGCCCTAGCGCCCAAGCATCGTTTGGCTCCCAAACTTCTGTTATCCCATGAGAGCCCATCAGCTGGGCGCCGAGTTCCAGCTGTCCACTCCAACTCCGGCTATGTGCTTGACGCCAATTCTCTCTCATCAAGTTTCTTCAGTTGCAGATGAGGAGTTAGATCCTTCTCTAGAACCAGTCCAGCGCCAGCTGAATAGTATTTTAGATCTTTTGAAGAAACCTCTTCCATCGAAGACTCCCTTGGACCCTTTGGCTCTGCAGTTGTCATCGGAAGAATAGGAGTCATACAGGATTCATCTCTGTCAGTATGTGTTGCCCTCCTGAAGTTTTTTCTTGTGGCATTTTTAGACTACTTCTCGCATGCAGCTCCTCAGTCAACCTTTTTGATGAATAACCCATCTGAATGCTCCTGATTCCCAAAGATGGTTCTATCTTTGTCGGCTAGGAAGCCTCTGGAAGATGTGGATCTTTGGCTTTTGGAGAAGAGGATCCTCTTTCTGCATTCCCCCTTCGCTGTCTAAGAGGTGCTATCACTCCTTGGGAGTGGCTGCTTCCTCCCAGGGGGACTTCTCTGCACTGATAGATTCCGCACACAATTCTGCATTTGATGCAGCTAAAGTGATTTTTCCAGGAGGGGAATTGATAACTTGTTGAAGAATCTCTTTAAGACTTTGAAAGTGCTAAGTTTCCTTGACTGGTCAGTTGGAGCTTTAGCAAAAAAGATACAGGACTTTTCCCCACTCTGAAGATTGTTCTTCGGACTGGCTCACTGTTTTCTACTGCATAGACAGCTATTAGAGATGCTTCCGAGGAATTGGCCTCCATTTTTGCCATGGGAATTTAAAGAAAAGAGAGCTCTGGTGTTCATTCACCTCCAAGAGTTTTACTGACTCTCAGAGGTCAGCTCTCCTTTTCTCCCCCACCCCTTAATCGCCATCACTTTTCTCACAAGCATTGGTGAATGAAATTACTCTTGAACTCCAGAAGAAATCAACCCAGGACAATTTGGCCCAATCCACTAGACGCCCTAGGGATTGGTCCACTTCTTCATTCAAATCGACTTCACCTCTTCAGAGGCAGCCCTTTCGAGGAGGAAGACAGGGATCTCAGTCTAGACCTCAGACTAGTGTCCGTTTCTCCTCCCAAGCCATTAAGAAATCTTCAAAGCCTGCATCAGGCTCCAACTGTTTTGGGAAAGTTGGAGCACCAAAGGGGTGGAACCATGGATTGTAGAAGTACTGAAGGAAGGGTACTCAATTCCTTTCAAAAAGAGGCCTCCCCTAGTCAGCACGCTGATGACATTGACTGCTCACTCTGCAGGATCAGAGCAGTTTTTAGCCGTCAGAGGAGGTCTCATCGCTTCTCAAGGGAGAGGCAGTAGAAGTAGTAGTAGAGGACATCACGTCGATGGGGTTCTACAATCGGCTGTTTGAGGTCCCCAAATCAATTAGAGGATGGAGACTGGTTCTCAGTGCTAACTCCCTGAATGTTTCATCGAGAAAAGATTCAAGATGGAAACAGATCAGTCCGTTCTTGCGTCCATCCGTCAGGGGGATTGGATGATCTCCCTAAATATGCAAGACGCTTATTTTCACACCGCGATTCATCCAGCTTCAAGAAAGTTTTTGAGGTTTGTGTACCAAAACAAAGTATTGCAATTGAAAGCATTGTGCTTCTGCCTGTCGACAGCCCCACAGGTCTTCACAAGTTCTTGCCCCCCTGGCAAAGTGGCTGCACTTGATAGGTATCAATATCCTTTTGTGGTTTTCAGATTTTCTAGCCCTTCTGGGGGACTATCCGAGACTCCTTCCCACCACAGTCATACCCTGAACTTACGCAAGGTTAGGTTCCAGAACCCCTCGGGCAGGGTTAATTTTCATGTAAGTTTGGCACGGTCTCTAAAAATGCTAATAAATGCTTATTTCTAAAGTTTAAACACTAAATATGACCCTAATCATGCTCCCAAATTATTAAGTTAACTTTTAAATGAAATTAAAGACCGAATTTCATTTAAAAGTTAGTTTGATACGTTACCTTAAAAAAAGAAATAAATGGTTGACATAAAAATAGAGTTGGAAAAGAATTTCTCTCTCTCTCCCCTTCCAACCGATCTATTTTTAGAAGTCTTCCCAACCTCTTTTTAATAACTTCTTTATTCTACTTCTCTTTCTCTTTGTTCTGCAATGCTTTTTCATGAACAAACAAGTGTTTTTTATTTTGACTAATACAACTCTTAGTTATTATGTCTCAATGTTTTAGAACATATTTGCCACACTAGCACATTTACTTTTCATAGACAGTACAGGTAAAATTAGATCAATTTAAACTATCTGCTGTACAGGTAAAGACGTACAGAGAAATAATAAGTTGTAAAAATGTGTGAGTGCTGACTAGAGAGAGAGAGAGAGAGAGAGAGAGAGAGAGAGAGAGAGGTTGCCCTTACTTAAAGAGTGAAATTATTTGTCAATTATTACGGAGACAGAGAATAACACGAGAGAGAGAGAGAGAGAGAGAGAGAGAGATGTCGTTATTGAAATATCAAGATAAATTATTTATGAATTATCATGGAGATAGAGAGAATAACAAGAGAGAGAGAGAAGTTTTCTTACGTTAGATATCAAAAGGTGGAAATTCAGTATTAAACTAACTTTTAAATGAAATTAAAGTTACTGTAATTTCATTTAAAAGTTAGCTTAATACATTACCTTAAAAAAAGAAATAAATGATTAATGTAAGAATATAGGAGTGTGTGAAGATTAGTATCATATTTCTCGCTACCCCCATTCCACCGATCTATTTTTAGAAGTCTTCTCAACCTCGTTTTTAGAAACTTCTTTATTCTCTCTCTTCCTCTTTGTTCTGAAATGTTCTATGTCTTTTGTTTTAGAACGGCGCATTTACCATTTGTAAACAGTACAGGTAAAATTAGATCAATTTAAAATTATCTACTGTACAGTTAAAGACATACAGAGAAACAGTAATACATAGGTTGGGTAACTATGAACAAGAGAGAGAGAGAGAGAGAGAGAGAGATAACAGTTGTCCTTACTTAAGAAAGTGAAATTTCTTATGAATTATTACAGACAGAAGAAGAGAGAGAGAGAGGATTACAAGAAACATTTGACCACTGATCAGCAACACTCCCCCTTCTTGTCATGTTAAATGACATGTCTGACAGCTTTTGCCTTCGAGCTTCTTACAAAAGATGAGGGGAAGAATTTGTTTGTTTAAAATAATATGAATTTTGTAATTATAGTTATAATATTATTATTATTATTATTTAATCTTATTAATATTTGAAAATTAGTACTTACTATTAGGTAAAACATTTATTTATCGTACAAAACAAATAAACATACCTGTAACCATGTACCATAAAAATTCTCTCATCTCAGTAAAAGAGAGAGAGAGAGAGAGAGAAATTATTACTTTTAATATTGAATGTTATTTAATTTACACATAAAAGCTTGAAAACTTATAAATTACATAAAAAATTAAACATAACACTTTTGCTGGGTTTCTCAGTGTTCGCAAATGTTCACAAGTCTGTGAAAAACTTGTGTATGACCATTAGTTAGGTTCCAATGAAAAATTCGTGTGCCTGTGAAATCGCGCAGCTTGAATCACGCAAGTTAGGGGTATTACTGTATTCCAGAGCTGCTCAGACAGCTTCATTTCAGGTTGCATCAAAACGTATCTACTCTGGCCCCGACAGGGATTTGACTGTCATCAAACTCTTTCGATCAAAATGATTTTCCAAGGCTTGTGGCACAAGCTATTTCCAGTAGCAGACAACAGTCCCTAATAAAGTCTATCAAGCAAAGTGGTCCATCTTTAGACTTTGGTGCAGAAGACATAACATCTCGTCTTCTAAGACGTCTTTGACACAGCTGGCAGACCTCCTCATGTATTTAAGGTCCTCCAGAGGCCTCTCTTTCTCTAACATTAGAGGTTATAGATCTATGCTTACCTCATTATTTTGTCACAGAGGCCTGGACCTTACCTCAAACCAAGACATCTCGAACCTCATTAAATCCTTTGACTCACCCAGACCTAAAACAGAACCAACAGTTTCTTGCAGTCTTAACGTAGTCTTAAATTGATCTCAGGACCTTGTTTTGAACCCCTTCGCTCAACCTCCCTCAGGGTCTTAACCAGGAAGACGCTGTTTCTTATGGCACTAGCAACAGCTAAGACGGTTAGCAAACTCCACTCCTTGGACAAAAGGGTGAGTTTCTCCCAGGATGACGCAGTTTGCCATCTAACTTTGGGTTTTCTTGCCAAAAACGAAATACCCTCAAAACCCTGGCCCCACTACTTTACAGTAAAGAACTTGATGGAGATTTTAGGCTCAGAGGAAGAGAAAGGAGCTCTTTGTCCTGTGAGAGCTCTCAGATATTATCTTCACAGGACTGAGGAGATCAGAGGCCAGGCAAGCAATTTATGGTGTTCAGTAAAGAATCCTTCCAGACCTCTCTCTAAGAACACTATCTCATTCTTTGTAATGGATGTAATCCTGGAAGCTCATTCACAAATTGGAGAGGATTCTCTGCCCTCCCTTGAGGTGAAAGCAGTGGCCATCTCATTAGTCTTCAAGCATAACTTGTCCTTGTCTTCCAGTCTCCAAACAACCTACTAGAGATGGTCAGTTTTTGCAATGCACTATCTCCTGGACACTGAAATCACCTACGACATCTGCAGCACCTTAGGGCCCTTGTCCGTAGCAGGCATGGCAATGAGGGAGGAAGCTTACAGAGCAACTCTTCCGACCGAGTGTGCAATCTCCTTAAAAATCTTAGCACTACCAAGATATCTGAAAAATCTGAGGACTCTTATGTGGGGAAAAAAAAATTGAAAATAAAATGTACAGGTTGAAAAAGATAATTCTACTCAGTACTCTTTATTCAGTATTTAGCCATATCCCCCTTATGCTTTTATTCAATATTTAGACATACCTCCCTTATGCCTTAAAACATAATCAGTTCTTCTCTTCATTGAACTAGACAGTTCCGTAAAATAATTATCATCCAGCTCTTACACCACACATTTTCTACGGCAGCAATCAGTTTTGGGACAGAGGACGTATCCATAGAGCATAGCTTCCCCTTCATAAAGCTCCAAAC
This sequence comes from Macrobrachium rosenbergii, assembly GCF_040412425.1. Classification (NCBI taxonomy): domain Eukaryota; kingdom Metazoa; phylum Arthropoda; class Malacostraca; order Decapoda; family Palaemonidae; genus Macrobrachium; species Macrobrachium rosenbergii. The sequence goes on from NC_089799.1 coordinate 687,898, forward strand.
ATTTTCTATTGGATTAAGGTCAGGGGAATTCCTTGGCCAACCCAGAAGCTCAATTCCATTACCTTCAGATAACTTTTTTGCCTTCTTTCCCCTGTGGCACGGTGCCCCATTTTGCATAAAAAACATGTATGTGCTGATTTTCCTTAAAGGGCAACAAGTGGTTTTTCAATGCATCTACCTACCAATCTCCATTCATTGTTGTACTTTTTGGTAAAAATTACAACCCCTCACTCCCTCCCTTTCCACTAAAACTCCCCCACACCATGATGCAGGTGGCAAGCTTCTCAGTCTTGACCGTATACAGTACTGTACTTAGAGTCAAATTGACTCGACCCTCTAGGACTCCTGAACTTCTTCCTGGTGCCCCTGGTTATGTAGAAAAATGATTCATCGCTGAATACCACAGTAGACCAGTCTTCCTAAGTCCAACCTTTGTACTTCTTGCAAAAATTCAGCGTCTTCTTCATTGCCTCGGTTAGCAAAGGCTTCTTAGCGGTGGTATGACGGGAGAGCGAGATCCTCCCTAAGGCAATGTTGTATGGTGTGTTCTGACACCTCTCTCAATACTTCAGGGTTCCATTGCTTCAATTCGTTGCTGGTAATACTTGGATATACTATTACAGTATGCTTTAACAAGCTATTGGTCTTCTTGAATGTTTTCCTCGGACGTCCAGACCCCTTCTTCCTTTGTGCACTACCACCTCGAGTTCCCTCCCCTCAGCTCTGTTACACCATATGGAGACCGTATTTTTAGAGACTCCTAACTCCTTTGCTATGGCCGTCATTGACTTGCCTTCTTTATACATAGTCACAATTTGTGTCCTCTTAACAATGGAAAGTGATTTCCCCGGCATACGAGCTGGTAGAGCACGCGGGAGTGCTCCATGTGCAGGTGCAAAATTACAGTAATCAGGTGCCTGACTGAGGGTCAGCACAACTCCCCCCCTCTTCTGGTTCACGGGTACCTGAGTGGATTTCAGTAGGCGGAAAGACTCTGCTGCCTCAAGCTGCATTGCCTGACATATGATATGTTTTACCCATTTGGATGAGCGGGAAACATGAGTATTCTCAGGACCACTATTCAGTTCCAAAAGCGTCCTAAGATTTTTTGAGGCAACTGTATCTTTGTCTGGAAGATATGGTATACCCAGGTTACCTACCTTTTTTTTTTTTTTTTTTTTTTTTTTTTTTTTTTTTTCTGCTGGTGTAAGGTGACTAGGCATTATGGTTGGATTATTTGGTTCCTGGTGCTACGCCCTTGGTTAGGGAAGGTTTTTGAGCTTTGTAGGACATTGGAAGTTTGTCTTTATTGCACAGCTCTAATGAACACTTTCGCAGCCAGCGGAATACTCCTTCGCTGGAAAGTTTCCATGTCAGTAGAGGTGTCCCAAGGTTATACCCCCACACCACTACAGGTTGAGATGAGCTTCAACCAGAGGCGGTACCTTCCTACAGTAGCTCTCTCTCCAGGTAAGGAACAATAAGCATTTATCGATGCTAACTATATATATATATCCCTAAGAAATTTAATATTTTGGGTATAATATGTCCATGAATCCCCACCATCCATCAATGTGAGATTCAGCGATGTAATTACTTGGTAAGTTACTTAAATAAAAATGACATTTTTATAATAAAGTTTTATCTTTACTTACCCAGTACAGTAATTACGAGTAGAGCCCACCCTCCTCCCCTCACATGGACATTTTAGCAGAAACAAATGGAAGCACTTTTCAAGGGTTGTTACTCCTTCCCAGAAAGTGGGTGGGGCCTAGTCACAGACTTGGACAGAAGGAGTAGAGTATTGCCGCGAATTTTGACAATTCAAGCTGCTGTCGAGTTAGAAAGTACAGCGATGTAATTACTGGATAAGTATAAATAAAATTTTATTTTATAAAAAAGTCATATTCATTGACAGGTGGTCATGGTAACTGAGATTTACTCTCCCACAGACAGAGGGTGAAAGAAAAATGCTGGAGGAAGGATATTAGAGAGAATAAGTAAATGCTTTTTTTTGAAAGAGATGAGAGAATGAGAGAGAGAAACAAACGAATGGAGAGAGAGAAATAATGTTGCTACTCTCATTGTCTTAAAGCTTCGTAGTGTACAACTGGACAAAGGTTTTTAAAATTTGGCCTGGTAATAAAGTGGTTTTCTCCCTCTCCTTATAGGAGGAAGCCACCTCCCTAAACTGGTTTTCTCACCGCACTATGGCTCCTAGTTGTTTTTTTTTATAAAATGTACATGAGTAGCCTATGCACACACTCATTTGTATGCATCGTGAACTTTTTGGAGTTTTATTTTCGTATTATTATGTTTGTGATACAGTAATTCATATTTCATTAAAGGATATGTACATTACTGAGAGAGAGAGAGAGAGATGAACTGAGGTGTGTTTACTGTTTTCTGATTTTGAGGGATTTTACTTTAACATAAAGTATGTTAGTTTACCTTTGTATTCCCATTTTACTTATATGTACAAAATTAAAAATAATAAATCCATTGACACGTCGTTTCTTTTAGCAGCTAAAAAATTATTTTCCTAATTTTCAGTAGTAGGCTCAATCAGTTGATTCTGAAAATATAAACATTACAAATGTTGGGAGATAATTTTTTTATACACATTACATTACAATGATTTAAGATCAATACAGTATAATAATACAGTATAAATGTATTCTATAAGTGAAATAACATTTTATTGATGTTTAGCTGTGTTTACATTAATATTAATATTTGAAAATTAGTAAAGCATTGTAAAGTACGTATGCACGCACTCATTCGTATGTGTCATGAATTTGGAGTTTTAGTTTCATATTTTTATGTTTATGATACAATAATTCATGTTTTATTAAAGGATATGTACAATACTGGGAAAGAGAGGGTAAGCTGTGGTATGCTTACATTGGTAAAACAAATCAGGAAACAGCTGTTTTGTGATTTTGTTGGATTTTACTTTAATATAAAGTATGTTAGTTTACCTTGGTATACCCGTTTCACATAGGTATTTGGCTGTGTTTACACCAATATTAATATTTGAAGATTAGTAAGTAATTTTTTTATGATAAGAAAATGTATTTAGTCTCGATAATAACTTGAAAATACTGTAATTAGTGAATATTGCTCTATGAAAAAATCTGCGAATTAGTGAATTTTCTGTGATTTATTTGGATTTATGTTCCATAGAAAATTCTGCAATTAACTAAAACCATGAATGCTAAACTGCGATATAGCAGGGGTCCACTGTATATACTGTATGTATAAATTTTTATAGAGATGGTTTGTTTTCGTGTTTTTATGTTTATGATACAGTAATTTTACATAAGTAACTTACCAAGTACAGTAAAACCCCATATTCTTGTTCTCACAATTCGCAGATTTCTCTGTGGAACGTATATACATATTATTCATGGAAAATTCTCTCATTCGCAGTATTTTTTCACTATGTACTCTTTGTGATAAAACTATTAAAATACTTGGGTATGATCATTTTCAGAGGTTTTTTTTGTTTGAACTATCAAAATAGGCAGTTATAAGTGTTTTTAGAGGGGTTTTAAGTATTCATGGATTTTAGCTACTGTATTGGTGTCGGGGTGTGGTATGCATCCCTCGCGAATACAGGGGGTTTACTGTAATTACTTAGCTATAGATATCACTAGTGCCGCAAACTCTAAATTCAAAATATCATGTCAGCACTCTCATTGCATTGTAGGTGACAAGCCCCGTCCACCACATGGGTTGGTTGGTAATGACACTTGTCAGAGGTGTCATTATGATTTTGCCGCGTGGGCAAATAATATAGTTAAGGACCTGTTGTATATTACAGAATATCCTGTCTAATTCAAGTTCTTCTACCTTCGCTGTTGTACCGAAGAATGTTAGGTTAGACTAACTAAATTTTGTGGTGCTACACATACAAGTGTAGTACAGTAATTGTAGGGAATAGGTATATTACAAAGGGATACTTGTGGTGAGTGGTAGACCTTAGTAACATTGAAAGAAATAGAAGAGGAAGGTGGCCGTTAGAGCCGAGAGAAGATTCGGTCAGACTAGATTCTTCCCCTATCCTAAGTCAAATCTTAGTGTTATTATTCTTTCTATTTCCGATCACAACCTTTCTCCTGTTCCCTGCCTTCTGTCATCCAGATACTCCAGTGCTTAGCTCCCATGCTTCTAACCCCGATACCATTGCCAATCTTATTTCCAGGTTCGATAACAAATTGAACCTCGTAGTAAGTTTAAAGTGCTTTGTATGAATTGTCAAGTGAAGTGCTAGTAGAGGAGGTGGTTTCCCATGCTGCTGGTTCTCCTAGATGAAGGTCCCTGTTCTGCTTCCCTAAACCTGGGAGAAACATACCAGAGGTCCAAGGGAGGCTGTGGGGTTTGCCCACGGGTTGCTACCCCCTCAGTTGAGCCTGCTGCAAAATCCCAGGTTTCAAAAGATGGTTTTTAGAAAGTGGCCAAGAGAAGTGTAAGTGAAGGAGGTGGCTTCTCGCCCTCCGGTTCTCTTAGACGAAGATCCCTTTCCTGCTTCCCAGTACTGGGGAGAAGACATACCGGAGGTCCAAGGGAGGTTGGTGGGGGTGTGTCCATGGGTTGCTGCCTTCCCAGTCAAACCCATTGCAAAATCCCAGGTTTCGGCTGACTGCCTACTGTAAATCCTAGGTGTCGACAGACAAAGGTTAGAAAGACACATTGTGAATGTGTGTCCTGTGTCTTCAACTCGGACTCAGATTCTGATAGCATCCAACGCCAGGAGTGTGTCATAGGCGCTCCCTCAATTCATCCAGACAGTCGAAGAGACAGGTGGGTGACTCTGGTCAGTCGTCCTCACTTCCTGTTAAGTAGATTTAGGTAGCCCACAGCCTTCCCACAGATTTGCAGTGGATCCCTCAGTCCTTGCATTGGTACCTCTTTCTTCTAATCATTGGGATTCTCGGGCTTGTTCTCTCCAGATTGTCCGGGTATACAAAGCCCTCTTTTGGATGCCAAGCACCTGAAGCATGCGTCATGAGTGCCCAGCACCTGCTTCCAAGTGCCCGGATCCACCTTCAGTGCTCCTTGCACCAGTTTCTGAGCACCAGCGCCCTTTTTTTTAGGATGCTGGGTTCCCACAGTATTTGTCACGAGCACACCCCACCCGCTCCCGGGATCCCGGATCCAGCTCCCACTCCCGGGATCCCGAATCTAGCACCAGTGCTCTCGTCACCAGTTTCCAAGCACCTGGTGCCATGGGTCCCAAGTCTGGAGCCAACTCTTCGTCACCCGTCTTCCGCTTTCGAGCACGAAGCACCCCTAACAGGGGTGACAACCCCAAGCCCTCTTGGCGTCCATCACACTACAGCTTTCTGAGATTATAGAATTAATTAGAAAAACTCCACCTCTAACCCTTCCCAGGGTGCATCCCTGTCTCCAATATTGACGAGAATGAAGAGGAGATTAATCAAGATTCTGCTCCTTTAGTGTGGGAAGCTCTTCCTTGCTCCTATTGGCAAACTTTCCATCCTTGTTTTTCACTACAGTTGCCGGGTAGGACTCCTTTCGCTTCCTCCCTCTCCTCTGCTTAGGAGGGACTACAGGATACCTCTCATTTGTCACTGGGGAGGTTCCCTCATGGGGGGTAGCGGGTAGGAGCTCTGGCAAAGAACATAGAAGATTTCAGGTTTTTAGGACTGCACTTTCAGGCGTTTGGTTCAGCGTGCTTTAATGCACAGACAAAGGCATCAGAGATGGCTCTTTAGAACTCACGAATCTTTTCTCTTTCAAAGTTTTGAAAAGAAAGAACTTAGTGCTCCATTACCATCGGAGGAGTTACGTAGTCTTAGAAGTCGGCGTTGTGAATTTGCCCATGAACTTACTTCACCCCCCCCCCCAGCACTTAACGTTTGTGGAAGAGATCGTTTTGAACTTTTACAAGAATCCACACAATACCTCGTGGCTCGGACTACCAAGCGCCCAAAGAGTTCTTTGTCATCGCTGTTTGGATCTAAATGGTCTCTCCTCTGCAACAGTACTCTTTTCTTGGAAGCAAGCTGTAGTTGCAATCTACATGTGAGATAAGAGTCTTTTGTTCCCCGGTTGTAGCCAGACCTCCCTTTGTGGGAGAAATGGGATAGCAGGGGGCAGACTAGAGGATTCTCAAATTCTAAAGAGGGGCTACTACACCCACCACATGGAGAACCCTCCTTTAGTCACCTCTCCCATCGGTTTGACAAACTTCTCAGAAGGGTCAGAAAAGCTTCGCCCTTTATTTTGGAAGAAGTATCCTCTCTCCTGAAGAGAGCCACAAAAGGAATCGAAGACATCATTCACTGGAAGGGCATCAACATCAGTCTTACCTGGGCAAACAGCTTCTTCAATCCCCTTTGAAGGAGATACGTAAAATGACTTATAGTCGTGTTAGGCCCGCCAAGGTATGAGCCTACTACATTAGTCTTTTTTTCACCCACCAAGATCTTTGTTTGGTTGGGCTGATGGCATATGAGAGTGTTACAATGTAAGTTATGGAGTGTTAAGGTCATTCACCAATCCTTTGGGGCTTCTTGAATATGAATGGCAACAACAAGTGGTAGTGCATGCAGACAGCACCACAGAATTGTGATATATCTGTAACAAGGGAGAGCACTTGTTCCTGCTTCCCCTGACAAGCAGGTGGGTCACACCAAAATTGATTTTACATTATTTGTCCGAGTTATTCAAAGGAAAATTAAAACGATGGGGGTGGGGGCAACAGACGTCAGACTCCAAGACTGTTAGAGTTTGTATCTGTATGCCTTCCTGCCCTTCAATAGGGTGAGGGAAATTCTAAATAAGTTCTTGCCGTACCCCAACACCTTGATGACCCTCGTAGCTCCGTTAGGCCAATAAAGGAGGGGTTCCCAGTTCTTTCTGTGACGGCTACCAGTTAACTACTTTGTTTTCGTTGATGGTGCCTAAGACATGATGCCTCATGCTCCGAGACATTTTTAACTTAAATACTGTTGAGGACCTCTAGAAGTCTCTCCGCTTCCTCCATTAAAGGATACCAAGTGAAGTTTATCTCAGTTTTTAAGCACAGAAGTAGGTACCTGTGACCAAACCAGGATCTTTATGAGCTCATCAAACCATTTGACACTTCAAAACAAAGAAGTCCGATATGGTTTCATAGAATTTAGATGTCATGATAAATGGATCTGTTATTATTACCTCCAGATCCTCACTTGGAAGACATTCTTCCTCATAGCTTACACGTCTGCCAAACTAGTTAGCAACTGCAAGTTACTGGCAAAAGCGTAGACCTCTCACAAAAGGTCGCAGTCGGATCTTTCACTTTGGGTCTTTCCTAGCCAAGAACGAGGATCCACCCAAGACCTGGCCCCCCTCCTTCCATTTTTAAAAGTTTAATGGAATCCAGGGCCTGGAGGATGAGCAAAGGGCTCTTTGCCCAGTCAGAGACTTGAGATATTTTCTACAAGGTACTGTGAAATTCAGAGGACTTAACTACCTTGGGTGTTCTGTCAAGAATACTTCTCGCACTTTTCTGAAGAATTTCCTGACATATCACTCTTCTTAGGAGACCTGTTCTCCAATGTGTATTCTCAGATCCAGAGACATTCTTTGCCTGTAGTTCAAAGTGAAAGTGCATGAAGTCTGAGCAGTCAATGAAGTTGAAACAGTGTTTCAAAATTGCAGTACCCTAGGGCATGGTATTGGGAAACGAAGCATAGGAGAGATTCTTTCTCTCTTTTATTTCTTCACCCTGACGTAGGGTGTCGAATCTTGGGGAGCCTTGGGGTACATGGTACTTGGAGTGCCCACCAGTCTTATGGATGGGTAGTGGTTTTGCAATCAGTGTAGGTGACAAGTGTTTTCTGGTGGTTAGAATTATTGGTACTGCACCTAGGCATATCCTCCGCTGCAAGACTTCCACTGATGTAGAGGCAACCCTTGGCTCAACCGCCACGCCACTACAGGTTATGATGAGCACCAACCAGAGGCAGTATTCAACTGCAGAAACTCTCTGACGAAGTTTGGTAATGACCAGCATTGTTCTCAATGCTGGCCGTCCTTTCTATTTCGAAGTTGTTATAACGCTTAATGTTTTGGAATAGAATATGTCCATTCATCCCACCTCCCTTTTCAATGTGGGATTCAGCTATGTAGTTGCTTGTAAGCTACTTTTATAAAAATAAGATTTTTATAATAAAATCAAGTTTTATATATACTTGCCAAGTAATTACTGAATCGGAGCCTCCCACCCTCCCCTCTTTTAGACATATCAGCAAATCATAATGACACCTCCAACAAGTGCCTTTACCAACCAACCTGTGTGGTGGAACGGGGCTTGTCACCTACAGTGCAATGACAACCCTAACGCAATATTTTGAATTTAGGGTTTGCCGCACTATTGAAATCTATAGCTAAGTAATTACTTGGTAAGTATATATATAAAACTTTATTTTATTATTAAAATGTCATTTCACATTTTATTAAAGGTTGTTACACATACTGAGATACAGTAGAGAGACAGAGAGAGAGAAAAGCAATAACCAAGGTATGTTTGCATCAAAGTACAGTAACACATACTCTCACTTTTTTATTTGTGTTTTAAGCTACAGTGTTTACGCTTATTTCTGGGCTCGACCTGTGTCACCCAGTGAAATGGTTCCAATAGCACATATTTCTAGGTATAAATATTGCTAAATATACCAGAGAAAAAACCTATCCACAATGCCAGGGTTACTACCCCTGGATCGATCACCACAAAGGTGTCGGTATGCACTAAGGGGTGAGTGGTAGCCACTATCACAGATGCTTCGCCCAACAGATTTCTCCATTCTCAAAGCCCCAAAATGGGTGTGCCGATCTACCCCTTACCTTCCGCTCGCTGCCACCTACCACTCGCGCCCGCCATCTTCATTCCAAAATCTAGCACAAACACGAGAACACCGTGTCTCTTTTTCTGTGTGATTTTCATCCTATTCTGCTTTAATCATGTCATCCCATGAAGATTTCACACCATCTAAGTTGAGTACTTTTTCTGGTTGGTTTGTTAAACGTGAGAGGCACAGTATTTATGATCTGTACGTAAAATATGTTTACCAGGTGCACAGCCGAACGTCGGCCATGCTTGCCTCTGTTGCGTTTTCGACCTTCAGTCTCCGCATTATCGTTAGCAGAACGAAATTCTGCTAGATACTTTCATTTACTCCATTTCGGTTTTGGAGCATATTTTGGAGAATTTACCGTGTCGCTGGTTTAGAGGCAATGGAACTTTTGTTTCAGGGCTTTGTACATTGCCTAAACAGATGAGCTAGGCTCAATTTTTCTGATCATAGATTTTGAGTCTTTTTATTAGTTTCCTTTCCTCCACCAGCGGGTTGGTGCCTTCTCGATTCTAGCTAATGTGTATAAGGATGGATGTCAGGTCCATTCCTGGATTAGTTTATGCATGTGATTCGGCATCAGAGGTAGGCCATCTTGGTACCTAATATGCCTACGCCTTCTCTGCCACCGAATCATTTATGTTTATGTATATATTTAATCTTTAGGCTAACCCACATCATGGGTGGTTAACTTTATATATTATTTGCTCTATACCAACCTTTATATATTATTTGCTCTATAACAAGGTTGGTTTTTAATTCTATCAGTTTGGTAGTTACTAGCCTGGCCTACCTGACCAGGCGCGATGCTCTGTGTTTTGGAGGGTTAGGCTAGGCATGACTTGCGCTCTTACACGATGCTCAGGCTTCCTAGCTCACCTGACCAGGCCGTTTTACGGTTTTGGAGGGTGAAGTTAGGCTAGTGAGAGAGTTCCTCATTCACACTTAGCCCACCTGCCCAGGCCGTTAGGTTTTGGAGGGTGAGGTTAGGCTAGTGAGAGAGTTCCTCGTTCACTCTTAGCCCACCTGGCCAGGCCGTTAGGTTTTGGAAGGTGAGGTTAGAATAGTGAGGGGGCTCCTCAATTCATACCTTGCCACCTGACCAGACCGATTCGGTTTTGGAGGGTGAGGCTAGATTAATACGAAGGTTCTTCTCTCCCCACACCTGTAGCGCCCATCCTAGCCTTCCTGACCAGACCAAAAAAGTTTTGGTTTTGGAGGGTAGGCTAGGAACAGAAGGTTATGCTCCGGGCCCTTTTTTCGTGTATTTAGCCTAGTCCTTCTTTACCTGAACGTTTAGAATCTGGCGTTGTTGCCTGGGCGGCATCCTCATAAGTGAAAACCGATCGCTTGCGTTCGGCACCTCTGTATAGGAGGTTGTACTCTGCTTCTCGGAGGGTGCATCCACCTGACCGGTTGCCGTTCCGCCGGGTTTCTGCCACTCACCTACCTTTCCCGTGAAAGCAAATAAGAGTTACGATATGATAGACTTAGTGTTTATATGTACTTAGTGTTTACCGCCTGCTTGAGGCGGCGGAATCTCCGCCAGACTGGTCGGATCTCTCGTTGTTATTGTCCATTTAACCACTCCGGTGGGTATGGTTTCTGGCATGTTTTACAGTTTCCATTATTTGGTTACTGCCCTGGGCATTTTGAGAGATGGGCTATATGCGAATACTCTCTTTCGCTCATTACGCCGATTCCATTTTGTGTGACACAATGAGTTTTCTGCGACAAGTCACGGCGGAGTAACATAGAGTGCTTGCTTGTAACTTAAATATTAGTTAACCATTCCGTAGCATAAATCTATTTTAAATAGACTTTTGCTGCCAGATTCAATTCCGGTGGGTCTTGCCTTGATGATACTCAGGTACCATCATCCATAATCTTGTAAGTTAGACTTTGCCGCCGGACATAGTTCCGGCGGGTCTTGCCCTGATGATACTCATGTACCGTCTTTCCACTTACAGATGGTACGTTGTCAGGAGCAAGGGTGCACGGCTGTCCTCCAGCAACCCTGCGGACACGAGATGTGCCGCTCGCACTCCAGCTGCGCGGTGCATGTTGGAGACCTGGTCGTCTGGCACCCTGACGGCTGTGAGATATGTTACGCTCTTTGCGAGCTGGTGACAGATGAGTCGGTAAGTGACAAGAGACTACTAACCTTTAGTCCCTTTTAATGACTCATATGGATATATGCGATATAATTGGAAGTTCCGGCCGCTAAAGAATATTTTTAGCAAGTCCTATCTTCTCTTTCAGGCTAACCAAGCAATCCGGGCCTCTTCGCTGTCGACCCTGAAGATCTGGGTCGGCGGATTTGGGAGAAATGTTGCGTCTGGCCACCCCTACATACTGTTGGAGGAGATTTGCAATCTCCTCTATCCGAACGCTCGGATCTCCGCCGCAGTACCGAAGGAAGTGGCTGCCCCACTCATCGCGAGGATCAGGGAGGAGACGCAGCCCCCAGAAGAAGATAATCTGTGTGAAGAAGTGACGGAAGAGGTAGTGGCCATCAACATCCACCTCGAGCCGATGAGCGTAGATGACCATCAGGTAGAAGGTAGGGCGGTAGGTGAGGCAGGGGGAAGTAGCGAAATTAGATCTCTTTTAGCTAGTTCTCCATCTTCGTCCTCTTCCTTCCAAGGTTTTTCCAAACCAGCTATCCTTGGGGACAGATCTCGGTCTGCTATCCCCAAGGTGAAATCTTTGAAGAAGAAAGACTTACCCAAGTCTTCTAGACCTCAAATGTCTAATCCACCAGCTCCCTCTAGGTCGTCACTGGCTCCCAAACCAGTGACGTCCTCAAGTAAGGCTACTCCCCCGTCTAAGGGGTCGAGAACCAGAGTGTTGAAGGCTAAGCCCCCACAGCCTAACTTCGACTCTGAGGCTTTCGTGGACCTCCTGATGCAGAGGATCGACTCTAAGGTTGAAGCTCGGCTACAAGATCTCTCGTCTCAGCTTGTTACAAGCTTAGAGACCTTCGGACAGTCAGTGGTGTCAATGACACAGAGGTTGCAGGCCCAGGAAAGCTTGCTCTCTGGATTCATCCAATCCGGAGCAGTACAGCAGTCGCATGTTGTCCCGGATGCTTCCAGACTCTCCCCTTTGATAAGGGGAACCCGTGGCGGCTGGCCCTGCATGCCCCCCTGCACGAGGGCACTCTGACCATAGAGGGATTGGGCACTCGTCGTCTGGAAGAACTAGAGTTCTTTCCGGCAGACCTAGTGCCTTCCTATCCAGGCTTTGCCAGGTTAACTGAGGAAGCCTGGATTAGATCCGATAAAGTCCCGAAAGAAACGGTCATCTTTCCTAGGGACCAAGCTCAATCCACCCTGATGCGTGCTCTCACTGACTGGGAGTGCGAGAACACCAAACTTACTCCCTTTAAAGGAAGTTTCACGATGTTCTCAGTAGGGGACTCTATCCCGACCCCCTGCACTACTAAGATTGCAGAGCTGACCCTTCAGGCTGGGATAGAGGGCAAACCCATACCTCAACTCCGGGAGACAGATCCTACTTCTCTTCTCTTCCCCGGAGATTCGGAATGTTGGGTGGGAGCTCTGGCAACGTTCACGGTGGGGAAACTCGATCCCGAGTGTGCCTCCACCCTGTTCAGTGAGCAACTTCCCAGGATTCCGGATGCTCTGCTGAAGACGGAGTTTGAGACTAGGTGCAGGCTGAGTCGCTCCCTTCATTCCATCACCATCTCAGAGGTGACTGCATTAACCTATACAGACGAACCTCTGTTTCAGGTCCTCACAAAGTCATTATTGGCATCCTTCCAATCGGACCTTTATGACTTTGTGGTCGCGAGGCAGAACTGCCAAAAGCACATCTTTGCCGACGCCACCATCAGGCATGAGCCCAATAGACTCATGAAGAGCTCTATCTGGGGACCTAACCTCTTCCCAGAGGATGAGGTCAATAATGTCCTGGCAGAGGCAACCAGAGCGAACCAGAGTCTTCGCTCTCGCTGGGGTCTTCCTTTCAAAAGGAAGTTCTCTGAGACCTCCGGACCTCAACCTAAGGAAAGGAAGAGGTTCAGGAGATTCCAGAGCAATCGGAAGCCTCAGGCTCAGACTGTGCTTCAGGCGGTACTGGTCTCACAGATCGGCCAGCCTTCCACACCTAAGGCACAGCCTCAACCGCAGTACGTCCTGATGCAGCCGGCTCAGCAAGCTTCGGCTCCGCCAGCCTTCGTGACGTCCCCAGCTTTCAACGCCTCGTTTGAAAACCAGGGGGCGTTTCGAGGATACAATAGACATGCGAGGGGTAGTAGAGCCAGAGCCGCCTACAGAGGTAGAGCAGCGTCCAGATCTCTCTTGCGTGGAAGAGGAACCCGAGGAGGCAGAGGGAGTAAGTCCTCTTCCAATCAATGAGCCTCCTCAGGTAGGCGGGAGATTGTATCTCTTCCGGGACCGTTGGACCTTCAGTCCATGGGCCCACAGCATAATTTCGAAAGGTCTGGGATGGAGCTGGAGCAGAGGGCCTCCTCCGCCAGTCAGATTCCATCAACCTCCATCCAAAGAATTACTGGACGATGCAAAGGACCTTCTGCAAAAGAAGGCAATAAAGAAAGTCAGGCACTTGAAATTTCAAGGTCGTCTGTTCACTGTCCCAAAGAAAGACTCAGACAAGCAAAGAGTAATTCTAGACTTGTCTCGTCTCAACTTATACATTCAATGCGACAAGTTTCGCATGCTTACAATCTTACAGGTACGGACCCTATTTCCCCGTGGGGCCGTCACCACCTCTATAGATCTTTCAGACGCATAATATCACGTCCCGATTGCGAGAAATTTCTCTCCTTACCTAGGGTTCAGACTAGGAAAACAAGCATACTCGTTCAGAGTCATGCCATTCGGGCTCAACATAGTGCCCAGAATATTTACCAAACTGGCGGAGACAGTAGTCCAAGAGCTACGGGCTCGAGGGATTATGCTGGCCGCATACCTGGACGATTGGATAATATGGGCATCCAACGCCAAGGAATGTCGAAAAGCAACAATAACAGTAATCAACTTCCTGGAATACTTGGGATTCCAAGTAAACAGGAAGAAATCCCGTCTAGTCCCGGCTGCTCAGTTTCAGTGGTTGGGAATCCAATGGGACCTAAACACACACAGACTGTCACTTCCGCCAGCCAAAAGGAGGGAAATAGCCAAAGCTACCAGGCAGTTCGTCAAGAACAAAATAGCCTCTCGTCGTACCCAGGAAAGAGTTCTAGGCTCTCTTCAGTTCGCTTCAGTAACAGATTTGTTACTGAAAGCCAAACTAAAGGATATAAACAGGGTATGGCGGAAACGAGCCAACAGCAGAAACAGAGACAAGGTGTCTCTAATTCCGCCGGTATTGAGGAAAAGGCTTCGACCATGGTCGACAGTCAAGAGTTTGGCAAGGTCAGTGCCTCTTCAATTTCCCCCTCCATCGCTAGTGATCCTACGGATGCTTCCTAAGCGGATGGGGAGGATACTCCCAACACAAGAAAGTTCAAGGAACATGGTCGACAGTATTCCGCCAGTTCCATATCAACATTCTAGAGGCAATGGCAGTTTTTCTAACATTAAAGAAACTACGTCCAGCCAGACAGATTCACATCAGACTGGTGCTGGACAGTGCAGTAATTGTACATTGCCTAAACAGAGGGGGCTCCAAGTCGAGCCATATCAATCAAGTAATGATAGCAATTTTCTCTCTGGCAAGGAAACATCTTTGGCACCTGTCAGCTACCCACCTGGCAGGTGTTCGAAATGTCATTGCAGATTCTCTATCCAGGACAACTCCGCTGGAGTCGGAATGGTCCTTGGACAAGACATCGTTCGAGTGGATTTGTCTTCAGGTACCGGGTCTCCAGATAGACCTGTTTGCCACAGAGAGCAACCACAAGCTTCCGTGTTACGTTGCTCCCAATCTAGACCCTCTAGCTCATTCCATAGATGCGATGTCACTCGACTAGAACAGATGAAAAAGGATCTATCTGTTTCCACCAATAAACCTACTGTTGAAAGTTTTACACAAACTCAGATCATTCAAAGGTCAAGTAGCTCTTGTGGCACCCAACTGGCCGAAGAGCAATTGGTTTCCTCTTCTACTGGAATTGAAGCTCCGGCACAAACAGATTCCCAATCCAAGATTGACGCAAGTAGTGCAAACTCGGACTGTGTCGGCTTCCTCAAGAATTCTGAGTGTCCTAGCTTTATGGACTTCATGAAGTTTGCAGCTCAGAAAGATGCTAACGTTGACCCTCTTAATATACTGTTCATAGAATCAGATAAGAGGGAATCTATACTTAGACAATATGACTCAGCAGTTAAAAAGTTAGCATTATTTCTAAGGGAATCTAAGGCTCAGATAATGACCACGAATCTAGCAATCTCTTTCTTCAGATCATTATTTGAGAAAGGACTGGCCACCAGTACTATTACTACAACAAAATCTGCTTTAAGGAAAATATTTTTACATGGCTTTAATATTAACCTTACAGACTCATATTTTTCGTCAATTCCTAAAGCATGTGCTCGCCTTAGGCCAGCAACCCGTCCACACACAGTTTCCTGGTTCTTAAATGACGTACTTAAATTGGCATCAGACACTGATAACGAATTATGTACATACCCGAGTCTGTTAAGGAAGACGTTATTTTTAGTAAGCCTAGCCTCAGGAGCTAGAATTTCTGAACTATCGGCTCTCTCTAGAGAACCGAATCATGTTGATTTCCTACCGTCAGGAGAAATTCTGTTGTCTCCGGATCCCAAATTTTTAGCAAAGAATGAGGATCCACAAAATAGATGGTCTCCTTGGAAGATTATTCCCCTTCCACTGGATCTATCTTTATGTCCAGTTGACACTTTAAAAGCTTATTTAAATAGAACTTCTAATGGAACTTCAGGCCCTCTTTTTGTTAGGGAATGTGGGGGTACCATTTCCTTAAAGGCCATCAGGCAACAAATTCTTTATTTTATTAAACAGGCTAACCCGGATTCGGTACCTCGGGTACATGATATTCGGGCGGTAGCCACCTCAACTAATTATTTCCACAATATGAATTTTGATGACCTTAAAAAGTATACGGGCTGGAAATCACCAACAGTATTTAAACGCCACTATCTTCAGTCCTTAGAGGCTCTTAAATATTCCACCGTAGCTGCAGGAAGTATTGTTCCTCCTGGCCCAGCTAAAGACTAGTATATAACTTGTTTATCCTTGTTGTAATGTAATTCTTGTCTTAACTACCTAAGGGTATTTTCTCTCGCCTACCTGCCTCGCTTGCTTACCCTGCTTCTAGCCTTTTAGGTCAGGTCTGCTTCACAGCCTGACTCCTGCCTGTAACATTGAGATCCTGTTTTTAAATCATAATCTGTTTAGCTTTAAGTATCTTGGTGTTGTTTAATTGGTATTTTTAGGCTATGTGCCTTATAGTTTTTTAATTATATTTTCAACTCTATAATTTGGGGTTATTAAAACTCAGTATTGTTCTCTTAGTTTTATGTAGTTCCATTAAGGTAATCCTTTAGATGGTACCACCAAGCTATTGTATGGCTGATTCTCTGTTACTATTTCACTGGGTGACACAGGTCGAGCCCAGAAAAGGGATTTTGACAATGGAAAAATCTATTTCTGGGGGAAGACCTGTGTCACCCAGTGACCCATCCCTATACTTCCTTTCCCACCCGGATAGCATACCAAGCTTGGTGGGTGCTAATTTTGGGATGAAGATGGCGGGCGCGAGTGGTAGGTGGCAGCAAGCGGAAGGTAAGGGGTAGATCGGCACACCCATTTTGGGGCTTTGAGAATGGAGAAATCTGTTGGGCAAAGCATCTGTGATAATGGCTACCACTCACCCCTTAGTGCATACCAACACCTTTGTGGTGATCGATCCAGGGGTAGTAACCCTGGCATTGTGGATAGGTTTTTTCTCTGGTATATTTAGCAGTATTTTTACCTAGAAATGTGTGCTATTGGAACCATTTCACTGGGTGACACAGGTCTTCCCCCAGAAATAGATTTTTCCGTTGTCAAAATCCCTTATTTTTGCTGTATTTTCTCATTTATTTTTTCAAACCAAAATATACGCAGAGAGAGAGAGAGAGAGAGAGAGAGAGAGAGAGCAGGTATGTTTACATCAAAGTCTAAGCATGTTTTATGCTACTATATTCTCGTTTCTATTTTTACTCTATTTTCTAATTTTTATTCTTTCTAACCAAAAGATAAATGTGTTGGGTACATGTGTATGCACACACTCATTCTGTGCCGTTGAACTTGGTACAGCCTGTTTGGCTTTGCCTTGCCTACATATGAAATAATCATTTTAAATATTTTTACGGTGATTAGATATGAAATATCAGCAGTAATAAAATATTCTCTTGTGTACTGTTATATGTTAATCATACTTAGACATACTTAGAATCAACTAAACTTGTGATAAAAACAGTACAGGAAATCAAGCAAGAGAGAGAGAGAGAGAGAGAGAGAGAGAACTGAGATATGTTTACGCTGGTAAACAAAAGAATTAGGAAACAGCTGTTTTGTGATTTTGAGGGATTTTACTGTAATATAAGATATGTTAGTTTACCTTTGTATACCCGTTTTACATTTATGTACAAAATCAAGAAATAATAATTCCATTAATACATTCGTTTCTTTAGCAACTAAAAAATTATTTCCTTAATTTTTTTCGATAGTCGGGTCAATCTGCTGATTTTGAGAACATAAACATTACAAGTGGCAGGACGATCAGTTTGTTTATATAGACAGTATTATGATGTGTATGAATATAATAATACAGTAAAATGGATTATGTAAATAAAATAACAGTTTCATAACCATTACAATACATTAAAATGGATTATGTAAATTAACAGTTTCATTACTGTTACCTTTACCTTAAATACACCTGTAATAGCGTATTTGAATTTTGTAAATGGATACTATGAGTGAAAGACCTGGGCTAGCTTAGTTCTGTAGTTCACACAAAGCCTACACATTTTTTATCTCATGTATGGTAATACAATATAATAACAACTGATAAGGAAATTGCTGTATAAAAATACATTAATGGTCACAAAACCCTGGTAGGTTTCGGTAAAGACAGGTAGGCTATATGCGTACTAAACTGTGTCATTTACTTGGGAGAGAGAAAATAGGGGTTGCATTGTTTTTTCAGAAAGCATTTATACAGTATATTTTGTTACAAATATGGGGGGAAAAAGGCAGAAAATTGATTTTGCATAAAGTTTTTAATTTCAAGTGTGATGGTTATTGTTTGTAAGCATACTGAGTGTGTACAGCTCTCTTAGCTCTTCGAGAGTTTCAGAATAAGATGATGTGGCACTTTGTGGTGCTTATGAGTGTCAGTACCCTCATCACCACATTAGTAGCATATGTCAACAAACATAGGGGGAACTGGTTTCCCTTCAACTCTACAAGGCAGTGAACCAGAACATAATGGCAGACAAGCTCAGTCGCCGGGGTCAGGTGATAGGGACTTGGCTCCTACATCCAGACTTGATGGAAGATTTTCCAAATGGCCCCTACATCCAGACATTATGGAAGATTTTCCAAATGGACCCTACACCTAGACATTATGGAAGATTTTCCAAATGTCCCCTACACCCAGACATTATGGAAGATTTTCCAAATGGACCCTACACCCAGACATTATGGAAGTTTTTCCAAATGTCCCCTACACCCAGACTTGATGGAAGATTTTCCAAATGGCCCCTACACCCAGACATTATGGAAGATTTTCCAAATGGCCCCTACACCCAGACATTATGGAAGATTTTCCAAATGTCCCCTACACCCAGACATAATAGAAGATTTTCCAAATGGCACCTACACTCAGACATTATGGAAGATTTTCCAAATGGATCCTACACCCAGACATTATGGAAGATTTTCCAAATGTCCCCTACACCCAGACGTTATGGAAGATTTTCCAAATGTCCCCTACACCCAGACATTATGGAAGATTTTCCAAATGGCCCCTACACCCAGACATTATGGAAGATTTTCCAAATGTCCCCTACACCCAGACTTGATGGAAGATTTTCCAAATGTCCCCTAAACCCAGACATAATGGAAGATTTTCCAATTGCCCCTATACCCAGACATTATGGAAAATTTTCCAAATGTCCCCTAAACCAAGACATTATGGAAGATTTTCCAATTGCCCTTACACCCAGACATTATGGAAGATTTTCCAAATGTCCCCTACACCCAGACATTATGGAAGATTATCCAAATGTCCCCTTCACCCAGACATTGTGGAAGATTTTCCAAATGTCCCCTATACCCAGACATTATGGAAGATTTTCCAAATGTCCCCTACACCCAGACATTATAGAAGATTTTCCAAATGGCCCCTACACCCAGACTTGATGGAAGATTTCCAAATGTCCACTGCACCCAGACATTATGGAAGATTTTCCAAATGCCCTACACCCAGACATTATGGAAAATTTTCCAAATGGCCCCTACACCCAGATATTATGGGAGATATTCCAAGTGGCCCCTGCACTCAGACTTGATGGAAGATTTTCCAAATGTCCCCTACACCCAGACATTATGGAAGATTTTCCAAATGGCCCCTAAACCCAGACTTGATGGAAGATTTTCCAAGTGTCCCTTACACCCAGACATTATGGAAGATTTTCCAGATGGCCCCTACACCCAGACATTATAGAAGATTTTCCAAATGGCCCCTACACCCAGACTTGATGGAAGATTTTCCAAATGTCCCCTACACCCAGACATTATGGAAGATTTTCCAAATGGCCCCTACACCCAGACATTATGGAAGATTTTCCAAATGGCCCCTACACCCAGACATTATGGAAGATTTTCCAAATGGCCCCTACACCCAGACATTATAGAAGTTTTTCTAGTACAGGTATTATCCTACATACAGTGGGGTTTGGTTCCAAAAAACCCATCGTTTGTTGGAAAAAACATATCTCGAATATAGCTTAGCCTGCACTAGGGTATTCAGTACCATCTATACATATACGGTAGCCTAGCCTACATTATAAAGTACATATACTCTTATACGTATACAGAGTAATAATTATTAATATCAGCTAATTCTGGAGGTTCGTGTAGATTGACTTATGATAATTCAGTACAAAGGGAAATTGAATAACAAACAAGAATTAGCTTAGCCTACACTATGGTATATCATATACATTTACAGTAGCCTAGCCAACATTATACATTCTATATTCACATATCAATTTGTATTATACAAACATCAACATAACGAATATGAATATGCATCTTTTCCATGGATCTTTTAAAAAGTTATGCTGTACTTCATTGTATCCAATACTGTAATATCGTGTGTATTCTCATATTGCTTTTGTTATAAAATATGATCATAGCGATTAATGTTTCTGTTTGGAAATCGATTATGCGTTAAGTTTATTTCACCGTATTTAACTCGGTTCAGAGCGTTCTTCTTGCTTTTCATTAGTGCAAGTGAATTTCTAGATACATCATATGGGACAAGGTTATTTTTCGTTATGCGAAGTGTTTTTAGGTCGAAATATAACTTAAATTCATCTTGTTGTGGAAAGGGATTTTGACAAAGGAAAAATCTATTTCTGAGGGAGGACCTGTGTCACCCGGTGAAATGTCCCGTGAGCACACATTTCTAGGTATAAATATTGCTAAATATACCAGAGAAAGAAAGCCAACGGGAATGCTGAGGTTACTACCCTCAGAGCGATCACCTATTATGTAACAGGTGTCGGTATAGAGTAGGGTTAGTGAATTTGTCCACTACCACAGGACCTAACTCTGTAGAATGTCCCAATGTCATAACCCCCGGTACGAGAAGAGCCGTTCCGGCGGCAACTCACCCGGCCTGTACCTGATGACCTGAGCGCCACCTACCCTCATTCCAGGTTAGCACCCACATAACTAGCTTGGTATGCCTACTAGGGGGGGAAATTGAATAACCTGGTAGGGTCACCGGGTGACACAGGTCCTCCCTCAGAAATAGATTTTTCCTTTGTCAAAATCCCTTTTCTGAGCTTCGGACCTGTGTCAGCCGGTGAAATTGTATCAGAGAATCATACCAAGCAAGGTGAAAGATTATAAGTGACAAATAAAAGGTAGAGATAAATAAAGGCACCATTACTTAAGCCTAATTTAATTATCTCAGCAGTAGAGAAATATAAGTTAAACATTAAACTTAAGACTAAGAAACTTTGTGGACAAAACAAGGTTCTGAACAGATAGTATCAAAACTTAAGGTAACCATAAAACATAGACAATTAACAGTACTCAAACTTAAGACTGACACAAAGAAAATTTACAAATGTACTTAAACCTAACACCGCAAAACAGGTACAATTATATATACATAAACTAGGGCCAGGATGTGAAGCATGCGTGGCCAGGAGAAGATGGCAGGGAAAGCAAATGAGGCAGGCAGGCGGGAGGGGAATGGGGAAAGACTAACTAGGAGGGAGGGATAATACTCCTGCAGCCACTGTAGGGAACTTCAGAGCTTCCAGTGATTTAAGATAGTGGCGCTTAAACACTGATGGAGATTTCCAACCCGTATACTTTTTTAGGTCATCAAAATTCATATTGTAGAAATAGTTTGTGGAGGTTGCCACTGCCCAGATATCATGTACCTTCGGTACTGAATCTGGGTTAGTTTGTTTAATGAAATATAAAATCTGTTGTCTGATAGCTTTTAGGGAAAGTGTCCCACCTTTTTCCCTGATAAAAAGAGGACCAGACAAACCCTGAGAAGTTCTCCTTAAGTAAGCCCTCAGTGTAGTGGCTGGGCACAAGGATGGATCCTGTGGAAGAGGAACAACCTTCCAAGGCGACCACCTATCCTGAGGGTCGTCATTCTTTGCTAGGAAACTTTGGTCTGGGGAAAGAAGAACTTCTCCTGACGGGAGGAAATCTACATGATTAACACCTCTAGAGAGAGCGGACAGTTCCGATATCCTAGCACCTGAAGCTAAGCTAATTAGGAACAACGTCTTCCTTAACAGACTCAAATATGAACAGTTATCATTATCAATTTCTGATGCTAGTTTCAAAACATCGTTAAGAAACCAAGAAACCGTGTGAGGACGGGTTGCTGGTCTCAGACGAGCACATGCCTTTGGGATTGATGAAAAGTATTAGTCTGTTAGGTCAATTTTGAAGCCATGCAAAAACACTTTCTTCAAGGCTGACTTAGCTGTGGTAACTGTAGCTGCCGCTAGACCTTTTTCAAACAATGACCTAAAGAAAGAGATTGCCAAATTCGCGGTCATAACCTGAGCTTCAGAATGTTTAAGGAAAGATGCCAGTTTTTTAACTGCTGAATCGTACTGCCTGAGAGTAGATTCTCTTTTATCTGATTCCAAGAACAGAGTGTTAACTGGGTCTATATCCGCCCCTCTCTGAGCGGCGAATTTCATAAAGTCCACAAAGCCGGGGCATTCAGAATTCTTGAGGAAGCTGACACAGTCCGCGTTTGTACTACTTGTGTCAGTTTGGGTCTGGGTAACAGATGACACTTGAATTTCAGCTCCAGCAGAAGAGGGTACCAACTGCTCTTCGGCCAATTGGGAGCTACCAGAGCCACCTGCCCCTTGAAAGACGTGAGTTTGTGCAGCACTTTCAGCAGCAGGTTTACCGGAGGGAACAGGTAAATCCTCTGCCACTTGTTCCAGTCTAATGTCATTGCATCTGTGGCATGAGCTTGAGGGTCCAGGTTGGGGGCCACATAACAAGGAAGTTTGTGGTTGTTCTCCGTGGCAAACAAGTCTACCTGGAGACCTGGAACCTGAAGGCAAATCCAATCGAACGAGGCTCTGTCCAGAGACCACTCCGACTCCAGCGGAGTTGACCTGGACAGAGAGTCCGCAATGACATTCCGGACCCCTGCAAGATGAGTGGCTGATAGGTGCCACTTGTGCTTTTCCGCCAGAGAGAAGATGGCTATCAACACTTGATTGATACGACTCGACTTGGAGCCTCCCCTGTTTATACAGTGTACCACCACTGCACTGTCCAAAACCAGCCTGATATGGATCTGTTTGGAAGGGCGAAGCCTTTTCAGAGTCAGAAACACTGCCATTGCTTCCAGGATGTTGATATGGAACTGGCGGAACATTGTGGACCATGTTCCTTGTACTTTTTTGTCTTGAGAATATCCTCCCCAGCCGCTTAATGAAGCGTCTGTGTGAATTACTAGTGATGGAGGAGGAAATTGAAGGGGCACCGATTTTGACAAACCCTTGACTGTTGACCACGGCTGAAGTCTTTTTCTCAAAACTGGAGGGACCAGAGACACCTTGTCCCTGAGTTTGATATTGGCTCGTCTCCGCCACACTCTGTTTATGTCTGTCAGTTTTGCCTTCAGCAGCAGATCTGTGACAGATGCGAACTGAAGAGAACCCAGGATCCTCTCCTGAGTCCTGCGAGAAGCTTTCCTGCACTTGAGGAACTGCCTGGTAGCCTTGGCTATCTCTCTCCTTTTGGCTGGCGGAAGAGACAGTCTGTGTGAGTCTAGGTCCCACTGGATACCTAGCCACTGAAACCGAGCCTCTGGAGTTAGACGGGATTTCTCCCTGTTTATCTGAAAGCCTAGGGACTCCAGAAACTCGATCACTATGGCTGTAGCTCTCCGGCATTCCCCCAACGGTGGATGCCCAGATTATCCAGTCGTCTAGGTATGCGGCTAGCATGATCCCCCGGGACCGTAACTGCTGTACTACTGTCTCTGCCAGCTTGGTGAATATTCGGGGCACTATGTTGAGCCCAAATGGCATGACTCTGAATGCATAAGCTTGCCTTCCCAGCCTGAATCCTAGGTAAGGAGAGAAGTTTCTCGCAATCGGGACATGATAGTATGCGTCTGAAAGATCTATAGACGTGGTGACGGCTCCACGAGGAAGTAGAGTCCGTACCTGAGAGATTGTAAGCATGCGAAATTTGTCGCATTGTATGTAAAGGTTGAGACGAGACAGATCCAAGATTACTCTTTGTTGAGCGGAGCCTTTTTTGGGGATGCTGAACAGTCTGCCTTGGAATTTCAGGTGCCTCACTTTCTTTATGGCCCGTTTTTGGAGTAGTTCCTTGCGAAGTCCCGGCAGGACTTGTGAAGGGGTTGATGGAACCTGACCCGAGGTGGTGGGTCCTTGACCCAACTCCATCCCAGTCCCTTGGAGACTATACTGTGGGCCCACAGGCTGAAGGTCCACTGATTCCGAAACAGGTAAAGCCTCCCGCCTACCTGAATCTTCTCATTGGGAGGGGAAGGTTTACTTCCTCTGCCCGGCCGCCTCTTCCCGGGAGAGGGACCATAAAAGCAGCCTTGCCTCTGAAGGCAGCCCTTGCTCTGCTTCCCCTTGCATTTTTATTGAAGCCACGAAAGGAACCATGGCTTTCATAGGATGGGTTGTACACGGAGACGTCACAAGGTGGGGGAGGCAAGGGAATGCTGTGCCGGCTGCACCAGCACAAACTGTTGGGGTTGGGCCTTTGAGGTGGAAGGCTGACCGACCCGGTGAGACTGGTACAGCCTGAACTACGGTTGGGGTTTGTGGCCTCCTAAACTTCTTATACCTTTTCCCCGACCTGCCATGGGAACCGGAGGACTCTGAGATTTTACGTTTGGCGGGAATACCCCACGGGAGCGGAGGCTCTGGTTGGCCTGGTTGCTTCCGCCAGGACATTGTTCACCTTGTCCTCGGGAATAAATTAGCCCCCCAAATCGAGCTTTTCATCAGTTTATTAGGCTCGTGCCTAATAGTGGCGTCCGCAAAAATATGTTTGCGACAGTTCGTCCTTGCCACTGTAAAGTCAAACAGGTCTGCTTGGAATCCTGCCAGCAGAGATTTAGTTAAGACCTGGAAAAAGGGTTCATCTGAATACAGCACAGCTGTCGCCTCTGCCATGCACAAGGAGTTCATTGCACGGCTCAGCCGACACCTAGCGTCGAACTCCGGCTTCAGGAGGGCCTCCGGAATTTTGGGAAGCTGCTCACTGAAGAGAGTGGACACACAGTCTGGGTCCAGCTTGCCCGCCGTAAAGGTGGACGGAACTTCGTTCCAGAATTCGGAGTCACCGGGGAGGACCAAAAAGGTGGGATTGGTCTCCCGGAGCTGCGGCATTGACTTACCCTCCATGCATGCCTGAACAGTTGCCTGAGCCACTTTCGACATGCAAGGAGTTGCGATCTTATCCCCCAAAGAAAACATCGTAAAATTTCCTTTGAAGGGGGTCAACTTTGTGTTTTCTGCTTCCCACACTCCGCAGGTGCGAAGCAGAGCCAATTGAGCCTGATCCCTAGGAAAGATGACTGTCTCCTTAGGGACCTTATCTGTTCTCACCCAAGCTTCCTCTGTCAATCTAGCGAAGCCTGGGTAGGGGAAGCAGACCTGGAGGAAAGAACTCCAACTCCTGAAGTCTGCGCGTCCCTAGGCCCTCAATGGTTAATGTATCCTCATGCTGGGGGCATGAAGAGCCAAGCGCCAAGGGTTCCCCTTATCGAAAGGAGGAAGGCTGG
This sequence comes from Macrobrachium rosenbergii, assembly GCF_040412425.1. Taxonomy (NCBI): domain Eukaryota; kingdom Metazoa; phylum Arthropoda; class Malacostraca; order Decapoda; family Palaemonidae; genus Macrobrachium; species Macrobrachium rosenbergii. Next base: position 713,287 of record NC_089799.1, read on the forward strand.
AGGCGTCCGGAATGGTGAAGGACGGAGCTGACCTACCGGAGCTCACGAGCCCAGAGATCTTGGTCTCCTGGCTCTGCAGCTTTTCCAATACTGTCTTCCACCTCTCGTCCATCTGCTTGTTGATCGTATCAAGCAGCATGCTTTGCCAATTCTTGGAAATTGGAAGCAGGTTGGCGAGGGGGCTGGCTTTGGCTGCCCTTGCTCTCGACCCCTTTACAGAGGGAGTGTCACTAGCAATGGAAGCCACGCCGGGCTAGAAGCCCGTGACTTCCCCCGTGGAAAGGGAGTTGCCTTGCGGGAGGAAGAGGACTTATATCCCTTACCTTTCAGTGACTTTTTACCTTGGGGATGGTCGATGTCGACCTATCCCCAAGGTAGGAGGACTTCTGGAAACCCTGAAAGAAGATACAGAGGATGAAGGGGAATTAAAAGGAGTCCGCTCCCCTGCCTCACTTACCTCCCTACCTACCTCCTGGTCCGGTTCCACATTCATGGGCTCCAGGTCCAAGTTAATGGCCGCCACTTCTGCTGACACTTCCGCTGCTATGACATCCTGGGATGGCTGCGTCGCTTCCCGGATATGTTCGATCAAAGGGGCTGCCACTTCTGCTGGGACAGCCGCAGTGAACCGGGCGCCGGGGAAGAGGAGGTTACAGATGTGCCTCCGACAGAACATATGGCCTCCCCGACGGGACGTTCCTCCCAAAGCCAGCCACCCAACTCCTAAGGGTGGCCAAGGAAGCGTTGCAAGAAGCTTGATTGGCCTGAAAATAACAAGGACTAAGTAATTGCACACCAAGGACTTAAAATATATACAAGGGATATAACAAAAAGCTTATAAACTATCAAATAAGTCAAGGAACCAGGTAAACTAAAGGCCGTAACTTTAGGCTTACCGACTCATCCTGGAACTGCTCAAACAGAGCGTAGCACACTTCACATCCATCCGGGTGCCAAACGATCAAGTCTCCCACCCTGACTGCGCAGCCGGAGTGGGAGCGGCAAACAACATGGCCGCAGGGCTGGTGCAGCACTGCGGTGCACCCGGACTCCTGGCAGCGTACCATCTGTATGGATAAACTGTATATGAGTATGCTTAACTGAAGGCACACCGGAGTAAATCCGGCGGAGATAGGGGCCTTGTGCTCGAGCAGATAACAGGTCATGCAATTAGCAGATTAGTCCTACCGGAGCAGTCCGGTGAAGCAAAACAAATATATTATTCATGGCAAATAAGTTAAGGAACGCCGGAGTTAAACCGACGGAAACAATATATACCTTAACCTAAAATCATGCAACATGACAGAGTAAGTTAAATAACGCCGGATATAATCCGACGTGAATGATATATATACCTTAACCTAAAGTCATGCACACTTAGAATTAAATATAAATTGCCATAGGTGCCGGAGACCGGCAGAAAATTCGCTGGTTAAATACATGGAATAGCAGTTTTTTAATGCTGGACATGTCATTCCAGTACTGAAACTCCGGAAACCCAGCTACCCCCGCCACTGGTTACTATGTAGGGGCGGAGTGGTTCACTTTTAGAGCAGTTCTCGTATGTCCATAGGAGAACAAAGTGAGTAAAAACCAACCTACTAAAACCAAAGACCACCGGAGTGGAAAAGGCTAGCGTAACGGGGTACCACGGAGCCAGCTAGGGTTGTGTAGGCCCTGAAAGTGTCCGGAGTTTCACCGAACCAATAAGGAAGCGAACAAAGCGAAACACCAGCGAGGTGTGTGACGTTAAAACGGATACCAGGAGGGTGGATAACCTTCGATTGGAGACCCGTCTAGGTCCCCCAGAGAGTGACGGCCCGAGAGACCGACGCTCCACACACGGGGAGGGATAACACATCACCTGCTATACAGGGGAAAGGTGGGGGAGTAACGACATGGCTGTGTCACGATACTAAGGTCGACTGAGTGGGGGAAACCACCAGACACTGACCTCAACCCCCTTACTGGGTGTTGAAATGTACCGAGCCAGACACTTGCCAGAAGTTACGAAAAGAGGTTAGGGTAAGCACATTGGATTACTGCAACCCAACTCCCATCTTTTCCCTAAAGACGAAGCTTATAAAGGGAAAAAAGGGAGAGAGTGGAGGAAGGGGAGGTAGGGGGGAACTGTGAAGGGGAGAGAATTTTTGTTCAGAAGGCCAACCGAAGACCGACATGTAGGGCACAGTGCTATGCATTGCGAATCACTTTTCTCCCTTCATTAGAGGGGGAGTAGGATTAACAGAGAATCCAAGCATACCCAAAACATACGGAACAGCGGATGGAACAACGAACGTGGTGCTCCCTTCACCGGCCCACACCTCCTTCCAAGACTCAAGCGACAAAGTCGGGAGAGAAGGAGCAGAGTCAATGAGCAAAGCTAACCTCGTAAGTAGCCTAACCCACCGATTAAGGAGAGGGTCAGGCTAGTACCACAAAACACAAAAATATACTGCTAAAAATTTAACCAACAACAATACATCAATACATAAACAAGTCAAAATTATAAAATAATAAACGCTTGTGCTAGGGTATGTTCTACCCAGCAAAGCGAACAGGAAGTGGGCAACCAAAATGGCGCTCCTGACGCCAAGCTAAGGTAATATTAATCCATAAATATCCATGTCATCCATTGTATCACAATTCAGAAAAACCGACTGTAAGACAGCACCAGCCTGGGGAACAAAATCTACTCGAGTGAAAGCCAAAAAATTCTTTATGAAGGGTTAAAAGCATAAAACCGTGGGAGGGCGCTCCCTAAAGAATTGATACTAACACCAGTATTAATACCAGCACACTGGCCCGCTCAGTGTAGATAAAATTCCCCAAAATGAACTTCCTGAAGGGGTAACGTCAATTGTAAGACAAAACATTAATGTAAATGACCCAGCGAAACCTCTACTGAACTGGTCTGTAGAGGCGTGCCGCTAGGTCATCATGGCGGCAAAGGCGAACGCATGAGGAACGCCTGTATTTAACCCAATAATTATTAAATTAAGGGCCAAATACAGCCTCGATACAACTAAAACCCCGCTAGGAGAGGAGTACTTAACTTAGTGGCGGTGATTTCAGTGACAGAAGACATGATTCCAAATTAACCGAGAAAAACACAGAGCACAAGCAAAAGCGTAATAACAGAAACGCGTGCTAAAAAGGAATGAGGGTAGGTGGCGCTCAGGTCGTCAGGTACAGGCCGGGTGAGTTGCCGCTGAAACGGCTCTTCTCGTACCGGGGGTTATGACATTGGGACATTCTACAGAGTTAGGTCCTGTGGTAGTGGACAAATTCACTCACCCTACTCTATACCGACACCCGTTACATAATAGGTGATCGCTCTGAGGGTAGTAACCTCAGCATTCCCGTTGGCTTTCTTTCTCTGGTATATTTAGCAATATTTATACCTAGAAATGTGTGCTCAAGGGACATTTCACCGGCTGACACAGGTCCGAAGCTCAGAAATTAATTTTGCTGTTTTTATCGTTAATAGATGACTGCCATTGGGGCATATTTGTTTTGTGTAAAATAATCAAGATTCCGTTCGCTATTTTCACTTGATTTCATCAAATACGAGCTTTATTTATTTATCTTTTATCAGCATGAAAACAGCAGTAATACGTGTTCTTTCATGCCCAGTAGTTTTGATTGAAATACTTTTCTCTCCAATTTTATTTACGGTCAAGTTTCATCCACGTTGCCGATGCACGATAATTTAAAGTTATTAGCAGCTTGAACATTGTTTTCTCAGCTTCAGCTACAAATTGCTGCTTAAATTTATCAGTACTGGTAGTCCTCGGTTACCAGCGGCCTCTGTTACTGGCAATCCAGTTTTATGGCGCTTGTCTAGTGACAATAATAACTGGATTTTCGGCACCAATCTCCAGTTGTCAGCGCCAATCCCCAGCTATCAGCGCTGATCCCCACTTATCGGTGCGCCGATAATCGGATATTAGCGCCACTAACCAGGGATCGGCACTGTTATCGCTGATTCTCGGTTAACGTGATTTTCGGTTATCGTCACGCTGTTGGGTACGGAACCCCCCACCGATAACCGGGGACTGCCTGTATAGTTCCTAGCCAATCTTTTCTCCATAGCAAATAAGGGTACAGTCATACCCCGAACTTACATGAGGTTAGGTTCCAGAACCCCTCGTGCAAGGCGAATTTTCACGTAAGTTTGGCAGGGTCTCTAAAAATGCTAATAAATGATTATTTCTAAAGTTTAAACACTGCATATGACCCTAATCATGCTCCCAAATTATTAAATTAATTTTTAAATGAAATTAAAGTTACTGTAATTTCATATAAAAGTTAGCTTAATACAGTACCCTTAAAAAAAGAAATAAATGGTTGAGATAAAAATATTGAGTTGGAAGAGAATTTCTCTCCCCTTCTGACCGATCTATTTTTAGAAGTTTTCTCAACCACTTTTTAATAACTTCTTTATTCTGCATCTCTTTCTCTTTCTGAAATGCTTTTTCATGAACAGTGTTTTTTATTTGGACTAATACAACTCTTAGTTATTATGTCTCTATGTTTTAGAACGTATTTGCCACACTAGTCCTAATTTTAGTTCAAAGTGAGCACTTTTACAGGTAAAATTAGATCAGTTTAAACTCTACTGTACAGGTAAAGATATACAGCGAAATCATTTGTAAAAATGTGTGGTCACTAACTACAAGAGAGAGAGAATAACACGAGAGTTGTCCTTACTTGAAATATCAATTGTTCCGACACAATATACAAACCCTCGGTCCTTTACATTAGGGATTACTTTCAGGCGTAGGCTGGAAACGGCTGTTGAACTTCAAACAAGGTGGTCAGGCAGTTGACTACTATCCGGGAGGCGGGGGTACCGCCTGCCTGGATGTAAACATTCCAATTTGCTTTGGCCGTCATATTATGGGGACGTTGTCTTCACGCTCTCTGCCTGACTGCTCTTTTTGTCACTTTTTGGTGGGAAATCTTTGTTTTTTCTTATTATTTTCATTATGGACAAGCCTTCTAAGCCTTCCTATCCCCAGCATGTGTGTCCCGGGGTAGGAGGGAAGAGATGTAATTCATTTAGGTCTAGCGTCGACGCAGACCCACACACTCTCTGCCCATCTTGCAGGGGGCGTGTTTGTTCGCGCGATGCTCCTTGTGGTGAGTGTTGCTCTTGGTCCCCCGAGCAATGAAGGATGCTTGAGGGGAGGAGACGTTACCATCGTAAGCCTACCATGGAGTCGTCTGAGGGTAATATGCCCCCAACGACTCCAGTGGTGGTGAATGTGTCGGGTTCGTTTCTCCCTCCCGGCGAGCTTCCCCTTCTTGCTCCCTCTCCTTCGGGTGAGGACTCCCCTCCCTTTCCTCATTCGTCTCATCCGTTGTGGAAGGGTGGGGGGGAGAGCTGGACCGGGACATCCTCTCGTGGGTCTCTTCCCGTTCTGGAGGGGAGTTTTTTCCTCCAGAGCGGGTAGAGGCTTCCCAAACTAACCCGACTTTCGCCTCAGGTCTCGGGCTGGATAGCCAGGCAACTGACTCGTCATCAACCTGGCTACACCTGGCCCTACCTGGCGTACCGCCACTGGAGGGACTGGCCTCACATCTTTCCAGCACTCCAGTGACTGCTCACTCTGCAACAACAGTCACCACAACATCGGTCACCATGTCAAGGTTCGCGCAGCTCCCGCTGTCGGTAGCCTCGCACCTGGATACCCAGGCATTGGCTACCTCTACCATGCATCATGCAGTACCGCTGCCCCCTGGGTTCCTGGCCCCGTTCACGCAACCGGGCCCCTCCTATATGGTGACATCAACCCTCCCTTATGTGACTGTCACTGCTCCCGTTGCTGACCCTGGCTCGACTTCAACTATGGTTCCTCGCTTCTCGATCCAGCCCGGCTCTTCGTCTGTTCCTCTCCCCATTCCTTCGACTCTGGCGCAGCCTGGCCTGGCTACCCATGCACCACCCGTGCCTGCATTCCCGGCCCCGCCCTCTTTCATTCCTGGCCGGCACGCAGTTGCTCCTGCCCAGGTAAGTGCTGGCCCGAGCACCACGGTCTCTACCCTGGATGTGCGTTCTGCTGCAGCCCCTCCTCCTGTTCCTGAGTCTTTGGCTGCGCCCGCTTGGTATGGGGATTTGACGGCGATTCTGAAGCAGATGGTGAAGAAGAAGAAGAAGAGGTCTAGAAAGGTGTTGTCATCTTCGTCTTCGTCTTCATCATCGTCATCGTCTTCGTCTGTTGCCTCTTCTTCTTCTCCTTCCAAGGCTTCGCGGCTGAAGAAGAAGAAGAAGAAGTCTGCCTCTCCCCCCCCAAGAAGTCTCACACCGAGACTTCTAAGGGTCTGCCGCCTTCCACAGGGAAGGCAGTGGGATCTCTCGTCGGCTCTTCCCGATCCTCGGATCAGGGAACCGCTGCCCTGGCCTCTGGGTCAGTCGCATCGGGAGCCAAGGGCGTGCAGACCAAGGTCCGCAACTCCCCCCCCCATTTCTAAGAAAATTCCTGCTTCTAAGGCCAGCGAGTCCGCGTCAGACACTCATACGCGAGTTGCTCAGAGTACCTGGGTCCCCAAGGAGACCCAGGTACCCCAGGCTGATACGGGAGAAACTTCTCGCCGTACAGACCAGGGCATGGGGCGAGAGAAAGAACCTGGGCATGCAGGTGCCCAGGCTCTTCCTGCTGGCACTCCTATAAGTGCCAAGTCAGGTTCCCAAGGGGCCGAATGCCAGGAGAGGCGGAGAAGAGGTCCCCTGCTCAGTCTTCCCGAGAGGCTATGGCCTCGAAGAAGACTTGGGTGCATCTAGAGGACAGCGCAAGCTCGTGCCAGGCAGACGCTCGCTTGACTCCTCCCAGTCCCTAGCCATGTCCGCGTGACCAGCCTGGCTCGGGGGAGGCGAGCGCACAGCTCGGCTCGCACGAGCCGCTCCACTCTCATCGGGAGACTGTTTCGCCTAGGCTAAAGCACTCTCCTCGACCCGGGCTGCCATCACCACTGCTGGTTGGTGACCCCTCCCAGCCCACTGCCTCTGTTGATGCTGCCAGCTAAGCCAGTGGGAGTGCCCGATCTTCCTCGCCTGTCCCCTCCATCCCTTCGGCTCCTTCCAGGGGGCGCGAGTCGGACGGGAAGCATTCTGGTGAGTTTTCTCCTCAGAGTTCTACCTTGTAGGTGTACGAACCTGGCTCAGTCCTTGACTCGACCAGGTCTTACGCCCGCGTGGTCCAAGAAGGATCACGGGTTCTGCTGAGGTTCTCCCTCCTGCAGGGAGAGTAGATCAGGAGGACCGCACTCTGGAGGGACTCGAGGGTCCTCTGCCCCAGGATGCAGACACCCCCCGAGATACAGAGGAATTTTGCAGAGGTTATTGCGCTGATTCGTCAGCACAATGACCTCGGGGAAGGGACCACGGCCTCTTCTGTGGATCGTCCGTCGCGCCTCGAATCCTTTTGGGGACCCAAGAAGGAACCCAAGGCTTCGATGGGGCTGCCGTGGTCCACGCTTGCCGAGGGGGTCCTCGACCAAGTGAACAGTCTTGTGTCTGGGCAAGACAGCTCACTTCATTTGGGCTGCTTGGATAAGCTTTTCCCCCCCTCCCCCTTCCTCGCCAGAAGCGCTTTTACACTCCAGCTGTAGGGACGTTACTGACTAAGCAGGTTGACCCGGACCTGACTCGTTTGGATCCGGGTCTGACGTTGCAGCAGCTTACTGCAGAGAATATCTCCCTCTCCCAGCAAGAAGCTGCAACCCTGGAAGCCACTGCCATGGTGGCCTTCCAAGCAGTCTCCTGGCTTGATCTGTGGTCCTTCACAGTATCAAAGGTAGCTGCTTCCTCGGGCGCCATCGCACCTGGGGAGGACTCTGCCTTTGGGAGACTGTGCCAGTCTGGGGGTAGGGCTATTTCCTACCTCGCCCACCAGACTGCAAACCTGTGGGCAAACCTGGTTCTGAAGCGGAGAGATGCCGTTCTCTCTCGCTTCTCCAGGTCTGTAGGTCCCGAGTCAGCTATCACCCTTAGGAATGGACCGATGCTGGGTTCCTCCTCTCTCTTCCCCAGAGAGTTGGTGGATGCTGCAGTAGACAAACGCCAATGACAGCGACCGGCTTGTCCACCAGGCAGTGGCCAAGACCTCCGGGGCTTCGCAGTCCACTGCGGCCAGGTCTTCGGGCCAGGCTGGCACTTCCTCGGCCCCTAAGAAGTCCCAGTCTTCGAAGGGGTCCCGAGGAAACACCCAGCCTTCTTCTTCCTCAAGAAGGGGGGCTCCTTCCCGCCCTTTTCAGCCCACTTTCCAAGTTGGTAAAGGGGGCAAAGGGAAGAAGAAGAAGGGGAAACACTAGGGGCGGCGTTCCCCCCCAACAGCTGCCGAAGGTGGGGGGTTGCCTGTCGAGCCATTGGGCAACATGGCAGTGACACGGAGCCGAGACCTGGATGGTGGATGTCCTTCGGGAGGGATATCTACTACCCTTCGAGTCTCGGCCTCCCCTCACCTACTCTCCAGTCCATCTCCAAACTTATGTACCAAGATCTTCGAAGGACACCGCACTACAGCAAGAAGTGCAAGCCATGCTGAGCAAGGGTGCTGTAGAAGTCGTGTCGGACCAGTCTCCAGGCTTTTACAGCTGTGTCTTTCTCGTGGAGAAAGCCTCAGGGGGATGGAGACCGGTCATAGACCTCTCTCCTGAACTGTTTCATTCGCCAGACTCGGTTCACGATGGAAACAGCGCAATCCGTGCTGGCCTCCATCAGGGAGAACGACTTCATGCTTACGGTGGACCTGAAGGATGCGTATTTCCAAATGCCCATTCATCCGTCCTCTTGCAAGTACCTCCGTTTTGTCCTCGGGGAGACGGTCTTCCAGTTCAGGGCACTTTGTTTCGGGCTCTCGACCGCTCCCCAGGTGTTCACGAGTCTTCTCCCTCGTGTCAGCATGGGCCCACTCGCACGGGTTACGTCTACTGAGGTATCTCGACGACTGGCTAGTCCTGGCGGGCTCTCGCTCGCAGTTGCTACAGGACAGGGATCGGCTCCTTGAGTTTTGCCAGGATCTAGGGATCGTGGTAAATCTCAAGAAGTCAGATCTCACCCCCAAGCAGAGGATAAAGTATCTGGGCATGCTGATAGACACGGTGGCAGCGAAAGTCTTTCCCTTGGACTCTCTTATCATTAAGTTCAGGCAGGCAGCACAACTGTTCCTGTCACGACAGGAGCAGCCAGCCTGGCAATGGCAAGTCGTCATCTGTCACCTGTTGTCTTTGGAGAAGCTAGTACCTCATGGGCGTCTTCACCTGCGGTCTCTTCAGTGGAGACTAAAGGAGTATTGGTCCCAGTCCCGAGACCCCCAGTCCTTCCTCATCCCTCTTTCCGAGGAGGTGAGGGAGGACCTTCGCTGGTGGTCAGACGACAGGAACCTCTTGATAGGAGTATCCCTGCATACTCCCCCTCTGGACATGCTTCTGTTCTCAGATGCATCAACCGAAGGATGGGGCGCACGCCTGGAGGAGTTGCTGACTTCGGGAGTGTGGCACCGAGACGACAAGCGCCTTCACATCAATATCCTGGAACTGAAGGCAGCCTTCCTGGCCCTCCAAGAGTTCCGGGATCGAGTGATGGGACACTCTGTGGTACTGATGAGCCACAATACCACGGTAGTGGCATTCGTCAACAAGCAGGGGGGCCTGGTGTCCCACCAGCTTCATCAGTTGACGATGCAGGTGCACGAGTGGGCCACGACTCACTCGGTAGAGCTGTCAGCCAGGTACATTCCAGGCAAGAGGAATGTCATGGCAGACAAGTTCAGCCGCCAGAACCAGGTGGTAGGGACTGAATGGTCCCTCCACCAGGAGATAGCGGAAAGGCTGTTCGACCTGTAGGGGCATCCAGCCATCGATCTGTTCGCCACCCGGCACAACAGAAAGCTCCAGGTCTTCTGTTCTGCCTTGCCGGACCCATGGGACAACCTCAACGTATACGCCTTTCCCCCATTCTGTCTGATTCGCCGAGTGATCAGCTGAGTGATGATCACCCCGAATCTCAGAATGATTCTGGTGGCACCCAAATGGCCCCAGGTCATTTGGTATCCAGACCTGCTAGCTCTCCTCTCCGAGGCGCCAAGAGAGATTTCCCCCCTGGCCCAACCTGCTGCGTCAACCTCACGTAGAGCGGTTCCACCTGGCAGTACATTCTGTGTCTTCACAGCTGGAGGTTATCCACCATCTCTTGCGAGCAAGAGGCTTTTCGCGTCGCGCAGCAACAGAGATGGCAGGATACCTCAGACGATCCTCCGCAGCGGTATACCAGGGAAAGTGGTCCGTCTTCTGTGGTTGGTGTCGTTGAAGGGGTATCTCTACGGTTGGAGCTACTGTTCAGCAGGTCGCGGACTTCCTCGTCTTCCTTCGTTGAGAGAAGCTTCTTTCTGTTTCAGCTGTGAAAGGCTACCGCGCCGTACTCGGCCTAGTCTTACGGCTGAAGGGGGTAGACATCTCCTTCTCTTTTGAGATATCTCTACTAATGAGAAGCTTCGAAAGGTCTTGCCCACCCAGGGATCTCAGGCCCCCTGTGTGGGATGTGACTCTCGTCCTAAGGAGCCTGACTCGTGCACCGTACGAGCCTTTACGAGAGTCATCAGACAAGGATCTGGCCCTCAAGACTGTCTTCCTGCTAGCCCTGACTTCGGTGAAGAGAGTTGACGAACTTCATGGACTTTCCTTTGATGTTAAACACTCGAGGGGATGGGGATCAGTTACGCTCGATTTCGTCCCGGATTTCGTAGCGAAGACTCAGAATCCTTCGCTCCCTGATGCACGGTTTGAGTCCTTCACGGCCCCCTCCCTAGAGGACTTTGTAGGTAATGAACCAGACGAGATGCTACTGTGTCCTGTTAGAGTGCTGCGGCGCTACCTGAAGAGGACTCGACACCTCCAGCCTGAGTGTCGACGACTCTTCGTTAGCACTGGCTCGACCAAGAAAGAAGTGTCCAAGAACACCATCTCTTTCTGGGTTCGTGAGACGATAAGGAGAACGTACTCTGCTGCAGGAGAATATGACACCGGTACGCTTCGTCCGAGAGCTCACAAGGTCCGCAGCATTGGTCCGTCCCTCACATTTTGGAATAATATGTCAGTGTCACAGGTGCTGAAGGTGGGGATGTGGTCCCAGCAGACTACTTTCACCTCCTTCTACCTCTGGGATGTTGCACACAAGTCCTTGGACACTTTTTCCTTGGGTCCTGTGGTGGCTGCTCAACAGGTTAACAAGTTGTGTAGCTTACCCGGCTCCTCTAACAGGACAGGTTGCATCTCGCCTAAGTTGTACGGTTGTGATTGGGGGAATGAATGTGAAGTGACTGGCCTCTCTTCTTTCTCCCCATCCTGACTCTCTTCCCACAGGCAGGGAGCGGACATACCGTTACAAGCTGGATCTGGCGGTCGATGCAGGTAAGCACCCAACGGGAGCTCCCGTTCTATTTTTCCGTTCAGGTTGATAGAAGCAACCCCACTCCTTCCTCTTGCAAGGGGGGGAAGGAGACCATGACTATAAGACAGACCCAATGCTTGTATTTGCCTTTATGTCATCCGACGTCAAGTTCTTCGTAGCCTACTTTGCATGAACTGACATTTCCTCTTTCATGCAAAGGGACCCAGAAGCCTGACAACTGATCCTGCGTTTCTTACAACCCGATCTTTTGTCAGAGGCAACTTTTTCCCTTCCTCGATCTCACGACCAGGAAAGGAAGACAAGGTGGTGAACTCCAGTCAGTTCATAGAGACTTAATCAGATTCCTCCCTCCAATCAGTAAGTCTCCTAATGTAAATGACCAAGGGTTTGTATATTGTGTCAGAACACATAACAATTTTTAAAGTAAATTGTATTTTTCCTAACTATACAAACCCAAGGTCCTTTACACTTTATGCCCACCTCATGCCACCCCTCAATCTGATACCTGGGCCGAAAGGCAAATTGGAATGTTTACATCCAGGCAGGCGGTACTCCCGCCTCCTGGATAGTAGTCAACTGCCTAACCACCTTGTTTGAAGTTCAACGGCCGTTTCCAGCCTACGCCTGTGAGTAATCCCTAATGTAAAGGACCTCGGGTTTGTATAGTTAGGAAAAATACAATTTACTTCAAAAATTGTTATGTTAAATTATTTATGAGTTATTACGGAGACAGAGAGAATAATGAGAGAGAGAGAGAGAGAGAGAAATTCTTGTTAGATATCAAAAGATGGAAATTCATGATTTATGAAGGAAAAGGGAAAAGAAAGAAGAGAGAGAGAGAGAGAGAGAGAGAGAGAGAGATACAGTACCAGAAATCCTTTACATGCTGTGGGCAATGATTGACATATTTGACAGCTTTGCCCTCACCCCTCTCTTCAAAGTATTGGTTAACAACGGACACAAAAACCGAGACATCCAAGATGCAGTAATGAAAGGTTTGGAGAATTGGTACCAGCAAGAACCCCGTCCGGCCCCCCCTGAAGATATTAAATTATTCTACAGAGGGAGGTTCCACAAACGGTATAAAGACGATGAAAAAGCCCTGAAAAACATAATCAAGGAGCACGTCACCCCCCACCGACCCAACGAAAAATGTGCAATTGATTATCTACTATGCCAGCAAGAAGACGAGCAGTCTTATTATGAAGAACAATCCCGTCCCTCGACAGGAACTGCTGAAGAAGACTAACGTGGTGTACCAGTACAAATGCCCTTTGCGAGGATGCCCTGCGACCTACATCGGAATGACCACCATGCGTCTTTCAAAACGAATTTCCTGTCGGGCCAAGAGGGGGCCATTTTCAACCATGCTAGAGATGCTCACAGCCTTCGTGTTCGGCGTAGTGATGTTATCAATTGCTTTGAAGTAATAGATCAAGCCCCTGACCACCGAAGACTACGGATACTAGAGGCACTGCATATAGGAGCAGAAAAACCTACCATCAACACTACCCAAGAAACCTATCTGCTTCCGACAGCGACACAACGCCCTGTCACAGAGCCCCCTGAAAACATAACTATCGGAACATCCCAGCAGGATGTTGAGAGCAGCAACAACGAACAAGACCCTCCTGACGAACCCCTTGACGGAGGACATGGCCTTAATGAAGCTATAAATGTACTCCTCCACAGGGCACGTCGTATTACAGTATTAGGTATATCATTAATTTATAATACAAAACAAATAAGCATACAGTCAGGGGCATCATTTCATTTTTCCTTGGTTGGGGGGGCAAAGGTTTATTTCAGGTCCCCCCTTCTCCTGAAAGGGGAGGGTGGTGAGCGAAGTGAGCCTAACCAGCTGGGGGGTCCAGAGGCCGCTGCAAGGCCCCTTGAGAAAATTTTTAGACATATCAACAAAATACGAGCAATTTGAAGCCACTTAAGGAAATTTTAAGAATTTTTATTCTTTAAAAAATTCTGTACCTACATCAAATTTTGAGATAATAGGTGAAGATGAAAAGGTAGTGGAAATTTCTAAACAAATCAAGTTATAAACCACAGTATTGGTCCTAGAATATCTGCAGTTTAACATGTTACATTATATATAGTTCACTACCTAACAAGGGTCATTCAGGAAAACAAGAAAAGTTGATGTGAACAGGAAGATCTTAAGCTTGGGGAAAATGTGTAGAGATAAAATGGTGCATAATTTTAACAAGGTTCTGCTAAGGAAATTTTAAAATAAACATTTGCTTCATGCATTTCAGATATTATCTACTGCATTAGTGGATACCACCTTGATCTCAATTTTGCAAAATTATTAACCAGTATGTCATAGTTAAAATTTTTAAGAAGCTCCTTTTCTGAGGCCATGAGAAGCAAGTCATTCAAGCGCTCATTTTTCATGGTAGTTCGTAGATACCTTTTAACTAAACTAAGCCCTGAAAACAGTCGTTCATTGCTGGCAGTAGTTACTGGAAGGGTGATGAGAATTTTAACAATTTTAGAATATCTGAGTAGGCACATTCTAATGGTTTAAGTTCATCATACAGTTCAAACAAATTCTTAGGCTTTTCATTCTTAGTTAGAAAGTGACTCTTTGCTACAGAAATTTGGGCATTTAGAAGGATTTCATCTATGTGTATACCCTTTTAAAACTCTACTATGGTAGACAGTTTCTTATCACTTAAAAAGTCGTTAGAATTACAGCCAAGTGCTTTCATCGCTGATATCAGTGGTGTATTATGAGTGAATCTATTATCCATCTCAGTGAGAAATCTATCTAATATGTCAAAATAGATTCTTTTGAACAATACAGTACCTCAGGAGCAAGACTTTTGTCAAACATATCAGAGAAACCTTCATCTGCTCTCAAGACCTGAAGTTCTTTAATAGTTGACTGTATGAGAGAGTAAGCGTCAGATAGAAATAATTCCCTTGCTTGTAGCTGGTCTGACAAGCTGTTGGTAACTTTCAAGACTTGTTTTGCAACATGAAGATTTACTACAAACTTGAAAGACAGCAACTGTTTATAGTTCACTTGCTTCAGCTGCAGCTTCTGAATCCGAGCTCTCTTCAACTTTGTGAAGCACTGCTAACAAACTTCCATAACGAAGCTTAACCTTTGCAACTGACCGATAATAGTAAGACCATCTTGTTATAGCAGGTCTTTGTAATGTCAAAACTTGCAGGTCTTCTGCTTTCTGTGCCTCTATGAAAAGTTGGTACCTTGTATTACTGTTAGTTATAAATGTGTACAGTGTGTTAATAACTGAAAAGAATGAAGAGAGACCACTGATATACTTTACACAGTCACCCAGTACTAAATTAAGCCTGTGGCCATGGCAATGTATGTACACTGCTTGGGGAATTTTATCTCGTAGTCGTGCCTGAACGCCACTAAGCATCCACTCGTGACACTTGCCCCATCATAGCACTGTGCCACACAGTTTGTCCAAATTAAACCAGATTGTTCTATCTCCTTATATATAAAATCAGCTAAATTGGCTGCATCAACCTTTTCCATATATGTACCAATGACATTCCTTCACAACTCCTTCACTAAAGTACCTAACAAGAATAGCCAACTGTTCTTTTTTTTGACAAGTCTTTTGTCTCATCAACCATAACAGAAAAAAATTGAGCTGATTGTGCTGCCGTGCATATTGTGTGTTTGATATGAGTTCCAATAACTGATATTAAGCCATTCTGATACTGAGGACTAGTGTAATGGCCATATAGTCTATCTAACTTTTTCTTTAGAGAAGGATTAGGTTCTGCAATGAGCTCCAAAGTTCCTATAAAATTTCCCGAATTTAATTCATTATCACCCTCCTTATGACCACGAAAAGACAATCCTTGCCTTCCCAGTAAAGCAGCAACTTTCAAAAGAAGTTTTAGATGTTCCCTGTTTTCCTCAATCTCCTGTTGCCTGACAGAAGATAAAGATGATGCTACAGATTGGGTGGAACTTGACTGAATACCTTTGAAATTAGACGAAGCTACCATACAGTTAACGTGTCTCTCGCTAGCCGGGTGTTGCTTAAGCAGAGTGCTAATATCGTTCCATTTCTTTGATTCAATATCAATAAATGGTCTCCTACCTAGTCCTTCACCTTTTCGAACAGAATTTCCAGCAAAATGCCTGCAAGGAAAGCAGTAACAAGCATCTTGCACAACTGAGTACTCAAACCAAGGAAAATTATCTAAATAGATGCTTCAAAATTTTCGGTTGTTTGGATTACTTGGGTAGTTTGGCAGCTTTGGTTGACTGGGTTAATCATATGGGGAAGCAGATATATCAGTAACTAGATTAGTGTGTGTGTGTGTGATCCTCCCTGTTTTTCAGTTGGCACAACAGTATGATCAAATACAACCTCTGGTTTATCAACAAGAATATTATATGAATCCTGAACAGGGGCTGAAGTAGTGGCTTTATCTGAATCCTGAACAGGGGCTGGAGTAGTGGCTTTATCTGAATCATGAAAAGGGCCTGGAATAGTGGCTTTACTGGAATCCTGAACAGGGCTGAAGTAATGGCTTTATCTGAATCCTGAACAGGGGCTGAAGTAGTGGCCTTATCTGAATCCTGACCAGGGGCTGAAGTAGTGGCTTTATCTGAAACCTGAACAGGGGCTGGGGTAGTCACTATATCTGAGTCCTGAACAGGGGCTGAAGTAGTGTCAAAGTTCATCTGTACTGTCAGAATGTCGGAATTGTCAGTTGCCTTTAGAGTTGAAGAACTTGAAGGACATAAAACAAGAGGAAAGAAAAATGTCAACAAAACGGCATATGAAAAATAATTCTTTGGATATGTCATAGGCCTAAATGCATATGTGCACAGAATTTCAGAAGGGCAGGGCTTCATTTGAATAAAAGGGCACTCCCTAGGCGTAGTATTTAATTTAAAATAATTATATTAATAAAATGTAACTGATGTAGATACTTGCCAAATGCCAATGAACCATAACCGTATAGCCTATAAATTGTCAATTGCTTTTAAAAGATACTTCGGTGTAGTACTAGTAAAGATTAAGGTATAACAATTTTGATAACCATCATTAGGGCCTATGTATGTTATACAGTGACTACTGACTTGTCACGTAGACCGAAGGTGCTCCATCCCCGGAGCCATGAAAGGCCATGGCCCATATTTGTCTGCATGGTGAGTGAACTCTGCCTAGTTTAGCTGACATACCTTTTAGTAACATTACACATGACATTCACAAACTGAAATCACTTTGGAAGCTGCTTTGAAGTGATGAAAATTATATTATTCATTATAATATTATCATCCACTGTTGACGAAATCTCTCCAACTTAAAAAACTACTGGTTTGGCATGTGTTGCGGTGTCATGGAGTCGTGCGTCAACAAAGTATGGCATTCGGTAGAGATTTAAATTTTCATAACGTGACGTGAAAAGTTTTATTCAATTATTAAATGAATAATAAAGTATAGAGTAAGCATGAAAATATTGACCACTATCAATCAAACATTGTGACTGACAGGTCATTAACCCTTAAACGCCTGTTTGACGTTTTAAACGTCGTCCAAAATTGTCTGTCGAATGCCGAGTGGACGTTGCAAACGTCGACTGAAAATACTTTTTAAATATTGCGGAAAAATAATTGTAGGCCTAGTTTGCGGAAGATTTCAAATCCCTGCGCCTCTGCGGATGCTGGGAGTTCACGGATCCAGCTGTTGTTTTGTTTCTGAGCGTCACCCAGACGCCGCATGCTTGAATTTCCCCATCTGCATCAGAGAGCATCAGAGCAGCACCTTGCGGGGCGATATTTTGAGCGCAGAGCGTGTTTTGTTGAACTTTTGCGAGTGTTAGCGTATTCGTGCTGCAACAGAACGTTTGCAGAGATGTCACAAAGGCGTCAGGACCGTGGAAAGGCGCATACTGCCTGTTGGAAGTGAGCGTGAGGCGAGTTTTAGACTGGGATGCTGGAGAAGGACCCAGCAACCAAAGTGAATTTTAACATTCGGTCAACTTTGACTCGACGAAATGATCGAAAAACGCATCCGTAAGCCATAATTATTACATTCGAGTAACAATCAATCATTTACCTTCATTTTGCAACAAACGGAAAGTCTCTAGCACAATATTTAGAATTTTGGTGAATTTTTGAAAAAAAAAAAAATTTTCCTCCGCTCCGCACGTGCGAACTCCGCTGAAAATCCTGTCATTTCTTGTGTCAGCTTGCCGTAATTTTTTCGCTTTTTCATATTATTCGTTACATAAAGTTTTATACATCAAAATCTGCGCAATTTCATGTAGAATACAACAAAAAATATATCATTCCTTTAGCTCTTCACAGTGTTTTAATATTTACATTGAAATCACGATAACTGACAAAATTTTAACATTCGGTCAACTTTGACTCGACCGAAAAGATCGAAAAACGCATCAGTAAGCCATAATTATTACATTCGAGTAACAATCAATCATTTACCTTCATTTTGCAACAAACGGAAAGTCTCTAGCACAATATTTAGAATTTTGGTGAATTTAAAAAAAAAAAATTTCCTCCGCTCCGCGCGCGCGAACTCCGCTGAAAATCCTGTCATTTCTTGCGTCAGCTTGCCGTAATTTTTTCGTCGTTTCATATTATTCGTTACATAAAGTGTAATACATCAAAATGTGTGCAATTTCATGTAGAATACAACAAAAAATATATCATTCCTTTAGCTCTTCACAGTTTTTTAATATTTACATCGAAATCACGATAACTGACAAAATTTTAACATTCGGTCAACTTGATTCGACCGAAATGATGGCGTAAAACGCAGCATCCGTAAGCCATAATTATTACATTCGAGTAACAATCAATCATTTACCTTCATTTTGCAACAAACGGAAAATCTAGCACGTTATTTAGATTTTTTGTGAATTTTTGAAAAAAAAAAATTTCCCTCACTCCGCGCGCGCGGACTCCGTTGAAAATCCTGTCATTTCTTGCATCAGCTTGCCATAATTTTTTCGCCATTTCATATTATTCGTTACTAAAAACGTTACATAAAAATAGCATCCATGGACATTTAACTAGGTTTATCCAAAAGTGCGATTCATCAGAAATTATGAATCGCACTTTTCAAGTGAGAATTGATGATGCATTGTCAAGTACATTTCCACTTGAAAATGGTGTTCCACAAGGAAGTATCCTCAGTGGCACACTGTTTACTTTAGCAATAAGTGATATCAGTAAAAATCTACCTATTGGAATTAAAAGTACTTTGTATATGGATGGTTTTACCATACATTATTCAGGATCTCGAGTAAACATGCAGAATGAATCATTAATAAAAGGATAATAAAAATAGATGACTGGACCTCATGTGCAGGCTTTAAATTTTCCATGGGTAAAACTCAAGCAATGAAGTTTTATAAGAATAAAAAGTGGAAAAGGGTGAAGAAATAGATTTAAAAAATCAGAAACCATAGTATACCAATTAGCCAGACAGCGAAATTTTTGGGGTTAGTATTTGATACTCACTTGAACTGGAAAGCCAACATAACATACATGAAATCAAAATGTAAAAGAGCATTAAATCTAATTAAAAAACTATCGAACACTACTTGGAGAGTTGATAGGCATATCCTTACTGTACTGTATAAAGCAACAGTGCTGTCTATCATTGATTGTGGAGGCAAAATATATGCCTCTGCATCAGTCACAATGCTGAAAACGTTAGACCCAGTTCATAATGAGGGCCTTAGAATTTCTTCAGAAGCCTTTAGATCATTACCAAAGTCATCTTTACAAGTTGAATGTGGTGAACTACCTCTCTCTCCATAGACAGCTAGTAACAATGGAGAGTGCTCTGAGAATTCAGACTAGTGATTCTCCAGCCAAAAAATGATTTGGATTAGAGCCAGGAGATTGTTTGAGTCACTGAATATAAATATACAATTACCTTTAATAGTAAAATTACCTCCTCCTTGGACAAGGAATAAAATGAGAATTTGTACAGACTTGAAATATTTATCAAAAAGTTATTCATATACCTCAGAACACCATAGACAATATACGGTAGAACATATAATCCGAAAAGGTCCACATTTCACAATATACACAGACGAATCTAAGTCACAATATTGAGTGGGATATGGTGCAGTATCCCAAAACAGAATGTATCAGTTCTCTCTACCAGATAATGCCTCAGTATTTACAGCCTAGTTATGTGCAATACTATCAGCCATACAAATAATTAAAGAAGACTCATTTAGTAATTTTGTGATATATAGCAACTCCAGAAGCGCCATAGAAGCCATTCAAAGTTACAATCCAAAAAATGATATTGTACAACAAATTAAGATTTCACTCCATAAGTTGTGTAATAATGGAAAAAATATTGTTGGTTCCCTGCCCATGTAGGGATTAAAGGAAATGAAGAGGCTGATAAAGCAGCTAGAGAAGCAGTCCACATGACAAGAGCAAATATAAACATCCCTATTAGAACTATATATAAAATAGATAAGAACAATCATCATTGTAAATAAATGGCAAAATATATGGAATACAAAACCCAAAAATAATAAACTGAAACATGATTCTGTTGGAAAATGGAGTACATCATATCAGGGAGACACACACACACAAGTAATTCTGACATCTTCTAATAGGCCATACTTGTTTGACACATGGACACTTAATGAACAGTCCACATGGCCCTCCTCCCGAATGCCCCGAGTGTAAAGTGATGATACCAGTCAAGCACATATTGTGTGAATACCCAAAATGTAACCTGTAGCGATTATTAAATTTTGGAAGTGCAGTGGGTCCCCGCTTAGTTGCGGATCAGCATTCGCGGGACCAGTCAGTCATAGCTTTTTCTTTGGACTGCTTCTTGGACTATATTGCAGATAATTGGCAACGTTGCGGACTTGGCTGTGTTGCGTATATTCAAATACATCATGGGAAATTCACTACTTGGATATTGAAACACTCTAGTATCACTGAAACACTTTTATAATATCATTTAAAACATTTGAATATGTATCATTGAAACACTTTACAACTTTTACTACTATGTACAGTAATACAGTATTTCAAAATTTAAGATTAAGATAAAAGTGTACAGTGTACAGTGAGATAAAGATGCTCTATTCCGAGAACTCTGCGCACGCGCAGGCTCTGCTCTGCATTTGTTGGCCTGGGGACAAACATTTTTCAAAAGACAAAAATACACTTTATAGTATGTATTGATTACTGTATTTTGCTGTGTTTACATTAATATTACAGTACAGTACTGTAGTCAGTATAGTAAATAATTTTTTATCATGAATGTATTAATTCATGAAAATACTAACAGAAAAATTACGTAGCAAGATCACTGTGGCGTAAGCAAACCTACCATTTCATTCGTGCATAAGTTAAGTATGTAACAATAGTTACACAATGTTCTACAAACTACCCACGTATTTTGGATATGCTCTAAACTCAACCTAAAACACTTTACTGTACTGTAATATAATTTCAAAATCATCTTACAAAACAAAAAATCAATCAAATGCAAAGCGGCACAGTACATGATGTGCAAAGCATACGACACTTATTTGACCTAACTTCACACAATTCTCTGCTAAGATTTAAAGTGTAGTGTTTGCGGCAAGTTGTAAATTGTGCATATGTACACTGTGAGGTTCAAGAAATGTCAGAAGTGGAAGACTGATTCTTTATTGTTCTCGACAGGTGTTTATAATGCGGAAAGGTAGTGGACGACCTGCGGTCCCCACTGCGTCCATACAGAATTTGTGCTTGTTAACAGGCATAAAAAGACATAAATAATGCGTTACAGAACATGTAAAGGCAGGTATATATATCAGTGGAAAGGCCGTACAACGATGCATACAATGAGATACATAAAGAATCTGAAATAATAACAAGTAACATATATGACGTGATTAATGTACATATGAGGAGCGAAACACAAGAATGGAGAGGCATTTGACACCCTTACAAATACTCCTCCCCCCCCCAAGACAATAATTAGAGGAGCAGTTATTGGATGAAACAACATTAATCATGCAATCGCTGCGGTAGCTGGAGTGGGCCCCTACCCTACTCCTGGAGAACTGTGGGCGTGGGGTGGAACCAACATCTGGGCTTGGTGTGTCCCCTGGGCTGCCCCAGACCCCACTTTGGTGGAGGGGCGGATGTGTCTGCGGGGAGGTACTGATGGGGAACTCTGGGGCGCCTGCCTGCTTCCTCGCGTGCATCACTGTCTAACAGGAATGCCAGCTTTAGTCTGTCGATGGTGACCCAGTCTTCACGCCCGTGGATGTCAAGGAGGCATACCTTGGCGTCCTGCCTGATGACTCGGTGGGGCCCCCCTGTAGGGCATGGTTAAGGGCGGTTGACGGGCGTCCACCCTGACGAAGACGTAGGCGCAGGAGTCTAAAGAGTGTGGGCTGTAGGTGGTGGTTCTATCGGTGAAGGTCTTATGGCAGGGTGCGAACTTCTATGTGAGTTCCCTCAACCTCGGGAGAGGGATGTTGGTGCCGTCTTCCCCTGGAATGGCCAGTGTCTCCCTGTAGACTTTCTCAGTAGGGGAGGCATTGCCATTTGCTTTCAGTGCAGTGCGGAGACCCAGGAGGACCCAGGGGAGCTGTGCCTTCTAGCTCTTGTCAGTGCAGCGTGCCATGAGAGCTACCTTAAGAGAGCGGTGTGCCCTCTCGACCATGCCGTTTCCTGCTGGGTTTTAGGCCGTTGTGCTGTGTAGTGTTGTACCTATCAGGCATGCCAAGGAGACCCAGATCTCTGACAGGAAGGCTGGACCCCTGTCTGTAGTGATGCTGTCTGGCACTCCAAAACAGCTGATCCAACTGGAGAGGAGGGCCTCTGCGCATGACGCTGTTGATGCCTCCTCCATGGGGGTTGCCTCAGGCCAGGGGGTGGAGCGGTCTGTGATTGTCAGGAGGTGTCTGGCTCCTCCCAACGGTGGAAGAGGCCAGACGATGTGGATGTGGCCGAAGCACTGACGAGGCTGTGGGAAGTCGCCAACTCCAGATTCAGTGTGCCGGGATGTTTTGCTCCCCTAGCCTGGGATGCAGCTCCTTGCCCACTGTCGGACATCCTTGTTGATGTTGAGCCAGACGAACTTGTCAGTCATGTGGCGTGCCATTGTGCGCCCTGATGGATAGAAGAGACCGTGGACTATGTTGAACTCCTGCTTCCTCCTCAAGGTGGGTACTAGGGGGCGGGGGCAGCCTGTGCTGGTGTCGCAGAGGAGAGTTGTGTTCGAGTTTCCTAAGGGCACGTCTACCCACTCAAGAGCTGTCACTGCCGTTCTGTAGGCTGCCATCTCTGGGTCTGCTGCTTGTTCTTTTACCAGGTCTTCATAGTTGATGCCGAGGTGAAGGGAATGGATTTCTACTCTCGACAGGGCATCGGCTACTGGATTCTTCCTGCCAGAGACATAGTTGATGGTGCACCCGAATTCGGAGATGGCTGTCAGGTGTTGCTGTTGCCTTGCAGACCACACATCTCCCAGCTTTGCAAATGCGTGCACCAAGGGTTTGTGATCTTTTACGATTGTGAATTCGGTCCCCTCCAGCAGGTACTTGAAGTGTGTCACAGCCTGGTAGATAGCCAGCAGCTCCCTGTCGAAGGCGCTGTAGCTGGTCTCTGCTGGTGAAAACTTGAGAGTTCACTAGTTGCTCGAGTACTGTGCCGCAGGCGATGTTGCTGGCGTCCATTGTCAGTCTGAGGGCGGCTGCGGGATTGTGGTGAGTCAAGGCATTGGCAAAGGCTGTCATTGTTTCTATGAATGCCTGCTACTGCGGAGCCTCCCAGGTTAGTGTTTTTGGCTTGCCCTTCAGGATTGATGTCAGGGGGTACATAGTGCGGGCGATGTCTGGGATGAAACATCGGTAGTAGTTTATCATCTCGAGAAACTCCTGAAGGGCCTTGATGGTTTGTGGTTTCGGGAAATTCTCTATAGCTTTTACTTTAGAGACCGTGGGGCCTACTCCTGCTGGGGAAATCTCCTGCCCGAGGAGGTCTACTTTTTCTGTCCTGAAAATGCATTTGTCGAACCTGACGACTAGTCTGCTCTCCTGCGGACATTTCAGGACAGCGCAGACTTTGCGAAGGTGTTCCTCTGGGGACCTGGAGAAGATGAGGATGTCGTCGACATAGCAGATGCATAAAGGCAGATCCCCCAAGATGGTGTCCATCAGGCGCTGGAATGTGGCACCTGCGTTCCTGAGACCGAAGGTGGAATAGGAAAATGTATAAGTCCCAAAGGGTGTGATGATGGTGGTCTTAGGGACGTCGTCAGGATGCACTGGTACTTGGAAGTATGACTTCAGGAGGTCCATCTTAGAGAAAATCTTTGCGCCATGGAGGGCTTCCGTCAGGTCTTGCATGTTTGGGAGGGGGTAGTGGTCTGGTGTTGTCAGTAAATTCAAGCACTGATAGTCCCCGCAGGGGTTCCATGAGCCATCGGTCTTTTTTGCCACGTGGAGGGGAGACCCCCACAGGCTTGATGCTTTTTTACAATGCCCATTCATTCCATCTCTGCGAAGGCCTGTTTGGCGTCTTGTAACTTTTGGGGGGACAGTCGTTGGAACTTGGCAAGGGTCAGTGGGCCCGTCGTGGTGATATGATGGAAGATGCCATGCTTTGCTGAAGCCCCTGGTGATTGGCGTAGCTCTAGTTTGAATACGTTCAGGAACTCCTGTAGGAGGGACGTGTAGCCGTTGGGGGCTGTGGAGCAGATGTCGGGCATTCCAGGTCTGGTGGAGAGGTGATGGGAGTGGCAGGTTCCTGTGTCGAGGAGGTGTTGTCTTCTGACCAACCAGAAGTCCATGGTTCCCTAGGAAGTCTGTGCCCAGCAGGGGGAACTTAACCGCTGCGATGACGAATGGCCAGTGGTATCTGTGGCCCAGGATTGAGATAGTCCGGGTCGTCATGCCATACGTGTGGATGGGAGTTCCGTTTGCTGCTATGAGGGCGGATGTTGAGTCAGGTATCTTTTCTAAATCTTCCTCGGATGGTGGGAAGACCGACTGCATTGCTCCCGTGTCTACCAGCAGGCGCCGCTTCGAAATTTCGTCCCTGATGAAGAAACCTGCTGGTTGGGGGGAGATGGATTTCGCGGCCACAGCTGTTACTTGTGGCCGCTTTTTGTTTTTTTTCTGTAAAGGAACAGGGAGGTCTGCAGTTCCTGGCGTTGGTGCCGAATTTTCTATGGAAGAAGCACCACGCCGGGTTTGACCGTGTCCTGTGTTCCCTGAATGGTGTCTTTTTCCTGTAAACGGCATTGATGTCTCCCTCACTGTCGTCGTTCTCCTTCATCAGCCTGCAGGCTCCCAGGGCGGTGGCATGTTTCAAGGCCTTGGTGGCCTCGTGTATTTTCTGGGCAACGTCGACTAAGGCATCCACGTCGAGGGCGTCTGCGTCTTTTATCTGGCCCCTAACTTCCTGCTGGAGGCGCCGAAGTAAGATCACTCTTGTTAAGTCTACCTTCCTCTCCTCCCGTTTTTGTCACGGCCTGGCACTGTTACGTAGTTCGTCCCAGGCTTCCCTGGATGATGCTTCTCCGAGGGGCTGGGATAATAGGTTGAGTGCGCGCTGTGCTCTCTCGGTCACGGGCATGGAGTAAGTTTGGATGAGTTTAACCTTCAAGGCCACATATGTGACCTTGTCCGGCTGCGCGTCGAACCAGGGGGAGATTCTGTTGAACACCTCTTCTTGTTGGTGAGAGGGGCGTACAGACAATGCTCGCGGGTTCACATTGAAGTTCATCTTCCGACATCTTTACTACTCACGCACCAAAACGTGGGAAAATGCGCCGTATTGAGTCCATTAATGGTGCTGATTGTTCAAGTGGTTGGACAAAGTGCCAAAACGTGCCCTTTTGGTTACGCTGTATAAAGTCCATTAATGACACAGTTTCCACCAGTGAAGGAGCTAAACTTTGACGCTGTAATTAGTCTGCTCTCTGATGGTAGGCTGCCACCATTTTTAGTCCGTGAATGGCTGGGCCAAAACTTCCATACCTGTCACTCCTGGGTCACCAGTGTGAGGTTTAAGAAATGTCAGAAGTGAAAGACTGATTCTTTATTGTTCTCAACAGGTGTTTATAATGCGTAAAGCAGACGGAAAGGTAGCAGACGACCTGCGGCCCCCCGCTACATCCATACAGAATTTGCATTTGTTAACAGGCATAAAAGACATATTGTATATAATGCATTACAGAACATTTTATATATATATATATATATATATATATATATATATATATATATATATATATATATATATACACATATATATGTATATATATATACACACACACATATATATATATATATATATATATATATATATATATATATATATATATATATATATATATATATATATATACATATATATATATATATATATATATATATATATATATATATATATATATATATATATATATATATATATATATATATATATATATATATATATATATATATATATATATATATATATATATATATATATATATATATATATATATATATATATATATATATATATATATATATATATATATATATATATATATATATATATATATATATATATATATATATATATATATATATATATATATATATTTATATATATATATATATATATATATATATATATATATATATATATATATATATATATATATATATATATATATATATATATATATATATATATATATATATATATATATATATATATATATATATATATATATATATATATATATATATATATATATATATATATATATATATATATATATATATATATATATATATATATATATATATATATATATATATATATATATATATATATATATATATATATATATATATATATATATATATATATATATACATATATACATATATACACATATATATATATATATATATATATATATATATATATATATATATATATATATATATATATATATATATATATTGGAAAAGCTGTACAATGATGCATACAATGAGATACATAAGAATCTTCTGAAATAATAAAAAGTAGTGACGCCCTTACAACACATGTAAGTTATCTTTTTGGATCGTACTACTGTAAAAAGCCTTCTAAACGTCCTGCTTCTTCTATGGCTTATGCGAAAGAGCCTGAATGTCAAAGGAAGGTTTTTAATGCAGTAACATAGTTTGTGTGAAGAAGCGAAAGAGGCACCCCCAGAGGAGTTGTAGTACGTATTGTAACTCTTCTGGTTTGCTGTGCAGTCATATCATTCATTCATTCATTGGACTGCACTGCTAGATCATCATCTTTGTCTTCAATCAATATAGATCATTGGTGTGCACCCATATGATTTACATAATCTTAATATTTCTCTCTCTCTCTCTCTCTCTCTCTCTCTCTCTCTCCATATGAATTACCAATGTTTCCCTTGCAAAATGGGACCCAATGAATAATAGTACGTAGCTGTAAGCCATAGTATGTACATAGTATATATATTTTAAGGCTAACCTTGTAAAGTGACATTGAAATGATATTAAATTTAGTTTAGGTTGATATTTTAAGATTTACTATATTTGGTGTTTTATAACTTTTAAAATAGGCAGTTATAAGCATTTTTATGGGGGTCTTTGTTGTTTTAAATATTAAAGCGGGCAGTTATAAGCATTTTTTGAGGGTAGCCAACTTAACACAGATATTTGCTTAACGTAGGTTGTTGTGGTCCCTATCCCCCACAATTACTGGGGACCCACTGTAGATCAATGAAGGAGATTTTGTCAGAATCTTCTATAATTTCAGTAATTCCAATTTTAATTTTCATGAGGAACTGTGATTTAATTAATAAAATATAAAAATAAGATTAATGATCTATATACACATCACGAAAAATGTTTTTACTGTGGAGGCAAAATAGCAGTCCCAGGGAAAGGCACTTTGCACTGCTAATGAGGCAGGCGAGAGTGCAGTTCAAACTTGCCCTTAAGCACTAAAGACCAAGTGAAAAGCAACTAAGAGCTGATGCAGTGTCTAGAAAATTAGAATCTGGCAATTACCCCCATCTTTGGAAAGATGTTCAATCCCTAAATCCCAAAACTAAAAAGCTATCACAGAGAGTAGGAGATGCCATCGGTGACGAGGCTATCGCAAGAATGTGGGGCGATCACTTCAGCACTATCCTGAATTGCATAGACGATCAAGACTCCCGAAGGGCTGTAGATAACCTCCTTACTGATAACATTGTTTCATTTTGCCGATTGTATAACACTAGATAACATCAGCAATGCCATAAACAACCTACCTAATAATATATCTATTCAATGCGTGCATAATTCACCAGTTTCTCCCAGACTCCCTACTCTTAGTTCACTTAATACCATTAATAAAAAACAAGCTGAAGGATGCAGCTGACCCTGGCAATTATCGCCTGATTGCAGTTGCTACAATTGCGTCAAAGATACTTGAGTCTGTTCTTCTAGTGAGACTTCTCCCCTTTCTACACACTACGGACAACCAGTTCGCCTTTAAAGCAAACCACTTAACCGACACCTGCATCTACATCCTGAAAGAATTGCTGAACTATTACATATCATCAGCCTCTACTGTTTTCCTATGTTTTGTAGATGTGAGAAAAGCATTTGGCAGAGTAAACTACCTGAAGCTGCACAAACGAGGCACACCTCTATATCTAATTGGCATTCTATGTTGTTGGTTCTCCACACAGCAATTCTGTGTCAAATGGGGTAACGTATTGTCGCACACCTTCGGCTCCCTAAACGGGCTCTGGCAAGGGGCATTCTCTCTCCATACCAGTTTAACATGTACACAGATGCCCTGAATGTCAAACTGGTCTCACTCCCAATCGGATGCACTATCAACGAAACAACAATAAACAACCTCTGTTATGCTGATGATGTGGTTGTGATTTCCCCATCAGTGCAAGGTCTCCTGCGACTCATCGACACCTGCCGCCAATATGCAGAGGAATTAGATATCCTGTACAACGAAACCAAGACCGAGTGTATGTCGCTGCTCCCAAGATCGCTTAAGCATATTGCAGAACTGCAAATTTTCCTTGGAAATCATCGTCTGGAATTTGTGCATGAATTTCCTTATGTGGGCCACCTTATCACGGACAACCTAAAAGATACAGCAGACATAGAACTGAGGAGTTGTAAACTGTGTGCAACTGGCAACATGATTGCAAGGAGGTTTGCCTTCAGTCACGAGACACGAAAACTGCTGCTCTTCCACTTGTACTGCTACAGTATATATGGGTGTTCCCTTTGACGAACTATACCCGAGAGACCATGAGACGTATCACTGTTGTTCACAGTGACATTCTGAGATTTCTCACAAAAACTCCTCGCTATCATTCCACCACGCAGATGCTTATAGAAAACCGCCTGAATAACTTAAAAATCATTGTGAGGCAAACAGTGTCCAGCCTGATCACTCTACTGAGAAACAGCAGCAATTTGCTCAAACAAAGCATCCTAAGCAGTGAGGCAAGAAGGAGATCTAAATTGTGGGAAAGATGGGATAATGAGGCATCTGTTCCTTAAATGACTTAATCTCTATTTTTGCAATTATGAAGTGTCATCTCCAGAATCTGTCATTATTATTATTATATTATTATTATTATTATTAGTATTGGTTCTATTGAATATTATAGCTGCTTCAGCTGCATTTATTTTGTAGAAGACTTTTTCTGTTTTCCTTATTGCGGACTTCTTTTCATTGGAGGTGCGTGCTAACAGCTCGCCTATATTTGTCATTTCATGGGGGGAAAGTTAAAAAACTGGATTCTGCCTCTTTATAAATTCTATACAGTTAGTTCTGTACAATTGTTGCCCATATGACGTTTTGACAGACTCTTCTGTCATTCTCCAGCGGGAGCTAGTAGAGGACTGGCAGATTGCATAGGTCCTTCTGAATTTATACATGGGCTTCATGTGGGGGTCATGGACAATAAAATTCTGATTGGTTGCAGTCGGCGAACTTGAAGCCAAATTTCTGCGGCAAAGCTCGATCCTGACAGATCTTGGCAACCTGGGAATATCACTTATTCCAGCGTTCCCATTGGCCTGCCGTTGCGTGATGTCATGCCGACAGACATCATCGATAGTTCGGCTGCTATTGGGCAAAATAAATGCAGCTGAAGCAGCAATAATATTCAATAGAACCTGTTTAAAAGAGGGTCTGCTGCCAAATTATATTATTATTATTATTATTATTATTATTATTATTATTATTATTATTATTATAATATTTCTACATTTGTTATTTTCTCTTATCTTATCTTTTTTATTACTACTCTACTGTAAATAATATCATTGTAGAGTTTTGCAATTTTCAGTTCCCGTACTTAATCTTCTGTACCTGACTTATGTAACCACCTAAGGTCCCTAGTTGGAAATTAATCGTCTGCATCTGTACTTTTAACTGTTATAATTTTTAATATTTTTTTTACTATTATTCTCCATATAATTACTGTCATTACCATTAGTATGAATTCTATTTTTTATTCTTCTTCAGCAACTGTGTGGGTACTGCCGATTATTATTTTTATCATGTTATCTTATGTATCTAGATTGTGTGTATTGTATTTGTATATTCCATGTACATGGCTCTGAGCTACAATAATATTATTATTATTATTGTAAATAGTGAAAATACAAAAACCCTTAGGACGTCTAATGAATTTTAAAACAACAAAATTTTAAAATGTTACTTAACTTATTTCAATATACCTTTTTAGTGAGTATATATGGAAACATGAGTATAATTGTATTTATTGTGTGAGTGTGTTCTAGTATGAGAGCATATGCCTTTATGCAGTTTTTAATTTCATTTTCACTTGTTCATCACCATACCAAATGACCTATTTGGTCCCAGTGCTAGGCCTCTGGCCTAGACCTGGCATTTCATTCAAATCCTGCAGGCCGGCCCTAAGAGAGCTGATAATTAGCTCAGTGGTCTGGTTAAACTATTTTAATAACAATAAGGCTAAGTTGTTCCAAGAACTGTTCTGCAGTTTTAGTAAACCTAGAGTATTGTTGTCAAAAGTTAAGCCCAGAAGAGTCAAAGTTAATCTTTCATCTTGTGGTTTCAGACACCTAGTACATCTTTGTCAAAGGTTAAACCAGGAGTAGGCAAAATTAACCTTTTATTTTCTGGATTTAGAAAATCTAGAATGTCTTTGTAAAAGGTTAAAGCTGGAAGAGGCAAAGTTAACCTCTCTTTTTTTTTTTTTTGTGGTTTTAGAAACCCAGAACATCTTTGTCAAAGAACAGGAGGTTTTTTGTGAAGTATTTGATTGGGCAAGTGTATGAGAACTAGCTCCATACCTTTTAATTTTATTGAAGGTAAACATTCATAATGTGAGAGCTTTTGCAGCTTCATTTAGTTTTATGACATTTGTTGCTTGAGGATTGGATTAATGAGCCGCAGTACAAGTGCAGTTTGGTTTTTTGTCGCTCACTACCTTAAGTATGGAGAATCATATCTGAAAACAGTAAAGCCCTTAGCCCACTACTAGTAGCGGTTAGTCTTTTCCTGAACTGAAGAAAGAGCAGTCTTTTAGGCTTTTGTTTTAAATCTCAGGTTTTGATATTTTAGGGAACATGAAGGCACATATTGGACTGGAGCGTATTTATTTTTAGTTGACTTTTGGGCCCAGGCACAGGAGTCCCCTCATGCCGCTTCTCTTTCATTCTGGCTGAATTGAAGCAATGTTCGTGGCAAGGCTGTTCAGGTGGCAGTGAAGATCCAGAAAGGATTCCACACGGGTGAGAATGTTTGGGGTGTCATGCAAGAAACCTTTAGCTCGATAGCCATGGACCCTGGTAGGGTCCCGTATGCACTAAGATGTACCCTAAATTTGACTTCAGGTCTTGTTTAAGGGTTGTTTGGACAAAAAAAAACTTGGTCACACGTTCCACAACTGGCCTGTTTTCTGCCATTTTGAAATCCAAGATGGCCACCTGACAAAAATGATAATAGTCAATAAATGACCAGAATGTACTGAATATGCATATTATTTCAAAGGTCTTGAATAGGAGAATACATAATAGGATGGTTTGACATGAATTTTTATCTGATAAGGGTAAAAATAAAAAAAAATAAAAATTAACAGAAATTTATTCATACATAATTGTTTATCTATGTCTCCCAACACTGTGCAGTAGTAAAATTAAGCAAATAAATCATACACTTGTGTAACGAACTATTTTCTGAGCTCGTCCCTATTAAGCACGAATTTCTAGGTATAGATATTGCTAAATATACCAGAGAAAAAAGCTATCAGGAATGCTGGGGTTACTACCCCAGATCAACATCTATTATGAAATTTTTCGGTATAGATAAGGGTGAGTGATTGTTGTCACTGCCACAGGACTGCACTTGCACTCTGTAGACATCCCAATGACAAAACCCCGGAATGTGAGGAGCCGATCTAACGCCCGCACTCACCTGCCCGCCAACCGACGACCCCAGCGCCATCTGTACTCATTCCATAGTAGCACGTTTTTCCTTCTAGAAGGTCTTTTTCTTGTGCTGGCTTTTTACCCAATTTTCCTCGAAGTTGACCATCTTCTTGTGGGGTTTTATTATCAGTGAGGCCTTTATTGGCCCGTAAGTTAATATTTACAGGGTCATATATCGGATGCTCCCTGGCGTTCGCCGCCTCCGCCATGATGACCTTGAGGTACACCCTTACAGCTTATTTCTGCAGGGGTTTCTCTCAGTCGTTTACAATTTTATTCATGTTTCGTAATTCCCCTTCAAGAAGTTCCTTTTGGAGGCGTTTATCTATGTCGGGCAGTTCCTGGTACCTTGATTAGCGTCATTCCTCACGGAGGCTTCCTCCCCTTATCTTGGTTCTTACAGTTAATTCATAGCTGATGCCAGGCTCTCGCGCGAGTAGATTCCCTCTCCAAGGTGGTGCTTTCTTTTGTCAGTTTCTCTGATTTGTAGTGTAATGGATGACATGGATAATTCGGATTTATTGTGGTCCGGGCTCGGCGTCAGGAGCAGCCAGTTGGCTGCCCACCTCCTGTTCGCCTCGCTCGGTTAGGCTATATGCTTAGCACAAGTTCTTATATTTTTGTATATTCGATCATATTACGTGTACTTATGTAGTTATTGGTTAACTTTAGCGGTACTTATCAGAAATTGGGGATCCTAGCCTAGCCCTCTCGCTCCAATCGGTGGGTTAGGCTATTCAGGTTAGGCTTTGGCATTGTCTTAGCTCCCATCTCTCCCGACTGTGTCGCATTGAGCGGGGAGGGAGGGGTAGGCTGGTCGAGGAGTTCCTGTTTGTTGTTCCATCCGCCTTACCGCTCGATTTTTTCGGGTTCGCTAGGGCATCTGAAGCCCCCATCCCCTCCTCCCTCTAATGAGGAGAGAAGGAAAAATAAACTTAGGGGATCTTCTTTATGCATTGCCCCCTTTTGTTGGTTGGACTGCGTTACATGGGAATTTCTCTCCCTTCCACCCCTCTTCCTCTCCTCTCTCTCCTCCCTTTTACTGTCTGGGCTGCGCCTTCAGAGGAGGGTGAGAGTTTCATTCGCTGTAGACTAGTGCTGTTGTCCTATCCTCCCCTAGTTGCTGTTTTTGGTGAGTGTCATGAGTCTTATGCGTGCAGGAAGTCGACACGTCTGTTTTGATGCCCCGTGGGAGTTTCAGTCAGTGTATGGGGGTGTCCCCCGTCCACTTGAACATAACTCTCGATTCCACCATTCTAAGTACTGCCTCCCTGACTTTGCCAGCTGTGTGTCATCTCCCCGTGTGTGGGACGTCGGTCTCTTCAATCGTCACCCCGTGGGGGACTAGTCCGGTTCCCAGTTGAGAGTCACCCACCCTCCTGGCCTCCGTTCTGGTGTCAACCGCTTGGCTAGTGTTTCGTTGGTTCGCTCTCCTCCGGGTCGGGCTGAACTTCGATCACCTTCAGGGTTCAAACATTTCCTCGCTGGTTCCGCTCCGCTGTCCCCGGTCCTCCCGTTGCCTTCTTACCTGTTACCACTCCGGTGGTTTTGGTTTTCAGTAGGTTGGCCTTAGTCACACCTAAATCTCTAGCTGTATAATAACTGGAGGTAATGATTTACCCCGCCCTCCCCGCTGTAACCAAGTGACGGAGGCACGGGATCGGAGCACTTTGACCAGCAGTGTACTGCTAACCTATGTTGTTAACCATGTACTTACTACCGGACTCCGGCAGTAATTATACTTTAAGTTGATTTTACAATTAAGAGTTTCATGATCCTAAGTTAAGGTCCTACTCCGTCGAACTATCTCTGGCGTTCCTTAATTTAAGGTGTGTCATGTTTTGCTCTGGTTTATCGCCCCGCCGGAATGCTCCGGCGGGTCCGGTATAAATTAATACTTGCTGCCGGACTCCGGCAGTAATTATACTTTAAGTTGATTTTACAATTAAGAGTTGCATGATCCTAGGTTGAGGTCCTGCTCCATCGAACTATCTCCGGCGTTCCTTAATTTAGTGTGTGTCATGTCTTGCTCTGATTTATTGTCCCACCGGAATGCTCCGGCGGGTCCGGTATAAATTAATTAGCATGCTCCATTACCTGCTATAGTTTAAGGCCCCTATCTCCGCCGGTTCTGCTCCGGCGCGCCTTAAATTAGTATGTTCATATACCTTCTCCCACTTACAGACAGTACGTTGTGAGGAGCCCGGGTGCACTGCTGTGCTGCACCAGCCCTATGGGCACGTTGTCTGCCGTTCCCATTCGGGCTGTGCAGTCCGGATCGACGATCTCATCGTGTGGCACCCGGACGGTTGTGAGGTTTGCTTCGCTCTTTACGAGCTTGTTTCAAGTACGTTATGTCCTTGATATATTGCTTATATATCTCTTCACTGAGCGCTCGGTTATTAAGTCCCTGCTCTCTTCCAGGCCGACCAAGCTTCCATTAGCGGCGACTTTGGGTTCCCTTCGAGCCTGGGTGGCTGGTTTTGGTAGGAATGTTCCGTCGGGAAAGCCATATGTTCTGGATGAGAACATCCGGAACCTGCTTTACCCTGGCGCCCAGATCTCAGCGGCTGTTCCATCTGCAGTCGCCGCTCCTCTCATCGAGCAGATCCGGGTAGAAACCCAGCCTCCCCAGGACGAAAACTTGTACGTGGCGGTGTCGGAGGAAGTGGTGGCCATAAACCTTGACCTGGAGCCGATGAACACCGAACAGGACCAGGAGGTAGGTAGGGAGGTAAGTGAGGCAGTGGGGGCGGGCTCCCTTTTTGATTCCCCTTCATCCACCGCTTCTTCTTTTCAGGGCTTTCAAAAATCTTCTTACTTGGAGGACAGGGCGCAATGCGCTGTCCCAAGTTGAAGAAGTCTTTGAAGCTTAAAGGGCTATAAGTCCGCAACCTCCCGTAAAGCAACCCCTTTCCCTCCGGTGAAGCCACGGGATACTAGTCCGGTGGCTTCCACAAACAAGGCCACTCCCTCTGCTAAGGGAGCGAGTTTGAGGGCAGCTAAGGCTAGCCCTCCTCGCCAACCTGCCTTTGACCCAGAGGAGTTTGCCGGTATGCTTCTGCAGAAGTTTACCTCGGAGGTGGATGCTAAGCTTAACAAGCTTTACGGAGAGGTTGCAGAGCCAGAGAGTATGCTCTCCGGGTTCATGCGCCCGGTGGGTCAGCGGTACATTACCCCATTCCGGATGCCTCCGCCTCCTCCATTTGACAAGGGAAATCCCTGGCGTTTGGCCCTTCATGCTCCCCGGCATGAAGATACCCTAATGATCGAGGGTCTAGGCACGCGCAGGCTTCAGGAGTTGGAATTCCTTCCTCCTGACCTGCTGCCCCCCTACCCAGGCTTCGCCAGGTTGACGGAGGAAGCTTGGTTAAGGACGGATAAGGTCCCGAAGGAGACAGTTATCTTCCCAAGGGACCAGGCGCAGTCTGCATTGCTGCGCACATTTAATGAGTGGCAGGCGGAGAACACGAAGTTGACCCCCTTCAAGGGCAACTTCACGATGTTCTCGTTGGGTGATAAAATCCCAACCCCTTGCATGACTAAGGTGGCTCTTGCGACCACCCAGGCATGCACGGAGGGTAAGCCGTCGCCTCAGCTCCGGGAGACTGATCCCACCTCTCTGATCTTCCCCGGAGACGACGATTTCTGGAAGGATGCCCCGGCCACTTTTACATCGGGTAAGCTCGACCCAGATTGCGCATCCACCTTATTCAGTGAGCAGCTTCCCAAACTGCCAGAAGCCCTCCTGAAAGCAGAGTTTGAGGCTAGGTGTCGGCTGAGCCGATCACTGAACTCCCTGTGCCTGGCGGAATCCA
Organism: Macrobrachium rosenbergii; assembly: GCF_040412425.1. Taxonomy (NCBI): domain Eukaryota; kingdom Metazoa; phylum Arthropoda; class Malacostraca; order Decapoda; family Palaemonidae; genus Macrobrachium; species Macrobrachium rosenbergii. Next base: position 749,017 of record NC_089799.1, read on the forward strand.
CGGCAGTAATGTACTCCGAGGAGCCACTCTTCCAGGTCCTGACGAAGTCTCTGTTAGCAGGATTTCAGTCGGACCTGTTTGACTTCATGGTAGCGCGGATGAACTGCCGTAAATACATCTTCGCTGACACTACCATAAGACATGAGCCTAACAAGCTCATGAAAAGCTCCTTCTGGGGCGCTAGTATCTTCCCCGAAGGAGAGGTCAGCAATGTCCTGGCTGAGGCAACCAGGGCTAATCAAAGTCTGCGCTCCCGCTGGGGTATCCCTGCTTTCAAAAGGAAAGCCCCCGAGTCCGCTGGGCCCCAAAACAGGCCAGGTAAGAGATACAGGAGGCACAGAAGACAACACCAACAAACCGTTGTCCAAGCTGTACCTGTCTCGTCAGTTGGCCAGCCTTCTACCTTGAAGGCCCAGCCTCAACAGTTCGTGCTGGTGCATCCAGCTCAGCACTTCCTTGCCGCACCTACCTTCGTGACGTCTCCTGTATATAACCCCTCCTATGAGGGCCAGGGGTCGTTTCGAGGCCTTAACAGGAGCGCAAGGGGGAGTAGAGCAAGGGCCTCCTTCAGAGGCAAGGCTGCCTTGCGATCCCTCTCCCGGGGGAGAGGAGGCCGAGGTAGAGGAGGCAAGCCTTCACCTTCCCAGTGAGACCAATCAGGTGGGCGGCAGACTTCACCTGTTTAGGGACCAGTGGACCTTCAGTCCGTGGGCCCACAGTATACAGTAGTCTCCAAAGGTTTGGGGTGGAGTTGGATTGGGCCCTCCCCTCTGATCAGATTTCATCAACCGTCTTCCAAAGCTCTGGACTTTTAATGCGGAATTACTCCAAAAGAGGGCCATAAAGAGAGACACCTGAAATTTCAAGGCAGGCTGTTCAGTGTTCCCAAGAAACTCCAGTCAACAAAGGGTAATCTTGGATCTGTCGCGTCTCAATCTTTATATACAATGACGACAAATTTCGCATGCTTACAAAGGCAGGTGCGGACTCTACTTCCTCGTGGAGCCGTCACCACCTCTATAGATCTTTCAGACGCATATTATCACGTCCCGATTGCGCTGAACTTCTCTCCCTTCCTAGGTTTCAGACTGGGGAAACAAACCTACTCGTTCAGGGTCATGCCATTCGGGCTCAACATAGCACCCAGAATTTTCACGGCTGGCGGAAACGGTAGTGCAGCAGTTACGGTCCCGGGGATATCGCTGGCGCATACCTGGACAATTGGATAATTTGGGCATCCAACGCCGGGGAGTGCCGGAGAGCTACGGCCATGGTGATCGAGTTTCTGGAATCCCTAGGCTTTCAGATAAACAGGGTGAAGTCCTGCCTAACTCCGGAGGCTCGATTTCAGTGGCTGGGTATCCAGTGGGATCTGGTCTCGCACAAGCTGTCTATTCCGCCAGCCAAACGGAGAGAGATAGCCAAAGCCACCAGGCAATTCCTCAAAGGCAGGAAAGCCTCTCGCAGAACGCAAGAAAGAATCCTGGGTTCTCTTCAGTTCGCATCTGTAACAGGCCTGCTCCTAAAAGCAAAGCTGAAAGACATAAACAGAGTGTGGCGGAGACGAGCCAATGTCAAGCTCAGGGAAAAGGTGTCTTTAATTCCTCCGGTGCTGAGGAAAAGACTCCGGCCGTGGTCCACAGTCAAGGGTCTTTCGAAGTCAGTTCCCCTTCAATTCCCTTCCCCAGCTCTAATAATCCACACAGACGCTTCGTTAAGCGGCTGGGGAGGGTACTCACCAAAAGAAAAGGTACAGGGTACATGGTCCACACTGTTCCGTCAGTTCCACATAAACATTTTGGAGGCGATGGCAGTGTTTCTAACTGAAAAAACTTTGCCCCACCCACCAGATTCATATCAGACTGGTGCTGGACAGCGCAGTAGTGGTACATTGCATAAACAGAGGGGGTTCCAAATCGAGCCGGATAAACCAAGTGATGATAGCCATTTTCTCCCTGGCGGAGAAGCACGGCTGGCACCTGTCAGCTACCCATCTGGCAGGAGTCCGGAATGTCATTGCAGACTCCCTGACCAGGGCAACTCCGCTGGAGTCAGAATGGTCCCTGGACGAGGCTTCTTTCAGATGGATATGCCGTCAGGTTCCGGGCCTTCAGGTGGACTTGTTTGCCTCGGAGAGCAATCACAAACTCCCTTGTTATGTTGCTCCCAACCTGGATCCTCGAGCTCACGCTACGGATGCAATGTCAGTGGACTGGAACAAATGGCAGAAAATCTATCTGTTCCCGCCAATAAACCTGCTGATGAAGGTGTTGCACAAGCTCAGGTCATTCAAAGGTCAAGTGGCCCTGGTAGCTCCCAACTGGCCGAAGAGCAATTGGTTCCCTCTTCTTCTGGAGCTCAAACTACGGTGTTGTCAAATACCCAAGCCACAGCTGACTCAAATAGTGCAAACACGGACTGTGTCAGCTTCCTCAAGAATTCTGAATGCCCTGGCTTTATGGACTTTATGAAATTCGCCGCTCAGAGAGGTGCAGATATTGATCCCGTTAATACTCTGTTTCTGGAATCAGATAAAAGAGATTCTACCCTCAGACAGTACGATTCAGCAGTTAAAAAGTTAGCATCTTTTTTGAAGGAATCTGAAGCTCAAGTCATGACCACCAATTTGGCAATATCATTCTTTAGGTCACTGTTTGAGAAAGGTCTGGTTCCGGCCACCATTACCACAGCGAAATCAGCTTTGAAAAAGGTGTTTTTGCATGGCTTCAAGATTGATTTAACAGATTCATATTTTTCATCCATTCCCAGAGCATGTGCTCATTTGAGACCAGCGACCCGTCCACATACGGTTTCCTGGTTTCTTAACGATGTTCTAAAATTAGCCTCAGAAACTAATAACGATCAATGTTCTTATTTGAATCTGTTAAGGAAGACGTTGTTCCTAATTAGTCTAGCTTCAGGTGCCAGAATATCAGAACTGTCTGCTCTCTCTAGAGGTGCGAATCATGTGGATTTTCTCCCGTCAGGAGAAGTTCTGCTTTCCCCAGATCAAAGGTTCTTAGCAAAAAATGAAGACCCTCAGGATAGATGGTCCCCCTGGAAGGTTGTTCCTCTTCCACAAGACCTGTCTTTATGCCCAGTTGCTACCTTGAGGGCCTATTTACAGAGAACTTCTCAGTGTTTGTCTGGTCCTCTTTTTATCAGGGAAAAAGGAGGAACGCTTTCTTTAAAGGCTATCAGACAACAAATTCTATGCTTCATTAAGCAAGCTAACCCGGATTCAGTCCCTAAGGTTCATGATATCCGAGCAGTGGCTATCTCCACTAATTATTTTCATACTATGAATTTTGATGAGCTTAGGAAGTATACGGGCTGGAAATCTCCATCAGTGTTCAAACGCCACTATCTGAAATCACTGGAAGCTCTGAAGTTCCCTGCGGTGGCTGTAGGGAGCATTGTCCCTCCACCTTAAATTAACCTTTAATCCCTATCTTCCCCCCCCCCCCCCACCTGCCTCATTTACTTGCCCTGCCATTTTCTCCTGGACCAGACATGCTTCACAGCCTGGCTCCTCATATTATGATGTACAATCTTGCGGTGTTAGTTTTTAAGTTTGCAACATGTTATATTTACTGTGATTTAGTTTTAAGTCCGGAGGTACCTTTATAAATTTTCTGTCGTTTATTTAGTTTTAGTACCTTCCCACTATAATATTAATTATGTACATAGTTGTTTCTCATGTCCTTTACTGTGATATTAATTGTATCCCTAGTTATAACTCAGTTTATCTGTCTATACCTTTGGTATTTAATCATGTTTTGAGGGATAATTAAAACTATTTTCAGTAATAGTGTTTTTATACATGTTCACCTAACTGTTCGCTCCTTTTAGACTTTCACCAAAGCTTAGTATGATTCTCTGTCATGATTTCACTGGCTGACACAGGGACGTGCTCAGAAAAGGGATTTTGACAAAGGAAAAATCTATTTCTGAGGGAGGCCCTGTGTCACCCGGTGACCCTCCCAGGATCTAGGTTTCCCTCCCCGAGTAGGCATACCAAGCTTGTGGGGGGTGCTAGCCTGGAATGAGTACAGATGGCGCTGGGGTCGTCGGTTGGCGGGCAGGTGAGTGCGGGCGTTAGATCGGCTCCTCATGTGAAATTCGGATTTTAAATACAGAATTTTTACGGTGATTAGAGATGAAACATCAACAGTGATAAATATTCTCTTGTGTACTGTTATATGTGTGATAGTCATAGAGTCAACTACTAAACAAGTAATGAAGTACAGTTCAGCAAGAAAGAAAAAAAAATATAGCAACATGTATCTACAGTAGAAGCAGTTACAGATGTCGGGACAATGGATTTTTTATACATATATTACAATAATAATAGATCAATGTTATAGTTTATTCTGTAAGTGAAATAAAGTTTTATTGAAATTTTGCTGTTTTTATGTACATTGGTCAGCTGTTTTGTGATTTTGTGGGATTTTAATTTAGCATTTTATATATTTTTTGCTGTTTACATTAATATTAATATTTGAAAAATAGTAAATAAATTTTTATCATAAAACATGTATTTAGTCATGAAAATAAAAACTTTAGACTATAAAATGCTTATTTTACCATAAAAATAAAAATAATAAATACCACAAAATCCCGCGATTTAGTGAAAAATCCGCGATACAAATGAAGATATATTACAATAAAAAAAATCCGTGATGCAGTAAGACCACGCTGAATGAACCTCGATATGGCGAGGGACGGCTGTATACTGTGTGTGTGTGTGTGTGTGTGTGTGTGTGTGTATATATATATATATATATATATATATATATATATTTATATATGTTTTTTCAATATGGCACGCTGTATTTCATCGAAGGGTTGGTCTTCTAATTTCAGCAAGGAATTGGTTATGAACGATCTTGGTATCACTTGTTCATCCCGACATTCACGTAAAAACCGCAGGTGTTCCTTGTTGATATGAGCTTGAGTGAGGGCGTCGGCAAATTCTCTGACGGCATATTCCAAGATGGGGAAAAGAACACAGAAAGATCGAAAAAACATATCAACATCAAAACATTGGAAACCAAAAAGAATTTTGAAGATCTCACAAGAAAAAGACGACATTTTGAAGCCTCAATACCACCAGATTGGAGAGATTCCCTACGTGAATATTGTCATGTGAAGATGAGGAATCAAGTGTATCGGAAACTAAAAAGTAAACACGATAATAAAATGAAACTGTTGATTGAAAGAAGCCCTTGGACCAACAACGCCAATCATGAATGTGTCGTCAACTTATCAAACAAACAGCTGGATAGAAATGTAACTAGTGCCTTAGGCTACGGTTTAAACTTTGCTTTATCTCCTGGCGGAAGGAACAGTGTGGAAATAACTAAAGGACTGTGTAATTTGGAAAAATATAGTGATTTAACGAATGAAGAAGTGAACATGGTTAAGGGAGTGATTTATGGAAGTATGAAAAAATCAGACACCACAAACGTCCCCAAAAGATTTATGGTTGCTATTAATGAACTGAAAAAAGATAAAAATATACACATGACAAAAGCAGATAAATCAGGCGCCCTTGTAATTTAAAATAAAAGTGAATATATAGAAAAAATGCAAAATCTTTTAGGTGATGATAACACATATAAAGAATTAAATAAGAACCCGATAGACAATGTGAATAGTGGTTTCAATAAGAAAGTGAAAAACCTGTTAAAAGGTAACGAAAGCCTTATAAAGAAGTTGTGTGACCTCTCCATCGCTACCATACATGTATGGTACAATAAAAACTCACAAAGCAAACTTTCCTGCCAGGCCAATTATCAGTTCAGTTGGTTCCACATCATACAAGCTAGCGAAGTACTTAGTAGATATTCTCAACCCATTAGTAGGTACCATCTCAAATGCAAATATCAAGAATAATGTGGACCTGATAAATAAACTAAATAGTGTAGAGATTAATAGTGAATCCAGGCTTGTAAGTTTTGATGTTGTATCACTATTCACAAAGGTGCCAATAGATGATCTGATGGCGTTTTTATCTGAATTGTTAGAGAACACACAGCTGAATATCCCATTTTCTAAAAGTACTTTAATTGAACTGATTAAATTATGTGTAAAAGATTGTAAATTTGAATTTAATGGTAAATTTTACTCACAAAATTTTGTTATGGCAATGGGAAACCTCTATCCCCAGTGTTAAGTAAGTAACTTATATATGGAATTTTTTGAAAAGAAGATATTAAACAACATAATCCCACGTAATGTAACATGGTTTAGGTATGTTGACGACATAATTTGTGTATGGCCAGGGAACCAAGATGTAAAAAACTTTTTGCCAAGTTAAATCAATTAGTACCATCAATTAAATTCACGATGGAAATGGAAAATGATGGGTGCTTACCGTTTTGGATGTCCTCATACGAAGAAATAGTAGTGGGTTTAAATATAGTGTGTATAGAAAACCCACTAATATTTCTTCCTATGTGCATTTCTATTCTGGACAAAGCAATAAGGTTAAAAAGTCAGTGTTTTCATCTATGTTTTTAAGAGCATTACGGGTATGTAGCCCTGAATATATTGATGATGAAATAGATAAGATTAGGAATGCAGGCAAAAATTGAAATATCCTGATAGTGTATTAAACAGTGCATTTGAAGGCAAAAAGACTATGTATCAAAACCAGAAAGAACCTTACAACACAAAAAATTTGCTTGTTTTGCCTTATAATAATAATATGAAAGATATCCTCATCTTCTTAAGAATTTTGGTGTTAATGTCGCATTTAAGAACAATACAACAATGAAAATGTACTTATCAAGAACTCCCCAGACAATACTAAAGGGTGTGTATATAAAATTCGTGTAAGTCTTGTGACAACTTTTATATTGGCCAAACCGGGAAAGCACTGAAAAAAAGAATTGAACAACATAAGAAATGTGTGAGATATGCACAAGGGAACAGTGGTATATTTGTACATGTTAGTGAGAACAATCATGCTATCAACTGGGAAGGGGCAAAAAGGATTGTATATTCTAATAATGCACTGGAAAGGAACATCATTGAATCTAGCTTTATAAAAGAAAGTTACAACCATAATATGAATATCAGTCAAGGGATGTATAAACTTGATCCTTTAATATCAAAAGAAATTTGTAAATTGTTTAAACTTTAAGGTAGGCAGTAGAGATGTATGAAAATAGGATTATCATATTTGTAAACACAGTACGAGGGTAGTAATGTTAATGAGTTTCCAAACTCCGCCTCCATGACACCTGTCAGGTGTGGATCTGAGGTGGGGTATGGTCTGTTTATCAGCAATGTCCCCTGAGAGTCTATTGTGATTTTTAGCCAAATGAGTTTTAAAGGCCACTCCTACCTCGACACACGGCCTGAGTGGGGATATGGAGTCTCTGACGGTTGTGTATGTTCGTCAGTACTGTTCTTGTAGTATATATATTTGTGACTTCTCACACTCTGTATCAGTCCTTCGTCAATGGCTTGGAAATAAAGTCGAAACCGGTCAGGACCTACACCCGTTTCTTATTTTTCACCTGTGGTAATGTGTGATAAATGAATCACATTAAAAGTGATAATAATCATATATATATATATATATATATATATATATATATATATATATATATATAACAACAAACAACAATCACAAAGAGATTTAAAAAAAAACATATACAGAAAGCAAACAGCAGTCAGGCAGAGAAGAGCAGAAACGGCCGTTATAACTTGCTGCTGAAAGCTAATCTTATGTAAAGACCGAGAATTTGTATTTGTGTAGGAACAAACAGCTGTTTCCAGATCCATTTGTTTACATCATGCCCAATGTTGTTTACGTCAGTTCTTTGGCAGGAGGTTATTAATTATAAGAAATGGTTATGAATCGTTACAAAAACCATAAGTTTGGTACTCTTGTTTGAAAGCCTAGCCTAGTACAATCTACCAAAAATTAAATTCGTTCGGTTTGTAATACAGTAATACATTACAACACTGTGTTTACATCTCTAGTGCATATGGCATTTCTTGATGATGACTGTTCATAGCAAATTCATTTTAAGAACACTACTAAAAAGCAGTTGATCATTTTCTGTTTTACTGGAATTAATGGGTTTTCACTTCACCTCATAATATCACGAAAGCTTTCCTTGAATGCCTGTGTGTGTGTGTGTGTGTGTGTGTGTGTTTACATCTACATGTGGCATTTCATCAATGTTGACTTTACCGTCCCTACATACTAAGTGTGTTTGTGTGTGTTTCTAGCATGGCATCAGGTTTGCCATTTGTCTTTTTTGCTTTGCTTAATTTACTGTAGAGTAAAGACACCACCCTACTTACAAAGCTGCATGTTACAAACATTTGTAGATACAAACAGACAGGGTCACAATTTCAAATTTTGCTCTGTGTGCCTATTCTGCTAGTTAGAATTTTTGCAAAGAACAGAACTCAAGGAAGGGGAACCTGTTCTTTTAACTCCTTCCCTCATTATCCCGAGTATTCTTGTGATTAACAACCATGTATTCTTACAATCATGAGAATTCCCGTTCATATTTGTAAAATATTCCTACGTATTTCTATTTCCCCGATTTACCTCTGTTGTGATGATTCCCATTTTCTATATTTAGTATTTATTTTTGTCAATAGATGTCATGTGCACTGTTTACTTCATGAACTTCAAATGTCAGATGCTGCTTCTGTGAAATTCTCTCCAAGTTCATAACTTTCAAAGCATGGAAAAAATACTAAATTTTGAATATTGCCTGAATCTATTTTTATTTTTTCTTTTTACCTTTCTAGAATCCACAGTAATTCCTTATAATACTGCATGATTTACAAATGCAGTGAAATTAGTATAATCTATGATTCCTGAGTTAACTTGGAAATGTAAACATCAACAAAAATTATGCACTATATATTAAAAACCAACTTACACACAATTCAAGATAAGAATGGCTGTCTGAAATGTAACTTGTTCGTAAGTAGGGTGGTGACTGTATTTCAATACAAGTTCAGTTGACTAAGTATGACCATCACACATATAACCGTACACAAGAAAATATTTTATCACTTGATATTTCATCTCTTTCTCTCTCTCTCTCATATCCTACACACACGACTGCATTTATCTTTTGAGTTGTAAAAATAAAAAAAATTAGAAAATACTGTAAAAATATCAATGAGAACAGCAAAAAAACAATAAAAAAAAGTCGTAAGCATAACGACAAGAAACAAGACAAGCTCTAGCAAGTCAGACATCTACCTAGCCCTCTTCATCCATCCAACATTGCATCCCCATCCCCTCCCAACCAGGGAAACAGCTCCCTGGCTCCACCCACCTTCCAAAAGAACCCCTTCACCACCCCTCCTCTCCCATGGTGCCCAGCCATCTGACCTACCCCCCACCTTAGAAACTTCTCCCTCCCCCACACTTTCTCAGTCTGCAAGAGTGTAAGCAGTGTTGCCAACATTTTTCCGAGGCCACGCAGCATTGACAACCATCAGAGAGTAGTTTTTCAAATCTTTTGAAAATCACAACTTTTGAAAGTAAATTGTATTTTTCCTAACTATACAAACCTAAGGTCCTTTACCTTAGGAATTACTTTCAGGCGTAGGCTGGAAACGGCCGTTAAACTCTTGAGCAAGGTGGTTGGGCAGTAACTACTGCCAGGTAGGCGGGAATACCCGCCTGCCCGGATGTAAACATTCCAGTTTGCCTTTCGGTCCAGGTTCAGACTGAGGGGTGGCATGAGGTGGGCACAGAATGTAATGTAAAGGACCTTAGGTTTGTATAGTTAGGAAAAATACAATTTACTTTCAAAAATTGTGATTTGTTCCGACACGATATACAAACCGTCGGTCCTTTACATTAGGAAGACTCACTGGTTGGAGGGAGGAATCTGAGTGAGTCTCCTGAACTGACTGGAGTTCTGCACACCTGGGTTACTCCTCCTGGTTGAAAAAGCGAGGAGTGCCGTGCCTCTGACATATTGATCGGAGTGTAGGAACTGCAAGATCAAACGTCAGATACTGGACCCTTTCGCATGAGTAAGGAAACGTAACTCCTACGAAATAGGCAGGAAGAATCTAAAGTCGGAGGCAGTAAGGGAAAGCTGAGATAGGGCTCCCTTATTGACAGTCTCTCCTTCCTCCCCTTGCTAGAGGAAGGAGCAGAATTGCTTCTATGATTCTATAAGAAAAATAAAACGGGTGCTCGTTGTGTAGTCTTACCAAATCAGTGCCAGTTCCAGCAGCTATTGGTTCGAGTCCTATTCTCATCCCTAAGGAGGAGAAGTTGGAGGACAGGGAAGGAGGAGGAAGAGAGGTAAGTCACTCTCAGAATCCTTCTTCACCTTAGGCAAGATGCTACTCGTCCTCTTGAAGGAGCCAGGCAAGACAACACAACTTGCTGAGCTGCCACCACAGAGCCAAGGAAAAGGGGGTTCCAAGGGCCTGTGGGCAAGACCGACAGAAGAAGAAAAGAGTGTGGTCTAAGAGACCACGTCTTGCTTCCTGACCAACAGAAACTTCCAGAATGCGAGGGATGGACCACGCCATCGACTTTGTGTGAGCTCTCAGGTGGAAGGTACCGGTATCGTCGTTGTCAGCTGCCCAGTACCTCCTTTGATCGCTTCACGAAGTCAGGAGGAAGATGTGTCCTTAGACACTTCTTCCTTGGGAGAGACAGTACTAGCGAAAACGTTGACGACATCCAGGTTAGGGATGTCGAGCCTTTTGGAAAGTACCACAGCTCCCTAATAGGACAAAGTAACGAATGATCTGGATCATCGACACAAAGTCCAAGGAGGAGGGGAACAAGAAGGACTCGAACCTAACAGCAGATGCCAATGGATTCAGAGTTCACCTACGACATCCGAGAAGGAGTCGAGGTATGGTCCCCTTCCCTGTTCTTCCATCTTCTACGCCAAGGCCAGGGTAAGATGAGAGATGGTCCTAAGAGGGTATGTCTCTATCCAATGACTCTCGTCAGGCACGTGCAGAGCACGGACAGGAACCCTAAACGAGTCACATACCACCCAGAGAACAGTTCCCTGAGACAGCATGACTGAAGAAGCTTCTTGTCCGTAGCTAACTCTTGACTGAGGAGACAAAGGCTACTTCAGATAGAAGACTAGGTCGCAAGGGCCTACGTTCTTCACAAATGAAAGGGAGAGAAGCAACCCTCGGTGGAGAAGACGAAGACATCCAGATTTGACGAGCGACTCTGACACGAGAAGAAGTTCTGACAATGACACCACCAGAGAAGACGGATCCAGTCCCTGGGGCAATGTTGCAGAGGACTTCAAGGGATATCCAGCTATATCCATTGCCACTCGGCGAGAAAGCCTGTGCTTGCAAGGAAAGCTGGAAAGTCTCCCAGTCCTGAACACACAGGGATGTACTGCCTCAAGAACCGCTTCTTGTGTAGCTGCTACAGGAGGCTGGGTCAAGCGGAATTCTTCTCGATGCCTCGGCAATCAGTTCAGATGAAGGCTTAGTCTTCAAGTATTTGTCTGTAACTCGGGGTGAGCAATGTTTGTGAACCCCTAGCGAAACGGACAAATACGGAAGGAAAAAACGTCGATATCGAGTTTTCCCCGAAAAGACAGCATGCCTCACTGGAGTGGGCCCTGGTCTGGTATTAAGGAGCGAGAAAAAACTACCAACTTGTGTGCAGGGAGGCAACAGAAGGACGGTAGGGACTTCTCAGTCGAGCCGTCTCTGCATGAATCTTCATGAAGAAAAGAGTGAGCAACATGTTCCATCCCGATCACTCAAACCCGAGGCCAGGCTTGCCTACCAATACATCCCCACCAGGAATGCATTTGGTTAATTGAGCTGTCGAGTGTGCAATAGAACTACACTCGAGTACCTGCAAATGTCGAGATGAAACAGGAGGAAAAAACGATTGCCTCTTGTTTGTCGACAAATGCCACTACTGTGGTTTTGTTGTTCAACGAAACCAGTGAGTGCTGCAAAACCCATCCTGAATTCTCGGATGGCCAAAATGCTGCCCTGAGCCCAGGACAGTGATGAGAAGGTACTAATCGTCTCAGTCACACAACTGCAAGACATGGTCTTACCAGTGTGCGCCTATTCCTCAATCTGTGAATCCGTAAGCAGACAAAGATGTGAGGGGAATATGCAAGCATATTCAAAGGTTCCTTCAATCAACCATTAGCCTAACTCTTTCCTCATACATTGAAGAGGAAAGAAGGACGGAGGAATGGAAGCAGACTTCCATTCTCCACCGTGGGGAGTCTTCTGCAAGATGACAGGGTACCGAGCCAATCAGCTCTAGCCAGGCTGGCATTTCCCGAATCGGGAGCACGGGAGAGGAGGCGGGATGGAAGTTCGATGGAAAGAATTGCCGAGACCTAAGGGAAATAGATACTTCTCCTGAAGAAATCCATTCCCAGGTCTCGGCAATGTCACTAGTTCCAGAGACTCAATAACTATCATTTCATCCAGGCATCAGCAGTTGCAATCTTCTTCCGAAGTCTAGGACTTCTTAGCTAAGGAGTTGAGGGGGGCTGGCTTGAACTCAAGGTCGAGTTGAGATGACTAAGACCCAAAGTTCTTGGCCACTGTCCAATAGACAAGTCGGTGCCCTGGTATGAACCTTGATTACCGAGGTACCTGGCAAATCTCTGAAAGAGATGAGCGAGCGAAGAGGGCGAAGGAGAGAGATCTACTAAAGGGGAGAAGGAAGAACCTACGGGAAGAGAAAAAAGGAAGGAGGGGAGGCCACCAAGGGCGCCGTGGAAGCAGAACTTATCGACGACGCCCCGCAACCTCCCACCCGGCCCGCAGTTCTCCAAGCGCAAGCGGCGAGCAACACTCAGCATAAGTAGGACGGAATTAGTGATGCACCTTATACATGGAGGGCGGAAGCCCAAGAAGGGAACGAACTCTTACGTCCCAATCAATGTAGGGGAGTGAAGATATTAAGTCCCAAACTATATCTCCGAATGTACAGGGGCGCCTTCAGTATTTACGTAAAGGGCTGCTGAAGAGAAGCATTACCACTCAGTTACGCTACTCCAATTATGCCCTTGGCCGTCAAACCGAAGACACAGGCAGGGAACGACGGCTTACGCAAGTTATCACAAATCATGGGTTTGTATTAATAAATTTCAAACACACGTATATATAAATAAAAATACAGAAAGATCCCACCGGGATAATAAGAGCTTAACGACAGTTAGGCAGAGAGAACGAGAAAACACGTCAGCAATGCATGACGGCCGAAACTCGAAAGCAAACTTGAATGTTTACATCCGGGCAGGCGGGTATTCCCGCCTACCTGGCGGTAGTTACTGCCTAACCACCTTGCTCAAGAGTTTAACGGCTGTTTCCAGACTACGCCTGAAAGTAATTCCTAATGTAAAGGACCGACAGTTTGTATATCGTGTCGGAACAATTTATATATCATATATTCTGTTATATCTCCTCTTCTTATCAAAACTCTTCCATTGCTCAGAGACCAATTACAACACTCAGAACAGGGATTACCTATGCTACAATCGTTAGATCTGCACCTGCTACAAGTGGAATGGGGGTCTGTATCCAAGGTGGCCAAATAACAAGAACATGGGTTGTTACCAATCCCTCGCACATTTTCTCTAAGGACTGGATTGCTTAGATGATTTATGAGTTTGCATTTCTACATATGCAAAATACACACAATATAACACAAACAAAAAAAGAATGAAAAACCAAAGCGCTTGAAAGGCAGTAGCACTGTCTTGCTTTGAAGATGGTAAGAGAGAAAATGGTGCATCACAGACTCACAGTATTGGGGGTAAGCCAGCTCGGGCTGCTCCTGCCTCCTTCACCACCATGGCTGTCTCCTGTTGCCACCAAAATCCTAGTATTATTTTTAACCAGACTCCAGCAAGGCACTAGAGAAATTCCCCTACGTTAAGACCAAAGGTTTGTTCTGTATATGAACATTTATATATCATGTATATCTTTTGGGCCTTGATCCCTGGACTTATCACAATGGTCTGAAAATATGTCCCTGATACAAGTAAAATTATAATGATTTCGCATATTCTGCATTTTTGGGCAGTGCTGCACCATGTGTGCCTCAGTCTGTATGGCACCACAAGTACACAAATGCTCCTCAGATGGCTGCGACCCCTCCAACTCCACTGCCAGGGAGCGAGACGAAAGTCTGAAGTGGGTGAAATCCTCTCGTGTTCGGGGATACTGTGCTCAACCAAATAAATATCATGAACTGAGAAAACTGTGTTGATGTCACCTTTTCTAGCATAGATAAAGATTTATGCTGGTGCTTCTTACCTTTAGCATCACCTGATCTCATGGGTGACATATCAAATAGGTAAATATACAGCTAAATATATAAAAGAAATTATCAAACCCGTATCACCCACACACACTGCTGCTGTATCCTCTGATAGCAGCAGTGTGTATAGGTGATGTGGTCTTGATCATTTCTTTTATCTAGCTGTATATTTACCCATTTGATATGCCACCCATGAGATCAGATGATGCTAGAGGTAAGAATCGCAAGCTTAAATCTTTACCTATGCTAGAAAAGGTTTCCTACCCTACCCCTTTAGTTAGCGAATGTTTAGTAAACTTTTTTTGACGATGATGTTCAAATGCACTGAGTGACTGCCGAAATTCATTCTTTATTTTTGTCATCTCATTACCCTCTACAATAAAAATAAATGGCGAAGAAACTTATAGTGATAATCATGAAGATTTTAAATTTAGGAGATGAAAGTTAAGGATAATATTCTGCAATTCTGAGAAAAGTTGTAAACAATATGTGGCGCCGCCCTCGTGGCCGCTCAACGAACTAATGGCGGCTGATTCAAAATCCCGGACCACAGAATGCCAGTTTTAAGAGGTTTGGCAGTATAGTTTTATTATCGGCCTCAGATCGTCATTCAACCAAGACTCACACCCATACAGAATGGCCAACATTAACGCAGCATCAAAGACTCTCTTCTTGACAACAAATGGGATGTCATTATTCTTACTTAGAAATGAAACATATTTATTGACATATATCACCCTGAACTGGGCATGAGCCATAACCGAGAATGACATGGAACCATCAGCAGTAAAAATTTAACCCAAATATGTGCACTGAGTCCACAGCTCTACTACAAGATTATCCACCTCAATTGTTTCCAGATCCCAGCAGAACTTCCTGCTAATAACATGCGAAGACTGAGGGTCAAGCATGGCAGAGGCAGACACAGCCCACGCCCGGCTGCGTAGCATTATTTAACCTGATAAACAATATATGAATAAAAAACCAAAAGGAAATGGTACTCAACTTAGATGGTGGGAATTCTGGGTGGGAAGACATGCCGAAACAGTAAAAAACCCAAAAACACGACACCAAGAAAAAACAAGGTGTGATCTGAAAGCGTGCTAAATTGGAATGTTTATAAGTTGGCGGCCGGGGTGGTGGTTAGCTGGGTGCGGAGGATGAGGTTTAGAACGGCCCCTCACTTTTCGGGGTTTTGAGATCGGCGAGATCTATAGGACGGAGACCTGTGGTAGTGGCAACCACTCACCCCTTGTGTATAACGACACCATCTAATGGCGTTCGATCCAGGGGTCATAACCCTGGCATTATGGTTAGCTTTTCTCTGGTATACTTAGCAATATCTATACCTAGAAATCAGTGCTAATGGATTATTTCACTGGGTGACACAGGTCGAGCCCAGAAATACAATTTTCTTTAAAAAGCTTAATAAGGTCATTCATATACAAAATAAAAAGCAAGCAGGATATGGAGCTACCCTGACAAACTCCAAATGTAGTTGTCAGAATAGCTATTCCAATAATACTGTTTATTACCCTATAGTATATTGCAACAAGTGCCGCAAGATTCTCAAGTCGCGAATACGAAATATCATAATTTTGCCAAACTGACTACTGTTATACCTCTAAAATTTTTTGGTTCTTGCCTACTACCTTTCTTAAAAATTGTAAATATATTTTGGTAATGAACCACAAACTAGGATACAAGGCAGACATGACTACAGCATTGAACAATGCAGCAAGAGTGATCATCCAATGCACTGGGAGCACTTTCAGGACACCAGGAGAGACACTGTCGGGACCACAAGCTTTGTCTGGCTTAATACTGTATATTGGACTTCTGGATAAAACAAGGTCTGCACAATCAGGCACACACAAATTATCACATTATCCAACATTATCATACAGCAGCAGCCTATTGCACCGAGTGAGAGGGTAGGGCCAACTTTTCTCTACGTATCTTGGTGGAAATATTAACACTAAAAAGAGTCTAGCACAGTCATCATGTCTTGGAACAAAATGGGGGGACTGGTTCACGAGCACATTTAACAAAAAAAAAAGTGTCAACCCTACTAACGCAGATGTCCCACCTGCATATCAATGAATGCTGTTGCCAACAACCAAAGTAGGAAGGAACTTACTCAAAGTACAATGGATTTTCTTATGGGGGAGCTTCCATGACCTCCTCTTCCCACGGAAGGAAGATGAAGCAGATGAGGAAGAAGAGGAGAAAGAGGTCGACACAGTGGAGGGAGAGGAGGAGGAGTAAGTTTTATACTTGTGTTTCTTCACCTTACTATGTCCATTAAGTCTTAACCTCCTTGGCCACAGTAGTAGATATTGCAAGGCAAGAGAGAGCATCAGAGGAGTACAGTCATTGGTTGATACCACAGGAATATCTCCAAATGATGACTATAAGAGGCTCAACACCAGTAAGTTCCTTAGTGGATACAGTAGCAGGAATACCGGTGAAAGACAAGTCACTGAGAATACTGTGGGAGGGAAATGTTGGTTAAAACTCCAGTGAAGTCAACAAAAGGGCATTGGTAGGTATCATGAGTAGTGACCTATGTGTCTATGGAAGGATACTAATGAGAATGAAAATACAAATTTTCATTATACGATTTATTATTTGGATATTTACCTACTATTAAAGATAGCTTATATCTCCGTACCAATAGGTGAGGTGGTATTCAAACAAAAGACTGAATGGCTACCCAGATGACTGTCTAGTACAGGCAGTCTCCACTTACCGGCGGCATTGGTTAATGGTGCTTGTAGCAACGTTGTTAACCGGATTTTTGGCGCCAATCTACGGTTAATGGCGCTGATAAGTGGGGATTTCAGTGCCAATCTCCAGCTAACAGCGCTGTTAAGTGGGGATTTTGGCGCCGATCTCCAGTTAATGGTGCAGTTAAGTGGGGTTTTTGGTGCTATTATCACCAATTTTCAGTTAGCGGTGCTCAGCCAGGGATGGAACCCCCGCCGTTAACTGGGGACTGCCTACATCTGTTCTCCACCAGGTGTGTTTTGAATATTTTAGCTCTTGTCTGAATTCTCCTTGACAGCCCACTTTGTGTGGGGAGGCTGGGTGGTATCTACTTGAACGGTAGGTAAGTATCCAAATTATAGACTTCATTATGAAAATTTATATTATTTGGGATGAATCTTACCCATTGTTAAAAACAGCTGATTCCCACATTCAGAAGAGGATGGTAGGTAGTGCAGCTAGAAAAAATCCCCTCAGAAATTCGTAGCCATGGAGCCTGGTAGGGTCCCATATGCACTAAGATGTGCCCTAAATTTAACTTCAGATCTTGTTTAAGGGTTGTTTGGACATAAAAAAAAAAAAACTTGGTCACATGTTCCACAACTGGCCTGTTTTCTGCCATTTTGAAATCCAGGATGGCCACCTGACAAAAATCATAAAAGTCAATAAATGACCAGAATATGCTCAATATGCATATTATTTCAAAGGTCTTGAATAGGAGAATACATAATTGGATGTTTTGACATGAATTTTCATCAGATAAGGGTATAAATAAAAAAAAATTAAAATTAACAGAAATTTATTCATACATAATCAACCATGCCACTTACACAGAATTATTCAAGAGAGTCATAGTGGCTTCGCCAGATACAGATGCTTTAGTCTGTCTGCTGTACCACTTCAGTGAAACTTGGAAATTCAGTGGTCTAGAAGAGCTATGGGTCCTTTGTGGACAAGCCAACACCAAAAGGGCATTGCCAGTCCATGATTTAGTACTGACAATGTCAAGAATACTAGTTTCTATACTTACAGGTGTCCATGCACTTAGTGGTTGTGACACAACCAGCAAGGTTTCAACGAAACTTGCTGTTCAAGGCAGCAGAGCAAGGTGGAATAGAGTTAATCAAGGATTTTGGAAAAAATAAAGAACTTTCTCATGATATGGAAATCAAAGCAGAGCAGTTTCTTGCCTGAGCCATTGGTGGAGTCAACATAGATACATTCAATGAGCTGCGATATTTCCGGTACCACCATAAAAGCATTAAAAACAATTTTGAAAGACTTGTTCCAATTTCAAATAGCATGCAGCTTCATATTAAGCGAGGTTTTTTTGCAATGTTATCACTGGACAAATGCCACAAAAGCTAACATAGATATACTGAATCCACTAGATTATGGTTACATTTTGAAAGATGACTTCCTGGTACCACTTATTGTTTCTCAACCTAATCAAGCCCCCGATTTTCCATTTCCGTGCACCTGTAAAAAATGCTTAAGGTCAAATGTATGTCCTTGCCATGTAGCAGACATTCGTTGCTGTGAATTCTGTAAGTGCGATGTAAGTGGGCAGTGTAGCAATCCACATAATACTATAAGAAAGAGTCATAATGATTCCAAAGACAGTGAAGATGATTTAATGGTGGAATGTGAAATGAAGGTTTGAGTGTGATTTTTTCCAAACAATTAAGGGATTTTGACAAAGGAAAAATCTATTTCTGAGGGAGGCCCTGTGTCACCCGGTGAAATTCCTATTAAGCACGAATTTCTAGGTATAGATATTGCTATATATACCAGAGAAAAAAGCTATCAGGAATGCTGGGGTTACTACCCCCAGATCGAACATCTTATGAAACAGACGTCGGTATAGATAAGGGTGAGTGATTGTTGTCACTGCCACAGGACTGCACTCTGTAGACATCCCAATGACAAAACCCCGGAATAGTGCAGCAGATTGCTGTAAAAATCGTTCAGATAGTGAAACAAGCATGAAATTTGGCACAAACATTCCTAAGACTACGCTCTCTTAGAAAAGGGCGCTGGCCACCTGAAAATCCAAGATGGCGGCTATTTTTCAAAATGGCCGCCATCTATGTTGAGATTCACTGGTTTGGGAGCATCTATTGGATGGAATATGCCAGTTTTTTTTTTTTTTAACCTCGACTTTTAGGTTATAAAAATGTTCCATACCACACATTTTATTGAAAACCCTTACTAAATGAATTGTAACCAAGATGGCGTACAAAATGGTTGCCATAAAAGTTTTTTTTTCTATCCACAGCGCTAGCAGACATAGAGACCAACTGTTTTTATTTAATGGTATATTCATGTGATCAGACAGTTTAACTAATATGCTATTTTCAACTGAAATAGTAATGGTATGGTCACATACAACATTGTGTCTAAGACTGTAACCATAAAAAGAAAAGAAGAGAAATACGGACTAAACGCAACCAATCTATGTATAGGTCTCTCAACCTACACCTTTGAAAAAATTCGAGGATAAGAAGGTAGGCATAGCATGACACGTTGGATGCTCAAGCTAGATTATCTACTGAAGAGAGGGCAATATTTATCTAGACTTCACATTTGCAAGTGCACAGAGCTGTGCAGGGAAGACCCAGCTTGTAGCACTTGCACCTTTCCCGACAGCCTGCTTTGCATCCACATTTGGTAAGCTGTTGGCAACTCTTGGCTAAGGGCGAGTTGGTTGTCCAGAGGACTTGCCATGCTTCACCAGACTTTGCCATCCCCACTCAGCAGGGTTCTCTGGCTGTGGCTGACACTGGGTGGCCTGCCCCCACACACAACCAGCCTGGCACGCAGCACGCTTGGTGTGTTGGAGGAGAGCTCCCCTGGTTGGTGGAATGGCCTCATATGCCCCTTTGTTTTCTGGCAAACATATCAAGTCTAGCCTCATCCACAGTGCCAGCAGTGCTGGATCTTTCATACATAAGTATGACAAACCTCTCCAGGACCTTCAGGTCACTCTCTTCCACTCTGAGAGGGTAGTGACTCAGTTTGGAGAACACAGTGGAGGCCTCTGGAAAGATGTTCCATGTCTGCCAGGCGGTCTTCTTGCCCTTGCTCCGGAAGGCTGACACTGTATCACAGCCTGTGAACGCATGGAAGAAGAGCATGCCATTCACCTTCTCCTGGCCCAGAGAGTTGCACAGGTCATGCACAGCAATCCAGCGCAGGCTCTGGCCTTGGCCAAATGCCACCCATAGCTTCTCTAGCCCTAGATTGTGGAGAGTGGAGAAAGCACTGACTGCAACGACAAGAACATCTGTGTCATTTGCTTTAACCGTGATGGTCTTGGCTCCATGTTCTGTGGCATATTTGGCATGGAGAAAGATGCGGGTGTCAGCTTCCTCATGAGAGCACTTTTCCAGTCCCTGAAGACTAGCCTCATGAGTGCTGAGGACAGCAGACCCTTTCGTGGCAATGACAACATTTGTGGCAGACATCTGGGCAACTTTGTCTGCCAGGAACTGGAACAACTCTGTCTTGTTGGCATCGATCTTAGGAAATTGCGCCAGTTGGATGGAATTGTGTTCTTGTCTGTCACCTTGCGCCTTCCTCCTTGACCACGTTGGAGCCTGGTCTCAGCTTTGAGGCTGGATGTATTGTATACATCAAATACAAGATGTGATGATGTGTACTTGCTGCTATAGGATTGTATCACAGGCAAGAAGTCGCAAAGTGCATAGCCCTCAAAGGTCTTTCCTTTCTTTGGTGGCAAGGCATGGACCAAAGCTGATCCATCTACAATGAGGACATCAGTCTTTGGTTCTTTGTCTTCTAGTGTAACATGACTCTCCAGGACCGAGGTCAGCTGAGACTTCTGACATGTGTACAGCCTACCACCCTCACTAAGGGAAGCTGGGAATGTTTGATTCTCGTGCTGGAAGAATTCCTGCAGATCACATTCACGGCTCTGACAGGATATAAATAGCTTTGAGAAAAGCTGGCAATCCTCCTTCAGAAGTTTCTGCTTTGACTGTTCTACAGGAGCAGCTTCTTGCCTGAAGAAGTCAGTTCTGTTCTTCTTTATTGGCTCATAGAAGGAGACTGCATTGTTTGCCAAAGAGTCTGAAAACTTCTGAAATTTAGTGCGGCCTCTGTCAAGGTGTGTCTGTAGAAGTTCTGCTGAGCTGGGGTGGGCAATGTCTTTGTTGTCAATGGAATACAGATCCTGGCTCTCTTCCTGAAAAGGACTTCCCAAGTGTTGCAAAGCCAATGACAGCTTGCTGACTCTCTCCAAGAATGTCTTCTGCGCATGAGGTGTTTGTTCATGGTGTGTTGTCTGCTCATTAGACTCCTTACTTTGAACCTCTGTTTCGTATGCAGACACCAAGCGGATGATCTCTGGGCCAGCCACCATCCATCTTCTGAGTGCTGACGGATCTTCAGTCAGCCCAATGGCTCCGCCATCAGCCTTTATAAAGGCATTGGTCTGCTCATGAGCTTGGTCAAGAGCCATTGCTGAGAACTGGCGACTGGTCTTGTGCACAACAAAGTTGCCAGCCTTGAACTCCTTGTGCAACTCTGGGTGTGAACTCTCTAGGGTAAGCATGTCCCTGAGGTGAATAGGCAGCCAACGAGCATAGTTTGTATTATTGTTGGAAAAGAAGTAGGGTATCAGCTCATGCAATGCCTGGCAGTAGAGGACAAAATTGGCCTCACGGAAGGACCTGATCACTAGGAATATCACAAGTTCCATAGACAACACCATGTGCCAGAAGTGGAACTGTGGACTCTGCTGTCTTCGAAGGTCACACCACTCCTCAAACTCTAATGCCTGCTCATTGTTGTTTGCTTTCTCAGCACAGTAGTCAGTGTATGCTGTCCTCAGGAGTTTGTACAAACTAGAGGCTGTAACCTGGTGCATCTGCCGTGTCCTGGTTACACTTGCAGCTGACAGGAAGGATTCTGCAGTTCCAGATGAAGCAACTCCTGCCTCCACCAGAGCTCCTGTCCAACCACTGCCATGAAGAAGAGTACCAAGAGATGTCATTGCTGCCATCTCAATGTGCAGACCACCAAACATTACCAGATACTTGTCTTCGCCATACTGATCAGGCCACTGCCACTGCACCTGCTTTGCTACGGCATAGATTGGCTGATCAGCTGTGATTATGGGTATCTGGCCAGGGTTCAGAAAATCAGTGACGTCCTGCACTTTCTGCATCACGTGTTTGATCGTAGCAACAGAATGAGCCTGATCACGCAGGAGAGGAAGCAATGAAGTTATGGTTACTTCAAATTCTGGGCTTCTCTTCATTGAAGCGTGATGAGCTGACCACGTCAGATTCACTGCATCATCTATTTCCTGGGTGACTATGACCTTGTCTAGCCACTGATACTCCAGTGCAAGCTGTGGCCCCAAGATATCTGTGGGTGGCTTTGGTATTGCAGTGTTTGGTGGCACAGGGTTCTTTGTTTGAAAGGAAGCTGGTGAGATGTTTGTGAATGTGTCCGGCAATTCAGGCACCGACCTCACTTTCTCAGGTGCAAACTTTAGTTGCTGTCTTTCCTGTCCAGTGTTCTCCTTGGTGGGGTGCTGAAATATGGAGATGCTAGTTCCATGGAAGGAGGTAGTGGCAGTAGTTGCAGATGGGTTGTGGTCGATGTTGTCCATCACTGCAGTGGTGAACAACCCTTTTCGCAGTACTGGGGACAGACCACACCCTCCTCCACATATTTGCTAACTGTGGCATCTCCTAACTGTGCAGAGACCTCCAGTACTCTGTCATAAGAGATACTGAGGCCATACTGATGTAGCATTTCAACCAGGTTTCTCTTCCTGGTTTTGGCATAGACTGAGAGTCCCATGTAGACTGGGAATGGTGTTTCTCTGTCTTTGGAGTGTCTATGAGTTGTTGCTCCCTCTTTGTATCGGGAGTAGCAGTTGAACTGCATGAGCTGTGCAATGGCCTGGTCTGACTTTGATGCTCCAAATCGTAACTGTGACTTGATGTCAGCCCCATGCTCAACCATCCCTACAAACTGGAGCAGGAGAGGAGGCACAGAATTTCGTACACAAGCCTCAGAAAATGTGCCATCAAACCGTGACTGATGATCAAATATAGACTTTCTGAGAATATTTGCTGCTTTAGCAATGATAACTGCCTCTGAAAGATCAGATGATTGAGCAAGTGCTTTTCCCACATCCTTTTGAAATGCAAGTAATACATCTCTGCCAGATTTATGAGCCTCAAGTTCTGGAATTTCTGCCAGAAGTTTGTCTTTGAGTCTCGTGGAATTTACACTTGGTGACTCTACACCTAATTGTTCCAGACGTTGTTGGTAGAGGTGGCAAATATCTGCCAGCCGAAATGTGACTGGATCATCTGAACAAAGGTTGTTTTCAACAATGTATGTCATCAGTTCTGACAGAACTAGTGGATACACATCTGATTCTGACTCAGTGCTACCTTGGTCTTTCTCAAGGCTCCTCAGGTAGGACCTTTTCTGTTGTAGAGGGCACAAAGACAGGCATGGTGATACTTAAACTCCTGTGCAATGACATCCCCACCAGTCAACTTAGCAAGGAGCTTGCCATCACTAAGTATCTCTGCACATTCACGCAATTTCAAGTCAAGGCCCTTAGTACTAGCCTGTCTGAGATCAGATGCAGGTGCCACTTTCTCACAGAAAATGCAAACTTCATTGTCATGACTGGTTCGGCGCAGTTTTGCAACGACTAGTCTCAGTGTTGCTGGTCTGGTCATTGGATTGTCGCTTTCTTGCACGGTCCAGTTTAGTGTTGTTAAACAACAAGCGACAGTTCACATGGTATTTTGCTGCATTTTTCCTGAGAGTGGCCTCTATGCCATCACCTTCATCCAGCCTTGCTGGATCCATTATCAGTGGCATTTCATTAATTTCACTGAACATGGGAATGTTCCTTGCCAGCATTGTGTACCCATCATGGTCTAGGACATGATGACTTGGAGGTGATGTCAAGTGCTCACCTCTTTTGTCCTTCTGACAAAGACAACACAAACTCCAGTTTGTTTTTCTACTGCTCAATATTGGATTGGCATCACATTCTGCCATGATTTCACTTTTGATTAAGGCCGAGGGTTATCCTTTTACCACCTTAAACAAAGCACACATTCCTGTATGGGATTCAACTAGGTTCGGTCTCCCTACACCTAGCCCGATCATTCATCCAGTGCCATTTAAGTCCCGTGTGATCTGTACACCATCCGGGTAAGTACATGAACCATCATGTACAGCCCCCATACCCTTGGCTCGGCTCTCCCGCGCTGGCACATCCTGTCTATTCAGGTGCGGCTATCTAACACTAAACTAAGCTATACTACAACTACTAGTCTAAGACTACAGGATTAGTAAAGCTGGATTAGCTGGCACTGAACCCCATGCTGAGTTACACAGCAGTGATGTCACCAGTGTGCCTGGTTGTGTGCAGACATACACTCTTTTACATTTATTAATTTTCCTTCAAAATTGATGAGTTATTCGAAAAGAGATGGCCTCATTAGGATCTAAAACCACAGAAACCAAGATCCATGCTTAAAACGATAATTGTTGAACGGGCATTATTTCTCATTATAATTATTGTTTCTACCTTTCTTGGCAGCCATATAGCCCCCATATTTAAAGGTAAACTGTACTGGGAAGCTACAGAAACATAATATTCACAAGAAATAGTATGGAAGAGCTTTACCATATTGCTAGAAGCAAATACATGCCATTCTAGTGAAAAATTAGCCAAAATCTGTCGATACTGGCCGCCATCTTGGAATTTGGCCGCCATATTAAATTTTTTGCGTGGCAAGCGCCCTTTTCTGATAGAGGGAACTTTAAAGAGCACTTGTGCAAAATTTCATGCTTGTTTCACTATCTGAACGATTCTTATGAAATATGCAATTATCTGCTGCACTATTGTCAGGTCAAGACTTAGTCTCATCCCAAGCTACTGTGCTGAGACTTTGTTGTTTATACGTAGTAAACACCAGCTCTCTCTCTCTCTCTCTCTCTCTCTCTCTCTCTCTCTCTCTCTCTCTCTCTCTCTCTCTCTCTCTCTCTCTCTCTCTCTCTCTCTCTCTCTCTCTGGGACGATCGTTTTTTTATACATATTACGATGATAACAGATCAAAATAATTATACAGTATACTAAATGGATTCTGTAAATGAAATAACATATTAATGTGAGCACATCAATATTAATAGCCTATTTGAAATCTAGTAGATCATTGTAACATGTACATACACAAGAGAATTTTCATCACTGTTGATGCTCTGTTCTGTGAACTGTTAAGTGGGTTTAAGAGGATAGAAAGTGTTTAAGTGCATAGGAAGTGTTTATAATAGTGTGGGAAAGGTTAATACCAGTGTGGGAAAGGTTCATAACTGTGTGGGGAGGGTTTATAAACCTTGAAATATATACATATACAGTAAATAGCAAATAATAAAATAAATATAAGGTCACTACTTCGCGGATTTTCGCCTATCGCCTGGTGTTCTAGAACCTAACCCCTCAATAGGTGAGGGACGAATATTATATATATATATATATATATATATATATATATATATATATATATATATATATATATATATATATATATATATATATATATATATATATATATATATAGTGTATATATATATATATGTGTGTGTGTGTATGTATATCAACTTTATCACATACACCGTTGTTCTGTATATTAGTAGAATTACTAAAAGGACCTCATTCAAACTGGATGTGTCCAAGAAAGCTTGTAACTTTTTCTGAATAAATACTCCATTAGATACCATCCAGTTTGAATGAGGTTCTTTTAGTAATAATATATACACACACACACACACATACACATACACACACACGCACATACACACACACAAACTCCTCAATCATTTAGCACTTTTTGGAGAGGAAACCTCAGGGTTTAGGTGCTGTCCAGGGAAGGACAGGCCGTGTATTGGTTTCTGTTTGCTTTGAGGTTGATCCTCATTTATTATTGTGTCACACCAGGACATGAGTGTCAATTAACAACCTAACCCGACTACTTTTTCAGAAGTTGCAGAGACCAAGGGCCTTAGAGAGTTTTGTGCCTCTCTAGACCTCCCAGGAGAGTGAGTGTCTGGGAACATTTTTATCACTTGTGGACTATGAGGGGCCTGCCAGTATCTGTTCCAGCTGTGCCCAGGAGAACTTAACAGCCACGGTGTCTGCTAACTGCAGGACTGCTCCTACTTCCTTGGTAATCCCTCGTGCAGCATCGGGATTGTGTTCATGGGTGCTGCCATGTACATCGTGCATGGGTGATGTTCTCTACATGCTGTTGTTGAAGGCTGTGATCAGCAAAATCAAGAAGAGTAGAAGGAAATAGTCATCGTCGGTTTCACCTTCATCTTTGTCGTTGAGTGCTGTCGCCTCCTCCCATTCTTCTTCCAAAGCTGTCAGGTGTGTGGGGCCAGAACGAGCTGTGTTTTTGGCAGTGCAGGAGTTGCAAAACCGAGTGATGGAGCACTCCGTGGTGTTGATATGTGATAACCTACGGTAATGGCATACATCAATGAGTGGGGAAGTTAGTGTCCCTCCATCTGCACCAGTTGACAGTGCAGGTGCATGTATGATTGATGGCCGACACAGTAGAGCTGACTGCCTGTACAAACTGGTTTCTCAGAATGTAGTGGCAGACAAGCCCAGATGCCAGGCAGAGGTGATGGGGTCAGAGTGGTCCCTTCACACCAGTAAGGGTGAAAAGCTGTTTGAGGTGCAGGGGACTCCGAGTTTAGACCTCTTTGCCACTCTGCACAATGCAAAGCTGCTGGTTATCTGCTCGATAGTCCCTGACTCCTGGGCAGCAATGGAAGATGCATTCCAGCAACCATAGGACAACCTCGACGCATATGATTTTCAGCCAAAATGGTATCAGGACCGGCTCTGTTGTCCGAGGTTTCAAGAGAGATTCCTCCTGGGCACTGCCTATGCCAGCTGCACGTAGAGAGTATCACCAGGCCATGGAAGTGCTGGCACTTCATGCCTGGAGATTATCCATTGTCTCTTACAAGCAAGAGGTTTTTCTTGCCGAACAGCAAAGGAAATGTCTTGATATTTACATAAATCTGCAGCAGCTGTTTATTAGGGGAAATGGGCCATCTTTTGTGGTTGATGTCGTAAAAGGGGGTATCTCTCTAGTTAGAGGGACTCTTCAGCAGGTAGCAGACTTTTTTTGTCTTCCTTCAACGAGAGAAGCTTCTCTGTCTTGTCCATCAAGGGCTACAGTTCAGCCTTAGGCCAAGTCTCAAGACTAAAAGGAGTAGATTAGATTGCTCCTCCTTGTTTGAGATCTCAATGCTCCTGAGAAGCTTTTAACAGTCTTGCCCTCCCAAGGAACTCAGGCCATCTAAGTGCATTGTGACTTGTTTTGAGAAGCCTCACTCATCCCTGCAGGATCCTCTGAGAGATTCAGTGACAGGAATCTGATGTTAAAGACTGTATTCTTTCTTGCCTTGGCATCTGCGAAAATGGCAGGTGAACTTCATGACTGTGTGATGTTCAGCACTACTCCAGTTTGTCCCAGGTTTAACAGTGAAAACTCAGAACCTGTCAAGTCCGTTTTGATCCCCTCCCTAGAGGACTTTGTTAGTAGTGATCCTGATGATATTTTAGAGAGAGTTACCTTTCTTTTTCCCCAGTGATTGATGTCACAAACCCCTTTTTCTTCACATGCTAACAGGAAGTGAAATACATGGAAGTGGGAGTGGCCATTGCTAGTGGCTCTCATTTTTTGTTAGCTGCAATGAATGAGGTATTTTAAGAGTCTGTACTTGTTCTGACCTTCTAAGTTTGGGTGAAAAGGCTGATTGGAAAGAAGTGAATTATATCTGTGAAAAATAATTATCTTTAAAAGTTCCAATTTTTATAGTGCTTATATTTTCCTCATTGTGTCAAATAAAACTGCATGCATTGAATAAGTTATTAATATCAATTTCAGAATTTGAAAAGGCAGAAACGTTGCTGATATCTGAAGTTCACATGCTTCTGGAACACCGTAAGCAAACAAATGAAAGTGCAGAGGAAGAACAGGAACTTAATGAGGTAAAGTGGCTTGCAAAGTAGTTTTTGTAGGGAAGTACAGTTCTGTTCTAATTTATAAGGGCCATATATATGTTGTGGAATTTTTTATTTGATTCTTGACAACACACATACCATCCAATGTTCTTTTGAGTGTTTTATAAAAGTATTATAGTGTCCATTTACACAACTTGTAATTGTTTTAGCTGGTTTGTTACTTTTCAAGGATTACTAATTTTTTTAAACCATTTGTGCAAAATTTTGTTTGGATAATACAGTCACTGCCCTACTTACGAACATTCACAGATATGAACAGACAGGGTCACAAGTTCAGATTTTTCTTTGTGCTCCTATTCTGCTAGTAAGAATTTTTGCAAAGAACAGAGGAACACAAGGAAGAAGAAGAACCTGTTCCTTTAACTCCTTCCCTGATTATCCCAAGTATTCTTGTGATTACTGTGCATTCTTACAATCATGAGAATACTCGTTCCTACTCATAAAATATTCCTACATTTTTCTATCTTCCCGATTTAACTCGTTCTGTGATGAATTCCCATTTTCTATATTTCCTCTCCCTGTGGGAAACATTTAGTACTGTATGTATTTTTGTCAATAGATGAAGGTGTGCACTGTTTACTTTATGAACTTCCAGTGTCAGATGCTGCTCCTGCGAAATTCTCTCCAAGTTCATAACTTTCAAAGCACAGAAAAATTACTGTTTTTATATAAGTAACTTACCAAGTAATTACATAGCTATTAGTTTCATTTATTCACTGCAGCGTAAATTCAAATTTCGCGGTAGCAACACCGATGTTCTGTGTAGGTGACTAGTCCCGCCCCCTAACGAGAGAGTTAGGAACGACTTAGCAGATAATCCTCAGTCTGTTTCTGTGACATCTGGTATTAACATCAGATGTCGGCAGCAGCTTTTAATTTTTTGGCCACTTATTTAACCGAATTTCGGTGTTCAAGCCAAAAGTGAAGTAGTTTCAGCCAAAAGCCTTCAAGATGAGTTTTTTCCCTGTTTTGTTGTTAGTAAATGGTGTCTAGTATATCAGTTGTTCTATTTTACAGCAAAAATTGCAGTTAATTGTTTAACTTCTTTGCCAAGTGGTGTACTTTAACGTAAACATTGGTTCATTGTTGAACCGATATTCACATTCGCTACTGAACTGACTTTTTTGCTAATGAATACCTCGACAATAGTGAATTTACAATCTTTGTTTTAACTCACCTTTACAAGTAATGTAATAATGTAAAGTGTTGCTGAGTAACGTGATAAAGTAAGCTTTGCATTCGCTACCATCTTTATCAAGTAGCTTAATAAAACATAAACATTGTGTTCGCTGCATTACCGATATTTTCGGTAATGATTCTCTATATCTCCAAAAGTCTCAATTAACCCTTAAACGCCGACTGGACGTATTGTACGTCGACTAAAATTGTCTGTCGGGTGCCAAGTGGACGTACAGTACGTCGAATACAAAAAGTTTAAATATTTGCGGAAAAATAGTTATAGGCCTAGTTTGCAAAAGACTTTAAATCACGCTCCTTGAGGGATGCTGGGAGTTCACGGATCACGCTGTTGTTTTGTTTACAAGCATTACCCAGCTGCGCATGCGCGAATTTCTTTCTTCTCGCAGTACAAAGCATCAGCGACTCATCTCAGAAATTCTTTCGTCACTTTGTCGTAATTTTTGCACCATTTTATATTAGCCGTTACATAAAGTTTTATATATGAAAATGTGCGTAATTTCATGTAGAATACAACAAAAAACAACCCATGGTTGTAGCTTTTATCAGTTTTGAAATTTTTTCATATAAATCTAGATAAGTGCCAAAATCTCAACCTTCGGTCAATTTTGACTCGACTGAAATGGTCGAAAAACCCAATTGTAAGCTAAAACTCTTACATTTTAGTAATATTCAATCATTTACCTTCATTTTGCAACAAACGAGAAGTCTCTAGCACAATATTTCGGTTTATGGTGAATTTTTGAAAAAACTTTCCTCTTACGTCCGCGCTGTAACTCTGCCAAAAATCTCTGAAATTCTTTCGTCACTTTGTCGTAATTTTTGCACCGTTTCATATTAGCCGTTACATAAAGTTTTATATATGAGAATGTGCACAATTTCATTTAAAATACAACAAAAAACAACCCATGGTTGTAGCTTCTATCAGTTTTGAAATATTTTCATATAAATCACGATAAGGGCCAAAATTTCAACCTTTGGTCAAGTTTGACTCGACCGAAATGGTCGAAAAACGCAACTGTAAGCTAAAAACCTTACATTCTAGTAATATTCAATCATTTACCTTCATTTTGCAATCAATTGGAAGTCTCTAGCACAATATTTCGATTTATGGTGAATTTTTGAAAAAACTTTTTCTTTACGTCCGCGGTCGGTAACTCGGCCAAAAATCTCAGAAATTCTTTCGTCACTTTGTCGTAATGTTTGCACCGTTTTATATTAGCCATTACATAAAGTTTTATATATGAAAATGTGCGCAATTTCATATAGAATACAACTAAAAATAACTCAGGGTTGTAGCTTTTATCAGTTTTGAAATATTTTCATATAAATCATGATGTGCCAAAATTTCAACCTTCGGTCAACTTTGACTCGACCGAGATGATCGAAAAACGCAATTGTAAGCAAAAACTCTTACATTCTATAACATTCAATAATTTACCTTCATTTTGCAACAAACGAGAAGTCTCTAGCACAGTATTTCGATTTATGGTGAATTTTTGAAAAACTTTTCCTTACCTCCGCGTGCGGTAACTCAGCTGAAAATCTCAGAATTTCTTTAGTCACCTTGTCGTAATTTTCGCACCGTTTTCTATTAGGCGTTACATAAAGTGTTATACATGAAAATGTGCGCAATTTAATGTAGAATACAAAAAAAAATAACTCTTGGTTGTAGCTTTCATCAGTTTTGAAATATTTTCATATAAATCACGATAAATAGAAAAAATTTGACCTTCGGTCAACTTTAACTCGACTGAAATGGTCGAAAACTGCAATTGTAAGCTAAAACACTTACAGTCTAGTAATATTCAATCAATTACCTTCATTTTGCAACAAACGGGAAGTCTCTAGCACAGTATTTCGATTTATGGTGAATTTTTGAAAAAACCTTTTTTTTACGTCCGAGCGTTACGAATTCATGCATCATTTTGTGATAATATTTTTTCTGTGATGCTTTAATTGTTTTACAATTTGTTATATACCAAAATCATTGCAATTTAGTGTACAATACAACGAAAAAAAAAATAACTCATTAGCTTTAACTGTTTTGCTCACAGCGCGATTTGTATACAATTATATATGAAATTTTTTTTTCCCTCTGTCATATATTTCAATATTTATATATGATAATGATTTTTTTTCCTTTCTGATTTTTGCATACTAAACTTCAGGCAATGACAAAAAAAGGAGCCAAAAATGAACTCTTAATCTTAAAAACTAAGCGTGCTGTGATTTTTTGAAAAAAAAAATTTTTCTGCTTCGGCGCTAACTCCTGAACGCCGCCGGCATACGGCAGACACTTTTGTAAATAGAGGCTCGACGTTTAAGGGTTAATGTTTGTTAGGAGTTGAGATTTGTCTATATGATGGTACTCTGTCTAATTCAAAGAATTAATTAAACATCATCTTATCACACTTTCCTTTGCAGAGAACTGAAGAAGTGTAAGGGCAGAACGTAGTATGGAGAGAAATTGTGCTTTTTTTGTGATGTGCTGGGCTTTTGGAAGAATTGGTGTTCTTGACAGCCGAGGATTGACTTTGAACGCCCAGGAGCGCTCACAGTCTCCTGATTTCTTAGCTTACGAGCTACTAGCATGCTTGACGCGAGTTGCCTGGCGCCATCTGCACCTGGGAGCACCCAACACCTGGCACCAGCTCCTGATTGTCTGGTGCCTACCACCCTGCATCCAGTTTTTTCTCTCCTGCTACTAGCCCTCAAATTTTTCTTCTTCTTCTTCTTGCTCCCGTGCCTTGCTCCCTCACCATGCCATTGCCAGTCATGTGTCTAGGCCAACAGAAGTTAACCTTGTAATAGTGAAGTGTTGTGCAGTGGAGGTGGTGTCTACTCGTCCCCCTATGCTCCTAGACATAAAGTCCCTGTCAAACTCCCCTATACCTGGGAGGAGGCATACTGGAAGTCCAAGGGAGGTTTGGGGCTGTTACACATGGGTAGTCGCCCCTTCAGTCGAGCCTGTTGCTGGTCCCAGGTATCGACAGACAGCCAATGGAAAGGTGTTTTACTGGATGTGTAGTGGAGGATGTGGTTATCCGGCCCTATTGGATCTCCTAAATCCGGTCCCTGTCAGACTCCCCTAAACCTGGGAGGAGACATACTGTCGATCCATGGGAGTCCAAAGGGGTTTTTTGCCCACGGGTAGTTGCTCCCTCAGCCGAACCTGTCACTATTTCCCAGGTAACGGTAGATAACCCCTGGAAAGGTGTACAAGTGGACCCCTCACACCTTATCTTCCAGTGGATCAGACTGAGTGTAAAGGGTGCAGCTGCATTTCCAGGATTCTTCCAGGCCATTGACAAGACTCGCGATGGAGGATCAGGCTCTCTTGATCCCTCATAAGCGCCATAGGGATCAGGAGCTCTCTTGTAGTTTTTGGGACGACGCAG
The DNA here is from genome assembly GCF_040412425.1 of Macrobrachium rosenbergii. Lineage (NCBI taxonomy): Eukaryota > Metazoa > Arthropoda > Malacostraca > Decapoda > Palaemonidae > Macrobrachium > Macrobrachium rosenbergii. Next base: position 781,793 of record NC_089799.1, read on the forward strand.
AACTCTCAGTGGATACCAAGCTCCTAAGCGCCCAATGACCTCTTAAACGCCTAGTGGATCCCAGACGTCCAAAGGGAGCAGATCGTCCCGTGGGATTAAAGCATTCAGAGGGATCTGATGGATCGAGGTGTCGGGATTTAATGGATCTTAAGTGTCCAGTGGAATCTGATGGATCCAAGTGTCCAATGGGATCCGATGTATCCAAGTGCCCAGTGGGATCCAAGGAATCCAAGTGTACAGTGGGATCCAAGGGATCCAAGTGTACAGTGGGATCCGAGGGATCCAAGCGTCCAGTGAGATTCAAGCGATCAGTGGGATCCAAGTGTCGAGCAGATCGGAGCACCCAGCGGATCCGAGCACCCAGTGGGATCTGATGGATCTAAGAGTCTAGTGAGATCTGAGGGATCCAAATATCCAGTGGGATCTGATGAATCCAAATGTCCAGTGGGACCTGATGAATCCAAATGTCCAGTGGGACCTGATGAATCCAAATGTCCAGTGGGACCTGATGAATCTAAATGTCCAGTGGGATCTGATGAATCCAGATGTACAGTGGGATCTGATGAATCCAAATGTCCAGTGGGATCTGATGGATCCAAATGTCCAGTGGATCTGATGGATCCAAATGTCCAGTGGGATCTGATGGATGCTGATGTCCCGTGGGATCTGATGGATCCCAGTGTCCAGTGGGATCTGATGAATCCAAATGTCCAGTGGGATCTGATGGATCCAAATGTCCAGTTGGATCTGATGGATGCAGATGTCCAGTGGGATCTGATGAATCCAAATGTCCAGTGGGATCTGATGGATCCAAGTGTCCTGTGGGATCTGATGGATCCAAGTGTCCTGTGGGATCTAATGGATCCAAGTGTCCCATGGGATCTGATGGATCCAAGTGTCCCGTGGGATCTGATGGATCCAAGTGTCCCGTGGGATCTGATGGATCCAAGTGTCCAGTGAGATCTGATGGATCCAAGTGTCCCGTGGGATCTGATGTTTCCAAATGTCCAGTGGGATCTGATGGATCCAAATGTCCAGTGGGATCTGATGGATCCAAGTGTCCAGTTGGATCTGATGGATCCAAGTATCCCGTGGGATCTGATGGATCCAAGTGTCCTGTGGGATCTGATGGATCCAAATGTCCAGTGGGATCTGATGGATAAAAGTGTCCATTGGGATCTGATGGATCCAAATGTCCAGTGGGATCTGATGGATCCAATGTCCAGTGGGATCTGATGGATCCAGATGTCCAGTGGGATCTGATGGATCCAGATGTCCAGTGGGATCTGATGGATCCAAGTGTCCAGTGGGATCTGATGGATCCAAGTGTCCAGTGGGATCTGATGGATCCAGATGTCCAGTGGGATCTGATGGACCAAGTGTCCAGTGGGATCTGATGAACCCAAATGTCCAGTGGGATCTGATGAATCCAAATGTCCAGTGGGACCTGATGAATCCAAATGTCCAGTGGGATCTGATGGATCCAAATGTCCAGTGGGATCTGATGGATCCAAATGTCCCATGGGATCTGATGGATCCAAATGTCCAGTGGGATCAGATGGATCCAAATGTCCAGTGGGATCTGATGAATCCAAATGTCCAGTGGGATCTGATGATCCAAATGCCCAGTGGGATCTGATGAATGCAAATGTCCAGTGGGATCTGATGAATGCAAATGTCCAGTGGATCTGATGAATCCAAATGTCCAGTGGGATCTGATGGATCCAAGTGTCCAGTGGGATCTGATGAATCCAAATGTCCCGTGGGATCTGATGAATCCAAATGTCCCGTGGGATCTGATGGATCCAAGTGTCCAGTGGGATCTGATGGATCCAAGTGTCCAGTGGGATCTTATGAATCCAAATGTCCAGTGGGATCTGATATATCCAAATGTCCAGTGGGATCTGATGGATCCAAGTGTCCTGTGGGATCTGATGGATCCAAGTGTCCCGTGGGATCTGATGGATCCAAGTGTCCTGTGGGATCTGATGGATCCAAGTGTCTGATGGGATCTGATGGATCCAAGTGTCCCGTGGGATCTGATGAATCCAAGTGTCCCGTGGGATCTGATGGATCCAAGTGTCCAGTGAGATCTGATGGATCCAAGTGTCCCGTGGGATCTGATGTTTCCAAATGTCCAGTGGGATCTGATGGATCCAAATGTCCAGTGGGATCTGATGGATCCAAGTGTCCAGTGGGATCTGATGGATCCAAGTATCCAGTGGGATCTGATGGATCCAAGTGTCCAGTGGGATCTGATGGATCCAAATGTCCAGTGGGATCTGATGGATCCAAATGTCCAGTGGGATCTGATGGATCCAAATGTCTAGTGGGATCTGATGGATGCAGATGTCCCATGGGATCTGATGGATCAGAGTGTCCAGTGGGATCTGATGAACCCAGATGTCCAGTGGGATCTGATGAATCCAAATGTCCAGTGGGACCTGATGAATCCAAATGTCCAGTGGGATCTGATGGATCCAGATGTCCAGTGGGATCTGATAGATCCAAATGTCCCGTGGCATCTGATGGATCCAAATGTCCAGTGGGATCTGATGGATCCAAATGTCCAGTGGGATCTGATGAATCCAAATGTCCATTGGGATCTGATGATCCAAATGCCCAGTGGGATCTGATGAATGCAAATGTCCAGTGGGATCTGATGAATGCAAATGTCCAGTGGATCTGATGAATCAAAATGTCCAGTGGATCTGATGGATCCAAATGTCCAGTGGGATCTGATGGATCCAAATGTCCAGTGGGATCTGATGGGTCCAAATGTCCAGTGGGATCTGATGGATCCAAATGTCCAGTGGGATCTGATGGATCCAAATGTCCCATGGGATCTGATGAATCCAAGTGTCCTGTGGGATCTGATGGATCCAAATGTCCCATGGGATCTGATGGATCCAAGTGTCCTGTGGGATCTGATGGATCCAAGTGCCCCGTGGGATCTGATGGATCCAAGTGTCCAGTGGGATCTGATGGATCCAAGTGTCCAGTGGGATCTGATGGATCCAATTGTACAGTGGGATCTGATGGATCCAAATGTCCAGTGGGATCTGATGGATCCAAGTGTCTGATGGGATCCGATGGATCTGAGCTCCCAGTAGGATCTGAGGGATCCCGGTGTACAGTGGTATCCGAGGGATTGAAGTGTATAGTGGGATCCAAGGAATCCGATGCCAACCTGCTGTGTCTGGCGCTAGTTCTTCTTTGGTTTGTCGCCTGAATTTTGAGGACATGCTTTTGTCCTGTCTTGTGCACCAGTTCTCATTGAACAGGGACCATGTCTACCTCTGGACAAGACTTCTGGGTCAGAATTGAGTTGCTGAAGGAAGCTCCCTCTTTTGGGCTATTTCTTAGTCATCCAAGCATCTGTCAAGGTTGGAAACTTGGCTTGTTGGAAGTCCTAATTTTCTGGACTGACATCAGGAGCACTGGCCAGGGTGCTCCTGTCAACATTCAGTGGCATCACTTGGATTTTCGAGTTTTTCTGTCTGCCAAGAATCTCTGCAAGTAGCGAGCCTACTCTAGCTCTGGCACCCACGAGTCGTCGTTGGCCAGACTGGAGAGACCTAATAGGGCTTTACAATGCGTCCCCCAATTTTCCTTCAGTTCCAAGGTTTTGGGTGAAAACTGAACACCATATGCCTCTTGGCTCTTCACCCTGCTGAAAATTTACATGTTGACAGTTGCTGTTCTTTATTTCCTGTCAATGGTAAAAGCTACCTTCTTCTCACGGTCTTCTTGCAGTTTCGTTCTTTGTTGAACGACCTTTCCTGTAAGGTGCCAATTCCTGTTTACCTGGACCCTTTCCCGAGCTCCTGGCGCCACTTCCTAGTGCTTGGTGCATTCATCCGAGTGCCTAGTGCCTGGTGCATTCATCTGAGCGCCTAGTGCCTGGTGCATTCATCTGAGCACCCAGCACCTGCTCTAGAGTGCTCGTCATTATATCTCTAGTGCTTAGTGACCATCTCCATTCACCTGGCATAAGTTCACAGGGCCCAGGTTCTTCCAATTATGGAACTTTTCAGAATTTTCTTTGTATACAGTTCTACACATCTTTATTCTGTACAAGGGTATTGTTGTGTCCATGCTAAGCGTTATTAAGTTCAGTTTTTGTCGAATCTGCATGGATTTCGACGTTTTCACTTGGCGGACATAAAGTCCGCAGAGTTGGCAGCTAGTTTGCGTGGTTGTCTGCGATTCTATTTGTCCTACTAGTTTGCTCTTTTGGCTGCGAGTCTACATGATCATCAATACGAGGCATACCCACAGCGGATAGAGGATGAACCAGATAGCCTGTTCCTTCAATCTTCATGGCTAATGAATGGATTTTGGAGATGCAGGAAGCACCCTTCGTTGTCCTTACTATATGTCGGCCTCCTGACAGCACAAGTTTCCTCTGGAGTGCTTGTTCCTCTTGCATTTAAATACTTATAGTTGTCCAAACTTAGTCTTTTGGAAAGGAAGTTCTGTCATTCATGAACCTAGTCCTGGATTTCTTTTCAATGCTTCAGTTACAGGTTGGGGAGCCTTCTTAGGGAACAGGGGGTTTTTTTCTGGGGCGTGGTCCCCAGAAAGACGGATCCTTCACTTCCTTCTCATAGAGCTGGAAGTTTTATAATATCCAAGGAGGTGAAGGAGACGTCAGTTCTTCAAGCAGGAGTTTTATTAACTAAAACATACACCGTAGTACCGTAACCGTGCTAGGCAGTTACCTGCCACTAGAGCAGTTCCAAAGCTCAAGTCTTAAGGCAGGAAGACGAGGGAACAAGCAATTAGGATTGTTATCTGTTATTCCCCCTGCCCTCCTTTTTTGTTTTACTTCGTTAAATAAACAGTGATCTATACAAGTTACTGAGTATAACAAGATAAAAAATATAGCAAATATAAAATTGTTATCAAACATATATGATACTATAAATAAAAACAGAGAAAAGCTAAATGCCAAGCTGGAGTTACTACCCCCAGTGCGAGCTCCATGAAATGGAGTCGTGTATGTGAAAGGGTGAGATTGTCACAATCACAGGTCTCCGCCCTGTAGACATTCCCAATGTCAAAAGTCCTACCGAGTGAGGTGCCGATACAACGCCCGCACCACTCGCGGACCGTCAACACACCAGCGCCACCTACATTCCATGTTAGCACCCACCACCTAGGAATGGTATTTTTTCAAGGGGGAAAAGGAAGAAGAGAGGTGGGTCACGGGTGACACAGGTCTCTCCCCAGAAATAGATTTTTCCTTTGTCAAAATCCTTTTTCTGGGTTTTCCGACCTGTGTCACCCGGTGAAATAATAACAGAGAAACAAAATACCATCCTGAAAAACTAAAGAAACTTGTAATGGAAAGAAATAAAACTATAATTCCACAAGAACTTTAATTGTCCAAGTAGCAAAATAGATATTCCAATACATAAACTATAGTAAGGTGGGGGAACTATGTCCCGCAAGACAAGAGAACAAAAAGACATAAAACGTACTTAAAAGTTACAAACAGGGGACAAATACAAAAATTGCAACATGGTCAGGAGACAGGCTGTGAAGTATGCCTGACGCGGAGGTGATGGAAAGGGAATAAGTGAGGCAGGTAGGAGGGAGGAAAGTGACCGAATATAAAGAAAAGGAGTTAAATAGAGGAAGGAACAATGCTTCCTGCCGCCACTGTGGTGAATTTTAGAGCTTCTAGGGATTTCAAATAGTGGCGTTTGAAAACCAGGGGAGACTTCCACCCTGTATATTTTGTAAGATCCTCAAAATTCATGTGATGGAAATAATTAGTGGAGGTGGCCACCGCTCTAATGTCATGAACCTCGGAACTGAGTCTGGGTTTGCTTGTTTAATAAAAATATAAGATCTGTTGTCTGATGGCCTTCATAGAAATAGTTCCTCCACCTTCCCTTATAAACAGAGGCCCCGAAGTTATTTGAGAGGTCCTGTCTAAATAAGCCTTTTTAAAGTAAAGACCGGGCACAAGGATAGGTCTTGTGGGAGGGGGACGACCTTCCAGGGAGACCATCTATCTCGAGGATCTTCATTCTTAGCTAGGAATTTAAGGTGAGGGGCTAGCAACACTTCACCTGATGGAAGGAAATCGATATGATTGGGCTCTCTAGACAGGGCAGACAGCTCGGAAATTCTAGCACCTGAAGCTAAACTAATTAAAAATAAGGTCTTCCTCAATAAACTTTGGAATGAACAAGATTGATTATCAGTTTCTGAGGCTAATTTAAGGACATCATTTAAGAACCAGGAAACCGTGTGTGGGCGGGTTACTGGTCTCAAACGAGCACAGGGTTTAGGGATTGAAGAAAAATAAGAGTCCATTAAGTTAATATTGAACCCGTGTAAAAATATCTTTTTCAAAGCTGATTTGGCTGTAGTAATGGTACTCGAGGCAAGACCTTTTTCAAATAAAGACCTAAAAAATGAAATTGCTAGGTTCGTGGTCATTATGGTTGCTTCAGATTCTTTTAGGAAGAGTGCTAATTTCTTAACTGCTGAGTCATACTGTCTGAGAGTGGATTCCCTTTTGTCTGATTCTAGGAACAAAGTGTTAATAGGGTCAATATTAGCACCTTTCTGAGCTGCAAACTTCATGAAATCCACAAAGCTAGGGCATTCTGAATTCTTGAGGAAGCTGACACAGTCTGAGTTTGTACTATTTGCGTCAGTTTTGGGTTGGGAATTTGTAAACACCGAAGCTTCAGCTCTAGAAGAAGCGGAAACCAGTTGCTCTTCGGCCAATTGGGAGCCACCAGAGCTACCTGGCCCTTGAATGTCCTGAGCTTGTGAAGGACTTTCAGTAACAGGTTTACTGGAGGAAACAGATAGATCCTTTTCCACTTGTTCCAATCTATTGACATTGCATCTGTGGAGTGTGCTAGAGGGTCCAGGTTGGGAGCCACATAACAGGGAAGTTTGTGGTTGCATTCTGTTGCAAAGAGATCTACTTTGAGACCCGGAACTTGACTGCAAATCCAATTGAATGAAGTTTTGTCCAAGGACCATTCCGACTCCAGCGGGTTGTCCTGGATAGGGAATCTGCAATGACATTCGGACTCCTGCAAGATGAGTAGCAGACAGATGCCACGGTGTTTGTTTGCTAAGGAAAATATTGCTATCATAACCTGGTTGATCCGGCTCGACTTGGAACCCCCTCTGTTTATACAATGTACCACCACTGCACTGTCCAAGACCAGTCTTATATGGATCAGACTGTTTGGACGTAGCTTCTTCAAGGTTAGAAAGACTGCCATAGCTTCCAGGACATTGATATGGAACTGGCGGAACACAGTAGACCAAGTCCCCTGAACTTTCTTGTGTTGAGAGTATCCTCCCCACCCGCTTAGAGAAGCGTCGATGTGAATCACTAGTGCCGGAGGGGGAAATTGAAGCGGTACTGAATTCAATAAGCTCTTGACTGTTGTCCAAGGCCGGAGTCTCTTTTTCAAAATTGGCGGAATTAGAGACACCTTGTCTCTGAACCTGACGTTGGCTCAGCTCCGCCATACCCTGTTTATATCCTTCAGTGTATGGCAGCTCCGCCATACCCTGTTTATATCCTTCAGTGTATGGCAGCTCCGCCATACCCTGTTTATATCCTTCAGTGTATGGCAGCTCCGCCATACCCTGTTTATATCCTTCAGTGTATGGCAGCTCCGCCATACCCTGTTTATATCCTTCAGTAGCCCTTTGTTGGCCGAGTTGGTTGAGCTTCAGACCGTCATTCGATGGGCCGGAGTTCGATTCCCGCCGCCGGCTGATGAAGAGTTAGAGGAATTTATTTCTGGTGATAGAAATTCATTTTCGCTATAATGTGGTTGATTCCACAATAAGCTGTAGGTCCCGTTGCTAAGTAACCAATTGGTTCTTAGCCAGTAAAAATAAGTCTAATCCTTCGGGCCAGCCCTAGGAGAGCTGTTAATCAGCTCAGTGGTCTGGTAAAACTAAGCTATACTTACTTATATCCTTCAGTTTGGATTTCAGTAGAAGATCCGTTACCGAAGCGAACTGAAGAGAACCTAAGACTCTTTCTTGGGTGCGGCGGGAAGCTTTCTTGTTTCTGAGAAACTGTTTGGTTGCCTTGGCTATTTCTCTCCGTTTGGCCAGCGGAAGAGATAGTTTGTGTGAACGTAGGTCCCACTGGATCCCTAACCATTGAAAGCAACTCTCCGGTACTAGGCGGGATTTCTCCCTGTTTATTTGAAAGCCTAGAGATTCCAGAAAGCCGATTACTATGGCTGTTGCTTTCCGGCATTCGTTGGCGTTGTATGCCCAAATGATCCAACCATCCAGGTATGCGGCCAGCATGATCCCTTGAGACCGGAGTTGCTGAACTACCGTATCTGCCAGTTTGGTGAAGATTCTGGGGCTATGTTGAGACCGAATGGCATGACTCTGAACGAGTATGCTTGATTTCCCAGTCTGAACCCCAGATAAGGAGAGAACCTTCTCGCAATCGGGACGTGATAGTAAGCGTCTGAAAGATCTATAGAGGTGGTTACGGCTCCACGGGGTAGTAGGGTCCGAACCTGCGAGATTGTAAGCATTCGAAACTTGTCGCATTGAATGTAAGAATTTAGACGGGACAAGTCTAGAATTACTCTCTGTTGACTGGAACCTTTCTTTGGAACACTGAACAGTCTGCCTTGGAATTTCAAGTGTCTCGCTTTCTTTATTGCCCTCTTTTGTAATAGATCTTTCACGAAGTCCTTCAGAGCCTTGGACGGTGATTGATGGAACCTGACTAGTGGGGGAGGACCTCTGCACCAACTCCACCCCAGTCCTTTGGAGACTATGCTCTGGGCCCAGGGACTGAAGTTCCACTGGTCCCGAAAATGGTACAGCCTCCCGCCTACCTGAGATATCTCTTTGGGCGGGAGATGGTCTGCCTCCTCTGGAGCCTCTGCCTCCCCTTCCTCGGGAGGAGGAGCGAGGTGCTTCCCTGCCTCTGTAGTATCCTCTGGCCCTAGTTCCCCTTGCATTCTGGATAGACCGAAATGCCCCCTGGCTTTCATATGAAGCATTGAAAGCCGGGGAAGATACATACGAGGGGGCAGCGAGAGACTGAGGAGCTGGTTGAACCAGCACATATTGAGGCTGAGGCTGAGTGTGTGAGGTTGAAGGCTGGCCGGGTGCGGGGACCTGGACAGCCTGCAAGACAGTCTGAGCAGGGAGCCATTTAAACTTTTTGAACTTCTTACCGGACTTAGGATGGGGTCCGGCGGGCTCCGTTTGCTTATGCTTGTAAGGCAGGCCCCAACGGGAGCGGAGACTCTGATTGGCCCTAGTTGTTTCAGCTAGGACCGCATCAACCTCTTCTTGAGGGAAGAGATTAGCTCCCCAGATGGAGCTCTTCATAAGCCTGTTAGGCTCATGACGGATGGAAGCTGCCGAAAAGATGTGCTTCCGGCAGTTCATCCGGGCCGTGATGAAGTCGTAAAGGTCCTGTTGAAAACTCGCCAAGAGAGATTTCGTCAGGACCTGAAACAAAGCGTCTTCGCTGTAGACCACTGACGTTGCCTCTGCCAAAGTCAGAGAGTTTAAGGACCTGCTAAGCCTGTCCTTAGTCTCAGCTTCAGCCTTCAGGAGCGAATCCGGGATCTTAGGGAGTTGCTCGCTGAACAAGTTAGAGGCGCAGTCAGGGTCGAGCCGAGTTACTGTGAAAGTGGCTGGGGCTCCCTCCCAAAACTCAGAATCTCCGGGGAAGACAAGAGAGGTGGGATCTGTCTCCCGGAGATGAGGAAGGGGTTTACCCTCCATGCACGCTTGGCTAGTGAGGGAAGCCACTTTTGAAGTGCAAGGGGTAGGGAGAATTTCTCCCAAAGAGAACATTGTAAAGGCACCCTTGGCCGGGGTGAGTTTGGTGTTCTCTGCTTGCCACTCCGTTAATGTTCGAAGCAGAGACGACTGAGCTTGGTCCCTCGGGAAGATGACCATCTCCTTTGGGACCTTGTCGGAACGGATCCACGCCTCCTCTGTAAGCCTGGCAAAACCGGGATAAGGAGGTTCCAGACCGGGAGGGAAGAATTCAAGTTCCTCCAGCCTGCGAGTGCCTAGGCCCTCAATTGTCAGGGTACCTTCATGCTGAGGAGCATAAAGGGTCAGTCGCCAAGGGTTCCCCTTATCGAAAGGAGGAAGGCTGGAGGTGTCCGGGACGGAGAAGGGTCTGGCGGCCGCTCCGCCGCTCATGAACCCCGAGATTAAGTTCCCTTGGGACTTAACCTGCTGCGACAGGGAAAGCATGGAAGCATTAGATGAAGAAAGCTGAGAGGAGAGTTGCGACAGCTTGTCATCAACACTCTTGTCGAACTTCTGCATAAGAAGCTTGGCAAATGTTTCTGCATCAAAGGAAGGAGGGGGTGGAACCTCCTTGCTTTGTTTTGTCCGTGAACCCTTACCAGAAGTAGAGGCCTTGCTTGTGGACGGCACAGGACTAGGAGCCCGTGACGCCTTCGAGGGAACCCCGGAGCGGACTTTCTGGGTTTTTAAGGTCTTTTTCTTGATAGATTTGACCTTAGGGACGGCAAGAGGATTTCACGAATCCCCTGAAAGAGGAAGCAGAAGAAGAAGGAGAACTAAAGAGATAGTCACCTGCCTCACTTACCCCCTTACCTGCTTGGAGATCCAGGTCCACATTCATGGGCTCCAAGTTCAAATTAAGGGCCGCAACGTCTTCGGTGACCTCTCCGCATGCGGCTGCGTCTTCCTGGGATGGTTGAGTCATCTCCCGGATCCCAGCAATCAAAGGGGCGGCTACCTCATCCGCAACTGACGCTGAGATCCAGGCGCCGGGGAAGAGAACGCTGCAGACGTCCTTGGAAAGAACATAGGGTTTCCCTGCCCCAACGTTCCTCCCGAAGCCGCTGACCCAGGACTTAAGGGTCAAAAGCGAAGAGTCACGAGAGCTGCGGTCAATCTGAAAGAAGGAGAATGTCGACTAACCAAATCTCCTAGAAGACTAATATCTCCCAATTATCCATAAGAGACAAAACTCAAAAGAAAGCATGAATCGGAAAAGGAAAATCTAACTTACCGATTCATCCAGAACCCGCTCATAGAGAGCGTAGCACAACTCAGCCATCAGGGTGCCAGACGACCAGGTCCCCCACGTGGACGGCGCACCCGGAGTGGGACCTGCCGACCTCGTGTCCACTCGCCTGCTGGAGGACTGCCGTGCACCCCTTCTCCTGACAACGAACCATCTGTAAATGGACGAGTACATGAGTATGCTGATAAGGCCACCGGAGTAGGATGCCGGAGCAGCGTCTTAGGATAATAGATTGACTGGGCATGTAAAAGGACCAGAAAGACCCCACCGGAACACGCCGGAATGATAAGAGGTCTACTAGACCATACATGGTCAATAAAATAATACAAAAAGGAACCGCCGGAGTTAATCCGGAGAAACAGGGAGGTCACGTTAAAAACATGCGTCAACAAAATTAAGAACAACAATACATATACAGTGAACGGTTAGCTTATGATTAAGCGGTAAAAAAGTTTCGCTTGTAGCCGGGAGTCACGTTACCTGATATAGTGACGGCGGAGGAGGTGTGGTGAGCACCGACCGACCATACACCATACCCACGGAGTGGTATAAGAAAAGAGAGCAACGAGAAAGCCCGACTACTAGCGGAAAATGCAAAATTAGACTAGTCAACGAAAGATAGATACTTGGGAAAGGGACAAGTTCTAAATGAATAGAACGGAGGATAACGTCAGTGACATGTGAAAATGAGACAGAAGACAGTCAGGTGGAAAACTCTAACTGGCTACATGCACAAAAATTTTTCCCCGCGAGGCGACGGTCTACGAGAACGACACCCTGGCTGGGGGAAAACAACACACTTGACGCTAGGGAAGGGAGGGGGACCAGTAGAGGCGGCCAGGGGGTGAGTGAGCACTCCCCAGACGTCATGAGTCCCACCCCTTCTCTCTCGAGAGAGGTCAAACATGTATGAACGACTAACCAAGAGAAGAGAGGATAGGGGACCCTCAAAGGACAAAGTGTGCAAGGAAAGGTAAAAAGGGATGGTGGCCAGGAGTGGGGAGGCACCCCCGGACACCACACAAGTTCTCGACAGGGTGCCGACCGGGTAAGGTCGGAAATCCTGTGTAGAGAGAACGGGGGAACCAATCAATGCGGAGGAAGGGGTGTAGGCTATTAACGTAAGGATCAGGGCAAAAGCTCTCAAACCTTGGTAAGTTAACAAAATATGTGAAAACGAACCAAGGGGAAAGGAGCAGGGAGGCAGGGGAAGGTGGTAGGAGAGGGGGATACACATGAAGCTGGAAACTGTCCCGAAGGTGCGGTCCGGACAAGGGTAGGCTACGTAAGAGACCCTCGCTATTCCAGCTTACTCTTACTAGGACTCAGTAGCCCAAATGGAAAAGCCGAAATAGGGAGAGGGAGGAAACGCAGGCCAAACACCTCCAACCGAACAACAACCAAAGAGAAGCGCCAACCATGAGGCCCTCCTACACACCTAACCTTCTCTTCCAAGGAAGGGAACAGATCGCTAATAGCCTAACCCTAGGCTAACCTAACACAGCCGCCCAGCGGTCAGGGAGGTAGCTCAGGAGGGAAACGGTATCTAACAGACTAGCCTAAATAGTTAACCTCACTAAGGTGTAAAAGAAATAAATCAAATAATAAAAGACACATGTAGAAGGGAGAACCAAACCCAACGCGATATGAGCGCGGAGGGAAAATGGCCGACCTTCACTAAAAATAAACAATGAACATAATCTGTAAATATCTAAAGCATCCGTGCACAAGGCATAAAATAAACCTAATAAGCATAACTGTACCATCTCAAATAATAAACCCACGAGCTGGAGGAGGTGAGGGTCCAAAATAAAACACATATAAAACTGGTTAAAGAGCTAATAGGCCCGAGGGGGAAACTCGTAGCCTAAGCGACAAGGACCCGCACATCCCCAGGGAAGGGTAACAGAATTAAATAATGAATAAAGCCACTATGAATATGCTGGATAAACATAAGGCACAAAAAACATAAATAAAAGGCAGGGGAGCGAAGCCCCGATAAAAACCCCCGTACCGAGACTGAAGGTCACATGAGGCCGGGAGGAAGGCTGTCGAGGCGGGCGTTATAAATCCCCCTAATTACAAAATTAGAGGGAAATAAGGAGCCTCAACCGCCTAAAATAAGATACAGAGATGGTACTCAACTTAGGAGATGAAGAATCTTGAGATGAAGCCATAATATCCAAAATAAGGCACAAAATAAGCGCACCAAGGAAAATTCCAACAAGAAGCGGTGCGTGCTAAAAATGGAATGTAGGTGGCGCTGGTGTGTTGACGGTCCGCGATTGGTGCGGGTGTTGTATCGGCACCTCACTCGGTAGGACTTTTGACATCGGGAATGTCTACAGGGCGGAGACCTGTGATTGTGACAATCTCACCCTTTCACATACATGACTCCATTTCATGGAGCTCGCACTGGGGGTAGTAACTCCAGCTTGGCATTTAGCTTTTCTCTGGTATATTTAGCAATGGATTTACCTAGAAATAAGTGCTGAATGGTTATTTCATCGGGTGACACAGGTCGGAAAACCCAGAAATAGTCTTAATAAAAGAACCATAATAGTCCACATCACATACAATATTCCATTGTATAAATATCTAAGAATTGTAAAAGAAATTACATATAGTACATTTAAAACCTGTTCCCCGTCTCTTTAATTTTAACATTTTCTAACCTGAAATCTTCGTTTTTAAAATGAACAAGATTGTCTTCATTCAAAGCCATTCTAAATTTTCCCCTAACTAAGACATCCGCCAGGTCATCGCTCTCTTTATTTTCCTTTGTTAATATGTCTGCTATCATTTCTTTAGTATGCAGCCAACTATACGATTCTACTTCTTTACAAATTAGTTTCTCCTTCAGGTCTGCTACTGCGTTTCTTAACAATTTTCTTTCCACCTGTTTTGATGAGGCTGTACTTCCCAGCGTTGGTCTGCTGTCCGTGAACAGTTTTACTGGGATGTTTACTCCTTTTTCTCCAAACATAAGTTGTTCAACACTTTGGGCTAAATACACACTGTCATCTACCAATTTAGTCAAGTTCCTCGTTTCGGCGTCTTTGGCTGAATGGCAGACTTGTTTGATGGTTTTTGTTTTCCAATATATAGGAGCTACTGTATCAGTTTTCTTGTTTCCCATTAAAATCAAATTACCTCCAATTGATTTTGTGTCACATTTGTAACTCGCATCGCCGAGGCCATAAATTTTCAGGTCTTCTTTCTTCCCTATTTTACCGAACTTTATTTTGCTCTCTCTTGATTTAATTTTCTTCACTATCTTGTTCACCCTCCTTAGATCACCAATCGTAGCATTTTTATTTTTCATAGACATATTCAATCCAACAATAGCCAAGTCGGGTCGGACATTTTCCGCCAACCACTGGATTTTTCCTGCATACTTCCTGAAGACTTTATATTCAGTTTTTGTTAGCGGTTCATTTCCAATTTTCCTTATTTCTTTGATTTCCTCAATAGATCGAGGATAATCCTCCATGCTTACTTCTATTCCTTCTCTTGTTTTAACTATATCAATACCTGTAAATCTGAATTCGGAGGACTCCACCTTAGAAATCGTGAAATTCTTCATTAAAAGATCCTTTATCATATCCACAAATTCTCTCTTCCCTGAAGTTGAAAAATCATCAACATGACATAAAATCATACCAAGTAATGATCTGCCATCATGGAGGTAGTAAAAAGCACTATCTCCATGCAGTGTTTTCATTCCTCTTGCTTTAAAAATCTTGTCCACTTTAAGCCAAAATTTCCTACCTGCATCTTCAAGCCCATAGATTGGCTTTTTCAATTTCCAAATGATTACTTCCTTTTTGACATCTTTGGGTGGTTCAACAAACACATCACGCTCCAGTTTTTCGGCCTGTAAGAAGGCTGCCGAAATGTCAACGCTCTCCAGTTCAAATCCTTCATTAGCTGATACTGCAGTGAAAGTCTTGAAAGACTCCCTCAGGGCGGTTGGGGAATCTGACTTTGGTTTCTCTGTTTCCTGGAATCCCCTAGCAACTAATCTTGCTTTTATTTTGGTCTTCTGCCCATCTTGCCTCTCTTTTTCAGTTATGACCCATCTTGATCCAATTTTCTCCTGTCCTGTATCTTTTACTTCTTCAAATGCTTCATAATACTGAAAATTTTCAAGTTCTTTTTCTTTAGCGTTTATAACTTCAGCCTCATGATGCCGACTCTTTGGGACTTCTACTACATAAGTGGTTATTTCCTCTACCAAGCACTCATCATTTGACATTTTCATCCAGTAAGTACCAATGTTATCTAGTTCGATATTTTCCTTTGTCTCTCTCACTTCACTTTCTTCTTTTTCATTAATCAGATATTTCCAGTCTTTTATTTCATTTTCGAAGTCAACTTCAACAGTTTTACCTCCCTCTTGTTTTATCAAGCACACAAATTTGCGTTTTGAGTTAGGTTTGTTCACTTCAATTACTTTTCCTTTGTGTTCCTCGCCATTCTTGAAGGTCATAATTATTCTTTTGCTTTTCTTCGGTCTTACTTCAGACGGGAGATGATCTTTCACGGTCATTTTGTCATAGTTCTCCTCTGCCAAATTATGTCCACCAACAACTGTCACTTCTCTCTTTTCTAAGTTAATTTCCTCCTTCTCGGACTGGTCAGGAAGTGCTGCTTCATCCTTCGATTCAATCTCATTTTCATTTTTCTCATTAGCTGAAGTCCTTAATGTTCCGTAAGGTTGTAAATGACAAGAAGCTACTTTTTTCATATCTCCATTTGCTAAGATCCATACACTTCTCCCTTCCATCTTTTCCACCGTGGTGGGACCAAACCATTGTTTTCCACCTTTGTGCTGGTAAAATACTTTCTCCCCAGGTGTATATAGGTAATCATTAAAAGACACATTTCTTGAGTTTAAGGCAATTTTCAGCTTCTCGCCATATTCTATTTCTCTATACTTCTTATTCACTTCTTTTTGATTTTCAATGTGTCTTCTGACTGCTTCTGACTCCGAGATTAAAGATTCGCTTGCAACATTTCCACTTGTGATACCAGGAACTACTACAGCTCTCCCAGTGAGTAACTGCAATGGGGCATATCCTTTCACTGTTATGTTAGTATTATGACACCAGGCCGCTTTTGAAACTGCTTCATCCAATGTAATTCCATTATTCTCTTCCATCACTTTCTTCACAGTTAGATCAGCGCTGTAATGATTTCGTTCGTTCACACCATTGCTCCAAGGGGAATATGTTGGGCCAAACCTGATAGTAATTCCCATTGCAGAAGCCAACTTTCCCTCTCCTTATTTTGAAATTCTGATCCGTTGTCTTCCCAGAATCCCTCAGTTGGATATCCGTATTTCTCGCACCAGTTCTGGGTGATGGCATGCAAAACAGTGACTGCTTCTTTGTTCTTTAGAACAACTCCACTTATTAATTTTGTGAAGGCATCTACCATCCACAGAATGTTATCCTCCTTCACTTGCTTTAGGTCAGCTGTGACCTTTTGATTAAATTCCGTCACTGTGGGAATGGCAACTTTTGGTATTCGTAATGATTTTTTATACTTTTGGCAGGGTATACATTCACTAACAACTTTCTTAATAATCTTTTTGGTTCGGTTGGTTACTACTCTTGCCAGTGCGAACAAATGGAGGAGTTGAGTTTCTCCCTTATGGCCAGATACCAGATGCACCCTTTTTACTCTTTTGTACTCTGATATCTCTTTATTGCTTTCCAGTTTTTTAATAAACATTACAATCTCTTCATCGCTACATTCTTTATTGGTTTCCAAGACAGCAGCAAGATGGTTACCTTTAGTGGTTATCAAATCTATTTCTAAGTTTGGAACCAAGCTTCTGATAACTAGTTTTTCCTTCCCTCTCTCATAATCCTGAGAGGCACTCCATTTCTGGAGTTGTTCTTTCGAGCACAAAAAAGGAATATTAGCTTCAACAGCATGAATTTGTACTCGTAGTCTACTGAACTCTGTTCCATTTTTCTTTCCTTTAATTATCAATGGAACTTCAAACACTTTGTGGCATTCATAAACTTTGCTTGGTCCAAATTTGAACTTTTTAGTTTCTATTCTTTTCACATTAACTTGCCCTTTTTCAAATTGATTTTTCTTCAGATATTCTTCTATCCATTTAATTCCTGCCACATTTTTGGGTGCACCATTGTCAATAATCATCTCGGTTTCATTTATTTCATCCGTAAAGTAAATTTCGGGCATTTCTACTTCTCTCTCATCTTCAACACTCACAAATCTAATATTACTTAATTTATTCAGACAGCATTCATTTCTGCACCTTTTCTCTCTCGATTCTGATCTCGGCCTCCTGCCGCCCTCCATCGGACGATTTTGCTGATTTCTTTCGAACTCTTCAGGATCTTCACTTCTCCTTTCCGGAGGTTTTCTTTGTTTGAAGGAGTCTCTTCTGTTTCGGTTTCTATCTCCTGATCGAGAGTTATATCTTCTACTCTGATATCTGCTTCTTGACTCTCTCATTCTTTGGCTTCTGTCACTTGAACGAGAGTATGGTCTCCTATTTCTTTCCATATCATTTGATCTAAATGTAGATCTTTGTCTATTTGTATAAAATACGTCCAATTCCTTTTCGGGTCTTTGGTTTTCTATCTTTAGTTCCTTGAACTCCTTTTTACATATTTCTATTGTTTCTTTATCTTCTACATTTTTTAGTAGTTTCATAATTGAAATTTTTTCTGTTGTTTCCAATTTAGACTTATCTAAAAACAAAACAGAAGTCCATAATTTCCACTGTGATCCAAAGTTTGCTCTATCCATTTTTACTAAAAGATTTTCAAATCTATTCAGATACTCTTCACCTGTTTCTTTATCTTTCTGTTCAAAATTTTGTATTTCAGAAACCAATTCAGACATTTTTTCCAAGATTGTTTTTTCATATTTATATTTTAGCAAGTTTATCACGTCTTCAATGATAGTCACACTGTTTGTGTGTACTTTTTCTATAACTTCTCTTGATACAAATTCTGATAGTCCTATTATCTCTTTGTTTGTCTTTAAACTATCCACCAATTCGAAAAACTTTTGAATTGGAGGAATGGTTGTCTGTGCATTCCAAAGTCTTAATTGGTGGCAATAACTTTCAAAATCCTGGCCATTCGTCCAGATTGGTGCTTTCCGATTTTTAACTAAATTAACATGGTTATTTCCACTTCCAAAATGGTTTACCTCAAAATTCTTCTCAATGATTTTCAATAACTTGTCTAGTCTTTCATCTAAATCACTCTTTTCATACATTATCCTGTTTGTTTCTTTACCAAAATCCCAATTTTTGTGAAAGTTTTTCTGATGCGAAATATTGGTCGCTCTGTTTTTAAATAGCTTATTGCACTGTCTACAAATTCTAGCCTCATACCTTTGGTCCAACTGATTTTTCGCTGCCTCAAAAAGTTCATTTGTTTCTAGCCACCGTTTTACCTGTTTCACTTCATCTAAATTCAACTCCCTATTTTCACACTTGCTCTCATCTCCATTTTCTTTATGTCCCAATACCGGGCCTTTACATTTATAACAAAATTTGAAAATAAAGTTTCCAGCATTGTCAATGGTTCCAAAGTTAGCCAATCGGGTCAACTGGTTCATAAGCTCACTTTCATCTTCAATGTATCCTGGTAAGGTTACTGCAGAGTATTGTGAACTTTCCATCTTTTCCAAAAATGTATATCAACAATGTCTGACTATAAATGCTTTTTGCTTTCTAGTAGGTAGTAACATCAGGGTTGAAGGTTTCTTCCAGAAGATCCCCAAACACTCTCAAACACTCCAAGCAACTGCAAATACTCGTAATTACCACTCTTCGGCTCACACAAGCCCTTTAGGCTCAGGTCATCCGCCTCACCACGTATCACAGTTCAGCATCATCATAATAAATTTGGTTTCTTTCTTCTGTCCACGATATCTGCACCCTGAGACACTCTGGTCGACAGAACCACTACGCCCTTTTCAGTTCGTAAGTCGAAACCGCTGGTTTTCCTCTCACATACGGCTTCACACTTATGCAACTTCCTCACACGTAGAACTTCCGAATACTCCCCATCCCCGATGTTCGGGAACTTTTAGCTGCTCATCATTTCCTTTTATCTTTCCAAGTAAAATTCAGATCTCCAACACGATTGCCGCAGTCCCTTAAACCACATTCTGCTACCATATAATATCCAAGGAGGTGAAGGAGACGTCAGTTCTTCAAGCAGGAGTTTTATTAACTAAAACATACACAGTAGTACTGTAACCGTGCTAGGCAGTTACCGGCCACTAGAGCAATTCCAAAGCTCGAGTCTTAAGACAGGAAGATGAGGGAACAAGCAATTAGGATTGTTATCCGTTAAGTTTCTCCACATAACTTCAATGCTTTTTTACTTTAGTGCACTGCTAGACTGTGGTAACCATCCAGACTAGACCACAGTTCTAATGTTTTATGTAAGCAAGGCTCTACTCCGCTTCTCCCCACCTCTATTGGAAGATCCCTGTTTCTGTGGACAGATCAATCAGGCCTTCTAGTCACTTGATCAGTTCGTAGAACTAAAGCCTTATCAGACATACTGAGAAGTCAGAAGGGGACTGTTGATTCCCCGGCTGCTGGAATCTGTGGAATCTATGGGACAGACCTGTCTTGGACCTCTTTGCCCCTTCAAGGAATCTTCGTTTTCCTCCTTTTGTAGTCCATACCATCCCTATAGCATGTGCAAGAGACCCCATGCTATAGACAGATCCGTCAAACCACCTCTCTTTGCGCCCTTCATCACAGTCAAGGAGGAGCGACACAATCTTCAGGCCAACTCTAAGTACATTGTTTGCTTAGCCCTAATCTGGCCTGT
This sequence comes from Macrobrachium rosenbergii, assembly GCF_040412425.1. NCBI lineage: Eukaryota > Metazoa > Arthropoda > Malacostraca > Decapoda > Palaemonidae > Macrobrachium > Macrobrachium rosenbergii. The sequence goes on from NC_089799.1 coordinate 801,695, forward strand.
ATCATGGTCCCTGAACCTGCTCGGTTGTGGGCGGATTCTACAGGATCCTTCCCTGCTTTGCCTTCTCGGACAACCTCGCTTCAAGAGATCTACCAGGGTAGTCAGATCTTTCTCCGACAGACTGCAGACTGTCCGGAGGATTATCAATGGAAGATATTATTTTAGATGTATTGCAGAGACCATTGCAAGATATGGAAGTCAGTCTTCTCTCGTTGTCTTCCAGACGTGGGGATTGACTTTCTGAAGCTAGTATCTCAGGCCCTACATCTCCTCTGTGAGACATCTCTGTTCCTTTTGCAATTACCCTGCTAAGGGGTATCGAACTATGCATAACTTACACGTAAGCATGGAGACCTAGTTTGTTGGCATCCCTATCTTAATGTCCTTTGAAGTTCCTGACACGCCCAAGCAAGGGAGAAGGAGACGGTTTGTTCGTTCCTCCTTGGATTTTAGTCAAGGACAGGGACCCATCCAAGACCTTGATCCATTTTCTTTCTCCCTTAGGAATTTTACTGACATCCGTGTCTTCCAGGAGCTCCAGACAACACCTGAGCTCATAGCTCATGTGGCGTCCTGCTCTCCTGGTGCCAACAATAGCCCAGCACCAGCTTTGGCTTTGACGTCAGCTTTTGCTCTGAGCGCCCAGTAACACTCACTAGCTCTGAGGAAGACTAAAGTTTTCTATCCAGTTTGAATGTTCAGGTTCGAAGGCCATCCAGAACTTACGGAGTAAAGGCAAGAACTACTTTCTTCCTCTGATTAGAACTCCTGGCAGCAACTGCAGCCTGGCACCAGCACATTCTCTGAGAGCCAGAAGTGTTCACTGGTTCTGAGGAGGAATAGAGAGCTCTCTGCCCAGCTGGATGGTGTGGTATTGTCTAAAAAACCAGAAGTCCCAGGCCATCCATAACCCAGGGAGTTAGGGCAAGAGCTCGTCACACTCTCTGATTAGAACATCTTGCCCTTTATCCTAATGGACTCTATCTTCTGAGACACGCTCAGATTTAGGAGAAGCATTTTGCTCCTAGTGAAAGCTAAAGATGTCAGAACAGCCACTACCTCATCAGCTTTCAAACACTATATATCCTTTACGTCCATTTGACAATCAGCCTGCTGGTAGTATGATCGTTCTTGTTTTCTCATAATTTTGTGGGAGTTTAAAATTTTGGCAGTACCTTGTGATTTTTAGTTAGTGGCATGGTATCACGGAAGGAAGCATAGGATTTTCTCGTACCGCCTCTTCACTTTGTAGTGAAGTGTCGAATTTTGGGGAGGTGGGGGGGGTTTACAATGTACCCAGAACACCCGGCACTCTTAGTGGATGGGTTGTGGTTTTACTTCAGTGTAGGTGACAAGATAATCTGGTTGTTTTTATTATGGTACTGCACCCAGGGCAAGGGCACCTTTAAAGTTTTGCTGGCCATCAGATAATTCCTTGACTGCAAAACTTCCACTGGTGCTTTGATAGCGATCAGAGTACTCCTCTGCTACAAAGCTCCCTCTTTGATAAAGGTGACCCTCAGCTTTACTGCCGAGCCACTACAGGTTAAGTTGAGCACCAACCAGAGGCAGTTTATACTGCAGGCTCTCATAACTAACAAGGAACGACAAACATTGTTTTCAATGCTAGCAACTTCTCTATTTCTAATTCATTACATGACTTAATGTTTTAGAGTAGAATATGTCCATGTATCCCATCTCCTGTCAATGTGGGATATATGTCCTCCCTCCTCCCCTCTGATGGACATGAGCATAAACAGACTGAGGATTATGTGCTAAGTTGTTCCTAACTCTCTCGTTAGAGGGCGAGACTAGTCACCTACACAGAACATCGGTGTCGCTACTGTGAAATTTGAATTTAAGCTTCTGCGAATAAATGAAACTAATAGCTATGTAATTACTTAGTAAGTATACATAAAACTGTATTTTATTATAAAAATGTCATATTTTGAATGTTGTATAAATCTGAATTTTATTTTCTTTTCACCTTTCTAGCATCCAAAGTAATTTTCTTTATAATATTGCATGATTTAAAAATACTGTGAAAATACAGTAAAAAATCCCTCAATTATCTGGATTGCCATTATCTGAAACTCGACATTATATGGCACACCTGGACCAGGGATCAAAGTCCCAAAGATATAATATACTGTATGTAAATTTTACAAAATTAAAAAAAAACTGCCCTCTGTAATAGCCTATTTGACTTTTGCAAATGGATACTCTTAGTGTAACATCTGGGTTAGCCTAGGTCTATAGTTCACATGCAGCCAACACATTTTTATCTTGTGTATGATAATACAATATGGTAACAACTGATAAGGAAATTGCTGTATAAAAATACATTAAAGGTCATAAAACCATGGTAAGCTGTGGGTAAACACAGTTAGGCTACCTGCCTACTGAACTGTCATTTACTACGGAGAGAAAAGGAGTTGTATTTTTTCAAAGTGTATCAGTGCAGTATATTTTGTTACAAATATGAAGAAAAAAATAGATAATTGCCTTTTGCATAAAGTTTTCAGTTTAAAATATGATGGTGATTGTTTATAAGCATACTTAGTGTTTACTGTAAATTTTGTCAGAATCTTTCACATTTTCAATCATTCCAATTTTGATGTTCTTGAAGAACTGTAATTTAATTAACAAAATGTAAAAATAAGTAAATAATAAAAGCATGAAAACCCTTTTAACATTTGAATTTTACAAAAAAGAGAAAATTTTTTAAAATTTTGTTTAATTTATATTCTGAATTTTAATATACCATTTTAGTATGTATGTAAGGAAGTCTGAGTAAATGTATTTATTGTATGAGAGGATGTGCCTATGTGCAGTTTTTAATTTAATTTTAATTCATTCATCTTTGTATCGGATGATCTATTGGGTCCTAGCGCTTGACTTCAGGCCTTGACATAGTATTTTAATCAGATCCTTCGGGCCAGCCCTATGAGAGCTGAAAGTCAGCTCAGTGGTCTGGTTAAACTACTTGAATAATAATAATAATAATAATAATACAGTGGTGTGGTATTGACAAGGTTAGGTGAGGAAGGGTACAGAATTGCCCTTGAACACCCCTAGATTTTCTACTCATCATTATTTAGATTTTACCTTTATCTGATGGACCCTGGGCTCTATTAATTCAGATAATTGAATGATTACTGTAGTATAATCTATGACTCCCAAATTAACTTGGAAATATAAACATTAACAAAAATTATGCACTACATATTAAAGACCAACTTACAAACAATTCAGTATACAAACGGCTTTCTGGAATGTAACTCATTCGTAAGTAAATTTAATATAAAAGAAAATATAAACAATTAAAGGTGAGTAACTTACAAGCAAGAAGTTTAGAATAGAATGCATAAATAAAAAAAAAATTATAAAAAGCAGAGATATTGTTGTATAAGGATTACATTAGGTATGTATAATATTTGGATGTATAGACAACAGTATAACTCAGAAGAATTAGAATAAAGCTCCCTAGCACTTAGAAGCCTGAGCATCAAGAACTGTCAAAAAAGATTGTTGCCCAGTTGTGCAGTGAAGGGAATTGCAATCTTTAGGACTAGGCAGTGTAATATCATAATACTCTTCCAGATTGTGGGTGCTGATTATGGGAATCAAGCACTAAAGGTACAGTAATATCCTTCAAAACTGATGGCTTAAAGATTCACTTTTAGAACAAATTAAATTTTCGTTCCATTGCAGAATCCTTGAATAGAGATCTGGCTCATATTCTTGAGTGGAATAGGTTTTGGGTTACGAATCTTAAACTCAAAGTAAGGTAGTTAGTCGATCCAGAGCATTTTTGATTTTGCATTGTGATTTACATTTAAATTGTATACTTTAGTTTAAAATGTCCAAAACTATGTTTCTCAAAAAATGAGTATCTTGTGGAAAGCTTTAAAATGTTTGGGGGTGAAGTTATTAAATCTAAGTGTTTTAACTTTTTATATAAGTAACTTACCAAGTATTTACACAGCTATAGTTACCTCTTGCATGGCAGCGTAAATTAAGAAATTCACGGGTAACGCTTCAAAGTTCAATGCAGACAGCTGGTCCTGCCCACTAACTGGAATACCAGGAACAGCTTAGCAGACAATCTCATTCTGTTTTCTGCCGCGCTAAAGTAGACAGCTATTGTCGATGGCAGTTTTGTTCTTAAATTTGATGGTTGGAAACCGGGTTTCGGTGAAGTATTATCGCTGATTTTGGGTAGCCTTTAGGCCTACAGCTTTCAGGATCAGTATTTTATCGGTTTGTTATTAAGATCTGATTCAAGTTTATCATATTTTGCTGCAGTAGTGATTTCACAATCAAATTGTTTAACTCCAGTAGTGTAGTTTACCGTGCTACCACCTTTACTGGTTAACGTAATAAACATTAACATTGCATTCGTTGCTGAACCAATATTCACGGTATTGAATTACTTATCTGCAAGTCTCAATTAGTATTTACAGGCAGTCCCTGGTTTACGACGGGGGTTCTGTTTTTACGCTGCGTCGTAAAGCGAAAAATCGTCGAAAATCGTCAAAAGTCCTAAGAAAACCTTACTTTTAATGCTTTGGGTTTATTGAAAACGATGTAAACTGCACTTTTATTGAGTTTTTCATAAAAAAAACTCCAAATTTTGATTATTCTGCCGTTTTGGAGCCATATTTCTTCTGTCGGATCAGCATACGACGCGTCGTAACCCCGGAACATGCGTTGTAAACCAGGAAATAATTTCTGATGAATATATTTAAAAAGCGTCGTAACCTCGGAACGTCGTAAGCCGGACCCGTCGTAAACCAGGGACTGCCTGTACAGTATTAGGATTTGGAACACTTCTATGTGATGATACTCTGTGTTCAACTCCTGTATTATCAGTAAAGGTTAACTGTCCTTTTCCGAATAACGTAATATTTTGTTCACGACCAGGCCAACTTTTTTGCTAGTGAATACATATATATTATCTAAAAGTCTCTATTATGGTTGGCCTGAGGTAGAGGGTTAAGAATACAGATGGCTAAACGTTGGCTTTAAATGGTTATAGTGATGTTAAATCTTGCTACAACCTGAAGGAGCTTCCCCAATCCCAAACCACAACAACCCACAATGCACCAGTCATTAGTTAGCGCCCAAGCACTATATAACATGCAAGGCTTAATACGTAACAGTCTCAATGTTTGATGTACAGCGTACTTCATAACATTTGTTTGTACAGCATACAGTACAATTAATTGAACATATTACAGTATTACACTTTCCTTTGCAGACTTATTTCAGTAGTTCATACTAACAGTGCCCAGTAGTGCTCACCAGCTCCCGAGCTACAAACTTGCCTGGCGCCAACTGCGCCAGTTCTGAGTTCCTGGCGTCAACTCTCTCCTACTGCTGGCCCTCCTGCCTTTTTTTTATCTACTTGCTCCCGCATCTAGCTTTCTCACTTCCTTCCCGTGCCATTGCCAGTCTTGTGTCTGGGTTAACAAACGTTAACCTTGTAATATTAGTGAAGTGTTGTGCAATGGAGGGGTTGGCTACTTGTCCCTCGATACTTCTAGACAAAGGTCACTGTCAGACTCCCATGCACTAGGGAGGAGGCATACTGGAAGGCCATGGTAGGTCGGGGGTTTACTCGTGGGTAGTCGAACCTGTTGCCGGTCCCAGGTATCAACAGACAGCCACTAGAAAGGCGTCTTACTGGATGTGTAGTGAAGGGGTAGCTATCTGGCCCCTCAGGTCTCCTAAACCCAGTCCCTGTCAGACTCCCATGCACCAAGGAGGAGGCATACTGAAGTCCATGGTAGTCCAGAGGGGTTTGCCCCTAGGTAGTTGCCCCTCAGTCGAGCTTGGTGTCCGCAGGTGTCAACAGACAGCCATTGGAAAGGCGTCCATAGAGATGTACTTTTGGAAGTTTTGCTAGCCTTCAGTTAACTCCTTCGTTGCAAAACTTCTGGTTATGCTTTGCTAGCCATCAGACTTCTCCTTCGCTGCAAAGCTGCCACTTAAGTAGCAGATGCTCCTGGCCACCTCTCTACAGGTTAAGTGGAGCCCCAACCAGAGGCATGTGGAACACCAGTATTGGCGCCAAGCGGAACATAAGCACCTGATAGCGAGTAATAGTGCCAGAGCGCTCAGTAGCACCTGAGCACCCTATAGTGCCAGAGCTCGTCTTCATATACAGTCATACCCCGAACTTATGTGAGGTTAGGTTCCAGAACCCCTTGCACTAGGTGAATTTTCGTGTAAGTTTGGCACGGTCTCTAAAAATGCTAATAAATGCTCATTTCTAAAGTTTAAAGGCTAAATATGATCCTAATCATGCTCCCAAATTATTAAGTTAACTTTTAAATGAAATTAAAGTTACTGTAATTTCATTTAAAAGTTAGCTTAATACATTATCCTTAAAAAAAGAAATAAATGGTTGACATAAAAATAGAGAGTTGGAAGAGAATTTCTGCCTCTCTCCCCTTCCGACCGATCTATTTTTATAAGTCTTCTCAACCTCTTTTTAATAACTTCTTTATTCTGTGTCTCTTTCTCTTTGTTCTGAAATGCTTTTTCATGAACAAACAGTGTTTTTTATTTTGACTAATACAACTCTTAGCCATCATGTCTGTATGTTTTAGAATGTATTTGCAATACTAGAGCATTTACACTTTGTAGATGGTACAGGTAAAATTAGACCAGTTTAAACTATCTACTGCGCAGGTAAAGATGTACAGAGAAATAATAAGTTGTAAAAATGTGTGAGCGCTGACTATGAATGAGAGAGAGAGAGAGAGAGAGAGAGAGATAAGGGTTGTCCTTACTTAAGAGAGTGAAATTATTCATCAATTATTACGGAGACAGAGAATCACACGAGAGAGAGAGAATGTTGTCCTTACTTGAAATATCAAGTTAAATCATTTATTAATTATTATAGAGATAGAGAATAACATGAGAGAGAGAGAGAGAGAGATTATTCTTACGTTAGGTATCAAAAGAGGGAAATTCAGTATTAAACTAACTTTTAAATGAAATTAATGTTACTGTAATTTCATTTAAAAGTTAGATTAATACATTACCTTAAAAAAAGAAATAAATGGTTAACGTAAGAATATAGGAGTGTGTGAAGATTAGTATACTATTTCTCTCTCCCCCCATTCCACTGATCTATTTTTAGAAGTCTTCTCAACCTCGTTTTTAGAAACTTCTTTATTCTGTCTCTTTCTCTTTGTTCTGAAATGCTCAATGTCTCTACGTTTTAGAATGGCACATTTACAGTTTGTAAATGGTACAGGTAAAATTAGATCAGTTTAAAATTATCCACTGTACAGTTAAAGACATACAGACAAACAGTAATACCAAGGTTGCACTAACTACGAGAGAGAGAGAGAGAGAGAGAGAGAGAGAGAGAGAGAGAGAGAGAGAGAGAGAGAGAGAGAGAGAGATAACAGTTGTCCTTACTTAAGAGAGTGAAATTTTTTATGAATTATTACAGACAGGGAGAGAGAGAATTACAAGAAACCTTTGACCACTAATCAGCAACACTACCCCTTCTTGTCATGTTAAAATGACATGTCCGACAGCTTTTTGCCTTCGAGCTACTAACAGAAGATGAAGAACAAATAAGGGATTTTGACAAAGGAAAAATCTATTTCTGGGGGAAGACCTGTGTCACCCAGTGAAATGATCCATTAGCACTCATTTCTAGGTATAAATATTGCTAAATATACCAGAGAAAAAGCTATCCATAATGCCAGGGTTACGACCCTGGATCGAACACCATTAGATGGTGTCGGTATGCACAAGGGGTGAGTGGTTGCCACTACCACAGATCTTCGCCCCACAGATTTCTCCATTCTCAAAACCCAAAAGGGAGGAGCCGTTCCAAAGCCTTACCCTCCGCACCTAGCCAACCACCACCACGGCCGCCATATTCATCCCAAGTTAGCACCTCCCAAGCTTGGTATGCCACTTGGGAGGGAAAAGGAAGTACAGGGATGGGTCACTGGGTGACACAGGTCTTCCCCAAGAAATAGATTTTCCTTTGTCAAAATCCCTTTTCTGGGCTCAACCTGTGTCACCCAGTGAAATAGTAACAGAGAATCAGCCATACAAAAGCTTGGTGGAGCCCTCTAAGAATTACCTTAATGGAGCTAAATAAAACTATGAGAAAATTACTGTGTTTTAATACCCAAAACATTCGTATTAAAAACATAATTAACATTATAAGGCACACAGTCTAAATCATAAAATAACCAACACCAAGACACTTAAAGCTAACAAAAAGATTTAAAACAGGATATCCATGAAACGGCCAGGAGTCAGGCTGTGAAGCAGGCCTGACCTAAAGGTTAGAAGGCAGGGCAGGTAAACGAGGCAGGTAGGCGAGAGAAATACCAACAATATGATAAACTAAGGTTACATAAACTAGTCTGGGGCTGGGGGAACAATACTTCCTGCAGCTACCGTGGAATATTTAAGAGCCTCTAGAGACTTCAGATAGTGGCGTTTGAACACTGTTGGTGATTTCCAGCCCGTATACTTTTAAGGTCATCAAAATTCATGTTATGAAAATAATTAGCTGAGGTGGCCACCGCCGAATATCATGTACCCAGGTACTGAATCCGGGTTTGCCTGTTTAATGAAATATAGTATTTGTTGCCTGATGGCCTTTAAGGAAATGGTTCCTCCATTTTCCCTAACAAAAAGAGGGCCTGAAATTCTATTAGAAGTTCTATTTAAATAAGCTTTTAAAGTGTTAACTGGACATAAAGACAGATCCTGTGGAAGGGGAATAATCTTCCAAGGAGACCATCTATTTTGTGGATCCTCATTCTTTGCTAGAAACTTGAGATCCGGAGACAACAGAACTTCTGACGGGAGGAAATCAACATGATTCGGTTCTCTAGAGAGAGCAGACAGTTCAGAAATTCTAGCCCCTGAGGCTAGACTTACTAGAAATAACGTTTTCCTTAACAGACTCGAGTATGTACATAATTCGTTATCAGTGTCTGATGCCAATTTAAGTATGTCATTTAAGAACCAGGAAACCGTGTGAGGACGGGTTGCTGGTCTAAGACGAGCGCATGCTTTAGGAATTGACGAAAAATATGAGTCTGTAAGGTTAATATTAAAGCCATGTAAAAATATTTTTCTTAAAGCAGATTTTGCTGTAGTAATAGTACTAGTGGCCAGTCCTTTCTCAAATAATGATCTGAAGAAAGAGATTGCTAGGTTCGTGGTCATTTCCTGAGCTTCAGATTCCCTCAGAAATAATGCTAACTTTTTAACTGCTGAGTCATATTGTCTGAGAGTAGATTCCCTCTTGTCTGATTCTATGAACAGTGTATTAATAGGATCAATGTTAGTGTCTTTCTGAGCTGCAAACTTCGTGAAGTCCATAAAGCTAGGGCATTCAGAATTCTTGAGGAAGCTGACACAGTCCGAGTTTGCACTACTTGTGTCAATCTTGGACTGGGGATCTGTTTGCGCCAGAGTTTCAACTCTAGAAGAAGAGGAAACCAATTGCTCTTCGGCCAGTTGGGTGCCACAAGTGCTACTTGACCTTGAATGATCTGAATTTGTGTAAAACTTTCATTAATAGGTTTATTGGTGGAAACAGATAGATCCTTTGCCACCTGTTCCAGTCGATTGACATCGCATCCGTGGAATGAGCTAGAGGGTCTAGATTGGGAGCAATGTAACACGGAAGCTTGTGGTTGCTCTCTGTGGCAAACAGGTGCACCTGGAGACCCGGTACCTGATGACAAATCCACTCGAATGATGCCTTGTCCAAGGACCATTCTGACTCCAGCGGAGTTGTCCTGGATAGTGAATTTGCAATGACATTTCGAACACCTGCCAGATGGGTAGCTGACAGGTGCCAAAGATGTTTCCTTGCCAGAGAGAAAATTGCAATCATTACCTGATTGATATGGCTCGACTTGGAGCCCCCTCTGTTTATGCAATGTACAACTACTGCACTGTCCAGTACCAGTCTGATGTGAATCTGTCTGGTTGGACGTAGTTTCTTTAGTGTTAGAAATACTGCCATTGCCTCTAGAATGTTGATACGGAACTGGCGGAATACAGTCGACCATGTTCCTTGAACTTTCTTGTGTTGGGAGTATCCTCCCCATCCGCTTAGGGAAGCATCCGTATGGATCATTAATGATGGAGGGGGAAATTGGAGGCACTGACCTTGACAAACTCTTGACTGTTGACCATGGTCGAAGCCTCTTCCTCAACACCGGCGGAATTAGAGACACCTTGTCTCTGTTTCTGCTGTTGGCTCGTCTCCGCCATACCCTGTTTATATCCTTCAGTTTGGCTTTTAGCAGCAAATCTGTCACTGACGCGAACTGAAGAGAACCCAGGACTCTTTCCTGGGTACGACGAGAGGCTCTTTTGTTTTTGAGGAACTGCCTGGTAGCTTTGGCTATTTCCCTCCTTTTGGCTGGTGGAAGTGACAGTTTGTGTGTGTTTAGGTCCCATTGGATTCCTAACCACTGAAACTGAGCCTCCGGAACTAGACGGGATTTCTTCCTGTTTATTTGGAATCCCAAGGATTCCAGGAAGCTGATCACTATGAATGTTGCTTTTCGACATTCCTTGGCGTTGGATGCCCAAATTATCCAATCGTCCAGGTATGCGGCTAGCATAATCCCTTGGGCCCGTAGCTGTTGGACTACTGTCTCTGCTAGTTTGGTAAAAATTCTGGGCGCTATGTTGAGCCCGAATGGCATGACTCTGAACGAGTATGCTTGTTTCCCTAGTCTGAACCCTAGGTAAGGAGAGAAGTTTCTGGCAATCGGGACGTGATAATATGCGTCTGAAAGATCTATAGAGGTGGTGACGGCCCCACAGGGAAGTAGGGTCTGTACCTGCGAGATCGTAAGCATGCGAAACTTGTCGCATTGTATGTAAAAGTTGAGACGAGACAAGTCTAGAATTACTCTTTGCTGGATTGAGTCTTTCTTTGGGACACTGAACAGACGGCCTTGAAATTTCAAGTGTCTCACTTTCTTTATTGCCTTCTTTTTGAAGAAGGTCTTTTACAAAGTCCAGTACAGGTCTTTGGTTAGGTTTGTTTGTTGAAAAATCATAACTGAATATGGCTAGCCTACACTAGGTAATCAGTACCATCTATACATATATGGTCCAGCTCCATCCCAGACCATATATGGTATAGTAATTATTATGTGCTAATTCTGCAGGCCCATGCAGGACTCAGTATAAAGAGAAATTGAATAACCAATGGTGCCCGGAAGAGACATTATAATTCTATTTTCACATAACACCGCCAGATTATACAAACATCTGATGGCATCTTTTCTCATGGATCTTTTAAAAGTTATGCTTTACTACACTGTATCCAATCGTAAATATTCTTATACTGCTTTTGCATTATAAATTCGATCAGGCGATCAAATGTTTTGGTTTCGAATCGATCACGCGGTCTTTATTTCGATGCATTTAACCGGTTCAGAGGGCATTTCTTGCTTCTAGTTCTTCCTTTATTTATAAGGAACATATGTATTTTTCATTATACGAAGTGTTTTTATGTCGAAATATAACTTAAATATGTTTCATTGTGAAGTTATTTTAGCCATTTTTTCGTTAGTAGATGACGTTGGCTGGCCGTTTGTTTTGTGTAAACAAAAAATCAAGATTCCGGCTCTGATTTCATCATCATACCACGCTTTTTTGTATGTATCTTTTATCGGCGTGAAAACAGCAGTAATATGTGTTCTTTCATGTCCAGTAGTTTTGATTAAAATACTTTCCAATTTTATTTGCGGTTGAGTTTCATCCATTTTGCCAATGTACGATAATTTATAGTCATTAGCAGCTTGAACATTCTTTTCTCAGCGTCAGCTACAACTTGCAGCTTAAATTTACTGCAGCAGTATATTTCCTTGCCGATCTTTTCTCCAAAGCGGATAAGGGTAGTGTAAAAACATATCTGTACTTAACGTCATTTTTAACATAACTACGATAATTGTTTAACCGGCGATGGGTTGAAATACAAGCAAAACAGTTGTTATCCGATTGGTTATTAGCAAAACAACAGAGTCTCATTCAGTTGTTTATGGCTGTACGCATTTTCACAAGAGTATAAGGTTACTAACAATGCTTTTATTATTCTCTTACTTTTTTAACTAGAAGATGGAATAAAGAGATGAGAAGTTGGTCTATTGAGTTGGTCTTTCTTGCTGCCTGATTCTACGGCAATTGTAGTGTACGCTGTTGCTCGAAATTTTTAAAAATATTTTCTAAATACTGTTGTACCGGTATTAATTGCTAACTCCATCGAACTGGGGCACTACCTGTATTTACAAAACGCACAAAAATTTCAAACGAAAAACTGACCTATTTTAACTTCCGACACAACGAGGGCAAGTGAGGTCAGCTCATTGAATTAATGTACCTATTCCAGCCTCTTGGGCCAACATATCGCATAGGTCCGACGCTGCCTGAATGTACGTTGTTGCCTCGCGCCAGTCCTTTGAAATTTAAAAAGTATTTTCAAAATACATCGATATTAATTGCTAATCCCATCGTAAAAAGCGAATTATTGTAAGAATTATCGTAAGAGCACTACCTGTAAGTCTTTGGATGGAGGTTGATGGAACCTGACTGGCAGAGGAGGCCCTCTGCTCCAGCTCCATCCCAGACATTTTGATGCTGTGGGCCCACGGACTGAAGGTCCAATGGTCCTGGGAAGAGATATAACCTCCCGCCTACCTGAGGAGACTCATTGATTGGAAGAGGACTTACTTCCTCTGCCTCCTCGGCCTCCTCTTCCACGGGAGAGATGAGTCCTACCTTGGGCGGCTCTGTCCTCTACTCCCTCGCATGCCTGTTGTAGCCTTGGCTTTCAAACGGCGTTGAAGGACGCTATGAAGGCTGGCGGAGCAGAGGCTTGCTGAGCCGGCTACATCAGTACGAAAAGGCTGAGCTTTGATGGGAAGGCTGTCCGATCTGAGAGACCGGTACAGCCTGAAGCACAGTTTGAGCCTGGGGTTTCCTGTATCTCCTGAACTTCTTCCATTCCCTGGGTTGAGGTCCGAGGTCTCGGCGGACTTCCTTTTAAAAGGAAGACCCCAGCGGAGCGAAGACACTGGTTTGCTCTGGTTGCCTCCGCCAGAACATTATTGACCTCATCCTCAGGGAAGATGTTAGGTCCCCAGACAGAACCTTCATGAGTCTATTGCTCATGCCTGATGGTGGCGTCTGGAAGATATGCTTCCGGCAGTTTTGTCTCGCCACCACAAAGTCATAAAGGTCCGATTGGAATGACGCTAATAAGGATTTCGTCTGGACCTGGAACAGAGGTTCGTCAGTGTAAGTCAAAGCTGTTACCTCTGCGATGGTGATGGAATGAAGGGAGTGACTCAACCTGCACTTAGCCTCATACTCCACCTTCAGAAGGGCCTCCGGAATCCTGGGTAGTTGCTCACTGAACAAGGTGGAGGCACACTCGGGGTCGACTTTACCCACTGTGAACGTAGCCGGAGCTCCCGACCAATATTCCGAATCCCCGGGGAAAAGAAGGGAGGTTGGGATCTGTCTCCCGGAGTTGAGGCAGCGCTTTGCCATCTATTCCCGCCTGAATGGTCAATTCTGCGATTTTAGTCGTGCAGGGGGTAGGGATGGAGTCACCTACCGAGAACATCGTAAAACTCCCTTTAAAGGGAGTAAGTTTCGTATTTTCGCACTCCCAGTCAGTGAGAGCGCACATCAGGGCGGATTGGGCTTGGTCCCTGGGAAAAATAACCGTTTCCTTCAGGACCTTATCGGATCTAATCCAGGCTTCCTCTGTTAGCCTGGCATAGCCTGGGTAGGGAGGCACCAGGTCGGCTGGAATGAACTCCAGTTCTTCCAGACGACGAGTGCCCAAACCCTCGATGGTCAGGGTGTCATTATGCAGGGGGTGCAGAGCCAGCCGCCACAGGTTCCCCTTATCAAAGGGGCCAGTCTGGAGGCATCCGAACAACATGGGACTGCTGTACTGCTCCGGATTGGATAAATCCGGAGAGCAAGCTTTCCTGGGCCTGCATCCTTTGTGCCAATGACAGCACTGACTGACCAGAGGTCTCCAAGCTTGAAACAAGCTGAGAAGAAAGGTCTTGTAGCCTAGCTTCAACCTTGGAGTCGATCCTCTGCATTAGAAGTTCGACAAAGGCCTCAGGGTCAAAGTTAGGCTGTGGGGGTTTAGCCTTAGACACTCTGGATCTCGACCCTTTGGACGGGGGAGTAGCCTTACTTGAGGACGCCACTGGTTTAAGAGCCAGTGACGACCTTGAGGGAGCTGGCGGATGAGACCTTTGAGGTCTAGAGGACTTTGGTAAGTCCTTCTTTTTTAAGGATTTCACCTTGGGGATAACAGACCGAGATCTGTCCCCAAGGATAGCTGGTTTAGGAAACCCCTGAAAGGAAGAAGAAGAAGAAGAAGGAGAACTGAAAAGGGGACTACCAAAACCCTCTCCCCCTGCCTCACTTACCACCTTACCTTCTACCTGATGGTCCAAATCTACACTCATCGGCTCGAGGTGGATGTTGATGGCCGTTACCTCTTCCGCCACCTCTCCGCACAGGTTGTCTTCGTGGGAGAGCTGCGTCTCTTGCCGGATCCTCTCGATGATTGGGGCGGCCAATTCCGCCGGCATTGCAGCGGAGATCCGGGCACTGGGGTAGAGGAGATTACAAATCTCCTCCGACAGGACATATGGTTTGCCAGACGCAACGTTCCTCCCATATCCGCCGACCCAGATCTTCAGGGTCGACAGCGAAGAGTCACGGATGATTTGGTCAGACTGTAAGAAAAGGTAGGACTTACTGAAAGTATTCTCCAATTTTCTCGTATATGTCTATATAAGCCATTAAAGTCAAAAAGAGACTAAAGGTTAGCGGTCTCTTAAAACTTACTGACTCATCCACCACTAACTCGTACAGAGCGTAGCAGATTTCACAGCCATCTGGGTGCCAAACGACCAGGTCCCCAACGTGGACCGAGCAGCTGGAGTGCGATCGGCACACCTCGTGTCCACAGGGTTGTTGGAGAACCGCCGTGCACCCTGGCTCCTGATAACGTACCATCTGTGAGTGGAATGGTGGTACATGAGTATCGTCAAGGCAAGGCCCGCCGGAATTAGGTCCGGCGGTAATAGGCTACCTTAACACAGATTTATGGGTGATGAAACATGCATGTCATCAGGCAAAACCAGCTGGAATTGAATCCGGTAGTAAAAGACTAATAAACATAGGTTATGCTACAGAATGGCTAACTATTATGTTAAAAATAAGTACTCTATGATACTCCGCCGTTATGGTACTCCGCCATGAATTTTACCACTGAAATCTCGTTATGTCACATATTATGGAAACGGCGTAATGTGGCGGAAAGGAGTGTTCGCATATGGCCCATCTCTCAATCGCCCAGGGCGGAAACCACATAGTGGAAACCGCCAATTAAACCGAAAACCATACCCACCGGAGTTGTAACATGGACGATAACAACGAAAGATCCGACTAACCTGGCGGAGACTTAACATAGCGTAACTCATGATTGCATCCCTGGGACAGTGTTCGACGCTCCAGCTATAACTATGGAAAGCGAGCAAATGAAACACCGCCCGATAAGGGAAAGGTAGGTGAGTGGCGGAAACCCGGCGAACGGCGACCAGTCGGGTGGGTAGCACCCTCTGGAAGCTGAATGTAACCTCCTCACGGGGGTGCCGAACGCAAGCGATCGGTTTCCCTCTGCTAGGAAGACGCCCAGGCCACGTCGCCAAAATTTAATCGATCAGGTAAAGAAGGACTAGGCTATATACACGAAATAACCTGCGCAGCCTCTCGATCCCAGCCTACCTTCCAAAACTAAAACTTTTTGGCTTGGTCAGGAAGGCCAGAATGAGCGCTACAGGTGAGGGGGGGGGGGGAGAAGAACCTCGCATAACCTAGCCACACCCTCCAAAACCGACAGCCTGGTCAGGTGGCAGACTATGAATTGAGGAGACCCTTCACTATTCTAACCTCAGCCTCCAAAACCTAACGGCCTGGCCAGGTGGGCTAAGGGTGAAGAGCAACTCTCTCACTAGCCTAACCTCACCTCCCAAAACCTAACGGCCTGGTCAGGTGGGCCAAGAGTGAACGAGGAACTCCCTTACAAATCTAACATCTCCCTCCAAAACCTCAAAACGGCCTGGTCAGGTGAGCTAGGTAGTCTGAGCATCGTGTAAAAGCGCCTATCCTGTCTAGCCTACTAGCCCTTCTTTGGCTGAGTCGGTTGAGCTTCAGACTGTCATTCGATGGGCCGGAGTTCAATTCCCGCGGCCGGCTGATGAAGAGTTAGAGGAATTTATTTCTGGTAATAGAAATTCATTTCTCGCTTTACTGTGGTTCGGATTCCACAATAAGCTGTAGGTCCCGTTGCTAAGTAACCAATTGGTTCTTAGCCACGTAAAATAAGTCTAATCCTTCGGGCCAGCCCTAGGAGAGCTGTTAATCAGCTCAGTGGTCTGGTAAAACTAAGGTATACATACGTACTGTCTAGCCACCCTCCAAAACCGAATTACGGCTCGGTCGAGTAGGCTAGGCTAGAATATACCTAATCGAATAAAACTATCTGTCGTCAAGAGCACTAACATAATAAAAGTTAACCATTCGATGTGAGATGTCTAAAAATTATATACTTATAAATACATAAATGACTCAGCGGCAGCGAGGGCCAAACAACATCCGTTATACGGGAGGCGGGGATACCCAAAATGGCCACCTCTGACGCCGAATCGCACACATAAACTAATCCAAGAATAGACATGTCATCCATCCTTGTACACATCAGCTATGATCATGATAATAATAATACCACCATCGAGAAGGCACCAATTCGCTGATGGAGGAAGAAAACCAGTGAAAAGGGAGGAAAACTATGATCAGAAAAAGGGAGGGGTGTACCTCCATCCCTAGCCTAGATCAGTCATGATACGGGCTCCCTTACCTCCTACCAGCGAAATGGTAAATTCTCCAAATAAGGCTCCAAACTGAAACGGAGTATGGATAAAAACTAGCAGAAATATTCTGCTAATAAAATGCGAAGACTGAGGGTCAAGCATTGCAGAGGCAGACACAGCCCACGCCTGGCAGAATCAGAACTATTTACCTTGGTAAACAATATACTTAACAGTCAAAATATAATGCCTCTGTAATAAAAAATCAAAAGGAAATGGTACTCAACTTAGATGGTGGAAATTCCTGGTGGGATGACATGATGCAAGTAGAAAAAACCGAATGACAACACCAAAGAAAAATACGGTGTATCCTGGAAGGCGTGCTAAATTGGAATGAATATGGCGGCCGTGGTGGTGGTTGGCTAGGTGCGGAGGGTAAGGCTTTGGAACGGCTCCTCCCTTTTCGGGGTTTTGAGAATGGAGAAATCTGTAGGACGAAGATCTGTGGTAGTGGCAACCACTCACCCCTTGTGCATACCGACACCATCTAATGGTGTTCGATCCAGGGGTCGTAACCCTGGCATTATGGATAGCTTTTTCTCTGGTATATTTAGCAATATTTATACCTAGAAATGAGTGCTAATGGATCATTTCACTGGGTGACACAGGTCGAGCCCAGAAATTTGTTTGTTTAAAATACGTATCACATACAAATTTTGTAATTACAGTTTTTTATTATTATTATTATTATTATTATTATTATTATTATTATTATTATTTAATTTTATTAATATTTGAAAATTAGTACTTATTATTAGGTAAAAAATTTATTTATCATACAAAACATATAAACATGTACATGTACCATGAAAATTCTCTTGTCTCAGTAAAGAGAGAGAGAGAGAGAGAGAGAGAGAGAGAGAGAGAGAGAGAGAGAAATTATTACTTTTATTATGTAATGTTCTTTAATTTACACATTAAAGCTTGAAAAGTTATAAATTACATAAAAAATTAAACATAAACACTTTTGCAGGGTTTGTCAGTATTTGCAAATGTTCACTTGTCTTTGAAAAACTTGTGTTTGATAATTAGTTAGGTTCCAATGAAAAGTTTGTGTGCCTGTGAATTTGCACAAGTTCGGGGTATTACTGTAGAGCTTCCTGCACCAGCTCTCATGTGTCTGGTGCCAGCCTACTAGTGACTGATGCCAGTCTTTTTAGTCTCTGATCATTGGGTGACCTCCTTCAGTATCAGACTCCCTCCTGTGAGTACCATACAACCACTCTCAGGTGGTTGTCTCTTTTCAGCGTGTTCTACCTTCGCCTAGAGTCCCAGACGGGCTGAATTGCTCCCTTTTGTGACATCAATTAGTGCCTCAAAGCACTGTCTTTTGCAGACAGGGACTTTTGTGTACAAATTTATGAGCTTGTTGAAGAAGGCTGTCACCTCTACAGGGAGTTGGGAGTCCGACTTTGGTTTTTTAAGGGAGCATAACAAGTTTTTTTTATCCTTCCCTCCCTCTGATGCTTAGGCAGAATAGTCTTCCTGGTTGAAGTTCTTGTCAAGATTTTGAAGTAAGGGTTTTTGTTGACTGACATCAGGAGCAGGGGCTAAAAAGATTGGAGACTCTCAAGTGTTGCCAAGGGACATCGCTTCACAGCTACTCTCAGACGGTATATATCCTTGGTTCGGTTTTCCCTTTGGCATTATGATATCTTCTCTCCTGACCATTCTTTTATGGAAACTTTTGGGCTCCAGGCAGGAGGAAGCGCCATGAACCCTCTCTCTAGCGGCGCCCTGATCATCTTCAGAGCTTCTGACTCCAGCTTTTATGGCGCCTGGCGCCAAATCCTGAGTGCCCAACACCTGTTCCAGAGAGCACAGCTCTTTCTAGCCATACTAGGCTTCCACCGCTGAATGCCTAGTTCCCTTTCACATTTTTTATTTTAATTTATTTATTTATTTTTCAGAGCGCTGTGTTGGACTGCAGCAGAAGTCGTCACTCCTGGTTATGTTCAAGACCATTGTTACCCAGGGCCAGACTTTTGTGTATCTTATGGACTTTCCAAATTCCTATAAGCATGTCAGATAGTTTTTAACCAAGTACAGTTCCGCATATGCTGTCAGTTTGTACAAGGTGTCATTGAGTTCATGCAAGGCATTATCGCGCTAAGAAGTCGATCCCACCCTGATGGCCGTGTGTCCGTGGCTGTCAAATATCAACAGGGTCGGCAACTAGCCCATTTGGTTGTCTGCGAGTCTGCAAGAGGTTCTACAAGTTTGTTCACTTGCAGAGACCAACCGAACAGCCCTGTTGTCCATTCTCCAGGGTATGTGGATGGGGTTCCTGGATATGTAGGCTACTTTATTTCATGTCCACAAACAAACTCCAAAAGATATCTCAGACCCGTCCTACAAGACAGGGTCTTCCAGTGCGAGATTTAAGGCTTCAACATCTATGGCATAAGACTTCTCGTGAGCCCTCGCTATGCTTACTTTTGTCTTTCTTTCTGACCATGAACTTCAGCCTCTCCCAGGCTGAAAGGGACAAAGAATCATGACCGAACTCTGCTGTTTTTTCCCAAAGACTTGGTTTTCATCGGACTTATGGTGGTATCTGTCCGGATTTAGACTTTTGGAAGAAGTCCCTCATCATGAGACTAGTCTTAGACTGCTTCTCACTCCTTGCTCTAGTATAGGGAGCCCGCTCGGGGAACCAGGAAATTTCTGGGACGTGTCCTTGGGGGAATGAACCTTCACATGTATGCCAGAGAGCTCAGAGCCATTCGCTTAAGACTTCAGTTCTTCTTGACTCTCGCTCACTCCTAGACTGCGGTATTCTTTTAGACACGATCACAGTCCTTACTTTTTTACATTAGCTCTTGCTACCAAGTGACGAAGGTTTTTCTGCGGATGATAAATCAAGTTTTTTCTAGTCCAACTGAAATTTCTGGCGGTTAAACTGAGCTGTCAGAAAATCACTCTTGCTCTTGAGTGGACCTTGAGTCCCCTGAACTTTCGGGTTATGTTCCTTTATGGGGCAAGCTGATCTGACTGTTTGCCACCTTAAAGGAGCCTTCTAGTCTGGGCAACAGACACCTTACTGGAAGATCATTCCAACCTAGACCTCTAAGCTTCTCCACCGTTCGACATGGTCAAGGGAGGGCTGAACTTTCTCAGGCTAGTCAGAACGTTATGATGTTCCTCGTAGCCCCGTTCTGAACCATAATTTATGGCTCCTGAATTGCTAAGGTTGATTGGTGGACTCTCCAAGAATCCTTCATTTCTTCTCAAACAACCTCACTTCAAGAGACACCAGATGGTAGTACGCTCTTACGCAGACAGGCTTTGGGCTGTCCAGGTGCTGTCAGGAAGCAGGTGCCTTTTTTCAGAGGTGCTACAAGAGACATTTGAAAGCTGCAGACATCATCATCTAGCTCAGTCTACCGATCTTTAGTGAATGATGTTCTGAATTGAGTGTCTCAGTGTTAAGGATCTTTATCCTCTGTTGTATGTTTTTAGTCTCTCACTTCTTACCTTGATTTCCTCTAAGTGTGTCCTTACTGCATCGCTACCGCAGTGATGTGCTATTTCTTCTGGATTAATTATTTTTAGTATTGATATCTCTCAGGAAGGCGTATGGAGACGAGATCGGTAATATCTTCACTTTAATTAGTATTTAGTATTATAAAGATCAGTACAAAATTAACAGGTAACAGTGGTATAAAATGAAATCACTCTGGAGTAATTAACTTGACTCAGTCTATATGGGGAACACGGAAGCGAAGGGAGACGTACTCTCCCTCAAAGGACACAGTCTTGATCTGTTCTCCCCTGGCGATCTCCACCCTGTTGAACCCCTGGAATGTTTGTTATCTGCGATCTCCACCTCCTTCTAGCCGTATTGGAAGGATTTATCAGCAAGGCCTCCCCTTCAAATAGTTGATTGGAAGGACTGTAGTGGGTGTGATTCAAATCTCTCCTTAGAGGACTTGATTGGAGGTGATCTTAGGAGGGTGTGTGAAAAGGGATTTTGACAAAGGAAAAATCTATTTGTTCATGAGACTTACCCGTCAGATATATATATAGCTGTATTCTCCGAAGTCCGACAGAATTTCAAAATTCGCGGCACACGCAGTGGCTGGGCAGGTGGTTAGTACCCATTCCCGCCGCTGGGAGGCGGGTATCAGGAACCATTCCCATTTTCTATTCAGATTTTCTCTGTCGCCGGACTGTCAACACCTGTTGTCAGTTCCTCCGCCATTTGGATTTCGAAATTTGTTGTCACTTAAGTATTTTGGTTGTTTTTTGGTATTCGACTGGATCTGTGACTTGGCATACGCTCTTTGTGGACCGTTTTTGATTTTGCTTTTGACTTTTCTTATAATTAAGATCTCTTACCTCTAGCTATTGAGTCTGTAGCTTGGGTGAATGTAAGGTGAGGCTATCGAAGATTTTGATAGTTCCTCACACTTTATGTATGATATGTAAGGGTGTTCAATGCTCTATGATAATCGGTAATGAATGTGTGGGATCGTCTGAGGGTGAGTGGAAGAAATATGTAGCCTATATGCTTAAATTGGAGCGTGATAGGCTGAGGAGATCTTCCTCCTAGAGTGCATCCTTAGATGGACAGTCAGGGTTTTCTCCTACTAGTAACCCTGTAGTAAATTTTAGTACTAACCCTGTAGTTTGTTGCTGCAGAAGGTTATTCCCTGGCTCTCGTGTTGGAGTCAATGCGTGCTCTTGAAACTAAAGTGATTGCATTTCAACGCATAGTGTTAGTGCTAGTGCCCCTAGTGTTGTGGAGGGGGCGTCAGATCGGCCCTATAATGCCTCTAGGCCTGGACCTCTGTCGAACTCCCAGGACCAGGGAGGGGGCATGTCGAAAGCCGCATGAGGGTTACGGGGCTTCCCACCGATCTGGCGTCCCTTCGGCAGGTCCTGATGACGCTACCCAGGCTGCCAGGGATCGTGCTCAGGCACGCATCCTGAAGGATTGCTTTCGTCCTCCGACACGCCCCTCCCGCCTTGGGGTTGGAGCTCGGTTGGACTCTCGCCCTCTTAAGAGAAGCTTAGAGGAGAGGACGCTTCACGCCCTCTTCCTCTAGACGTTTGTACTCTTCCCCGAAAGTTGCGTGGATATTCCTCTGCAGAAGAGAATAAAGTGTTTTTCGAATGATGACGCTACTCGACCCCTGTCGCGCTAAGGCAAGGGCTAGAGCTTCTTCCCTGTGGAAGGAAGTATATGTCTCTCGCCCCTTTCCTTTTCTCAGGTTCAGCCCTTCTCCCGAGAGAGTTGCTTCTCCAACACGTAAGATTTTGTTGGGTTTGCAACAACAGCTGGATGCTCTCATGAACCTTTCAAGATTCGAAACTGCCTGTTAAGAGGTACAGACTTTCACCTTCGTCTCCTGCTTCGTCTTCCTCGTCTGCTAGATGTTTTGGGGCTGCTCGTCTGTCGTCTAGAGAGAGTGTTTAGTGGCTTCCTATTCGTCTTCCCCGATTTGAGGTGTTGGACTTTTTTTCTTGACTCGCGCCAGGAGCGAGTGTCTTGCTTCTTCGCGGCGCTTCTCTCGCTTCACGCGCGCCTCACCTTGACGCCGGCGCGTGCCTCAGCCATGACGCCGCGCCACGCCACGCTGTGACTCTCTTCTAGTACTTGCCACGGAGCCTCTCGTGCGTCACTCCATGACGCTCCGCCGTCTTCGCCGCCGTATAGCTTCAAGTCTTGTGTGGACGCCGCTCCAGTTGTACATCATGTCGCACAACTAACCGCTTCAACATCTGATGTCCTTCTTAATTTAGCCAGTACTTGCTTCGGCAGTACATATACTAAAATTGGAACGATACAGAGAAGATTAGCATGGCCCCTGCGCGCAAGGATGACACGTTAATCGTGAAGCGTTCCACATTTTTTATGTTTACTATACGCACTCTAGTTGACGACTTCTTCGTTCGCGGGAGTTCCCGCCACGATCGATTTAATCGAACTATTTTCACCACTCACTCAAGACCCGCCAGCTGGGGAAGAACATCCGCTTTTCGTCACAGCCTTTGGATGAAGAGAAACATCTTTTGTCTTCTTCTTCCTCTGATTATCAGACTCTGGCTATTTTACTTAAGGATCTGTTTCCTGAGACTTTTCAACCTTTGGCTCCTCTCTCTCCACCTTCGCAGTTGTCTTTGTCTTAAGGGGAGCGTTTGACGAAAAAAATAAAAATTTTCTGGGATATTTTATATATGGCATCATACATATCCTGACTATCTTCTCAGAAAGTTTTATTAAAAAATTTGCCATAGTTAGGAGTTATAAACAAAAACAGTAACCCTATCTTAGACAAAATTACTTTTTTCGTATAATGTAATGATAATGTCAGTATATCGGTAGTAATTTCCTTTTAGCTATGAAATAATATATCTAATGCATTATATGGCAACCCTGTGGACCTAGTACGCATCAGCGAAAGCCAGGAATGCCGCAGGGCAGTCAGTGGCAGTCAGTCAGTAGCAGCTCAGAGCTTGACTAAGTAAGATGTCGCGCTGCCCAACCTGAGCCGTGTTTTGGCACTCGCTTCATTTAGCTTCATTTAGCGAAGTTATATTACTTTGCAAGTCTATTTTTTGGCTTTTCAATATGTCATAAAAACATCAAACTGTGTAACAACAAGCAAATAAATACACAGAGAAGCAAAAAATATCGTTTTTCTCAAAACTAAAGTTATCGACATTCAAACTGCATCTCCTTCATATCGAATGCACCGATCTCAATGATACAAAAAGTAAACGAAAGCTAATAATTGCCTACAAACAAAGGGGCTTCCATGGGAAGCAACACGAGACCCGCACCACGAGAGAGAGTTTTTTCCCGAAGGAATGTCACTTCCAAGAGAGGTAGCAAGTGACTCCTTTCATCTCCAGACTCCCTTAGCAACCAGGCTTC
This sequence comes from Macrobrachium rosenbergii, assembly GCF_040412425.1. Classification (NCBI taxonomy): domain Eukaryota; kingdom Metazoa; phylum Arthropoda; class Malacostraca; order Decapoda; family Palaemonidae; genus Macrobrachium; species Macrobrachium rosenbergii. Next base: position 825,569 of record NC_089799.1, read on the forward strand.
ATTTTGCACAAGCCTGGAAAGAGTGAGGGGCAGACGTTTGGTCCCTCCTACTGTTAGAGAGAGGTTACTTGATTCCCTTCCTGTCTCCTCCTCCTTTGTTTTTGTTTCCCAATTGCCATCCTGTCAAACAGAAAATTTGTTTGACCTGCTCAACAGATGTTGAGCGGAGAGCAGTGGAACAGGTCTTGGACTCGCAGTTCCCCGGGATTTTACTAAAGATTGTTTCTAGTCCCAAAACTTTCAGTAGGCTGGAGACCCGTCTTGGACGTCAACAGGTCGAACAACTTGGTCGGAAGGAAAAGTTCAAGATGGAGACCTCGCAGTCAATACTAGAGCCCTTCATCCCGGGATTGGATGGTATCTTTGGATCTCCAAGATACTTATCTTCACGCCCCAATTCATCCACGTTCGATGAAGTATCTCAGGTTGTCTTGGGGACTAGACGTACCAGTTCAGGGCTCTCTGCTTTGGACTCTGCACAACGGCCATACCATGTTGAAAACACCGCTTCTCGTCCGATCAGCGAAGTTAAGCAACGTTGGGTCTGGTCAGTACTTGGATGGGTGACCGCCTGGGAAGACCAGATGCTGTTGGCGTCACATTTTGCTCCGGTGGGTGTTTACACTTCTCATGAAAAATGTTGCGATGCAGTTGCACCTGTCGCACGTCAGGAAATCACTCTACTTGGACGACTGGTTGATTCGAGCGTCGTTGAAGCGAAGGTATCTGGAGGACCTTCAGTTGACTCTGCAACTCGTGAAGTCCCTGGGACTTCTGGTCTGTGGAAAAGTCGCAGCTGTTCCCCTCACTGTCCATTGTGTCTGGGAATTCAGATGTATTCAGCGGCTTTTATAGCGTCTCCGTCGCAAGAACGGCAACTTGTATGTACGAAAAAGTCTCGGCCTTCTTGGAAAAGGAAACATGCTCGGTGAGGGAATGAATGAGTCTGCTGGGGACCATTTCCTCGCTGGAGAAGTTTGTTTCACTGGGGAGTCTGCATCTCAGGCCTCTTCAGTTCTTTCTGTTGGAGAACTGGCAAAGCAAGGAAGACTTGAAAGAGGAATTGAGAATTCTTCCTTATATGAAAGAGGATCTGTAGTGGTGGCTCGATCCAACGAAATTGCAGAAGGGATCTCCCTCAAGCTTCTGAACCCCGACCTAGTGTTGTTTTTCCGACGGGGTCGTCAACAGGTTGGGGGCAACACTAGAGGGGAGAGGAAGTGTTAGGAACCTGAGAGAGGAACAGGTGTCCTGGCACATCAACTTCAAAGATTTGGCGGCTATCTTTAGCTCTCCATTCTTCGAGGTCCAAGTTTGCAATCGTGTAGTTCTAGCAAACTCGGACAATACAACTTGTTCCCTGTTCAGCCTTGCAAGAGAGATTATTCTTTCAGCCTATGCTCGCAACATTTCGATTCTCACAAGTTTTGTTGCAGGGGTCGAAAATGTTCGAGCAGACCTGCTCTGTTGGCGCCATCAACTCCTGCCGAAGGAATGGACCCTTCATCAGGAGGTTTGCCAAGATTTTTGGAAATTTTGGGGTCGCCATCTTGTGGATCTTTTCATGACCTCAAGAACAGCGAGGCTCCCTCTGTAAAGCTCATCTGTACTCGACCCGGGGGCAGTTGCGATAGATGCTCTTCTCTGGGATTGGACGGGAATAGATGTTTACGCTTTTTCCCCCGTTCTAAATTCTGGGAGAAGTCATACGCAAGTTCGCGGCCTCACAAGGGACGAGGATGACTCATCCCCACGTTTTGGCCTTCGAACCACTGGTTCTCGGAGTTTCTCTTCTGGTTGGTAGACGTTCCGAGGGCCCTTCCTATGAGAGCAGACCTGCTCATACAAACCCACTTTGCGAGATATCTTCGAATCTCCCTGCTCTGAACCTGACTGCTTTCAGACTATCGAAACTTGGTCAGAGTGAAGGGGTTTTTCTGGCCAGGTGGCACGGGCCATCGCTAGAGCCAGAAGTTCTTCTTCTAAAGGATATATCTAGCGAAGTGAGCAACCTTCAAAGGTTGGTGTAAAAAGAAGGGCTTTTCCTCTTCCTCTATCACTGTGAGCCAGGTTGCGGATTTTCTCCTTTACTTAAGAGAAAAACTCGATATAGCAGTTCCGACTATCAAGTGTTATCGGAGCATGCTTTCGATTGTATTCAGACACAGAGGTTTAGATTTGTCTGACAATAAGGACCTCCACGATCTTACGAGCTCTTTCAAGACGTCCAAGGTTCCTCAGCTAATTCCTCCTGCTTGGAACTTGGACGTAGTGCTCAAGTTTTTGATGTTTAGTCCTTTTGAGCCTCTCCACTCTGCATCTCTTAAGGATGTTACTCGAAAAACGGCATTCCTCACGGCTCTGGCGACGGCGAAGAGAGTGAGCGAAGTTCAAGGCCGTCATGTGGGCTTCAAGGAACACAATGCTGTCTATTCTTTAAGCCCTAAGTTCTTGGCTAAGAATGATAGGTCTTCTAACCCTTGGCCTAGACACTTTGAAATTAAAGGTTTAGCAGACCTTATTGGACAGGAACCTGAGGGAGTTCTATGTCCAGTTAGAGCTCTCAAGTACTACCTTAAAAGAACACAGGACACTCGTGGTCCCTGGATATTTTATGGTGTTCTGTGAGGCAACCAGTTAAACCTATGTCGAAGAATGCACTGGCATTCTTCATTAGGGACGTCATTAAGGACGCACACTCTAGTTGTGACGACTCCAACTTCAAGTTGTTGAGAGTTAACGCTCACGAGGTGAGGGCAGTTGCTACCTCCATGGCGTTCAAGAAAAATAGGGTACTCAGTGACATTCTCAGTGCCACATTTTGGCGAAGTCAATTCGGTGTTTGCCTCACACTCTTGGCAAGATGTTTAGGTAGCATACGAAGATTGCTTTTCCCTGGGACCATACATTGCTGCTTCAGCAACCTTGGGGACAGGGGGTAACTCTGATCCTATCCCCTTTTTAATTGTGTTTTTATGGTTGTTGGGTCGACTACTGGAGGCAGTCTTCCCAATCCTTTGCAAACTAATGCTTTAGGTGTTGGTTAGGTGGTTAGTAATGCTCTTTTGTCCTCTTTGTATGGTCTATGATCTAGTCACATTGTGGTCACGCCCCCGTTGACAGATCATCTAGAAGTCGCCAGCTATATAGGTCACTACCTCGCTGGGGTCTCTAGTAAAGCAGAAGCAGACTAGAGTGACAGTAACCACTCAGTCAGCTACGCTATCAGATAAGGAACCAAAATAATTTTACCAATAATTGGTTTTTTCCCTAATTCTTGGCTGTCTCTACCCCCCTCCAAAGGTGGTATTCAGCTATATATATATCTGACGGGTAAGTCTCATGAACAAAATGATATTTTAATGATAAAATAAAGTTTGTTCATACTTACCTGGCAGATATATATATTCATATTGCCCTCCCTCCTCCCCTCAGGAGTCAGTGGCGTTAGAAAATCTGAATAGAAAATGGGAATGGTTCCTGATACCCGCCTCCCAGCGGCGGGGAATGGGTACTAACCACCTGCCCGGCCACTGCGCAGCCGCGAATTTTGAAATTCTGTCGGACTTCGGAGAATACAGCTATATATATATCTGCCAGGTAAGTATGAACAAACTTTATTTTATCATTAAAATATCATTTTCTGAGGGAGGACCTGTGTCACCCGGTGAAATGTCCCTTGAGCACACATTTCTAGGTATAAATATTGCTAAATATACCAGAGAAAGAAAGCCAATGGGAATGCTGAGGTTACTACCCTCAGAGCGATCACCTATTACGTAACAGGTGTCGGTATAGAGTAGGGTGAGTGAATATGTCCACTACCACAGGACCTAACTCTGTAGAATGTCCCGATGTCATAACCTTTTGATGAGAAGAGCCGTTCCAACGGGCAACTCACCCTGCCTGTACCTGACGACCTGAGCGCCACCTACCCTCATTCCAGGTTAGCACCCACACAACTAGCTTGGTATGCCTACTAGGGGGGGGAAATTGAATAACCTGGGAGGGTCACCGGGTGACACAGGTCCTCTCTCAGAAATAGATTTTTCCTTTGTCAAAATCCCTTTTCTGAGCTTCGGACCTGTGTCAGCCGGTGAAATAGTATCAGAGAATCATACCAAGCAAGGTGAAAGATTATAAGTGACAAATAAAAGGTAGAGATAAATAAAGGCACCATTACTTAAGCCTAATTTAATTATCTCAGCAGCAGAGAAATATAAGTTAAACATTAAACTTAAGACTAAGAATCTTTGTGGACAAAACAAGGTTCTGAACAGATAGTATCAAAACTTAAGGTAACCATAAAACATAGACAATTAACAGTACTTAAACTTAAGACTAACACAAAGAAAATTTACAAATGCACTTAAACCTAACACTGCAAAACAGGTACAATTATATATACATAAACTAGGGCCAGGATGTGAAGCATGCGTGGCCCAGGAGAAGATGGCAGGGAAAGCAAATGAGGCAGGCAGGCGGGAGGGGAATGGGGGAAAGACTACTTAGGAGGGAGGGATAATACTCCCTGCAGCCACTGTAGGGAACTTCAGAGCTTCCAGTGATTTAAGATAGTGGCGCTTAAACACTGATGGAGATTTCCAACCCGTATACTTTTTTAGGTCATCAAAATTCATGTTGTAGAAATAGTTTGTGGAGGTTGCCACTGCCCAGATATCATGTACCTTTGGTACTGAATCTGGGTTAGCTTGTTTAATAAAATATAAAATCTGTTGTCTGATAGCTTTTAAGGAAAGTGTCCCACCTTTTCCCTGATAAAAAGAGGACCAGACAAAACCTGAGAAGTTCTCCTTTAAGTAAGCCCTCAGTGTAGTGACTGGGCACAAGGATGGATCCTGTGGAAGAGGAACAACCTTCCAAGGAGACCACCTATCCTGAGGGTCTTCATTCTTTGCTAGGAAACTTTGGTCTGGGGAAAGAAGAACTTCTCCTGACGGAGGAAATCTACATGATTAACACCTCTAGATAGAGCGGACAGTTCCGATATCCTAGCACCTGAAGCTAAGCTAATTAGGAACAACGTCTTCCTTAACAGACTCAAATACGAACAGTTATCATTATCAGTTTCTGATGCTAGTTTCAAAACATCGTTAAGAAACTAAGAAACCGTGTGAGGACGGGTTGCTGGTCTCAGACGAGCACATGCCTTTGGGATTGATGAAAAGTATGAGTCTGTTAGGTCAATGTTGAAGCCATGCAAAAACACTTTCTTCAAGGCTGACTTAGCTGTGGTAATTGTAGCTGCAGCTAGACCTTTTTCAAACAATGACCTAAAGAAAGAGATTGCCAAATTTGCAGTCATAACCTGAGCTTCAGAATGTTTAAGGAAAGATGCCAGTTTTTTAACTGCTGAATCATACTGCCTGAGAGTAGATTCTCTTTTATCTGATTCCAAGAACAGAGTGTTAACTGGTTCTATATCCGCCCCTCTCTGAGCGGCGAATTTCATAAAGTCCACAAAGCCAGGGCATTCAGAATTCTTGAGGAAGCTGACACAGTCCGCGTTTGTACTACTTGTGTCAGTTTGGGTCTGGGTAACAGATGACACTTGAATTTCAGCTCCATCAGAAGAGGGTACCAGCTGCTCTTCGGCCAATTGGGAGCTACCAGAGCCACCTGCCCCTTGAAAGACCTGAGTTTGTGCAGCACTTTCAGCAGCAGGTTTACCGGAGGGAACAGGTAGATCCTCTGCCACTTGTTCCAGTCTAATGTCATTGCATCTGTGGCATGAGCTTGAGGGTCCAGGTTGGGGCCACATAACAAGGAAGTTTGTGGTTGTTCTCCGTGGCAAACAAGTCTATCTGGAGACCTGGAACCCAAGGCAAATCCAATCGAACGAGGCTCTGTCCAGAGACCACTCCGACTCCAGCGGAGTTGACCTGGACAGAGAGTCCGCAATGACATTCCGGACCCCTGCCAGGTGAGTGGCTGATAGGTGCCACTTGTGCTTTTCCGCCAGAGAGAAGATGGCTATCAACACTTGATTGATATGATTCGACTTGGAGCCTCCCCTGTTTATACAGTGTACCACCACTGCACTGTCCAAAACCAGCCTGATATGGATCTGTTTGGAAAGGCGAAGCCTTTTCAGAGTCAGAAACACTGCCATTGCTTCCAGGATGTTGATATGGAACTGGCGGAACATTGTGGACCATGTTCCTTGAACTTTTGTGTCTTGAGAATATCCTCCCCAGCCGCTTAATGAAGCGTCTGTCTGAATTACTAGTGATGGAGGAGGAAATTGAAGGGGCACCGATTTTGACAGACCCTTGACTGTTGACCACAGCCGGAGTCTTTTTCTCAAAACTGGAGGGACCAGAGACACCTTGTCCCTGAGTTTGATATTGGCTCGTCTCCGCCATACTCTGTTTATGTCTTTCAGTTTTGCCTTCAGCAGCAGATCTGTGACAGATGCGAACTGAAGAGAGCCCAGGATCCTCTCCTGAGTCCTGCGAGAAGCTTTCCTGCACTTGAGGAACTGCCTGGTAGCCTTGGCTATCTCTCTCCTTTTGGCTGGCGAAGAGACAGTCTGTGTGAGTCTAGGTCCCACTGGATACCTAGCCACTGAAACCGAGCCTCCGGAGTTAGACGGGGTTTCTCCCTGTTTATCTGAAAGCCTAGGGACTCCAGAAACTCGATCACTATGGCTGTAGCTCTCCGGCATTCCCCGACGGTGGATGCCCAGATTATCCAGTCATCTAGGTATGCAACTAGCATGATCCCCCGGGACCGTAACTGCTGTACTACTGTCTCTGCCAGCTTGGTGAATATTCGGGGCGCTATGTTGAGCCCGAATGGCATGACTATGAATGCATAAGCTTGCCTTCCTAGCCTGAATCCTAGGTAAGGAGAAGTTTTTCGCAATCGGGACGTGATAGTATGCGTCTGAAAGATCTATAGACGTGGTGACGGCTCCACGAGGAAGTAGAGTCCGTACCTGAGAGATTGTAAGCATGCGAAATTTGTCGACATTGTATGTAAAGGTTGAGACGAGACAGATCCAAGATTACTCTTTGTTGAGCGGAGCCTTTTTGGGGACGCTGAACAGTCTGCCTTGGAATTTCAGGTGCCTCACTTTCTTTATGGCCCGTTTTTGGAGTAGTTCCTTCGCGAAGTCCGGCAGGACTTGTGAAGGGGGTTGATGGAACCTGACCCGAGGAGGTGGGTCCTTGATCCAACTCCAACCCAGTCCCTTGGAGACTATACTGTGGGCCCACGGGCTGAAGGTCCACTGATTCCGAAACAGGTAAAGCCTCCCGCCTACCTGAATCTTCTCATTGGGAAGGGGAAGGTTTACTTCCTCTGCCCCGGCCACCTCTTCCCCGGGAGAGGGACCGCAATGCAGCCCTGCCTCTGAAGGCAGCCCTTGCTCGGCTTCCCCTTGCATTTTTATTGAAGCCACGAAAGGAACCATGGCTTTCATAGGATGGATTGTACGCCGCAGACGTCACAAAGGTGGGGGAGGCAAGGGAATGCTGTGCCGGCTGCACCAGCACAAACTGTTGGGGTTGGGCCTTTGAGGTGGAAGGCTGACCGACCGGTGAGACTGGTACATCCTGAACTACAGTTGGGGTTTGTGGCCTCCTAAACTTCTTATACCTTTTCCCCGACCTGCCATGGGAACCGGAGGACTCTGAGATTTTACGTTTGGCGGGAATACCCCACCGGGAGCGGAGGCTCTGGTTGGCCCTGGTTGCTTCCGCCAGCACATTGTTCACCTCGTCCTCGGGGAATAAATTAGCCCCCCCAAATCGAGCTTTTCAACAGTTTATTAGGCTCGTGCCTAATAGTGGCGTCCGCAAAAATATGTTTGCGACAGTTTGTTCTTGCCACTGCAAAGTCAAACAGGTCTGCTTGGAATCCCGCCAGCAGAGATTTAGTTAAGACCTGGAAAAAGGGTTCATCTGTATACAGCACAGATGTCGCCTCTGCCATACACAAGGAGTTCATTGTACGGCTCAGCCGACACCTAGCGTCGAACTCCGGCTTCAGGAGGGCCTCCAGAATTTTGGGAAGCTGCTCACTGAAGAGAGTGGACGCACACTCTGGGTCCAGCTTGCCTGCCGTAAAGGTGGACGGAACTTCGTTCCAGAATTCGGAGTCACCGGGGAGGACCAGAGAGGTGGGATCGGTCTCCCGGAGCTGCGGCATCGACTTACCCTCCATGCATGCCTGGACAGTTGCCTGAGCCACTTTCGACATGCAAGGAGTTGCTATTCTATCCCCCAAAGAAAACATCGTAAAGTTTCCTTTGAAGGGGGTCAGCAGTGTATTTTCAGCTTCCCACTCCGCAAGGGTGCGAAGCAGAGCCGATTGAGCCTGATCCCTAGGAAAGATGACTGTCTCCTTAGGGACCTTATCTGTTCTCACCCAAGCTTCCTCTGTCAATCTAGCGAAGCCTGGGTAGGGGGGACTCAGACCTGGAGGAAAGAACTCCAACTCCTGAAGGCTGCGGGTCCCTAGGCCCTCAATGGTTAAAGTATCCTCATGCTGGGGGGCATGAAGAGCCAAGCGCCAAGGGTTCCCCTTATCGAAAGGAGGAAGGACGGAGGTGTCCGGAATGGTGAAGGACGGAGCTGCCTTGCCGGAGCTCACGAGTCCGGAGATCTTGGTCTCCTGGCTCTGTAGCTTTTCCAATACCGTCTTCCACCTCTCGTCCATCTGCTTGTTGATCGTATCAAGCAGCATGCTTGCCAATTCTTGGAAATTGGAAGCAGGTTGACGAGAGGGGCTGGCTTTGGCTGCCCTTGCTCTCGACCCCTTTACAGAGGGAGTGTCACTAGCAACGGAAGCTGCCGGGTTAGAAGCCCGTGACTTCCCGGGGAAAGGGAGTTGCCTTTGGGAGGAAGAGGACTTATATCCCTTACCTTTCAGTGACTTTTTTACTTTGGGGATGGTCGATGTTGACCTATCTCCAAGGTAGGAGGACTTCTGGAAACCCTGAAAAGAAGATACAGAGGATGAAGGGGAATTAAAAATGTGATACGTTGGAGAGTAAACCTTCTTCATAATAATCCAAGACTTTATTGGTATAAGTCAAATATACAGTAGAGCCATGAATGTAAGCTAATGCTCCAAACTCCAAAGGAATACTGCCCTTTAGGTTTAACAGTAAGGTTTAACTTTATGTAAGATAATTATCATAACAGCTATTTACATAAATAAATAGTTAGGTAGTAAAGGATGCTAAACAATTATATCTTAAACTGCTTAACGAGCAACAACTCTTTACATCTCCCCTTCTTCCAAAAGAAGTTTGCATGTACAGTAAAATAGTTTAATAATCAATAAAATAAATATATATAAATACAAATGCTGAAAACAGTCATTAATATACTTAATATACAAATAAACTTTAATGTACATGTACTATCAATAATCATCTATGCCATAACGTTTAGGTTTACTCTTGAAGCGTGTTGAACGTCTATTTTGGATTTCAGGCTCGGATGTCTTAAGAACATTGTCCTCCAAATAGGCTTCTTTAACGACAAGTGGCTCACAGGCATCTTCGCTTCTCAGCTCAGGTTTACTCTTTTCTTTCTGTTGTGGACTGCAGCTCTGTATCAAACTCTGCTCTTGTAAGATCTGTACCAGATCATTATCGTTCAATTGCTCGTCAGTATCAACCTCATTGTTCTCCAAGTCATGCGAACATCTCTCTCCTGTAGCCAATAACTGCCGTCGATTTCTTCTATACTCTCTATTTCCCACCTTGACTTTGTAAGATCTAGGAGTGACTTCTCCCATGCAAAGCGCAGGAGTCCATATCTTACTACCTGGTAGTCTGAGGCGTACCACCTCTCCTGCGGGTATAGGCTTCAATGCACGTGTCCCTCTGTTATAGTAATGGGCCTGCTTGTCCTTTTTTTCCAAGATAACTAAAGAATCTTGCTGTGTAGGATATCTAGGCTTTAGTAATGATGACATGCAGGGCATGATAGTTTTACAACGTCTACCCATAAGTCTTTGGGCTGGGCTAGTCAACATGCCTTCTGTTGCCGTGTTATTCCAATTAAGTAAAGCCCAAAAACTCTGATTCTCCAGTCAGTTTACACTTTGTGAACATTTTCTTTACTATTTTCACGGCATTCTCAGCCTTTCCATTTGATTGTGCATACCTTGGACTAGAAGTAATGTGTTCAAAAGACCATGTCTTTGCAAAAGAACGGAATTCTGGTGTGATAAACTGTGGCCCATTATCTGCTACTAACTGGTCTGGTATTCCATGACGAGAAAATATAATTTGTAGTTCTCTAACGATGGCAGTAGATGTCGTATTATTTACTCTTGATACTTCAAGAAAACTGCTAAAATAATCAGCTACTATAAGGAGTATCCGATTATCAATATAACATAGATCAGCTCCTACTTTTGACCATGGACGAAGGGCAAACTCATGACTTTTCATCGGTTCTTTAGGAGGAAGGTCTCTAATTGACAAACAAGCATCACACTGTTGAACCAATGCTTTCAGATCCGAGGACATTCCTGGCCAGAACAGCGCGCTTCTCTCATCCTTCTTAGACAACCCTCCACTCCAATGTGTCCTTGATGTGCAATGTCCAACATCTGTTTCCTGAGACTCTTAGGAACAATTAAACGATTTCCTTTGATCACTAAACCATCTTCAGTATGCAGTTCATCTCTATAATTATAAAAAGCTCTAGCACACTCAGGAGCTTTATTTCTAGCATCTGGCCATCCTTCTCTGATCATTTTTGCAACTGCTTGAAGATTACTGTCACTTCCACTGTGAGCTTTTATCTCTTGCAATCTGTCATCTGTGATCATCAACGTATCTCCAATCAGTGTTGTAGCCTCATTTTTTACAGTTTCAAGGTAATTTACAAATACAGAATTTTCAGAGCAATTAGGCAAGAACGCACGGCTTAATGTGTCAGCAATGTACATGTGTTTTCCTTTGACATACTTAACCTCCAAAGCATAATACTGCAGATGTAGCAACATCCTCTGAAGCCTAGCTGGGGCTGCTGCTAACGGTTTCTTGAAAGTTAACTCCAGTGGTTGGTGGTCAGAATGCACCGTGACCTTGTCCCGTCCATATACATAATTGTGAAACCTTTCACATGCAAAAACAATAGCTAGACATTCCTTTTCAATTTGTGCATAATGCTGCTCTGCCTCTGATAAACTTCTGGATGCAAAAGCCATGGGCTGGCCGTTCTGCAAAAGGGCTGCTCCAACTCCATACTGGGATGCATCACACTGAATAGTAACCTCTGAAATTAAACTATAATAACGTAGAACAGGTGTTTTACTGGCTGCCTCTTTAACAGCTTTGAAAGCTTTTTCTTGAACATCCTGCCACACAAATTCAGAGTTCTCGTGCAGAAGATCCCTCAGAGGAGAGGTCAGTTCAGCTAATTTAGGCAGAAATTTAGCTAGGTATTGCACCATTCCAAGAAATCTTCGTACCCCTGCAACATCTTTAGGTGCTGGCATCTCCACTAAAGCTTTCACTTTCTCAGGTCCTGGTTTTAATCCTTTGTCTGTTGCTACATGACCCATAAATGAAACTTCAGTTTGTCTCAATTGGAGTTTATCAGTTCCCAGTACCACGTTTTCGCTCTTCACAGCGCCTGATAAAGGACTGAAGATTTCTATCATGATCATTTGTAGCCTCTATGACAGTAGCTCCTTTTCCATACACCAAAAAGTCGTCTGCAATTACCTCAATTCCCTCAAGTCCTCAATCAGCTGATGCATACAACGCTGGAAAACTTCCGGTGCCGAGCATATTCCAAATGGCATTCTCAGCCAGCGGTAACGTCCAAATGGAGTATTAAAAGTTGTTAAGTACCAGCTCTCCTCCTCCAAAGGCACATGCCAAAAACCGTGTTTCACATCCAAGACTGTGAACACACGAGCTCCTGCAAGACGAGAGGCAATGTCTTCCAGTGTTGGTAATTGATAGTGCTCACGAAGCACTGCCTTATTTAGATCCCTTGGATCAATGCAAATTCGTATTTCTTTATTTTTTTTAGGTACTATTAATGAGGAGACCCACTCCGTTGGTTGCTGTACCTTAGCAATTATTTTTCCACTTTCAAGCTTATCTAGTTCCTTTTGCAGGACGGAACGTACTGCCGCAGGTACCCTTCTAGGAGCATGCTGCACTGGGTTAACAGACTTATTAACTCTGATTTTATAACTGTAATCAAGCTTACCGGCAACACCTCTGAAAACTTGTGGATGCCGCTCAGTCAGAAGTTCCTTTGTAATAGCAGAAGAGCAGGCTGAATTGACGTGCAAGGCTTTGTCACATATAGGATTAATCTGGTCATTATCCTTTATTTCCAGAATATTAACCGCCACACATGCTTGATAACCCAAAATTGAATGAAACCGCTGACCCTGCAATAACTCACATTTCAAATTAATGGTACGAACTCCCCGCCAAACACGAATACACACACTGCCAAAGGAACGAATGCCTTTTTGCCCATAAACATACAATGTGGTTGAAGACGGCCCTACCTCCTTCAACTCTGAGTCACCAGTTGCAGCTTGGTACACATGGAGTGGCAGTACATTACAATCTGCTCCATGCAGTCTATCTGGAATCTTATGTAGCGCAGTGGACTAACTTCAAGTGTAACAGTTTGTTCCTTAGTCATCTTGATACTAGCTACCGTTTTCACTGTGAATATACATGACGAGTCCTTTTCTTCCAAATCAGCCTCCCTCATGCTATTAAGCGATTTAAAATTCGTTTGTTGCACCATTAATGCAGGACATATAAGCTTAAAGTGATTAAGTTTTTTTGCAATTTATGCACCACTTACCCCAAGCTGGACAAACTTCCTTTACTTTCTTGTGACTTTTACCACAGAACCTACAATCAGTAATCCAGTCCGTTTTTTCCAATTTGCGATGAACATCCGTCACTGGCTTCATTCTTCCAACTGGATCCTTCAGCTTTGTAGATACAGTAATAACCTTGCTTTCTAATACTCTGTTGATCTCCTCTTGCTGTGCTATAGATACCTCGCTAACTCGACAAATCTCTAAGGTTCTCTCCAAAGTTAGATTCCTTTCCCGAAGAAGGCGATCTCTGACCTTATCATCCGAAATGCCAAACATAATCCTGTCTCTTAATATTTCTTCTTGTGTTATATTCGCAAAATCACAACCCAACGCTATATGATGCAGATCCGTTACATACTGATCAAAAGATTCTCCATCCATCTGTGCCCGAATATTGAAACGGTAACGTTGAAATGCAGTGCTTTTGCTTGGGTGAAAATATTTTTCAAATGCTGCCAGCACTGCATTCTGATCTTTCTGATCTTCATCAGAAAGTTGAAATGTGCTGAAAACTTTATGAGCCTCAGGCCCAATAACTGTAAGTAACACACAAACTTGCACTTCGGGAGTCTTTTTACTTAACTCTGTTGCGACAGCATAGCACTTCCACCTTTCTCACCATTCCCTGCACCTTCCTGCTGCATTCCTATCATCCACATTGAAACTGGCGGGTGGTGGAAGACTGTGAAACGAAGACATCCTGGTATTTCTGCACGTATGGGTCCATTAAAATACCGCTGCCACCATGTGATACGTTGGAGAGTAAACCTTCTTCATAATAATCCAAGACTTTATTGGTATAAGTCAAATATACAGTAGAGCCATGAAAGTAAGCTAATGCTCCAAACTCCAAAGGAATACTGCCCTTTAGGTTTAACAGTAAGGTTTAACTTTATGTAAGATAATTATCATAACAGCTATTTACATAAATAAATAGTTAGGTAGTAAAGGATGCTAAACAATTATATCTTAAACTGCTTAACGAGCAACAACTCGTTACAAAAAAGGGAGTCCGCTCCCCCTGCCTCACTTACCTCCCTACCTACCTCCTGGTCCGGTTCCACATTCATGGGCTCCAGGTCCAAGTTAATGGCCGCCACTTCCGCTGTTGTGACATCCTGGGATGGCTTCGTCTCTTCCCGGATATGTTCAATCAAAGGGGCTGCCACTTCTGCTGGGACAGTCGCAGCGAACCGGGCGCGGGGAAGAGGAGGCTACAGATGGCCTCCGACAGAACATATGACTTCCCCGACGGGACTTTCCTCCCAAAGCCAGCCACCCAACTCCTAAGGGTGGCCAAGGAAGCATTGCGAGAAGCTTGATTGCCCTGAAAATAACAAGGACTAAGTAACTGCACACCAAGGACTTAAAATATATATAAGGGATGTAAGAAAAACCTTATAAACTATCAAATAAGTCAAGGAATCAGGTAAACTAAGGGCCGTAACTTTAGGCTTACCGACTCGTCCTGGAACTGTTCAAACAAGGCGTAGCACACTTCACATCCATCTGGGTGCCAAACGATCAAGTCTCCCACCCTGACTGCGCAGCCGGAGTGGGAGCGGCAGACAACATGGCCGCAGGGTTGGTGCAGCACTGCGGTGCACCCGGGCTCCTGGCAGCGTACCATCTTAACTGAAGGCACGCCGGAGTAAATCTGGCGGAGATAGGGGCCTTATGCTCGAGCAGATAACAGGTCATGCAATTAGCAACTTAGTCCTACCGGAGTATTCCGGTGAGGCAAACAAACAATATTCATGGCAAACAAGTTAAGGAAACCCGGAGTTAAACCGACGGAAATAATATCTACCTTAACCTAAAATCATGCAACATGACAGGGTAAGTTAAGTGACGCCGGATATAATCCGACGTGAATGATATATAAAACTTAACCTAAAGTCATGCACACTTAGAATTAAATATAATTGCCATAGATGCCGGAGACCGGCAGAAAATTCGCTGGTTAAATACATGGAATAGCAGTTTTTTAAATGCTGGACATGTCATTCCAGTACTGAGACCTCGGAAACCCCGCTACCCCCGCCACTGGTTACTATGTAGGGGCGGAGTGGTTCACTATTAGGGCAGTTCTCGTATGTCCATAGGAGAACGAAGTGAGTAAAGCCAACCTACTAAAACCAAAGACCACCGGAGTGGAAAAGGCTATCGGCAATGGGGCACCAACAGAGTCAGCTAGGGTTGTGTAAGCCCTGAAAGTGTCCGGAGTTCCGCAAACCAGTGAGGAAGCGAACAAACGAAACACTAGCGAGGTGTGTGAAGTTAAAACGGATACCAGGAGGGTGGATAACCCCTGATTGGAGACCCGTCTAGGTCCCCCCAGAGAGTGACGGCCCCAAGAGGACGACACTCCACACACGGGGAGGGATAACATATCACCTGCTATACAGGGGAAAGGTGGGGAAGTAACGACATGGCTGTGTCACAATACTAAGGTCGACTGAGTGGGGGAAACCACCAGACACTGGCCTCAACCCCCTTACTAGGTGTTGAGATGTACCGAGCCTCCCCCCAAAGGGGGAAGAAGACACTTGCCAGAAGTTACGAAAAGAGGTTAGGCTAAGCACATTGGATTACTGCATCCCAACTCCCATCTTTTCCCTGAAGACGAAGCCTAAAAGGGAAAAAGAGGGAGAGAGTGGAGGAAGGGAGGTAGGGGGGACTGTGAAGGGGAGAGAATTTTTGTTCAGAAGGCCAACCGAAGACCGACATGTAGGGCATAGGGCTATGCATTGCAAATCACTTTTCTCCCCTCATTAGAGGGGGAGAAGGATTAACAGAGAATCCAAGCATACCCAAAACATATGGAACAGTGGATGGAACAACGAACGTGGCGCTCCCTTCACCGGCCCACACCACCTTCCACGACGCAAGCGACAAAGTCGGTAGAGAAGGGAGCAGAGTCAATGAGCAAAGCTAACCTACGTAGCCTAACCCACCGATTAAGGCGAGAGGGTCAGGCTAGTACCACAAAACACCAAATATACTGCTAAATTTTAACCAACAACAATACATCAATACATAAACAAGTCAAAATTATAAAATAATAAACGCTTGTGCTAGGGGTATGTTCTACCCGAGCGAAGCGAACAGGAAGTGGGCAACCAAAATGGCCGCTCCTGACACCAAGCTAAGGTAATATTAATCCATAAATATCCATGTCATCCATTGTATCACAATTCAGAAAAACCGACTGTAAGACAGCACCAGCCTGGGGAACAAAATCTACTCTAGCGAAAGCCATACAATTCTTTATGAAGGGTTTAAAAGCATAAAACCGTGGAAGGGCGCTCCCTAAAGAATTGATACTAACACCAGTATTAATACCGGCACGCTGGCCCGCTCAATGTAGATAAAATTCCCCAAATTGAATTTCCTGAAGGGGTAACATCAATTGTAAGACAAAACATTAATGTAAATGACCCAGCGAAACCTCTACTGAACTGGTCTGTAGAGGCGTACCGCTAGGTCAACATGGCGGGGCCGGGCGAACGCAGAGGAACGCCCGGTATTTGACCCAATAATTATTAAATTAAGGGCCAAATACAGCCTTGATACAGCTAAAACCCCGCTAGGGGAGGAGTACTTAACTTAGTGGCGGTGATTTCAGTGACAGAAGACATGATATTCCAAATTAACCGTGAAAAATACAGAGCACAAGCAAGGAGTGTTACTAGAAACGCATGCTAAAAAGGAATGAGGGTAGGTGGCGCTCAGGTTGTCAGGTACAGGCAGGGTGAGTTGCCGTTGGAACGGCTCTTCTCGTACCGGGGGTTATGACATCGGGACATTCTACAGAGTTAGGTCCTGTGGTAGTGGACATATTCACTCACCCTACTCTATACCAACACCTGTTACGTAATAGGTGATCGCTCTGAGGGTAGTAACCTCAGCATTCCCGTTGGCTTTCTTTCTCTGGTATATTTTGTGGCGGTATTCACACCCACAAACAACACAACACGCAACACTCACCCTGATCTTCGGTTGCTGGAGATGGATAAGGTCCACGGTCGCCAATCACAGCACACACCCACTAAAAACAAAAAACTTAAACCGACCCTCCACCAACAACGAACCAACAAAAAAAAGAAGAGACACATGAACCATTAATGTGGTCCCAAAAAAACAGACGAACTCCCGTTCACTTTCAAGGTTGGACCTCAACTGCCCAAGACCTCCCCAAAAAACGAAAAACTCCCGACAGACCGACAGACAGAGAGACAGCCGTAAAACCAACTCCAACAACCGAACCACTCACAACGACAATTACACTCTCTCTCTCTCTCTCTCTCTCTCTCTCTCTCTCTCTCTCTCTCTCTCTCTCTCTCTCTCTCTCTCTCTCTCTCACACAAAACATTGGGAAATGCTAAATAAAAACAAATTTCTTCATCCCTCTATAATTTAGCAATATTTATACCTAGAAATGTGTGCTCAAGGGACATTTCATCGGCAGACACAGGTCCGAAGCTCAGAAAGACCCCTCCCTAGTATGTTTGATTGGAGGGTGTAGAAGTACATCACTTTGTCCAGCCCCCAATTTCCTGGAATTTCCATGAAAATGCCTCTTGTGAAGGCGTTATAGAACCAGCTGTTGTAAGCTTTGTGGCTGTGCTGACTCATGATTTGGTTAACTTAATCGCGAGGCCAGTACTTTCCACTTTTATGATCGTTTTTTATGGCTTTAACGCGATATACTGCTTTTGAGTTCATGCAAAATCCTGCCTCGATCAGCATATTTGAATCACAGTAATAACAACAGCTTTTAGGCATTATCATTGTGCTCCCTGCCTCTCTTTTTTATTCTTACGTCTCTCTCCTTCTCTCTCTTTCTTTTTCTCTTTTCTATATTTCTCTCTCTCTCTCTCTCTCTCTCTCTCTCTCTCTCTCTCTCTCTCTCTCTCTCTCTCTCTCTCTCTCTCTCTCTCTCTCTCTCTCTCTCTCTAATTTCCCCATATACTCTACATCAGACTATTAAGTTTCTTCTTAGACACTTATGACTCAATGTCGGCATTGCCTTTTTTTATCGGAGAGGATATAGAATCTCTAATGTTCCTCTTTTTAGGGGTATCGACTATGTCTGACTCATTAATGCAGTTTGCTCGTTTACCCTGGTTTTTTTTAACTGAGAACGAGGACGCTTTCATGACCTGGAACCAATCTCTCCCTCTTATTGGAGGAGAAGATGGTCTTGACAGCCAGAGACAGTGCTCCGGGCTCCCAAGAGCACCCTCCAGCCCGAGCCTTTGTTAGGGAAATTAGATAGAGAGAGAGAGAGAGAGAGAGAGAGAGAGGAGAGGGAGAGAGAGAGAGAAACATATATATATATAGAGAGAGACAGTAACATATAGAATAAAGGAGAGGCAGAGAACAATGATAACGCCTAGGTTGTTGTTGCTGAGAACTAAGAAGAGCTGACTGAAATAAAACTTCTTCCATGAACTCAAAACAGTGAGCAAGTATATTGCGTCCAGGGCCATAAAACCGATCATAAAATTTGGAAACTGTGGCCTCGCGATTAGCTTACTCAAGTCATGATGCAGCACCGCCAAAAAGCAAACGCCAGTCATCTCTATAACCCTGCCTTCAATAGGAGGCGTTTTCATGGAAATTCCAGGAAATTGAGGGCTGGACAAAGTGATGTACTTCAACACCCTCCAATCAAACATTCTAGGGAGGGGTCCTTCACACCCCTCCTAAGATCATTTCCAATCAAGTCCTCTAAGGAGAGTTTTGAACAATGCCCACCAAAGTCCTTCCCAATCAACTGTTTGAGGGGAGGCCTTGCAGATAAATCCTTCCAATAGGACAATGGAAGGAGGTGGCGATTGCAGATAACAAGAAATCCAGGGTTCGAGAGCCAGGAGAGTAACTGAGGAGAACAGATTCAAGTTAACATCCACCAGGGAGAGTTACGTCTCCCCTTGCTTTCGTGCTCCCCAAATAGACTGAGTCGAACTGTTTTATAAGAGTGATTTCGTTTGCATAACTGTAACTGTGTACTGAATTATAATTAACTTTAATCATTAAAGTAATGAAATTATAGATCTCATCTCTATTATGCCTTTCTGAGAGATATTAGTACATCGAGAATAAATTTCCTTCAACAATAACAGGTACGAGAAAGCAGAAAGGTGGAGTGTACACTTGGCGAAGTTTGCAGGTGAGATTAAACATACTTTCAGAGGGACGCATTACACCTTGACCTCGTCTGACTTCCAGGTTGCCTGGTGCCAGCTCTGTCCCAAGCTCCTAGAAGTGCCCTCCAGCTCCTGACTGATTAGTTACCTGGAGTGTAGCTCAGCTGGCGCCACCTACATCCTGGTGCCAGCTTCTGATTGTCTGGCACCAAATCGCCCCACATCCTTGGCTCTTGGGAAGAGTAGGAATTTTCAGATATTACCTGAGCAGGATTGGAAACACAGGGAGCCATTCATAACCTTATAGTGTTATTTTTTTCACCCTCCAAGAACGCATTGATATTCATGTATAGACTTGGTGTATGAGACCATTGGGCCTACTTTCAAGTGAAAGCTAAAGATGTCAGAATAACTTCTACCCCATTAGCCTTCATGTATATACGCCCTTTATGACCATCCTACAATTGACCTACTGGAAGTGTAATCGATTTTTGCTTCACCTTTTCAGAAATGTTTAAAGTGTTAAAATTTTTTAGCAGTACCTTGTGGTTATTAGTAACTGGCTTGGCATTGTGGAAGGAACCATAGGGTTTTCTCCTACTATCTCTTCACCTTGTAGTAAGGTGCTGAGTTTTGTGAGAGCCGGGGGTGTACAATGTACCTGGAGCACCCACCACTCTCAGTGGACAGGTCATAGTCTTTATTTCAGTGCAGGTGACAGTGTTATCTGGTTGTTTTATTGTGGTACTGTGCCCAGGGCAAGAGCACTTTTTGAAGTTTTGCTAGCCTTCGGTTAACTCCTTCGCTGCAAAACTTCCAATTATGCTTTGCTAGCCATCGGACTTCTCCTTCGCTGCAGAGCTGCCACTTAAGTACACTTAAGTAGCAGACGCTCCTGGCTATACCGCCACGTCACTACAGGTCAAGTTGAGCACCAACCAGAGGCAGTTTTCTGCTGCAGGCTCTCTTAACTAATAAGGAACAACAATCATTGTTTTCAGTGCTAGCAACTTTTTCTATTTCAAATTCATTACGTCTTAATGTTTTGTAGTAGAATATGTCCATGTATTCCACCTCCTGTTAATATGCGAATCAACTATGTAATTACTTGGTAAGTTACTTATATAAAAATGATATTTTTATAATAAAGTTTTATATATTCTTACCAAGTAATTACATGATTGGAGCCCTCCCGCCTCCCCGCTGATGGACATACAGGTATGTCATAAACAGAATGGGGTTGTCTGATAAGTCATTCCTGGTGCAGGCAGTACCTGGTTATCGGCGATCTGGTTTTTCAGCGCTTGTCTAGCGACGAAAATCAGCGTTTTTTGGTGCCGATATGTGCTGATAATCATGTACTGGTGCCAGTACATACCTAACAGAGGTGCCAATAACGGAAAACTGCGATTTTCTCCTCTGAAAATCGCCAATTTTCAGTTACCGGCAATTTTTGCTTATCGTCACCCTGTCGGAACGGAACTCCCACTGATAACCAGAGACTGTCTGTATTCCCGTTAGTGGGTGGGACCAGTCGTCTGCACTGAACTTTGAAGCGTTACCCTCGAATTTTTTAATGTAAGCTGCCGTGCAAGAGGACACTATAGCTATGTAATTACTTGGTAAATATATATAAAACTTTATTTTATCATAAAAATGTCATTTTTCTTTTTCCTTGTTTGGAGTACTGTTCTCCAGTGTGGTCTTCCAAAGCTGACTCTCATCTTAAACTTTTGGATAGAGTTATGTCATCAGTAGAGTTTATTTTGTCAAATCTCAGTGTTGACATATGGCATAAATGTAAATTGAGTTCATTATGTTTTATGCATAAAATATACTACTGTACAATGATTTATATCCTCTACACTCATCTTTACCTGACCTAGCTGTTTTTGCTGATAGCACTAGGTAGGCTGCTGCTGCAAACAGTGTTATTTTCTAGCATTAGATTTAATAGTACCCAGTTTGCTAGGAGTTTTATCTTGGCTACAACTTGAATGTGGAATAGTTTGTCTAGTGCAGTTGTGGAATCTTCTGACCTCAGTGAGGAGCAAATTCATTCCAGCTCTCTGCTGATGTCAATAGCACTGCACTGTAGTCTTTCATAAGCATCAGCCAACAACACTGCAGCTTTACAGGCTAGGCCTTTTCTTTCTCACATCTGTATTTACCTGACTGTAAACCTTAGTATAATCCATATCCAACATTCCATTGTATACATGCATGATTCATCTTACTTTGTAATTGGCTTTATCCCCATCCAGCTTGTAGTCAGCACAAATTCCATGTACAGTTGCCATCATATCTGAACACCAACTTCCCTTGTAACTTCCACATCTTCAGTAGCATATAGTTTATACCTCACTTATCATCTTCATTCTCACAACACAATCTCCATTTAAATATCATTTCACTCTAACATTTCTGTCTTTTCATTTTTATCATATCCCCCTTTGGTGCACCACTATCTTTTTCCTGTCAAAAACTTGTAACCTAACAATACATCATAATGTTCATTATCACTCTCTGTCACGTAGAGTTCACCTTTGTTTATGCTCACTCCACGTACTCTATATCACACACCTCCATACTTTTGCAACTACTGGTACCTGCATTTCTCCAATCCCTCTTCCATAACCTACCTGGCTGTAAGGTTCTTTTGCGCCATAAAACTTTTCATACATATTCTTATACATATATTCACTATTCAGAGCACATCCATTACCAATCAGAGCTTGCAATTCCACTCCCTGACATTTTATCCTAACCCTCAAACACTTGTGTACATTCATCACCAAACTTACACCCATAAATGCATAACCCTCTCTCACATTTATCACTTTCATACTCACAACCACTGACGGTTCACCCCAGTGAACCCTCTTCATTTTCCATTACCCTGATTCTGTGGACCATTCATTCCATTCACATTTAAATTCTGATTCAACTTTCTTTACATTTAAATTCTGATTCAACTTTCTATACACTCCATCAACATGGCCTATAATCCCACATGCCATACATAAAGTTTTTGGGATCTCACACATCCGGGCAAAATGTTCGGATCGTCCACAGTTCCCATAACCACCAACCATTCTCTGCGAATCACATGCTCTCACCATATTTCCCATGCCTCCACACTAAAAGCATTTCACAGACTTTACTTTCCTGTAGTCCTTAACCTGATTACTTTCCTGTAGTCCTTAACCTGATGTCCTAACTGATCACATGTGAAACAAGCCCCTGAAGCCTACTTTCACTTATTTCTCTATGTTCTGCCCATCCACATCTGTGATATCTTCTTTCCTGTACCTCTCTTCTCATACCACTGGCCACATTCATTTTACTATTCATATTATTCCTATCCTCACTTATATTTCGGCCATAGCTCACACTTCTGCTTTTGTCCTGCCTAATCCTACTACTGCTGCTTCTTATGCCTCTCAAATTCCTGTAATTTGTATTCATTCCATTCTCATTTAACGTTCTTGAAAGTCATTCATTATCTCCAATGAATGGCCTACCATTGCATCCTGGTATAACCCACACTCAGTCCTAAGAAGATGACAGCAGTATTCTGCATCCTGTATGTTCCATGTTTTCAAAGTTGAAAAAGCATCAGAAAATTTACTCAGCAATCGAAAAAGAAACTTTAGCATTAATCACAGCATTGAAAAAGTTTGAAGTGTATGTGAACCGACCTAGGAATGAAGAAATTTTAGTGTTGTCTGACCACAACCCTATCTCATTCATCAGTAAGATGAAAAATAACAATCAGAGACTGACCAGGTGGCCTTTATGCCTGCAACCGTGTAATGTAAAATGAAACACATTTCAGGAAAAGATAACGTCATAGCAGATTATTTATCCCATTGTGAATCGTTGGATTCAAACCCGGGGTAACTAATCTTCTGGGGGGAGGAATTTCATGGTGTTGCCTTGTAATATGTATATCATCACGTAGTATTGATATACAGTCATACCTCAAAATTACGTGAGGTTAGGTTCCGGAGCCCCTCGTGCAAGGTGAATTTTTGTGTTAAGTTTGGCATGGTCTTTAAAAATGCTAATAAATGTATATTTCCAGAGTGTAAGTACTAAATATGACCCTAATCATGCTCCCAAATTATTGAGCTAACTTTTTAAATGAACTAAAGTTAGTGTAATTTTATTTAAAATTTAGCTTACTACCCTTAAAAAAGGAATACAGTAAATGGTTGACATAAAAATTGAGTACTGCACAGTTTCATAATAGTGCATTTACAGTAGGTGCGTACGTATACTAATATTACCCCTAATTCATGGGATGCCATTTTCTTTGTCACTTAGAGTAAAAGCCGTTTTCTTTGCGTCGCTAGGCAAAACATCATGTGTCAGTCAACAAAAGTACAATTCCATAAAATATAGAAAACGTACATAATGTTCGTAGAAGGTAGTACAGTACAGGTAAAATTCAATCAGTGTAAAATTATATACTGTACAGGTAATGACGTACAGAGAAATAATAAGTTGTAAAAGTATGTTTGAGCGCTAACTACGAATGAGAGAGAGAGAGAGAGAGAGATACTGTAATAAAGTAACTGTACTGCTTTTGTATCATATTTATGCAAATATATAAATACAAATTTTCCATTCTGATTTTACACCTAAAAACACGAAAACTTAAAAATTAAACACACTTTCTACAGGGGTATCATCTTTGAAAAATGCAGTAACTAAGGGTATCACATCTTGTAAAAGTACACCAACTGAACGTGCTGTAATTACATGCACATACAGATTGCACCAGCACTTTTCTCCGAGGTAAACAGAGTAATTTTCAAAGAATGACACTTATACAACTCTTAGTTACATCTCTGATATTACATTAACGAATTCATTTTATCAAGTGAGCGCGACTGAACAACCTCATCTCAAGGTCATGTAAAGTCCTTGTGACAAAGACTTTGCAAATGGACATAATACTTGTATGATATTTATGTACAGAAATATAAATATAAATATAAATTTTCCGTATCGATTTTACAGTTAAAAGCATGAAAACTTATAAATGTACTTCAAACATTAAACGCATTTTCTGCAGGGGTATCATCTTTGAAAAGTGCAGTAACTTTGCAAATGGGTATCACATCTTGTAAAAGTACACTAAGTGAATGTGTTGAAATTACCTTTGCATCATATTTATGTATGTACAAAAATAAAAATAATACATTTTCGATACAGATTTTACACGTGAAAGCATGAAATGCATTTTTCATAGAGATTTTACACATGAAAGCATGAAATGCATTTTTCATAGAGATTTTGCACATTAAAACATGAAATGCATTTTTTATACAGATTTGACACATAAAAGCATGAAATGCATTTTTCATACAGATTTTACACATAAAAGAATGAAATGAATTTTTCATACAGATTTTACACATAAAAGTATGAAAACTTGTAAATTACTTCAAAAATTAAACACCCACTTCTGCAGGGTTTCTTGAGAATTTCGTGTCTGTTAAAAAATCGCGTATGCCCATTAGTTAGGTTCCAGTGAAAAGTTCGTGTGTGTGTGAATTCATGCAACTCGAATCGTGTAAGATTGAAGTATTACTGTATTTACTCTTCTATTTATCATGTGTTATGTGTAATAATAATAATTGTTGAGCTATCGTATGTAGTGTAATGTCAGATCTCAAAAGAGTTAGTGATTTAGATAAGTTAGCAGCATAATTTAGAATTAATAATATCTTTCCTGATAATAGCATAGCAGTGGGAGAGAGAGATTTGAGTTTTAGACCAGATGTGCCATCTGTCATCAGTTTAGATAAGAGAGAGCTTTGTTTTGGATTACACGATGACAGGTCGGGAATAACAGTCAAGTCATTTTAAGATTTCTGTAAAAGCTTTGTCCCGTATGAGAAGAAGACGAATGATTTCACGTTACATGTGTTTCATACGATTTTCTGGTAAAGACATGTACACTCGGCAAGGAAAGTGAAGATACAGTTTTTTTAAATCTTCGGACATACAGTATATTGCTCAATAATGCGACATCTGGCAACTTTAGAAAGGGGAGGAGCTTCTGTCTTAGTGTGTTGGTTTTTTGCTTGACCTCCTATAACTTTCAATCATATTCTACGATTCTGACATCATTGATACTTAAATGCAGTAGTAAGCTTTACAGTATTCGTTCAAGTTGTAATTTGCAGCGACAGTTCTGAGCAAAATAAACATTTTTCGACGTAACCTACCAATTAACCTTATACAAATGAATTTATGACACCACAATGAACGGAATGCTTGCATAATCTGAAACGCGATCTTCCATAGTGAAATCAAGAGTTAAATTTGAGCAATGTGGGGAACAACAAAGGAACGAATGCAATGTGCAAGAGAGAGAGAGAGAGAGAGAGAGAGAGAGAGAGAGAGAGAGAGAGAGAGAGAGAGAGAGAGAGAGAGAGAGAGAGAGAGAGTTGTTGCTGTTGTGTAAGCCTAGGCCTATATGTAGAGCTACTCATTTCATTATTTTTTTTTTTAAAGATTGAGCGATACTATATTTGTATAATATGTTTTAGCGATGAGAGAGAGAGAGGAGAGAGAGAGAGAGAGAGAGAGAGAGAGAGAGAGAGAGAGAGAGAGAGAGAGAGAGAGTTGCTGTTATGTAAGCCTAGGCCTATATGTAGAGCTACTCATTTCATTATTTTTTTTTTTAGAGATTGAGCGATACTATATTTGCATAGTATGTTTTAGCGATGGAGAGAGAGAGAGAGAGAAACTGGCAACGCAGAGAGAGAACGGGCAACGCCAAGAAACATCCAGTTACTTGTGTTTTCCCGCTGAAGTGCTCCACACATCATAGAGAACGCTCTTGCAGATTTAAATAGATTTGGTCAACTTATCGAAGCTGTCGCAACATTTACTGCCATTAATTCCAGCCGACTTTTAACACCGTGAAATACAAATATGAATGTGTGAAAATTAAAGAAATTATCACTACCTCGTATGATGATGCAATAATAAGCCTGTCCATAACGGAAAACGAGTAAATATTGCCGTTCTGATAAAGAGTACTACAACCGAGATATTCACACACTATCTTTTAGATCTCTATGAACGAAGTCATCTGAGAAATTCTGATTACTTCGGACATGCTTGGTGTTTTTAAGTATCTGAACGTTTTTGTTTTGCAGATTTAACATATATGATATAATTTGCATTGTATTTTCATATTCTAGAGTAAATTTACCGAGATTATGTGTTTTCTGTAAGAAAAAAATAAAAATTCGATGAACGAAATCTAAAGAAAACTGTATCTTCACTTTTCTTGCCGAGTGTACTTTTGAGAAATATGAACCAGTGTTGCACTGGAGCACATGGCAGTTGTGTCATGTTTAAGATTTCATATCTCAGATCATGTATTTTCCCGTTTGTGTTCAAAACGTTTTGCTGGAAGTGACGTCACCTTCCTTCTTCTAGAACCTTGTCTTGTATCTTGTTCCCAAAATGCCTTAATGACGTCATGCGATTCTTTCATTTCTACTGAAATCTGAAAATCTGTTCTTTCTGATTTTAGAGACCAGTCAGTTTGGTTCTCTCTCTCTCTCTCTCTCTCTCTCTCTCTCTCTCTCTCTCTCTCTCTCTCTCTCTCTCTCTCTCTCTCTCTCTCTCTCTTCAAAAGAGAGAAATTTTAACATAAAATATTTGTGGTCACTGGTGTTGGTCGTAGCTTTTGAGATCTGACTTTAGAAAAGTGATTTAGTAATGGCGCCCAAATAAAAAGTGTGTTTTGTGAATCTAAAGCAGCTGCAAGTGATTTTACAAAGGTTTTCACAAGCTTGTGTAAGGTAAAATGAAATTTACTTATTACTGTATTACCATTGTATAATAATGTATATTAGGGAAATTTTGCCGTAGTGAAATTATTATTGATAAATCTTTTGTGTATTTTTGTGTGTTCTTGTGTTTGCAATCTCTTGATTTTCCACATTTTTATATTTGTGATGTAACATTTATGTACTTAGCATTTTAAGTATTTCTTAATAATTTAACATTGCATACTTGATTTAATTTTCATTTATTAAGATTTTCTTTTCAAATTTAAATTCTTGATAGTTGAAATTTTGCTTGATTAAAGGATTTTGACAAAGGAAAAATCTATTTCTGGGGAGAGACCTGTGTCACCCGGTGAAATAACCTTTCAGCACTTATTTCTAGGTAAAGGTATTGCTAAATATACCAGAGAAAAGCTAAAAAGCTAAGCTGGAGTTACTACCCCCAGTGCGAGCTCCATGAAATGGAGTTGTGTATGAGAAAGGGTGAGATTGTCACAATCACAGGCCTCCGCCCTGTAAACATTCCCAATGTCAAAAGTCCCACCGAGTGAGGTGCCGTTACAAACCCCCACACCACTCGCGGACTGTAAACAAACCAGCGTCACCCACATTCCATGTTAGCACCCCCATCGTGGAATGGTATTTTATCAAGGGGGGGAAAAAAGGAATCAGGGGTGGGTCACCGGGTGACACAGGTCACTCCCCAGAAATAGATTTTTCCTTTGTCAAAATCCTTTTTCTGGGTTTTCCGACCTGTGTCAGCCAGTGAAATAATAACAGAGAAACCAAAATACCATCCTGAAACAATAAAGGAAACTTGTAGAGGAAAGAAATAAAACTATAAATCCACAAGAGTTTTAATTATCCCGGTAGCAAAATATTGGTATTTAGATATATAATAAAGATATTTAAACCTATTTGTAAGATTAAGGTGTACATAAACATAAAACTATCCATAAGACTAATGAGTACATAAACATGTAATATAGGTACTCAAATATATACTTAGGATTAAGTTGGGGGAACTATGTCCCATAAGACAAAAGAACACAAAAACGTATTTAAATTTAAACATAGCAGACAATACAAAACTATGACATGGTCAGGAGACAGGCTGTGAAGCATGCCTGACCTGGAGGTGATCGAAAGGGAATAAATGAGGCAGGTAGGAGGGAGGAGAGTGACTGAGTACGAGAAAAGAATTAAACAGAGGGAGGAACGATGTTCCCTGCCGCCACTGTGGTGAACTTCAGAGCTTCTAGGGATTTCAGATAGTGGCGTTTGAAAACTACGGGAGACTTCCACCCTATATATTTTGTAAGATCCTCGAAATTCATATAATGGAAATAGTTAGTGGAGGTGGCCACTGCCCTAATGTCATGTACTTTTGGAACTGAGTCTGGGTTTGCATGTTTAATAAAATACAAGATCTGTTGCCTGATGGCTTTCATAGAAATAGTTCCTCCCCCTTCCCTTACAAACAGAGGCCCCGAAGTTATCTGTGAGGTCCTGTCTAAATAGGCTTTTAAAGTAAAGACTGGGCATAAAGACAGGTCTTGTGGGAGGGGGACGACCTTCCAGGGAGACCACCTATCTCGAGGATCTTCATTCTTAGCTAGGAACTTAGGGTGAGGAGCTAGCAACACTTCACCTGATGGAAGGAAATCAATATGGTTGGGTTCTCTAGACAGGGCAGACAGCTCGGAAATTCCAGCACCTGAAGCTAAACTAATTAAAAATAAGGTCTTCCTCAATAAGTTAATGAAAGAACAATTTTGATTATCCGTTTCTGAAGCTAATTTAAGAACATCATTTAAGAACCAGGAAACCGTATGTGGGCGGGTTACTGGTCTTAAACGAGCACAGGCTTTAGGGATCGATTTAAAAATAAGAATCTGTTAAGTTAATCTTAAACCCGTGTAAAAATATCTTTTTCAAAGCTGATTTGGCTGTAGTAATAGTACTTGAGGCCAGACCTTTCTCAAATAATGACCTAAAAAATGAAATTGCTAAATTTGTGGTCATTACAGTTGCTTCAGATTCTTTTAAGAAGAGTGCTAATTTCTTTACTGCTGAATCATATTGTCTGAGAGTGGATTCCCTTTTGTCTGATTCTAGGAACAAAGTGTTAATAGGATCAATATTAGCATCTTTCTGAGCTGCAAACTTCATGAAATCCACAAAGCCAGGGCATTCTGAATTCTTGAGGAAGCTGACACAGTCTGAGTTTGTACTATTTGCGTCAGTATTGGGTTGGGAATTTGAAAGCACCGAAGCTTTAGCTCTAGAAGAAATGGAAACCAGTTGCTCTTCGGCCAGTTGGGAGCCACGAGGGCTATCTGACCTTTGAATATCCTGAGCTTGTGAAGGACTTTCAGTAACAGGTTTACTGGAGGAAACAGATAGATCCTTTTCCACTTGTTCCAATCTATTGACATTGCATCTGTGGAGTGAGCTAGAGGGTCCAG
This sequence comes from Macrobrachium rosenbergii, assembly GCF_040412425.1. Taxonomy (NCBI): domain Eukaryota; kingdom Metazoa; phylum Arthropoda; class Malacostraca; order Decapoda; family Palaemonidae; genus Macrobrachium; species Macrobrachium rosenbergii. Next base: position 854,870 of record NC_089799.1, read on the forward strand.
GTTGGGAGCAACATAACAAGGTAGTTTGTGGTTGCATTCTGTTGCAAAGAGATCTACTTCGAGACCCGGAACTTGATTGCAAATCCATCTGAATGATGTTTTGTCCAAGGACCATTCCGACTCCAGCGGAGTTGTCCTGGATAGGAATCTGCAATGACATTCGGACCCCTGCAAGATGGGTAGCAGACAGATGCCACCGGTGTTTGTTTGCTAGGGAGAATATTGCTATCATAACCTGGTTGATCCGACTCGATTTGGAACCTCCCCTGTTTATACAATGTACTACTACTGCGCTGTCTAGAACCAGTCTTATATGAATCAGATTGTTTGGATGCAGCTTCTTCAGGGTTAGAAAGACTGCCATAGCTTCCAGGACATTGATATGGAACTGGCAGAACATGGTGGACCAAGTCCCCTGTACCTTCTTGTGTTGAGAGTATCCTCCGCACCTGCTTAGGGAAGCGTCGGTGTGAATTACTAATGCCGGAGGAGGAAATTGAAGAGGTACTGACTTCGATAAGCTCTTGAAAGTCGTCCAAGGCCGGAGTCTCTTTTTCAGAATAGGCGGAATCAGAGACACCTTGTCCCTGAACCTGACATTGGCTCGGCTCCGCCATACCCTGTTTATATCTTTCAGTTTGGATTTCAGAAGTAGATCCGTCACTGAAGCAAACTGAAGAGAACCCAAGACTCTTTCTTGGGTACGACGGGAAGCTTTCTTGTTCTAGAGGAACTGTCTGGTTGCCTTGGCTATTTCTCTCCGTTTGGCCGGCGGAAGAGATATTTTGTGTGCACACAGGTCCCACTGGATCCCTAACCATTGAAAGCGACTCTCCGAACTAGGCGGGATTTCTCCTGTTTATTTGAAAGCCCAGAGATTCCAGAAAGCCGATTACTATGGCTGTTGCTCCGGCATTCGTTGGCGTTGGATGCCCAAACGATCCAATCGTCCAGGTATGCAGCTAGCATGATCCCCTGAGACCGGAGTTGCTGAACTACCATATCTGCCAGTTTGGTGAAGATTCTGGGGGCTATATTGAGACCGAATGGCATGACCCTGAACGAGTATGCTTGACTTCCCAGTCTGAACCCCAGATAAGGAGAGAACCTTCTCGCAATCGGGACGTGATAATAGGCGTCTGAAAGATCTGTAGAGGTGGTTACGGCTCCACGGGGTAGTAGGGTCCGAACCTGCGAGACTGTAAGCATTCGAAACTTGTCGCATTGAATGTAAGAATTTAGACGAGACAAGTCTAGAATTACTCTTTGCTGACTGGAACTGACTGGAACCTTTCTTTGGAACACTGAACAGTCTGCCTTGAAATTTCAGGTGCCTCGCTTTCTTTATTGCCTTCTTTAGTAATAGATCTTTCACAAAGTCCTTCAGACCCTTGGACGGTGATTGATGGAATCTGACTGGGGGGGGAGGACCTTTGCACCAACTCCACCCCAGTCCTTTGGAGACTATGCTCTGGGCCCAGGGACTGAAGCTCCACTGGTCCCGAAAATGATATAACCTCCCGCCTACCTGAGATATCTCACTGGGCGGGAGAGGGTCTGCCTCCTCTGGAGCCTCTGCCTCCCCTTCCTCTGGAGGAGGAGCGAGGTGTTCCCCTACCTCGAAAGTATCCTCTGGCTCTAGTTCCCCTTGCATTTTGTATTGAACAAAATGCGCCCTGGCTTTCATATGAAGCGTTGAAAGCCGGGGAAGAGACATATGAAGGGGCAGCGAGAGGTTGATGGGCTGGTTGGACCAGCACATACTGAGGTTGAGGTTGGGACTGGGAGGTTGAAGGATGACCAGGGGCGGGAACCTGGACAGCCTGCAAGACAGTCTGAGTAGGGAGCCGTTTGAATTTCTTAAACTTCTTCCCGGACTTGGGGTGGGTTCCGGCGGGCTCAGACTGTTTCCTCTTGAACGACAAGCCCCATCGGGAGCGGAGACTCTGATTGGCCCTAGTTGCCTCAGCTAGGACCGTATCAACCTCTTCCTGGGGGAAGAGATTAGCTCTGCAGATGGAACTTTTCATAAGCCTGTTAGGCTCATGACGGACGGTGGCTGCCGAAAAGATGTGTTTTCGGCAGTTCAACCGGGCCTTGATAAAGTCATACAGGTCCTGCTGAAAACACGCTAAGAGAGATTTCGTCAGCACCTGGAATAAAGCGTCTTCGCTATAGACCACTGACGTTGCTTCTGCTAAAGTTAGAGAGTTTAAGGACCTGCTAAGCCTGTCCTTAGTCTCAGCTTCAGCCTTCAGGAGCGACTCCGGGATCTTAGGCAGTTGTTCACTGAAGAGGTTAGAGGCGCAGTCAGGGTCCAGTCGTGTAACCGTGAAGGTGTCCGGGGCTCCTTCCCAAAACTGAGAATCTCCCCGGGGGAGACAAGAGAGATGGGATCTGTCTCCCGGAGATGAGGAAGGGGCTTACCCTCCATGCAAGCTTGGTTCGTGAGGGAAGCCACTTTGGAGGTGCAAGGGGTGGGAAGAACCTCTCCCAAAGAGAACATCATAAACGCACCCTTGGCCGGGTGAGTTTGGTGTTCTCCGCCTGCCACCCGACAGAGTCCGTAGTAGAGCCGACTGGGCCTGGTCCTCCGGAAGATGACAGTTTCCTTGGGGACCTTATCGGACCGAATCCATGCCTCCTCAGTGAGTCTGGCAAAATCTGGGTAAGGTGATTGCAGGTTAGGAGGGAAGAATTCTAGTTCCTCCAACCTACGGGTGCCTAGGCCCTCGATAGTAAGGGTACCCTCATGTTGGGGAGCATAAAGGGTCAGGCGCCAAGGGTTTCCCTTATCAAAGGGAGGAAGGCTGGAGGTGTCCGGAACGGAGAAAGATCTGTTGGCCGCTCCGCCACTCATGAACCCAGAGATTAAAGTCCCTTGGGACTTAACCTCCTGTGACAGGGAAAGCACGGAAGCATTCGAGGAAGATAGCTGACTCGAGAGTTGCGACAGCTTGTCGTCAACTCTTTTGTCGAACTTCTGCATGAGAAGCTCGGCAAATGCTTCTGCATCAAAGGAAGGAAGGGGGGGGGGACCTCTTTACTTTGCTTGGCTTGTGCTCCCTTCCCAGAAGTAGAGGCCTTGCTCGTAGACGGCACGGGGCTAGGGGCCCATGACGTCTTCGAGGGAACCCCGGAGCGGACTTTCTGGGACTTCAAGGTCTTTTTCTTAACTGATTTGACCTTAGGGACGGTAGACCTTGCACCGTCCATAAGACAAGAGGATTTCACGAATCCTCGGAAAGAAGAAGCAGAAGAAGAAGGAGAGCTAAACAGAAATTCACCTGCCTCACTTACCCCCTTACCTGCTTGAAGATCCAGGTCCACGTTCATGGGCTCTAGGTTCAAATTAAGAGCCGCAACATCCTCGGTGACCTCTCCGCATGCAGCGACGTCTTCTTGGAAGGGCTGAGTCATCTCCTGGATCCCAGCGATCAAAGGGGCGGCTACCTCGTCCGCAACTGAAGCTGAGATCCAGGCGCCGGGGAAGAGAACGCTGCAAATGTCCTTCGAAAGAACGTAGGGTTTCCCTGCCCCGACGTTCCTCCCGAAGCCGCTGACCCAGGTCCTGAGGGCCATGAGCGAAGAGTCCCGAGAGCTGCGGTCAATCTGGAAGAAGGAGAAAGTCAGGCGACCGAACCTCCTAAAAGGAGAATATCTTCCAATTATCCATAAGAGACAAAACTCAAGGAAAACATGAATCGGAAAGGAAAAAACTAACTTACCGACTCATCCAGAACCCGTAATTCATATTTCAGAGAGCGTAGCACACCTCACAGCCATCAGGGTGCCAGACGATCAGGTCCCCTACGTGGCCAGCACACCCGGAGTGGGACCTGCATACCTCATGTCCGCTGGCTTGTTGAAGCACTGCCGTGCACCCCTGCTCCTGACAACGCACCATCTGTAAGTTGACGGGTACATGAGTATGCTGATAAGGCCACCGGAGTAGGGTGCCGGAGCAGTGTCTTAGGATAATAGATAATTAGCCAGGTAGGTCCCGCCGGAGCGTACTGGGAGGTTAAGGGGCCTACTAGATCATGCAAGATCAACAACATAAAGGGACTGCCGGAGTTAATCCAGAGCAACAGGAAGGTCCCAAAAGGATATGTAAAAATTCAGAAAAATAATATATATATATATATATATATATATATATATATATATATATATATATATATATATATATATATATATATATATATATATATATATATATATATATATAAATATATGTACGCATGCTAGTGAAAGGTCAACTATAAGGAAGAGTGGGTATTTCCGCTTGGAGCCGGGGGAGTCCTGTACTCTAATACGGTGATGGCGGAGGAGGTGTGGTGAGCACCGACCGACCAAACACCGTACCCACCGGAGTGGTAAGCGACGAGAACGCCCGACTACCTAGCGGAGAAACACAAAGTTAGCTAGTCGGCGGAGGGTAGATACTAGGGAACCGTAGGTGTTCTAAATGAATAGAACGAAGGTAAATGTCAGTGGCGTGTGAATACGAAAGAAGACAGTCAGGTGGGAAACTAACTGGCTACATGTACACAATTCCCCAGATGACGGTCTGGGAGAACGACACTCGGGTTGGGGGAAAAACGACGCACTGACGCTATAGGAAGGGGGGAGTGGGACAGGCCAGGAGAGGGGGACCAGTAGCAGCGACCAGGGGGTGAGTAAGCACTCCCCTGGCGCCATGAGATCCACCTTTCTCCCTCTCGATCGGACGAATATGTACAAATGATAATGAGAGAGGAGAGAATGGGGAACCCTCAAAGGCCAAATGAGCAAAGAAGGTAAAAGGAATGGGGAACAGGAGTGTGGGAGCACCCCCGGTCCCCAATCAAGATCTCGACCGGGTGCTGACCGGGTAAGGTCAGAACCCAGTACCGAGAGTACAAACCAATCAATGCAGAGGAAGGGGATATAGGCTATAGCGTAAGGAACAGGGTAAAGCTCTCGAGCCTTGGTAAGTTAACATAGTATATGAAAGCGAACCAAGGGGGAAGAGAGCAAGGAGGAGGGGGAGGAGCAAGGAGGTAGGAGAGGGGTATATACATGAAGTTGGAGGTTAACCCGAAGGTGTGGATTGGACGAAGGTAGGCTACGCGAGATACCCTCGCTATTCCAGCTTAACCTTACTAGGACTCAATAGTCCAAACGGAAAGGCCGAAACAGGGAGAGGGAGAAGCGCAGGCCCAACACCTCTAACCATAACACCACACGAAGGGAAGCTCCAACCATGAGGCCCTCCTACACACCTAACCTTCCCTTCCGAGGAAGGGAACAGAACGCCATAGCCTAACGCCTAGGCTGGCTGAAGGAGGTAGCCCAGGGGGAGAAGGTATCTACCAGACTAGCCTAAAAGTTAACCTATCCTAGGCATAAATAAAATAATTCAATAATTCAAATAATCATAAAGACACAAGTAGAAGGGAGGACCAAACCCAACATGATAAGAGCGCGGAGGGAAAATGGCCGACCTTCAAGATTAAAAACAAAGGACATAATCCGTAAATATCAAAGACATCCGTGCGCTAGGCCTAAAATAAACCTAATAAGCATAACTGTACCAACTCAAATAATATACCCAAACGGTGGAGGAAGTGAGGGTCCAAAATACAACACATATAAGAATTGATAAAGAGCGGATAGGCCCGAGGGGAAAAACTCGTAGCCTAAACGACAAGGACCCGAACTTCCCCAGAGAAGGGTAACAAAACAATAAATAATAATGCGCAATTGAATATAGGATAAGCAAAAGGCACAAAACGTAAGAAAATGAAGGGGAACGAAGCCCCGACATAAAAATCCCGCACCGAGACTGAAGGTCACATGGGGCCGGGAGAAGGTGGACGAGGCGGGCGTTGTAAATCCCCCTAATTATTAAATTAGAGGGAAATAAGGAGCCTCAACCGCCTAAAATAAAATACAGAGATGGTACTCAACTTAGGTGAAGAAGAATCCTGTGAGGATGCCATAGTACAAGAAAAAATGGGCCACAAAAGAGCGCACACACAAAAGCTGAACAATAGCGACGCGTGCTAAAAATGGAATGTGGGTGATGCTGGTTTGTTTACAGTCCGCGAGTGGTGCGGGGGTTTGTAACGGCACCTCACTCGGTGGGACTTTTGACATTGGGAATGTTTACAGGGCGGAGGCCTGTGATTGTGACAATCTCACCCTTTCTCATACACGACTCCATTTCATGGAGCTCGCACTGGGGGTAGTAACTTTAGCTTAGCTTTTTAGCTTTTCTCTGGTATATTTAGCAATAGCTTTACCTAGAAATAAGTGCTGAAAGGTTATTTCACCGGCTGACACAGGTCGGAAAACCCAGAAAATTTAATTTCTTGATAAATTAAAGTTTTTGTGATTTAGTTTTGTTTAATGAATTAACTCAAGAATTAATTAAATTTTTGCTTTGTTTTCAAGTTATAGTAAATTTTTCAGATTGTGAATTCTAATTATAAGTTTTGAATTTAAAAATAAATTTTTGTATTTAAAATTTTGAAGTGTTTCATTTATTGACCACCAGTGAATAGGACTGTGTGCATAAGGCAAAGTGATAAACATGTTTTGTTCCTTTAGTTTTGCTAAAGTGAGTTAAGACCAGGGAAACAGTTGAAGTTGTTTGATGGAGTAATGCCCTTTTACTCTAGTATATTTCTTGTTTAATTGTTGATACCTCACACTAGTCTTGATGAACTTAGTTTGATTTTTCTTGTGATTAATGAATTTTTTAAGGGATCACTGTTACCTTTAGAGTACTCAGTCGTAATTCTTATTGTTATGATTTGTTGTGTAATAACCAGGTACTGGGTATGCTTTCTTATATATATATATATATATATATATATATATATATATATATATATATATATATATATATATATATATATATATATATATATATATATATATATATATATATATATATATATATATATATATATATATATACAAGTATATATATATATATATATATATATATATATATATATACGAGTATATATATATATATATATATATATATATATATATATATATATATATATATATATATATATATATATATATATTATTTAATCCCACAGGAAAAAAAGACAGGCAGAAGTTCAGTACCAAGCGCTTTCACGTTTATTGACGCATCGTTAAGCGAATCCCACAGGAAAAAGACAGGCAGAAGTTCAGTACCAAGCGCTTTCACATTTATTGACGCATCGTTGGGGCACAATTGAGACACAAATATGAAGAAGGTTACAAAGTAAACAAATAGAACAAGAAATACCAGATGGTCAGTTGTCAAAGGGTAATAAACAGAAAGTTAATCCAGGACAATCCGGGATCGAGCTGTCACAAACTGAACCTAAGACCAAACAAAATGACATACTAAAGTTTAGGCTTACAAATCCAAAAACATGTGTAACCTTGAATACCAGATGGTTAATTGCCAGGGGTTAAAAAGAAAAGGTTAATCCACTGCAAATCCGGGATCACGCGGTCACAAACTAATCCAAATATATACTTAACCATAAGGAAAACGGAATATTACCCATTCAAATTGCAGTAATGTATAAAAATTAACATTAATTTTGCTTATATTTATCAACAACTTTTTTAATTATTAAAGCATCAAGTTTAAATAAACCAAGACTTAAATTTAGAACACTTTCATTATTTGACTTAATAAAACAAGATTCGATGATATTCCATTTAACTGTGTCATTGCACGGGACTAAAGGTCTTGCTTTACTCCAGTTAATAGGATGATCTAAATCTCTCATATGTACGAATAATGCATTCGATATTTGGCCAGTTCTCACAGAATATTGATGTTGTTTGATTTGTTGTGAAAGTGGTTTTCCAGTTTGTCCTTATGGTTAAGTATATATTTGGATTAGTTTGTGACCGCATGATCCCAGATTTGCAGTGGATTAACCTTTTCTTTTTAACCCCTGGCAATTAACCATCTGGTATTTAAGGTTATACATGTTTTTGGATTTTGTAAGCCTAAACTTTAGTATGTCATTTTGTTTGGTCTTAGGTTCATTTTGTGACAGCTCGATCCTGGATTATCCTGGGTTAACTTTCTGTTTATTACCCTTTGACAATTGACCATCTGGTATTTCTTGTTCTATTTGTTTACTTTGTAACCTTTCTTCATATTTGTCTCATTTGTGCCCCAACGATTTCAATAAACGTGGAAAGCGTATTTGGTACTGAACTTCTGCCTGTCTTTTTTCCTGTGGGATTCGCTTATACACTGAAGTCACATGCATCTACTGTGATTTTTTTTACATATATATATATATATATATATATATATATATATATATATATATATATATATATATATATATATATATATATATATATATATATATATATATATATATATATATTATATGTATATGTATATGTATATGTATATGTATATATATATATATATATATATATATATATATATATATATATATATATATATATATATATATATATATATATATATATATACAGTAGCCCTCAGTTATCCGGATTGTCATTATCCGACATACTTGGACCAAGGCCCCAAAGATATGATATATATAAATTTTAAGAATTAAAAAAAAAACGCCCTCCAGTCGTTGGCAATGCTGCGCAGTCTCACAAAAATATTCTTAACACTGCTTATGCTCAGACAGACTGAGAAAGGATTTTTGGGAAATGGGGGAGTCCTCAAGAAGTTTCCAAGGTGTTGGGGGGTGGTGGCTGGAAGGCTGGGCACCATGAGAGAGCAGGGGCAATGTGAGAAGAGGGAGAGAGAGAACAGTAACTGAAGTATGTTTACACTGAAGTGTAATTGCAGCAATACACACATTCTTTTACTTTTTTATGTATGTTTTGTGCTACAATATTTTCATTTATATTTTTACTGTATTTTCTCATTTTTTATTTTTCCAAGTCAAGAGATAAAGGCAATTGAGAGAGAGAGAGAGAGAGAGAGAGAGAGAGAGAGAGAGAGAGAGAGAGAGAGAGAGAGAGAGAGATGTTTTCATCAAAGCCTAATACACTCTTTACTTTTTTATATTTTATGCTACAGTATTCTTGTTTATAATTTTACTGTATTTTCTCATTTTTTATTTTTTCTAATCAAAAGATAGAGGCAGCCGTGTACGTAGGTTACAAGAGAGAGAGAGAGAACAACTGAGGTATGTTTACATCAAAGCCTAATACAGTAACATACACATGCCTTTACTCTTTTATTTATGTTTTATGCCACAATATTGTCGTTTATATTTTTACTGTATTTTTTTTTTTTTTTTTTTTCAAACCAAAAGATAAATGCTATCATGTGCGAAGGGTACCACAGAGAGAGAAAGAGAAACAACAGCTGAGATGAAATATCAACAGTAATAAAATATTCTCTTGTGTACTGTTATGATATGTGTGATGATCATACTTAGAGTGAACTAAACTTGTCATGAAATAGGGCACAGTAAATCAAGCAAAGCAAAAAAAAAAAAAAAGATGGCAACGCATACAGTATGTATGTTTGCATGCACTCGTTTGATGGCGTCATGAACTTCCTTAGGTTTGTTTAGTTTTGTATTTTTATATTTATATACTGTACAGTGAACCCCCCGTATTCGCGAATATTTAAAGCCCCTCTAAAAAGACTCAGAACTGCCCATTTTGATAGTTTAAACACAAGAAAAACCCTGTAAAAATGCTTATACCTGAGTATTTTAATAGTTTTATCACAAAAAGTGCATTTATTCATGAAAATTATATGAAAATACAGTAATTAGTGAATATATCTCATTGAAAAATACCGCGAATGGGCGAATTTTCCGCGAATAATGGCTAGATATGTTCCACAGAGAAACCCGCGAATGCGTGAGTCCGCGAATCATGAGAATGCGAATACGGGGGGTTTATTGTAATTCATATTTTAGTTAAGGACATGTACAGTACTGGTATATGGTATTGAGAGAGAGAGAGTGAGAGAGAGAGAGAAAACAACAACTGAGTTATGTTTGCATCAAAGCCTAATACAGTAACACACAGACTCCTTCACTATTTTATTTACAATTTATGCGTTGGGTATGTATGTACACACTTTGAACAGTTGCCTTTAAGAAAAGCCATATGTGCTAAAGATGTAAACAAAACGTGTTGTAATGCAATGCACAAACACTGTCTAATACAACCAAACAAATTTCATTTTTGGTGGATTGTACTAGGCTAGGCTTTCAAATAAGATACCAAACTTATGGCTTATGTAACAATTCATAACCATCTGTTATAATTAACAACCATTTACCAAAGAACTGACATAAACAGCATTGAGTATGATGTAAACAAACAAATCGGGAAACAGCTGTTTTACAATTTTGAGGGATTTTAGTTTAACATAAAGTATGTTAGTTTACCTTTGGTATACCTGTTTTACATTTATGTACAAAAACAAAAATAATAATTCCAGTAATACATGTGTTTCTTTTAGCAACTAAAAATGGTGCTCCTAATTCTTTCGATAGTAGGCTCAATCAGCTGATTCTGAAAACGTAAACATTGCAAATGGTGGGATGATTTTTTTTTTATCCGTAACACGATGATATATGATAATACAGTAATACAGTATAAATGGATTCAGTAAGTATAACAGTTTCATGACCTTTACCTATATCTTAAATACAGCTGTCATAGCCTATATGACTTCTGCAAATGGATACTGTGAGTGTGACACCTAAGCTAGCCTAGGTCAGTAGTTCACATATACAGATTTTGTATCTCATGAATGGCAATAAAATATGGTAACAACTGATAAGAAAGTTGCCTTAGGGACTTGAGTAAGGATGTTACTTGGCCTTAACTGGGCGTTTTCGTGCTCCGACGGGCCTGGTTTATCCAGCAGTTGAGAGGTTTCCGTCTGGTCCCTGTTTGCTTATGTATTCATCCTCCTGCTGGAGGGGAGTATATGATCCGACTCTTGTTGGATAATTAGGGGCAGTTTCTGGATAGTGATGCTTACAGGTCTGGCTATTAATAGGTGACCATAGATTTCTTGTCTGTTAACAACCTGGGTGCATTTGATCAGCTGTTGTAGGGATGGTTTCCTATCATGGACATCTATATAATGTTGGAGAATGCCCCATTGATTTTTGTTGGGAGGAATACATCTGTGAAGGGTTGTTGTAGTGTGCCCAGTGTAGTTTTGCCTGTGAAATTTACACATCTCCTGTGGACAAGTGAATTTGTAAACTGCTTGGGCACATGTTTGGTTCTCCCAGAGCAGTGCTGTTCTTCATTATTAGGGCTTCTACCAGGTTTAGTTTTCTGTGGATTCAGAGGCTTAATTTTTTGTACTGGGCTTCTGGGGTTATGTCTCTGCTAGTTACTGCTAGTTATCCCATGTAGTGTGCAGCATTCCTCCTTATGTGCAGACCCATAATGTAGTCATTGATAAATAACCAGACTCTCCCCCTTTATCGTTATAGTGTTGGGTTGGTGAAATTTGTCGATTTTCTTTCTTATTGCAGTTTTAATAATTTTACCTGCTTATGTTTTATTTATTAACACTTGATTGAATTCAGTCAAGTTTGATATGTATGTCTCTCCATGATGGGCAGTGTTTGAATGTTCTATTTACATGCACACCCACTATGGACTTTTTGTATGTGTCCGGGCATTCTCCTGGTACATTCAAGCAATGGCCAGCATTTGTTGCTTTTGTATGTACAGTAGTTTTAGACTGTCTTTCTTGTTGTTTTACCAGGACATCAAGAAACAGTAAGGTTGTCTGCTGGCTGTGCCCTGTGGTGAAGTTGAGCACCAAGTTTCATTTCAGGGCATCTGCTAATTTTCTGGCATGGTATGTAAGGCACTAGCAAATCATCTAGAACCTTTGCTTAAATCAGTGGAGTTCATTGACCTCCTATCCTCAAGTTGATGGTCTTCACTGTTTGTTATGGCAGTGGAAGGTAGGAAGCAGCTTTGATTTTTCCTACCCCAAAATGTCCCATGTGTTTTCCCCCAGTTAACTATGAGGTGTTGAGAACCAGAACAGAATTAGCGCTCTTTTTTTTTTTTTTTTTTTAACAAAGTAAATACTTTTCAAGTTAAATCCTCACCAAACAAAAACTAGAAGGGCTATGATCATGTTTTTATTTTGTATCCGGAAGAGAATGTCAGCAAAAAAAATTGTGAAATAGTTTTTAATATGATTTGCTATTCTGATGTAGAAAGCTTCAGATGTTAAAAACTTGCAAATGAGCAATCATGTGATTATGTTTTTTGTGATAAGTATTGATGTAACTCAAAAAGTATATAGTAAACCCCCCGTATTCGCGGGGAATGCGTACCACGCTCCCCCCCCCACCCGAATACCTAAAATCTGTGAATACTTAAAACCCTTCTAAAATAACTTAAAACTGCCTATTTTGATAGCTCAAACACCAAAAAAAAATGTAAAAATGCTTATACAGGTATTATCCTACTTACGATGGGTTTAGGTTCCAAAAAACCCATCTTTTGTTGGAAAAAATGTAGCCTAGCCTACACTAGGGTATTCAGTACCATGTATACATATATGGTAGCCTAGCCTGCACTACAAAGTATACTCATTATATATATATATATATATATATATATATATATATATATATATATATATATATATATATATATATATATATATATATATACAGTCATTTCTGAAATTACGCGAGGTTAGGTTTGAGCCCCTCAGTGCAAGGTGAATTTTTTTAAGTAAGTTTGGCATGGTCTTTAAAAATGCTAATAAATGTTTATTTCCGAGTTTAAGTACTAAATATGACCCTAATCATGCTCCCAAAGTATTAAGCTAACTTTTAAATGAACTAAAGTTAGTGTAATTTTATTTAAAATATAGCTTATTACCCTTAAAAAGGAATACAGTAAATGGTTGACATAAAAATTGAGTACTGCACAGTTTCATAATAGCGCATTTACAGTAGGTGCATACGATACTAATGTTACCCTAATTCATGGGATGCCGTTTTCTTTGTCACTTAGAGTAAAAGCCGTTTTCTTGCGTCACTAGGCAAAACGTCACAGTCAACAAAAGTACAATTCCATAAAACATCGAAAACATGTACATAATGTTCGTAGAAGGTAGTACAGTAGAGGTAAAATTCAGTCAATTTAAAATTATATACTGTACAGGTAATGATGTACAGAGAATAATAAGTTGTAAAAGTATGTTTGAGCGCTAACTGAGAGAGAGAGAGAGAGAGAGAGAGAGAGAGAGAGAGATACTGTAATAAAGTAACTGTACTGCTTTTGTATCGTGTTTATGCGCAAATATATAAATACAAATTTTCCATTCTGATTTTACATCTAAAAACATGAAAACTTAAAAATTATATACACTTTCTACAGGGTATCATCTTTGAAAATGCAGGGTATCACACCTTGTAAAAGTACACCAACTGAACGTGCTGTAATTACATGCACATACAGATTGCACCAGCACTTTTCTCCGAGGTGAACAGAGTAATTTTCAAAGAATGACACTTATACAACTCTTAGTTACATCTCTGATATTACATTAAAGAATTCATTTTATCAAATGAGTGCAACTGAAAAACCTCATCTCAAGGTCATGTAAAGTCCTTGTGACAAAGACTTTGCAAATGGACATAATACTTGTATGATATTTATGTACAGAAATATAAATATAAATTTTCCATATCGATTTTACAGTGAAAAGCATGAAAACTTATAAATGTACTTCAAACATTAAACAAGCATTTTCTGCAGGGGTATCATCTTTGAAAAGTGCAGTAACTTTGCAAATGGGTATCACATCCTGTAAAAGTACACTAAGTGAATGTGCTGAAATTACCTTTGTATCATATTTATGTATGTACATAAATAAAAATAATACATTTTCGATACAGATTGTACACATGAAAGCATGAAATGCGTTTTTCATAGAGATTTTACACATGAAAGCATGAAATGCATTTTTCATAGAGATTTTGCACATTAAAACATCAAATGCATTTTTCATACAGATTTTACACATAGAAGCATGAAATGCATATTTCATACAGATTTTACACATAAAAGAATGAAATGCATTTTTCATACAGATTTTACACATATAAGCATGAAAACTTGTAAATTAATTAAAAAATTAAACACCCACTTCTGCAGGGTTTCTCGAGAATTTCGTGTGTCTGTGAAAAAATCGCGTATGCCCATTAGTTAGGTTCCAGTGAAAAGTTCGTGTGTGTGAATTCGCGCAACTCGAATCATGTAAGATCGAAGTATTACTGTATGGTATAGTAATTATTAATATCAGCTAATTTTGGAGGTTCATGCAGATTGACTTAGGATAATTCAGTACAAAGAGAACTTGAATAACAAACAAGAATTAGCTTAGCTTACACTATGGTATATTGTATATATATATATTCAGTAGCCTAGCCTTCATTATAATGTACTGCACTCTATATTCACATATTAATGTCGTATTATACAAACATCAACATAACGAATGTGCTTCTTTTCCATGGATCTTTTAAAATGTTTTGCTTTACTTCACTGTATACAATAATATTGTATATATTTTTATATTGCTTTTGTATTATAATTGTGATCATAGCAATCAATGTTTTGGTTTGGAAATCGATTACACGGGAAGTTTATTTTGCTGTATTTAACTCAGTTCAGAGCGCTTTTCTTGCTTCAAGTTAGTGTAAATGAATCTCTAGATTATTTATATGGGGCAAGGTTATTTTTTGTTATATGAAATGTTTTTAAGTTGAAATGCAACTTAAATACATCTCGTTGTGAAATTAATTTAGCCTTTTTTTTCGTTAATAGATGACGTTGGCTGTTTGGGGCCATGTTTGTTTTGTGTTAAAAAATCCAGATTCTGTTCGCCATTTTCCCTTGATTTCATCATAATGCTAGCTTTACGTGTTTATCTTTTATCTTTTATCTTTTCATTCCCTGTAGTTTTGATTAGAATACTTTCTCTCCAATTTTATTTACAGTTCATCCATGTTGCCGATGCATGATAATTTATAGTCATTAGCAGCTTGAACATTGTTTTCTCAGCTTCAGCTACAACTTGCAGCTTAAATTTAGCAGTATATTTCCTTGCTGATCTTTTATCCATAGCGAATAAGGGTGTACTGTAATGTCAAAATTTATTAGTCCTATTCTACTTAACATTATTTGTAATATAATTATGGCAATTGTTTACTACCGTACGTTGGTTGAAATACAAGCAAAACAGCTGTTGGTATCCGATTCGGTTATAAACAAAACAACAGTTTCTCGTTCAGTTGTTTATGGTTGTACGCATTTATGCAAGAGTATAACGTTTAAAAGTACTTTTATCATTATCTTTTACTTTTTTAACTAGAAGATGGGATAAAGAGATGGAGGAAAAGAAGTTAGTGTATTGTAATTTGGTCTCTCTCGCTGCCTGATTGTACGCTGCTGCCTGTGCCCATGTGGAATTTAAAAATATTTTCTAAATATTGTCAAATCGGTATTAATTGCTTGCCCCACCAGAAAATCGAATTATCATAAGGCTAATTATCGTAACTCGAGCACTACCTGGGTACCTGAGTATTTTGATAGTTTTATAAAAAAAAAAAAAGTGCACTTAGTCATGAAAATGATATAAAAATACTGTATAGTAATTAGTGAATATTTCTCAGTGAAAAATACTGTGAACTGGCGAATTTTCCGCGAATAATGTGTATATATGTTCCATAGAGAAATCCGCGAATCGGTGAGTCCACGAATCGTGAGAATGCTGATACAGGTGGTTTACTTTAAAAGATATTGGAATGGGTTTTTTTAATGAAAGCCTAAGGGTTGAAGATGTTTCAGTGAAATTCGCAAAAAATTCATATGGTCATATGGTTGGAAATGGTGTTATAATAACTGGAAGTACAGTATATTACAGTGCTCTTGTTATAGAGGGATGAATAAATTTGTTTTTATTTAGCATTTCCCAACGTTTTGTGAGAGAGAGAGAGAGAGAGAGGGTGTGTAATTGTCGTAAGTGAGTGCTTCGGTTGTTGGAAGAGGGATGAGGTCGTTAGTTTGTTTACGGCGCTGTCTGTCTGTCTGTGGAATGTGTGTGAGGATTTTTCGGTTTTGAAGGCAGTCTTTTTTTGAGTCTTTAGTCAGAGCTAGTGCCGGTCAGTGGTTCTTGTGTGGGACAGTTTTTGTCGTATGCTTTTCTCGGAGTTGTTGGTCTTCTTGTTGGTGTGCTGTTTATTTGTGTGTGTGTTCCGTTTTTTTTGTATTTCCTTGTGTTTGTGGTTGTTTGCGGTTGTGATTGTTATGGCGTGGCCTTTATCCATCTCCAGCAACCGAAGATCAGGGTGAGTGTTGTTTGTTGTTTTGTTTGTGGGTTTGAATTCCGCCACATAAATTTGGCGCCCAACGTGGGGCTGTTGTAAAATAGCCGTTAAGATTGTTTGTGGTGGGTCGAGTGAGAGTAAGAGGTCAGGATGAGTGAGATAGAGAAACTGAGAGAGGAAGGATGAGTGGTTAGGGAACTCCAGGGCAGGCTGGAGGAGGAGAATGGGAGGCTGAGGAGTGAGAATGAGGAGTTGAGGAGTCAGTTGGAGGAGATGGGAGGAATGCTAAGAAGTGCAAAAGAAGAAATGAAAGGGGAGATGAAAGAGTCCGAAGAGAGAATGGAAGAGAGGATGGATAAAAAGTTGGAGGGAATGATGAAAGGTGTGGAAGAAATGGTGAAAGGTATGTTCAAGGGTGTTTTTTTGGAGAAGGGGCTGTTGGAGGCAGGTTCTATGGAACGTGTGAAGGGGCAAGAGAGAAAGAAAAGGAGGAAGAAGTGAATGGAAGCGTAAGTGATGAAAGTGATATGGGAATAGGAAGTAAGAAACGAGGGAATGAAAGGCAGGGTAAGGAAAAGGGGAATGAAAAGCAAGGGAAGGAACAGAGGGAAAGTAAGGATAAGTCAGGGGAAGAAAAAGGGAAGAAGGGAAAGGGAAAGGAAACTGGTAAGAAGGGTAAGGAAGTGGGAAAGGCAGGAAAGAAGGGAGAGGGTGAAGGCAGTAGTGATAGTGAGGTGGATGGAGGTGAGTGGATAAAAGTGGATAAAAAGAGGGGGAAGAAGAGTGTAATGAGTAAGATGAATGTAAGTGCGGAGGTGGACTCTTTGTATTCGGAAGAGGGTATGAAAGGACAGAGTGAAAGTGAGAAAGAAGTGAGAAAGGCTATGTATGTGAGGGAGGTACCCCGGTGTGAAAAGTATAATGAGTATGGAAGTAGGGATGTGCATGATTTCTTTAGGGAGTATGAAAGGTTTTGTCAGGATAAGTATGGGGAAAGTAAGAGAGTGTGGGCACGAGAATTAGGAGAGTATTTGACTGGGTTTTACTTGATATGTATAGGGTTATTATGAGTGTGGGGGATGTTGAGTATGACAAGGTGAAAGCTAGACTAGTTGAGCAAGCGAGGCGTATGAAAGCGAAAGTGTTAAGTATAAGAGGAAGAATGAATTTGATGAGGCAAGAATGAAAGCTGGGGAAACCTTGTCACTGTATGCTTGTAGGCTGGAGACGTTGGCAAGGAAAAGTTTGGGGATGATGGGATAGATGAATGTAAGGAGTTAGTACGGAAGTTGTTAGGGACAGTGCCAGATGGAGTTAGAGAATTTGTGAACTTGAAGCGGAAGGAGAAGAAAAGATGGACGAATGAAAGGTTGACTTGGGGAGAAATTTTGGAAATTGTAGAAGATTATGAGCTTGACAGGGTTATAAAAGAGAGCAGAAGTGTAAGTGTAAGGGCTGGGGTAGATGAGAGAGTACCAGAGTTTGGAAGCTTTAGGGATGCAGTGTTGAGGGGCCCAATGAGAATGGCCGATAGTGTAATAGATAGGAGTGTAAGAGCAAGTAATGTAGAGGTGCCAGTGAGGATGAATGATGGGTTTGTAAGGGAACAACGTGTTGGACGGGTTAGGGATAGTAGTGTACAAAGGGGAAGGTCGGTGAGTGGAAGTCGAGCGAAGTGTTTTAGATGTGGAAAGGAAGGACATACAAAGAATGAGTGTAGGTGGGCTTTAGGAGCGTGTTTCGGGTGTGGGCAACCGGGACATTTGGTAAGGGAGTGTACGAAAGATAGGGGGGTTAAATGCTACAGGTGCGGACAGGTGGGTCATGTTGCTAATGGTTGTAGGGGTACCCGAGTGAATGTAATATGTGGTAACTGTGGTAAGAATGGGCATTATGCGAGAATGTGTTCAGAACCGAGAGCGAAGTGTGACGAATGTGGAATGGAAGGGCATGTATCAAGTGTATGTAGACGAAAGAGGGTGACTGTGACAGCAAATTCGGGAAACTGAGTGTGAAGGGGTTCAAATGGGTGGATCCTCCAGGATGCAAGCGGTGCGTGTGATGCATGTACGTGAGGGGTTGTTGCATGAGGGAGGTTTTGCTGGAAAGACTGACGAGTGCATGAGTGTGCAAGTGTGTTGTAAGGGAGTAAGATTGATTGCCTTAGTAGATACCGGGTGTAGTATGAATGTCATATTTAAGAATGGATGTGAGAAATTGAGGAATACGTGTGAGATTAGGAACTGTCAGGGGGAAGTAAGAGGGATTGGAAATTTAGGGGTAGCAGTGGTTGGAAGAGTGTGTGAACGGTTAGAAATTGGGGGTGTAGTGATGGATGAAAGTGATTTTTGTGTGATTGAAAGTATTGAATGATAAATATGATATTTTATTGGGATGTGAGTTTTTGAAAAAATGCGGGATGGTGGTCCGTCCTAGTATGAATGTAATTGAATTACGTATGAAAGGGGATGTGCTTGGGGATTTGTATTTGGGGAAGGATGGTATGGTTGAGAAAAAATTGTGGAAGAGAGTGCCTGTAATTGCGACAGAGAGGGTAAAAGTGCCACATGAGATTGGAGAAGTTGTGAGTGTGAAAGTGGCATGGCCGGATAGCCTCGGGATAGCCAACAATGATAGGTGTGAGTATGTGGTTGAGAGAATAGACATAAATAAATTAGTCAGGGCAAATGTGTGTGCATATGATGGGGTTTTGAACATGGGAGATCCGAGGGTATATATAACGTCATTGCCGAGTGTCAGGAAGAAGCGAGTCCGAGGAATATGTGAGGGAGATTGCGTGGGAATATTACGAACGTTGGTGAATATGGATGATGAGAGGTACGTGAAGGTACGGCAGGTGATGACAGGTGATTTGAAAGGAGCTAATGATTGGACGTATGAGGAGTTGAAAGAAAGAGTAAAGGTAGATGAAAATGTAAGTGATAACGTAAGAGAACGATTGAGGAGAATGTTGTGGGATAGGCATGGGGGGCATTGAGTCGTGGTGACGAGGATTTTGGGGATCAAGCTTCCGGAATTTAAAATAGTTCTGAAGACGACACCCCCATATATCAGCGTCCCCGACATTTTTCTCCGTCTATCAATCGTGAGATAGAGGAGCAGTGTGAGGAGCTTGAGAGGGTGGGAGTGATTGAAAGGAGCACGAGCGCCTGGAATAGCCCCATTGTACCGGCACGTAAGCCAGATGGAAGTTTGCGAATGTGTGTGGATTATCGGAAGGTGAATGAAGTAACTGTGAAAGAGCGATTCCCGATGAATGTGGTGTCTGATTGTGTGTACAAGATGAATGGAATGAAAGTGTTTACAAAATTAGATTTGGTAAGGGCTATTACCAGATGCCTCTGGAGGAAGGGAGCAGGCATATTACGGCCTTTTCTAGTAGTTCCTGCCACTACCAGTTCCGGAGATTAAGTTTCGGACTGGCTAATGCGCCTGCTGCCTTCCAAAGGGCAATGAATGTGGTTCTGGCTGGGTTTGATCGCAAGAAGGTAACTGTTTTTATAGATGATCTTTTGATTGCAGTGAGACTGTAGAAGAGAATATGGAACTGCTTGAACGAGTGTTAGAAAGGTTGGAAGAAGTAGGAATAAAAGTAAAACTTGAAAAGTGTGCTTGGTTGGCTGGGGAGGTGGAATTCCTAGGGCATATGGTGAGTGGAAGAGGTGTAAGGAAGAGTGATAAGTTCGTGAATAAGGTAAGGGAATTTCCACGTCCCCGGACCGTGCGTGAGTTGAAAGGATTTTTGGGTTTAATTGAGTTTGGAAGGAAGTTTTATAAAGGATTGTTCAGGGATCGGGAAACCACTTACTGAATGGACGGGAAGAGAAATTGTGTAAGATTGAAATGGGATGAGCAAATGATCGAGTTGCGTTCGAGAGATTGAAAGAGGAGGCTGCAAGAGACGTGACGTTGGCTTTCCCGGACTATAGTGAGAATGCGAATAAACTAGAACTGTATACGGATGCAAGTAAATATAGTATGGGAGGATGCTTGGTACAAATGCAGAAGGCGAATGGGGAGAACAATTGAGAGTAATTGCTTATGTGAGCAAGGCGTTTGGAAAGGCAGAGTTGAAATATTCGGTGATTGAAAAGGAATTGGCTGCAATAAGGTTTTGTGTGAAAGCGTTGAAAGTATTTTTTTATATGGGGTAGATTTTGTGATACTGGACGGACCATCGACCGCTAGTATATATGGTTAAAAAGGAGAGTGTGAATGCTAGAATTATGGTGAGAACGATAGAGGATTTGAATGAGTTTAGTTTTAAGGTAGAGTATGTACAAGGTAGACAGAATATTGTTGCGGATGCTATGTCGCGTATGTGGACTGAACGAGATGATAGGGTTAGAGCGACTGGGACCCGGACCAAGTACCTGTAGGATTTGTGGTAAAGCAACAGTATGTAGGGGAGAATCGAGTGTGGGAATGTCTGTTTGGGGGTTGAGTAATTTGGAAACAAATGGGTTGATTGACTGAGTACCTGCGAGCATGAACGAGTTACGTGAAAAGGTGATGAATGAGATGCCGGAAGGAGGGAGTGCGTGAGGAAGGAAGGAAGGGAATTAGATGAGGAGGAAAAGTTAGTGAAAGTCTTGTTGGTAGTGGCTGAAATGTTTAAAATTACAGTACGATTGTTCTTTGGATGGAATAGGCCGGTGGAGTATAAAGGAAGGGTGGATGAAAATGGTATGAATGTGATTTTAAATGTTCACTGTGGAAAGGATACTTGTAGCTGGCTGGTTAAGAAAGGTGATTGTGGGGAAAATGAGGGAATACGGGGTAGGGTTGAGGATATCGTTGAAGATGAATGCGATGAGGATGGTTGTGAGGAAGCTAAGCAGGTGAATGTAGCCGTGAGAGCGTGTATGCATGAAGTTTTAAAGGTAAATTAGTAACAAATGTAGTGGTGGATCAGAATAAATATTGTAGTTTGGTAGACACGGGAGCACAAGTGTCGTTAGTGAGTAGTACAGTAGTTAGTGAATTGGAAAGGTGCGATTGGGATATAAAAAGAAAATCAACGAGTGTAAGGATACATGGTTTGGGACAAGGGAGTGTGTTAGTATGGGAGGAGGTACAACTAAAAATTCAGTTAGGGGATTTGAAATAATACATAATTTTGTAGTCATGGATGAGAATGATATGCCAACATGTTTTTTATTAGGAATTGATTTTATGAGAATGCATGATATAAGTGTGGATGTCAGGAGGAATTTTAGGAAAGGGCGGCAGGGAAATAACGAAGGTTAAAGGAGGGGATGTGTCTAAAACTGGTTTTGTAGGTATGGTAGATATTGCAAGGAGTGAAAATGATTTGTTAAGTGAAGAGGAAATTAAGCAGATGCAAAATCAGTGCATGAAAATAAATATGTTAAGAGAGTGTGTGTTAGGGGTGTAAGAGTAGGAAGTTGGCCGTCTGAGTTAGAAGTGTATAAGCGAAGTGCTAAGAGATTTGTTGTATGTAAAGGTATAGTTTATTTTTGCATCAGGAAGGAATATGGGATGGGGAAGTGTATGTGCCAGTATTTTCGGGAAGACGCAGCCGTGGGTATGTGTTTATTGGTGCATAATAGGTTTGGGCATCTGGGGAAAAATAAATTATGGGAATGTATGAGAGAGAGATTGTATGTGCCTGGATTGAGTAAAATTTGTGCGGATGTAGCGATTACGTGTGCGGACTGTCAGAAGGGTAAGTATCAAAGTGTGCATGCGAATCCACCTGTGTTGCGATTGCAGATGAAAGAGTTATTTGAGATGGTTGTGATTGATTGTGTGTCGTTGCCTGTGACTGCTAGAGGACATGTGGGAATGGTTGTAATGGTAGATCATTTGAGTAAGTTTGCATATGCAGTAGCGATTCGAACAAAAAGAGTGAGACTGTGGCGAGAATGGTGGGTCAAGTGATGTTGCCAATGTGTGTGTGCAAGCCGACGCGAATGTTGAGTGACAATGGGCCTGAATTTGTTGGATGGGAGTTTGAGCAAATGTTGCGTGATTGGGGCATAGAACATGTGTACTCTACGCCGTATATGCCCAGTGCGAATGGATTGGCGGAACGAACGGTGAGAACGTTGACAGAGATATTACGTATGATGAGTGAATGTGATAATGATTGGGATGTAAACGTTGGGCGAGCGTTGTGGGTATACAACGCCACTGTGCATAAGGGTATTGGTATGTCTCCGTGTAAATATGTGTTAAATTTTGAAAAGATAGTGAGACCGAGATTGGGTCTATCTGAGAATGATAGGGAGGTATGGAAGAAGGCGCATGAAAGGTTTGAAAGTTACAAGGTGGGTGAGAAAGTGTTGAAAGAAGTAATCGAGAAAGGGCGGTTGAATGTAAATAAAGTGCGTGAAAAATTTGAGGGTCCGTATGAGGTGTTGGAAGTTGGTCCCAGTGGGCTTAGTTATGTTGTAGGGGAAGTATGTGTAGATGGTAGTGTGAGAGAAATGCGAGCGCATCACAACCAGTTGCGTAGATGGAAGGATGTACCGGAATATGTGAGAGAGAATGGGGTGTATAAATGGTTGAAATCGAATGTGGGTGAACCAAGTATGCATGAGAGCTTGTGTATGGAGGATCAGCAATTTGTTTTGATAGAGTATGGTAAAAACGTAAGAAAGGGAAGAACGTAAGTAAACTGAATGGTCGTAAGTTGTGTGATAGGGGTGTGAGTGCCAAAGTGGAAATGAGTGATAAAGCGTGTAATACGGATGAATGGGATGGTATGGATAGAACGTATAGCATATGCGGGTTTGATATAACTGAGTTGACTGAACGTGTAGGGGTTGGTGAGCAGTTGGAGGTGAGCGAAAGTGTAAGAGTAAGAGAGCGTAGCAGTGATAGACGAGTGATTGAAAGCATGAATGAATCGTTGCAAGAATTGGAAAGGTCAATGAGCGAATGGGATGGGTTAGTTGAAGAATTGGGGAGGTATTTGGGAACGAGTTAGAGGGTATAGATGAGATTGTGGATGAAATTGAGAGTGGTAATAGTGAAGAAGATAGCGTGAATCTGAGAGAGAATGGAGGAGATGATGTGAGTTTGAATGTTGCTAGAAGAGAGAGTGATTCTGAGAGAATGATTGCGTGCCGCGAACGCGATCTAGAGGACCTGCTAGTGAGCATCCGTGGGTGTTGCGTAAGGCGATTTGAAAGAGGTGTGAAAGGTGTTGGTTGGGAAATGCTAAAAGGGGGGAGAAATATAGAGGGATGAATAAATTTGTTTTTATTTAGCATTTCCCAACGTTTTGAGAGAGAGAGAGAGAGAGAGAGAGTGTGTAATTGTCGTAAGTGAGTGCTTCGGTTGTTGGAAGAGGGATGAGGTCGTTAGTTTGTTTACGGCGCTGTCTGTCTGTGGAATGTGTGTGAGGATTTTTCGGTTTTGAAAGGCAGTCTTTTTGAGTCTTTAGTCAGAGCTAGTGCGGTCAGTGGTTCTTGTGTGGGACAGTTTTTGTCGATATGCTTTTCTGTCTGGAGTTGTTTGGTCTTCTGTGTTGTGTGCTGTTTATTTGTGTGTGTGTTCCGTTTTTTTTTTTTTTTTTTCCTTGTGTTTGTGGTTGTTTGCGGTTGTGATTGCGACTGTGGACCTTTATCCATCTCCAGCAACCGAAGATCAGGGTGAGTGTTGTTTGTTGTTTTGTTTGTGGGTTTGAATTCCGCCACATTGTTACAGTCTTAGATGGTCTGTATGCAGACCACCTAAGATTGTAACAAGTGTTGTAACAAGTCCAGAAGTATAACATGTTATTTTTAAAGGTAATTTTCTAATAAATATTAAAGATCTAAAGCTGTCATAGCGTGATTTTCATGCAATTTGTTATGTATTTTTGTATGAATCATGACATTTCCGTGTCAGATTGTTGACTTAGTTTGTATATTAATTGTTGTTATAACTCCAAAAGTATAAAAGATTATTGTAATGGGGTTTTTTCCTTTGAAAGCTTAAAGACTGAAGATGTTTCAGTGAATTTTGCAAAATATTCCAAGGGCTGGAAATGGTTTTATAGCGCTGTATGCAAAGCTCCTGAGATTGTAGCAAGTATAGTAGATTATTGATAAAGGTAAGTTTTGATAAATATTTAAATTCTAAAGATGTCAAAGCATGAGTTGCATTTAATTCTGTTATGTATAATGTTTTTGTGAATCATAAAATTTCCGTATCACACTGTTGACTGAGTTTTTTGTAACCAGTGTTGTTATAACTCCAAAAGTTGAAATTACTGTATACTGTACTGAAATGTGTATTTTTCCTGTGCTTGAAGGAAATTATTTTCATAAACTACAAAAATAGAAAAAAAATATACCTCTCTATCAATGTTTTATGGTATTATTAAACAAAAGGAATCATACCCTTGACAAGCAACAGTATGTTTAACATTCACCACAGGAATGCAGCAGGTCCTACTCTGAAACTGTAACACTGTTGTTGGATGTGGCACTAAGCTTAGGCAGTGTTTACAAGCTTGCTGCAGTTGTTTAACTGAGGATGAGAATGGTTGTAAACAATGAGATTTCAAAGCAGAAAATGCTTACTCGTCAGTGATTGGCTGGGAAAACCAGAATCTTGCTATGATTGGCTTAATATTCCTACTTACTCATTTTTCTCTTATGATATGATTGAAAGAATAATTGGTTTTGTATGCAGTTGTGACCACTTTGCAATTCCACAACAGCAAAAGTGAATGTTCTGAAAAACTTCAGTCCCTAGTGGAACCTGTTGTTATGATAAAGTTGGTCCAGTTCTCAGCACCTCGTATATACTTTGCTCTGTTTCACATATTTACTTTTATTCCCTGTTTAGTTCAGCCAAACTTTTGCTCTATTCCTTTGCTCTGTTGAGATACTAATTTTACTCATCCCACATCTATCTCTTTACCCATTGCCAGTTGCCTCTTGTCTCCTCTGTTGCTTATTTGTCTTCTGCCAGATTTGTTCAGTTGCCCACAGTTCCTCTTGATTCTACCATTATATCTCTATATCAACATATAAATCTTCCCAATTGTCACACCATGGAGTCCCTCTTACAGTTATTTTAACACATATTTATGTATTCTATACTGTATATGCTGACTGATTCTTCATGCTCCTTAAACTCTGCATTTCTCATTTTTCAGGTTTTTAATCATCTGTCTTTCTCTCATAATTCACTGAGTTTTAGGCAGCTTGTTTTGCTAAACATGACAGGTCTAATATAACTGCTGTACTGTGTGTAGACGTGACTGACTTGGCATAACAGTGCAATCCTTCTCTTTGGTGTTGTCTGCACGACTGCTCATTATAATAAAATCTGTCTCTGCTTCAGGTTTTCTCTCATAGGATATCAACTTCTCACGGAGCTTCTTAAATGCTATTTTTATTATCTTTGATCATTTACCCTGTTAGAATTCCAGTGTTGTATGACTACTTTCTGTTTTGGTTTATTTCATTAGTCCTATCTTCCATCATCACATCCTCTAGACCAACTCTATGCCAAAATGTTCAGTCAGGTTTCTTCAGACCTTGGCACTTTTGCCACTGGTCTGTTCATTCACTGGTGCATTTACTCAGTGTTAATTATACTTTCTTTTGTTCTTACTCTTACTACATTTTCTACTTTTTTATTTTGTCTCTTTGTCCATGCTCCTTTATATCTAACCTGTAAACAAAGCTTTTCACTTTTCGTGTGCTAGCTTCTCCCTTACTTCACTCTTTATTATAGTTGTTCCAATATGCACTGTATTCACCTTCACTGAGCTTTCTTCATAGCCTTGTTTTTAAGTTTTCCTGGGATTCATTACTCCTCTGTCTGTACAAAGGTAGCTAAACATGGTTTATTTTATTGGTGGTATATTGGTGTACTTATGGTGTTAGCCTGCTTGATGAACTTGACCTAATCATTGGTCAGGGCTTGAGGTAAGCTGGGTTTATAATGGAGTTATATGAACAGTCTGAAGGATCTTCAAGTTAATAATTACAGTGCCATATGCAGGGAGTCCCATCATCCATAGGAGACTCCAAGGATTGTTCTCTGGCCAGTGTGTGCTGGAAATTTCTTACTGCCAATTCATAACATCTTTTAAAGGACATCACCCTTAGGTACTTTGATAATCTTTTATAGTGGCAGTTACATCTTTCAAGGCACCTTACAGACAGGTTCATGTCTCAGGAATGTTTCAAGGTCAGAGGTTACCATGTTAATTCTGCATAATTAGGTGTTTTAGTTTGTGCAGTAGCTTCATGCCAGAAATATTTCTTTTAGTATGGAACTGGTTACAGTTGTGATACCATAACTATATGAGCAGTAATAAGTTTTAAGGATAAGTCTGGTTGGAAGAGTCCAGACTACAATCATCCATGTTATGTGATCTGTATATGCTGCCTTTGTGTCTAGTTATATGCTTCAATTCTATGCTTCAACTTGTGTCATGTGCCAAGTACAATGTTATTCACCCATATTTTTGGGTCCTACTTCCTGGCCTTAGAGATTATTCATGTGACAGCATAAAATGAATGTTTAATTAAGCCCTGCTGGTGTACTGTGGCATTAGCATTGTTAGTTTTGACATTTAATTTCTCTGCCATTTACATAGAAAAGCCCTTGTAAAATATATAGTTTTTTCTTTTCTTTTCTTAATAGTTTTTTTTTTCTTTTCAGAGATTCATGAAAACACTGGGTTACTGTGAAAGGTTCTCTAAGTTCAAGAACAGAACAACAATTAAAGCTATCCGTGAGTTATTAAACCAAAAGAAACTGCATAAGTTTGAGCTTGCTGCATTAGCAAATTTATGTCCAGAAACTCCTGAAGAGGCAAAGGCATTGATTCCTAGGTAAGGCATCCAGCATTTTAGTTAGTCTACCATATATAGCGTTGTGGCAATAAATCTTTCTGTGAAGACATTAAATCTTTCTGTGAAGACAATTTGGTCTTTGCACATAAAGACAGTGTCAACAGGTAAAATGATGATGCAGTTAAAGAAAATTGGAAAAAATGTCAAGAGAAGTATGAGTACAAAATGAAAAAACTTTGGATGTTTATTTTAAAATTATTTCAGAGTAAAATAAGGGATTTTGACAAAGGAAAAATCTATTTCTGAGGAAGGTCCCGTGTCACCCGGTGAAATTCCATTACAGCACGAATTTCTAGGTATAAATTGCTAGATATACCAGAGAAAAAGAGCTTTCAGGAAAGCTGGGGTTACTACCCCCAGTCGAGCGTCTTCTAGGAAGACGTCGGTATAAGGAAGGGTGAGTGAAATACCACTACCACGGAAACATACTCGAAAGATCTCTCCTTATCAAAACCCCCGGAACAGAGCGGTGAGCCGTTACAGCCCCTACACTCAACACCCGCCAGGACGGCGACACCAGCGCCACCTACCTCATTCCATGCTAGCACTAACCCCAGACTTGGCATGTGCAAGAAAAAGGGGGGGGAGCCATAAGTGAGTCAGGGAGGGTCACGGGTGACACGGGACCTTCCTCAGAAATAGATTTTTCCTTTGTCAAAATCCCTTTTCTGAGTCCAGTCCCGTGTCAGCCGGTGAAATAGTGACAGAGAATCATGCCAAGGCTGCAACTACCAGGAAAAAGAAACTGGGGGTAATCTGAAGAAAAAGGCATAAGTTTACGAAAAATAGTTTTAATGAGGGAATCTCTGTAGCAAGAATGAGAAAAACACTAAATCTAAGGCACATCAAAGACTTAATACTAAAAGACAAGGGGAGGTCCCCGGCATGACGGAGAAGAGGCCCCAAAACCTTAAAATTATTAAAGCAAGGTGACGAAACTGATAGGTACAAAAATAACAATCTCAAATATAACCTTAAAACTATACACATAAACTTAAGCTAAACACATAAGAGATCAACCAAAAAATCAAACACACATTAATATATACATATCATCTGGGGTACATGGAGCCAAATAAAAACTGTCCAGTACCCCATAAAAAAACAATCATGGCATGTCAGATTACAGTTTCCATCAACAGAGTACAAAAACATCAATATGAGGAGCCAGGCAGTGAGGCATAATCAACCAGGAGGATAAGCAGAGAAGTAAATGAGGCAGGCGGGCGGGGGAAAGGAAAGGATAAGGATATGATTGGTTAAGGTGGGGAGATGACACTTCCCACAGCTATGGTAGAAAATTTCAGGGCTTCGAGCGATTTTAAATAGTGGCGTTTAAACACTAGAGGTGATTTCCAACCCGTATATTTAGATAATTCTGAGAAGTCCATATTATGAAAGTAATTAATGGAAGTAGCAACTGCTCGAATATCATGAACCTTAGGAACTGAATCTGGGTTGGCTTGTTTAATGAAAATACAGAATTTGTTGTCTTATAGCATTTAGTGAAAGAGTACCACCTTTCTCCCTGATAAAAAAGAGGACCCGACTTACTCTGTGGAGTTCTTAAAAGGTAAGATTTAAGTGTATAAACTGGACATAAAGACTGGTCTTGTGGAAGGGGCACCACCTTCCAAGGAGACCACCTGTCTTGTGGGTCTTCATTTTTGGCTAAAAATTTAGGGTCAGGGGAAAGGAGGACCTCTCCAGAAGGGAGGAAGTTCACAAAATTATCACCTCTAGTGAGAGCTGACAGCTCTGAGATTCTAGCACCTGAAGCCAAGCTAATCAAAATAAGGTTTTCCTTAACAGATCCTGATAAGAGCATTGAAAGTTATCCATCTCTGATGCTAACTTAAGGACGTCATTGAGAAACCACGAACAGACTGTGGGCGTGATACTGGTCTCAGACAAGCGCATGCTCTGGGGATGGATGAAAAATAGGAATCTGTAAGGTCGATTTTAAAACCGTAAAGAAATACTTTCTTTAATGCTGACTTGATTGTGGTAATAGTGGCTGGAGCAAGGCCTTTTTCAAACAATGATCTAAAGAAAGAAACTCCTAAATTAGCTGTCATGATTTTGGCTTCAGATGCTTTTAGGAAGGAGGCTAATTTTTTGACTGCTGAATCATACTGTCTAATAGTAGAATCTCTTTTATCTGATTCAAAAAACAGAGTGTTGACAGGGTCAATGTTTGCTCCTTTTTTGGCTGCAATTTTATAAAGTCCATAAAACTAGGGCATTCTGAATTCTTGAGGAAGCTGACACAGTCTTGGTTTGTACTGTCTGGGTCAGTATGGGCTTGGGAATCCGAAGACTCCGTAATCCCAGTTCCTGAAGAAGAGGGAACCAATTGCTCTTCGGCCAATAGGGGGCTACTAGGGCTAGTTGACCTTTGAATGTCCTGAGTTTTGTAAAACTTTCAGCAGTAAATTTATTGGAGGGAAAGATAAATTTTCTCCCATTTGTTCCAATCTACTGTCATTGCATCTATGGCGTATGTCTGAGGGTCCAGGTTGGGGGCCACATAACAGGGAGCTTGAAGTTGCTCTCCGTTGCGAACAGATCCACTTGGAGACCAGGAACCTGGCGGCAAATCCATTTGAAAGATTCCTTGTCCAGGGACCACTCCGTCTCCAACGGAGTAGTCCTGGACAGGGAATCCGCCACCACGTTCCGCACCCCGCAGGTGGGTGGCTGACAGGTGCCAGCCGTGCTTGTTCGCCAGGGAGAAGATAGCAACCATTACTTGGTTTACTCGGCCTGATTTGGAGCCGCCCCTGTTGATGCAATGAACTACCACTGCGCTGTCCAATACCAACCTGATATGAATCCGGTTGGGGGCGGATTTTCTTCAAAGTTAGAAAGACCGCCATAGCTTCCAGGGTGTTTATATGGAACTGCTGAAACATTGTGGACCACGTTCCTTGTACTTTTTGTTTTGGTGAATATCCCCCAGCCGCTTAGGGAAGCGTCTGTGTGAACAACTAGTGCCGGAGGGGGAAATTGAAGCGGAACTGACTTGACAGGCCCTTGACTGAGGTCCAAGGCCACAGTCTTGTCTTTAAGATTTGAGGGATGGAGGAGACCTTGTCTCTGAGCTTGACATTGGCTCGACTCCGCCACACTCTGTTTATGTCTTTTAATTTCGCTTTAATAGCAGGTCTGTCACTGAGGCAAACTGAAGAGATCCAAGGACCCTTTCTTGGGACCGGCGGGATGCTGATTGATTTTTGAGGAATCTCCTGGTGAGAGATGCTATCTCTTTCCTTTGGGAGGTGGGAGGGATAGCGTGTGAGAGACAGATCCCACTGGAGACCCAACCACTGAAACCGGGACTCGGAGTCAGGCGGACTTTTGTCTGTTCAGTTGAAAACCTAGCGATTCCAGGAAATTGATGACTATGGACGTAGCTTTCTGACACTCCAGAACTGTTGGTGCCCAAATTATCCAATCGTCCAATATGCTGCTAGGGATATCCCTTGAGACCGGAGTTGTTGAACTACTGTGTCCGCCAGCTTGGTGTGAATATCCTGGGCGCAATGTTTCAGACCGAAGGGCATGACCCTGAAGGAGTAGGCTTGATTCCCGAGTCTGAAACCGAGGAACTGAGAGAAGTTCCGCGCAATCGGGACGTGATAATAAGCGCCTGAAAGATCGATGGAGGTGGTGACGGCTCCACGCGGAAGTAAAGTCCGTACCTGAGCTACCGTAAGCATGCGAAATTTGTCGCATTTTATGTAGAGATTTAGACGCGACAGATCCAGGATCACTCTTTGCTGATCTGAGTCTTTTTGGGAACAGTGAATAACCTGCCTTGAAATTTTAGGTGCCTTACTTTCTTTATTGCTCGTTTGTTGAGCAATTCTGTCACATAATCCTTTAGGATTGATGAGGGTGGCTGGTAAAACCTGGTTAGTGGAGGAGGTTTTTGATCCAACTCCAACCCAGACCTTTGGACACAATACTGTGTGCCCAAGGGCTGAAGGTCCATTGGTCCCTGAACCAAAACAGGCGACCACCTACCTGTGTTTTCTCAGTGGGAGGGAGCGGGTTTATTCCTCTACCACGTCCAGGTCTTCCCCTTGGGGTGGTGTTGGGCTTTCCTCTGTGAGGGTTTTGCCTCTTCTTCCCCTTGCAACCCTGTTAAGGCCGTGAAAGTAAACCACGGCCCTCGTAGGTGGGGTTGTAAGCTGGTGAAGCCACATACGAGGAGGGAATGCAGCTGGTTGGACCAGCACATACTGTTGGGGTGAGCCTTTGAAGTGGAAGGCTGTGCCTACTGCCGAGACTGGGACGGCTTGAACTACCGCCTGATGGTGGGGCCTTTTATGCCTCCTAAAACGTTTGCCTCCTCTCGCCTGGGGACCGCCAGATTCTGGGGTCTTACGCTTGTAGGTGAAATGCCCCAGCGAGAGCGAAGACTCTGGTTGGCCCTTGTAGCCTCGGCCATAACATTCGTGACCTCCTCTTCTTGGGAAGAGGTTAGGTCCCCAGATCGAGCTTTTAACGAGCTTGTTAGGGCTCGTGGCGGATAGTAGCATCGGCAAAGATGAACTTCCTACATTCCAGTCTGGCCATGATGAATTCAAATAGGTCAGACTGAAAGCCAGCCAACAGGGACTTAGCTAAGACCTGAAGAAGGGCTCGTCCGAGCAGGAGACGGCAGTGGCTTCAGTGAGGCAGACGGAGTTCAGGACCGGGCTAACTTAGTCCGGGCATCAAACTCCGCTTTCAAAAGATTCCGGCAGCTTGGGAGTTGCTCACTAAACTGTGAGGAAGCACAGAAGGGGTCCAACTTCCCGACCGTGAAAGGTGGACGGAGCATCCATCCAGAACTCATTACTTCCTGGGAACACCAGGAAGTGGGGTCTGTCTCCCTTAGCTGTGGTAACGGATTACCATCAAAGCACGCCGAGCCGTAGCCAGGGCGACTTTTTGTTCCAAACAAGGGTGGGAAGGTTGTCTCCCAGGGCAAACATGGTAAAGTTGCCCTTGAAAGGAGTCAACTTTGTGTTGTCTGCCTGCCACTCCGTCAGAGTGCGCAGGAGAGCCGACTGAGCTTGGTCCCTGGGGATGATGACAGTCTCCTGGGAACCTTGTCTGAACCTAATCCAAGCTTCCTCTGTCAACCTCACGAAACCTGGGTACAGGGGCAAAAGATCGGGGAAGAACTCCAATTCCTCCAACCGTCTCGTGCCAAGACCTTCAATGGTCAGTTTGCCATCATGTTGATGGCCCGGAGGGCTAAACGCCAAGGGTTGCCGAGGATCGAAAGGCGGAGGTCCGCAGTGTCAGGATATGACATACTGGGGTTCAGCTGGGGTGGGTTCTTTATTCCCGCCAGCATGTTGTCATAAGCGCAAACCCTCAGAGATCTTATTATGACTGGCAAACTTTTCGGAGATTTGGTTAAATCTTGAATCCAAGTCCTCCGAGAACCTTTGGAACATTTGATTCGCAAAGGCCTCTGCGTCAAAGGCAGGTTGGCGAGGAGGGCTTGATCTTGATGCCCTCTTACTCGCGCCTTTGCTGGAGGAACCAGACTTGCTCCCGGAGGCTACAGGTCCTGAGACCTTAGCCTTCGACGGGGAAGGGCGATGCCTTCTTGGAAGACGAGGACTTATAGCCCTTCGCCTTCCATGAAGTCTTCAACTTCAACTTGGGGATAGCAGATGGAGCCCTATCACCCAAGGAGGAAGACTTCACAAAACCTGAAAAAGAAGACAATGAAGAAGCAGGGGAGTCAAAAAAGGGGGCCCGCCCCAACAACCTCACCTACCTCACCACTTACCACCTGGTCCTGTTCAACAGCCATTGGTTCCAGGTTAAGATCCATGGCGGCGACATCCTCTGAAACCTGAATAAGAGGATATCCACTTGGGGTGGCTGGGTCTCATCCCGGATCTGCTGGATGATGGGGTGGCAAGATCTTCAGGCACTGCGCCGCCACTGCGCGCCGGGGTAGAGCAGGTCCTCAACCTGGCGTCGAGGACGAGGGCTTCCCGACGGAACATTCCTTCCAAACCCAGCCACCCAGGCCCGGAGAGATTCCAAGGCAGACTTCTTAGAAGACTCGTCCGCCTGAAAGAAAGCCAAGAATTAGCTAAGGGTGAAAAAAAAAAACAGTCCGGAAACCTCATAAACAAAAATTCAAAATGAGGGGCATAAAACGGAGGGAGATTGTCACTTACCGACTCATCCTGGATGGTTGTGCAGAGAGCGAAACAAACCTCACAACCATCAGGGTGCCAGACTACCAGGTCGCCAAGTCGGACCGCACAACCAGCGTGGGTCCGCAAACTACGTGACCGTAAGGTTGTTGCAGGACGCAGTACACCCGGCTCCTCACAGCGAACAGTCTGTAAGTGGAAAACGAACATTAACCTACCACCTAAGCAATCTAAAGCTGGCAAGGCCGGGAATTTCAACTGCAGCTGGAATACTCCGTGGAGAAGAAATACCTTTTCATAAACTAGGCCAATAAGCTCTAAAATACACCGAGTGGAAGGCAAGATTCCAGACCCGAATACTCCGGGAATGGAAGGAGTGAGACAACAGGAACCAACCATAAGGGGATTGCCTGTAAATTTAACGGCGGACCCCCGGTATAGAACCGACTCATATATAAAAACTAAGGAGAGTATCAAGATAACAAAAATAAGTATATTTAAATACAATATCATGTAATAACATAAACTAATGATGGTAAACAGAAATACAAGAGACCGGAGGGATCCGTTCCCTATATAAATAAATAAATCCTTCTTCACTACTTCCCGCCAGAGAAACAAGTGGGCAGATGTAAAATCTCATAACGTTCAAACCAGAGCAAAAATAATAATATATAACGTAGCCCGACGGGGGCGGAGGAAAGGGATAAAGTGTTCGAACACGTTCGAGTAAAGTGAAAATCACTAACCCAACACAGCGATGTTAGGGACTGGATGGGAGGAGCTAATCCCTCTACCAAATAGAGAAGTCCCTGAACTCGGAGAAAACGCCATCTAGCGTCACCCGCACGAGTAGAGCAAAGCTGGAGGGGGAGGGGTGGAGTAGGGGGGAGAATGGTAGGCTACCAGGAAGGAACAGGAGACGGGGAAAACTATAACCCGCTCAACTGCACCCACCACCCGAGAATGAACTGGGAACTGTGATAGGAGGGTGGCCTACTACTGGGAAAGGGGAGCGACCAAGCCTCGATGCCCGACTCCTGCCCTAGGCATAGCCTAATAAGGACCTAACCTAATATAGGTTAGAAAAGGGGGCAGGAGCACGGAGGGGGAGGAGGAACCAACAAGGAGAGAAATTTTGTGCCTAGAACCAACCGGGAACGAGGAGGGGGGCAAGAAGGCGAATAGCCTAGAGGAGACACATCCAAAGAACTCTATTCCCCAAAGGGAAGGAAGAGAACTAAGGGGCTCACTCTGCCCACCAAAAAACGATCCCGGAGGAAACAGCAACAAAAACTCCCTCAACCTGATGGACTTCCACCCAGGGCAAGGGGATGGAAGCAACAACCTACTCCACTCAAAAACCATCACACCAAAATAAAAATAAAAATGTGCTCAATAGGGTGCGAGCCTACCCCGAGGCAACGGTTAGATCTAAGGCCGCCGCCACCACCACTCAATAAAGATAAACAAATAATAAAAAACAGAGAGCACTATCGCCAAGAAAAATAACAATAGCCTAATACAGACTAAAATAAAAGGGAACCCAACCTGGAGGGGGAACCTGGACAGGGCATCACTCTCAAAAGGGCCTGTAGGCCAATAAGTTAGAAGTGCTAAATATCAAAAAGGGGGGAGCCACCGCAGGAAACCCGCCAGGAAGGAGAACCAAGGGGCAAAAAAATATATATGACTATCACGACAATGAGAGAACTCCAGCAGCAGGAACTGATGGGGTCGCCGTGGTCGACATGGCTGGCGGGAACGCTGTGGCATCATACTAAGATCTCAAATATATATATAAAATGAGACCAAAACAGCCAAATAACAAACAAAAACCCCACAATAACATAGTACTTAACTTGGAGATAGTAAAGCTACTCGATGACATGATGAAAATGGGAAAATTCCAAAAAAGGCACGAGCACACAAAAAAAAGATAATATCACGTGCTAGAAAATGGAATGAGGTAGGTGGCGCTGGTGTCGCCGTCCTGGCGGGTGTTGAGTGTAGGGGCTGTAACGGCTCACCGCTCTGTTCCGGGGTTTTGATAAGGAGAGATCTTTCGAGTATGTTTCCGTGGTAGTGGTATTTCACTCAACCTTCCTTATACCGACGCCTTCCTAGAAGACGCCGACTGGGGTAGTAACCCCAGCTTTCCTGAAAGCTCTTTTTCTCTGGTATATCTAGCAATTTATACCTAGAAATTCGTGCTGTAATGGAATTTCACCGGCTGACACGGGACTGGACTCAGAAATAAAAAGGTTATAATGTATATTGAATATATATGGTTTACCTAAAAGAATGGGTTTAGTAAAATGAAAAAAATGGCATTTAATGAATACTTATAATTCCACAAATTATATGCAGTTGCTTTTAAGTATTCTAGTTCACTTCGAGGTTCATAACCATCAACTATATTTTTTAGTCAGTGGTTTACTAGAGCATATTTCTTGTTTTATCTTCCAATATTTTTTCCCTGAAGCACTTGCTCCAAAAGCAGCTCCGTATTTGATTGTTCTAATCGAAGTTGTCAAATTAACTAAGATTCTGTAGGATGAGCGATCATCAACCTTTTCTTAAAAGCATTATGCCAGCCTTCAAAGGCATTATTTGTTCTTGGCAAATCATTTGCTGTTCTTGCATATACTGACTGTAATTCAGCTTCAAATTTTGGTCTTCTCCTTCTTTGCTGAGCAACTCCCAGTCATATTGTCTGTAAGTAGTGCAGAAATTCACCAAATTTATTGTCAGTTTCTTCATCAAGGAATTCCATTAATTCTTTGAAACTATCATATACATCACCAGGTGGAATGAATGCAAGTGTTTGAATTTTTTTGTATTATCAATGCATTTCCAAGCTTTGAATACAAAGGCTGCCAACCCATTTCTTGAATTTTTCTCCATAAGCACTGACTGAAATAAAAAAAAAAACATCAATTACACAGTCTGAGAAGATTTTCTTCACTGTTGATAACAGAATGCTTAAAATCCATGGAAAATGACACTGGATTTAAGCTATAGCTTTTGAGCCAGTTGAAAATCGTATCATAAGTACATTACTGTACTCTCATTTTTCTTGGTTGTAATGCAATACAGTATAGGCAGTCCCCGGTTATCGGCGATCCGGTTTTATGGTGCTTGTCTGGCGACGAAAATCGGCGATTTTCAGTGCCGATTTCCGCTTATTGGTGCCAATAGTTTGGTATTGGTGCCAATACATACCTAACAGAGGCACAATCTCCGGTTATTGGCGGCGATAAGCCCTGAAAATCACTGATTTTCATTTATCGGTAATTTTTGCTTATCGTCATGCCTTCGGAACAGAACCGCCGCTGATAACTGGTACTGCCTGTACATGAATACAAGAGGAAGGATCTTATTCTCTTGAACAAGAGCATTAATTATATATACTGTAGCTGTTTTCCAATAGGAGCACAATCAAAGGTACTATCACAATAGCAAATTCTTATAGTTTCTAGAAGTCAAAGATTTTTTGACGAGAAGTCAGCATTTTGTCTTTTTGACATTTTAGTTGTTGACACTTTGTCTTTTAACACTTTAT
This sequence comes from Macrobrachium rosenbergii, assembly GCF_040412425.1. Lineage (NCBI taxonomy): Eukaryota > Metazoa > Arthropoda > Malacostraca > Decapoda > Palaemonidae > Macrobrachium > Macrobrachium rosenbergii. The sequence goes on from NC_089799.1 coordinate 891,828, forward strand.
CCATTTACACTTGGCTGTACACCTTAGAAATACACTGTTGAATATAATTAAACAGTATGAGTTTAATGAGAATGAAATGAGAATCACATGTAGGAAAGTGCAAGGAAAATGGCCCTTCATTAATGGTTCCAAATAATAAGGATTAGATGAGAGAATACAGACTTCAAAGACTTGGTTAGCAAGTATAGGCATATGGGAAAGAAAGACATTCATGGTGAGATAATGACATGAGAAGTTGAATGAAGGAAAATTGGGAGATTGATATGGATCAGTTGCAGAACAGAAGAAAGGATCATATTGAGTTATAGAAGACAATGAATAAGGTAGTCAAGGAGAAAGATAGGGAAAAGAGATTGAGTTATGGATTTTGGGATGAATTTGAGCCAGTAGTCAAGAGAAAATGATTCAGTGGTGGAAATGACGCAAGAGTGGAAGAGGGTAATGTAATGTTGGAAAGGCTTACAGAAGTGAATATTGAGGATGTCAGAGACAAATTAAAAGATAAATGAAAGGTAAGGTAAGTGAGTAGATAGAAAACAAATGAGATGATGGAGTTGGTTGTGTAATTAAGTGGTTGGCCAGTGTGTGTGTAAAGTATTTCTGGGTAAGGGAACATTTCCAAAGGATTGTTCAAGAGGAACTTTAGTTCATTTGCATAAGAGGAAAAAAGCTTGTGAGAATTATAGTGGGATAACATTTCTAGGTAATGAAAGTAATGCAAAAAACTGAATGATATGGAAGAGCAATGCATGTTTTGATAAGGAGGTTGTTTGGCTCCAGTATTTTTTATAAAACAGTTGTGTAAGAGCTTAGAATATAAAGGGAATAGGCTGAATTAGGTATGCATAGAGCTAAAAAGAAAAGCTTATGACTAAACAGATGGAGATGAGGTGTAATGTGTTTTTAGTATTTATGTTCATTGTCATTATTCACGTTTATGCAGTAGGTCTGCTTCTTACATAGACATTGAAGAGTTCTTTCTCTGTCCTCCAGGTTATGCTTATCATTTGAATTCTCGTCCAGATCAGGTGTCACTGAAACTCTTTCCCTGTGATTTTATGGGCCTGTCCACTAGTTGGCATCCTGCCTCTTCCTTATCAAACACTTCTTCAAGTGGTTGTTCCTTCCCCCTTATTACTTATCCAAGCCTGTCAAGCTTTGGTTTACTTTTAAAATTCTAAACACTGCAGAATTTGTGATAACATCTTATGTTACAAATGTTTGGCATGTTTGCTAATGCTAAACATGGACCATGGTCCTGAGTTGATGCCTGGGTCATGGCTTCACAGGTTTCACTGGCAACATGACCTTCCTGTCTGTGAGCTAGAAATGTGGCTGGTTCTTCCTGGCCCCAGCTTAGGTGGAGAGGGGCTTGAGTGTGCAGCATTGCAATGGCCTCACCCTTGTCTTAACTGTTATTGCAACAGTGCAATGGTTTTTCTATTGCCTCTACATGTTATTGCAACATTGCAACAGCCTTTCCCCACTTTACCTTTTCTTACATCAGTGCAGTGCCCTGTACATTGCCTCTACCATTACTGTGATTGCCATGACCAGTCTCATGTCTCTGCCTCTCATAAGTAAGCTTCAAACCTTCAAACATCACCACCTAAACAATCCTCATTTATCTCTTCACTAGCAGCTCGTGCACATTGCGGGCAGAGAAAGTCTGTCCGGCTGTTTCGATTTTGTGGTTCTGAGCATCTCCTATGACACCATCTGTTAACATTTAGTACACAATACTGTATCCACCCTTACTCTAACCTGGCACTATGGACATAACTGTAAAGAATGTACCTTCTCCTTTGCTTTCTTTTATTTCACCATATTCTGCTTAAAGTTAATATCACTCCTCTCTTCTTCACCTTTCTCCTCCATCTTTTAGACAGTTATAAGACTTTCCTTTATTTTGCTGTTAACAGTATGTCATCTGCTTACAGGTGCTCCATGGTTCTTCCCTTTGAGCATCCCTTTGTAGCTTCAGCCATTTTTTTCACCAGAAACCCCTACTTTTTATTAGCCCACTGTATTTTATTGGCAAAATGAGAATGGAGGTAGCCCTGAATAATTTGCTTATGGATTCCAATATTGCCAGCAGTTTTTTCTTCACTTTTCTTCATGTGAAGCTGTTGTCATTTTACTGATTTCTTCAGCTTTAGTTATTCTCTTCTTATTGTCATCCATCCTCTTCTTCCTTTTTGGCAGTGCAATAAATGAGAAAAATAAAAAAGTAATAAAACAGCAGGATCATACGCAATGGAACATAGTGATGTTGAAGAGCTGCTGACCTTCACTGGAGATAAAGAAATGTTTGCCAGGTAGTCTTCATGTTTGCTGGCTATTGATTTTCTTGGATGGCCATTTTGGATAGCATCTAGCATCTCTTATTGCTTCCATTTCCAGAGGATGACACTGCTGTTCTTGAACTAGCATTAGTGTCCAGCATATAAAGTGTTTTTTCAGTGTATGGTATTTTGTATTACTGTATGTAGTGTGGTAATTTTCACTTTAAAATTGTGCTGTACTTGCTCTCATTATTTTTATTGTTTACCTGGTGCCAGTTTACATTGATGAGTTTCTATGCGTACTGTCACAGTGTTTTTTTACTATCTAATTTTACATTTGTGCATTTGTATTACGTCACCACCATTTTCAGTATTTTTCATTAAACATTGTATTTTGTATTTCTATGATTGATTCTCAGCAATTTTTGGGAATTGTTCACTCAGTGTGCTTGTTTTTGTATTGTTGCATGCTATTGATATTCCTGCTTATTTGTGTTAAGACTTTTTTTATTACTGTATATTATTATTTTTCACTTCATCATCTTTCTCTTCCTTTTTTGTTTTAAATACTGAAATAAAGAAATAAGGCATTGCCTGACAAGCCATTCCATGTTTACATTTCTGCTTATGATAGGGACCCGCATTTTTTGGGTAGTTTTTGTAGAGACCAGGTATGTTCCTTGGCCTCACCTATTCCAGCTGCCAGCATTTTTTGATGGACCAGTGGATTTCTTACAAGTCATGTTTTGTATGCTGCTGTATACATTGTCATTCAGCTTAGGTCTACTTACCCACATTAGTTTCTCCATTGCAAGTACAGATTAAGGAACTCAGACATTGGATTATGTGATGCCCTTTCAGGTGTGCATTCAGTGCCTCACAGGGCTTTTCTGTGTATTGCTAATGCTTCACCTTGCTAGGCCGTACCAGAAGAAGATACCACTTGCTTGAAGATGGAGTATTTGCGTAGGTATTATATGTGACTCATATTTGACACCATGACTGTGAAGAAAGTTCCTACTGCTAGAGCTAGTGCTACTAAGCATTTTGCTATAGTGTACTTAGAGGAGGATGAGATGAATATGATATTAAATGCTTTTGGCTTGAGATGGATGGTGGTATTGACAGTGATTTATAATAAGAAACAGATTTTGACCCCTGTCAGGGGTGATGCTGCAGTGATGAATAACACTTTCATTAACAAGCTCTATGAAGAAATGGAATATTTTTCCCTATGGATTGAATGGCAGACTTGTCAGCTTATCCCCACAAGCCAAGTGTTGATTCAGGAGAAAGTATTATCCTTGTTTGAAGACCTCAAAAAGAAGTTTCCCAGTAAGGAAGACACAGAACTCAAAGGTAGTTCAGAATGCTTTATGGTGTTCAAGCAGTAGCACAGTCTTCACAGGATCAAGATCCAAGGTGTCAGTGCATCAGTCGATGAATTAGCATTATCCAAATTCCCTGAAATATTGGGGAAGGTTATTGAGAAGGGGTATCTTTCAGGACAAAATATTCGGTGTAAATGAAACTGGTCTTTAATGGAATAAAATGCCAGATTGTTCATTCATGTCCAAGGAGGAGAAGAAGGCATGTCAGGCTTCAAGGTCACAAAATACCATTTGACCTGTTTGCTAGTAGACAGTTGTTCAGGCAACTTTAAGCTAAAGCCAATGGGTGTGTATCATGCAGAAATCTTGAGCACTGAAGAACATTTCCAACTCCCAGTTAAGTGGATGTCAGATACTAAGTTCTGGGGATTGGGTTTTCAACTACTTTATACCAGCAGTGAAAAAGTACAATAGGGACAAAGGCATCCCCCTTAAGTTCCTTTGAGACTGCTTCTGTACACCCACAGAAGTTTTTATAGTATTTGTAGCTGCAGTGGAATTGGATGACAACTCCACAGTGACTTTTATGCAGAATATAAATGCTTCTTGGAATGAAGTCTTGAACACGGGTATGAATGGCTTTTGGAAGAAGCTGTGCCCTCAATATATTCATGATTTCAAGGGCTTTAATGAGGTTGTCGTGAACAAAGCCTTGGTGATGTTGAACAGTGAGCTTCAAATGATCTTGGAGGAGGAGGATTTTTCTTAATTGAGGCAGATAAACAGGACCCGATGAACAAGTTGATGGAATTATATGAATAGCATTACCAAGAAGAGGAGCAGGAACTAGAACTGCAAACCCTTTGCCATCTGCAAAGTGCAGAGGCACCTGTGCTCAGTGTTTTGCAAACATTATTGTTGGATATCACGACACTTTTTTAAATTATAGGACCATCCTAAATAAGAAGAAGAGCACGTAAATGCTGAGCGCCCTCAACTATTCTTGCAGCATATAATAAATTGATGGGAAAAATGTGAATAATCTGGTAAAGAGATTCAGCCATCAGCATCGGCATAGTCTTATCTTGTTATTCCAACTTAGACCCCTGGTCCATTGAGTACATGGACCTTACCCATCAGGGACATGCAACATTTTCAGGGGGTTTCAATCAAATTAGCATCAGTTCAAACCTATAAATGTATTAAAATAGTAGAACTGTTGGATTATCAAACAGCTTATTGTAATAACAATGTTCTGGGAATGCTTTTTGAGATTTATTGGGTATCTTTTTGGGGTTTATAGGGTTTATAGGACTTATGTTGTTTTTTAATATATCAAAAATATAAAGCTAGTTGTTTCTGTATCTTGTAAGAGAGTTGAGATTCTTGTGCTGCTTTGTCATATCTGTCCAAACAAAAGACCTCACCGGCAAGATGTGATGCCATGAGTTGAGACAGGCGCCACAGTACATCAGTACATGAACACAGATACCAAGATTCAACCTACCAGGGGACCAGACAAGCCACCTGCTTATTTGAGGATCCACTAATGGACCAGAACTGTGCAGGGACCAGTCATGACTGCAACTGTGACACCAGAGAGGGCAGTAATTCACCCAAGGAACTGCTCCAGGACAGGAACTGTACTAGTGCCAGGAGTTAGGGCCATGGCCATCATACCAAGTAAGATAGTACCTCAGTTGTGAAGCAAAGCCAAGGTAGGGACCATGCAGGTGTCAGGAGTTGAGACCATGGACATGCTACTGGTTGGGAGGGCAACCTTATTTTAGAACCATGCATGTTCAACAGGGGAGGTAATGTAAGTGGTACCAGACAGGACAGTAGAATGATTTCAGGGTTCTAGGTAATTTGACTCCGGTATTTTGACTCCCGGTATTTTGACTCCCGGTAATTTGACTCCCGGTCATTTTGATTCCCGGTAATTTCACTCCCACTTTTTCCTTTCTTTTTTCGTTGAATATACTTTTAATCTTTCTTGTTTAGTTCAAAAAATAAAGTTTTTTTTTTAAGAAAAACAAGTAGATACATATTAACTAAAAATGAAAGAAAAACGAATAATACTAAAAGCCATGTTAACATCTTTTATTAATACAAAGCATGTATGTAATATCTAAAATGGATAAAATGTAATCATACCAAAGTATGAGATAAGACTATATACAAAATTGAAACCATAAAAATTAAAAATTCAATAATGATGCAGGTTATGAGCTATTGCTCTCAAGAATTCCAGTTTATTTTGGTCGCTGTATCGCTCAATGATTATCTGCAGTCGCTTGTTTATATCTTTATACTTCTTCTTTTTCTCACAAATCTCGCCACCATCAAATTGAATCTTTTTCAATTGCGCCAAGTGCTCTTCCTTTTAATGCAGTAATCAACTTCCATATATTTGGATGGGTACAACTTAAAGAGCTTTGCAAGGCATTGTGATAGCCCTCTAAATGGTTATTTGTGCGAGGCATCTCGAATCCGTTCTTAAGTGAACATTCCAAATATCTATAGGAAACAAAGGAGGTGTTCTGCGTTGTCTAACTCCTCTACCTCATCAAACATCCTATGTACGTTATTTCAAAATAAGACACTAGTTCTTGAGGAAGATCATCGTCATCAACAAGCTCTTCGAATCCATCAAGCACATCACTTGGGGGAAGAAAGGCTAACGCAGAAAAACATCTTATCTTAATGCTGAACTCATTGTCATGATGGTACTTATCTTTGAAGCCAATTTCACATACTTTTCTGTAAACACTTTGAGATAAATGAAAAAGACAACATGAAACGGAAGCACTTGGAAACACAGATTTGAAACTATTAATGTGTGCTTTTTCAAAATCCATCATGATGCTTACAGGGTTCAGTCCTGGCCGTAATTCCTTAAGCTGGTTAAAAAGGAGGTTGTAAGATTCTTGCTTCTTGTTTGGCAGCAGTGCAAATAATCGTGGAACACTGAGTGAACCCACTTGAATATGTAGCGTGTACAACTGATAGAATATAGATGGGGAACACTTGAAGGTTCCATCCCCCGCCCAGTGTTTTACATTAACTAAGTCATCAAGGCCTTTATTTGTTGCAAACACAAGTAGTCTATCTTTATCAGATTGCCCACTATCAAACTGCAAGAAAAGTTCACCACTATCAAGGAACTTGTATTCATCAGGTATCTCGTAACTATATCGAGTGTGAGGGATTGGAGGAGCGCTTACTTTTGCTTGACGCCAGTTCCTTATATTACGACTTACACGCACAGTTGAGGGCATAAGAGCCATTTCATTTTCATCAAGCTTTTCACAAAGAGACGAAATTAATGAACGAGAAGATTCCTGGCAGGCAGATGCCTGTGATTTTAGTTCAGCTAAAGTTTTACGACTTTCGGGTTTAGAAGCACCACGAACTGTGATGATGTTCACCGACATTCTTAATTATATCATAATCTTCATCATGCGTCATAGTGTGGACTCGAGCTTTGCAGGACTTGATTTCACATTTCCAGTAAGTCTTGGATCCGTCAGCATTTAGTTTATGTTTCTCATATATATAGTTCATGTTATCCACAAGTTTCTTTTCCTCCCGGGTGCTGTTAAAAACATAAGGCATGGTGACCGTATATTTCCTTTTAAAGTAATAAACAAAGAAGTAAGATGTTGATGTGGACTGGTAAACCTTGAAGAGTTGAATACAAACTACAAAGTGGTAGAGATAGTTTCAGTTAGTCTCCATAGAGCGATAATTTTAGTCAACTACCTAGCGTGCATGTAAACAAGCAATTTTATTACTAAAATTATGTACTTTTTACTTGTTTCCTGTTTCGTAAATTTTTTGTTTTGTTTTTCTTCTTCTGTTATCTATTTACTTTTTTTTAGACGGTAAATGATGATTATGAAACTGAGAATTAACAGAACCTTTTTTCTGATAGTGGGAGTGAAATTACTGGGAGTCAGATTGACCGGGAGTCAAATTACTGGGAAGCAAAATACCGGAGTAAAAATACGGGGAGTTAATTTTTTGAACTAAAAAAGAAAGATTAAAAGTTGTATATTCAACGAAAAAAGAAAGGAAAAAAGTGGGAGTGAAATTACCGGGAATCAAAATGACCGGGAGTCAAAATTCCGGGAGTCAAAATACCGGAGTCAAATTACCGGGAGTCAAATTACCGGCCACTATTTACTTTGGATAAAAATCTTATTTTTACAAAAATAGTTATATAAAGACTGTTTACATACAATCTCTCTCTTTCTCTCTCTCTTCGTGACATAGTGAATAGTTAATGGAAATGTTCAAAATCCTGAATGACATTACAAGTATTATAATCACATTATGCTAAATACAAATCAGACCATAAACATTGGATTTAAAATAGAAACTGAATAATTACCTATTCAGGCTATAGTAAGTATGGCCACGGGCTTTCTTGACTGTATAAAGTTGCAAGTCGTAAGACAAATGCAGTTTTGCAACCACGGGACAATTCCAAATCCTGTTAGCCATTCTTGACTGCTATGGGTTTCAGAGCCGATGGAACAAGGTGAATGAGTTTCTGTCTGGTGGATGGGCGGGGCAACATTTCGTCAAACGGCGTTTACCTTTGCTTACGTAATGAATGTTTTTCGACTCTTGGCTCGTAATCATTGGCCGTGGCATTGGCTAGATAATTTTTACTCTATAAAAATTAAAACTATCGGGTTTAGGTTATTGATAATGCTGAAAAAATTTGTGTGTGGTTGGAAAATATACATATGTCAACTTTCAGCTACATCCGATGCTTTGACAAGGAGCAAAGTCCAAAAAACCGTGTTACAGAGGCCCTGAATCTCATAGTAGATTGACATACTATTCTGTTACTTTTGTTCCCAAAGAGTAATGCCTTCAAGTAGTTCTGAATACCAATATCAATAGGTCTTAAACTTTTTCAAGCACATTGGCACAACCTCTCAACACATCTAACTGTAATACAGTCTTTCATCTTGACTTGCCTTTTTACTCAAACTATTGTACAGTATATCAATTATCAGTTTTCTCTAGCATATTCCTTACTTAGATATTACCTTCAGGATGTAAACAAAAGGATGATAGAAGTTTTCCCTATTAATTTCACTCCACTTGAACAAATTACGAACGAACACCATAAACAAATCCACTAATTAGGGTTTTTTCTTCATTTCAAGGCTAAGAAATCTTATCTTCTTTATTTTTCATGATATGCTTACAGTAAAGTACTTGAAAAAGATACCAACTTTTCACTTCTAACCACTGGCAGTTTGTATTCCTATAATCTGGCGAACTCTTCATCTGTGACACTTGATGGGTTGTATTCTTATAATTCTAATTAAATTAATTTCTCTATGTACGTACAGTACAACATAAAACTGAACAAAACTAAATGAATAAAGGGTTATACTGCTTTTTGGTTAGCTTTTTACAACAAACAGGACACTGCTTATGCTGCTTCACCACCTCTTTTATGCAAGCCCTTATCTACATTAAAAAAATAACGGTAAGACTTGAATACTGTATGAAAGAAAATGTTCAGGCCTGAATATAGGGGTACCTTGATTAGGTTTTGCCTTGGTAAGAATAACAGTTATAGGAGTGTTTACCCCTAGCTGTAAGCCATATATTTTTAAGCATAATGTCGCAAGATGACTTTGAAATGATATTAAAGTGTTTAAGGATGATAGTTTAAGGTATATTTGGTGTTTAAACTATTAAAATAGACAGTTATAAGCATTTTTCTGGGCTCAACCTGTGTCGCTGAGTGAAATGTCCCATATAGCACACATTTCCAGGTATAAATATTTGCTAGATATACCAGAGGAAAAAGCTATAAAGCTAATAGGATGCCAGAGTTACTGCCTCTGGGTTGATCATCCTTATAGGATGTCGGTATGTCATCTAGGAGCGAGTGGAAGCCACTACCACAGATGCTTAACCCAAATAGATCACTCCTCTCCCAAAACCCCTCTACCTAAGGGGTGCCGTTACAGCGGTCCTTCTCCGCTCGCTACTACTACTTCTACCCAGAACCTTCATCCCTTCATAGCACGCTTTCTCGTGTACTGTACACACGTAGATTTTCGTGGTGTGTTTTTGTGCCCCTTTTTTCCTTATTTTGGAATTTTGGTTAGATCAACATGTCTTCAATCAATCAAGACGCATCCTCATCTAAGTTGAGTACATAATTTTATTGATTTGGGACTCGGTTGGACAATTTATGTCCCGTTTTATAACTTACGCTTTGTTGGCTCGGAGCCACCATACTTGTTTTCGTTCGTGGTTGTAGTCCCCAACCTTTTGATGCTCTCATATCTTCTGACATCTCGCAAGATCTCTTATTATATGCTCCATTTTATATAATGATAGTTTTAATTTTCGCTCGTTTCTGACACGCACGACTATTATTACATTTTAGAATAGTGGGAAGTTAGGCCTAGCCTATCCTTTCCCTTCTGTTCTTTACATAGGTGCATGTAAATATTGTTATTATATCATTTAAATTTTATTATTATTATGTATTCCTATATACCTTTAGTCTGACATTTGGTAGTTCCTTTAGCCTACCTGACCAGTTTGACACTGTTGAATCTTGGAAGGTAGGCTAAGTTGGCCCCAGTTTTCCTGCCTACCCTGGCTTCTAGGCCTAGGTAAGGTAGGTTTTCTTGGGTGGCCTTCGTTCGAGTTTTGGGCGCCTGCCTGTCCTTCCTGACCAGTTTGATTCATCAAATCTTGGAAGGCTTGGTTCGGTGCTGGTGCCCCTTTCTCGTTCATATTACTGGCGTGACCTAGCCTACCTGGCCAGGTGTTCACTTCGGAAGGTTAGGCTAGGCTATAGAAATTATCTATTCCGCCTTCATGTAATTTTCTCTCACTCCTATTTTGTTAGACTATTGTCTACATGGCTTCTCCCTTTGGGGCATTTTAGAACAATGCTCATTTGCCCTTTTTGGTTGAGATGACGCTTCTTGGAAGGTGTTTAGGCACCTGGTCTGTTGTAGTCGCCATGTTTTCTCTGCCGTTCCGCTATCCGGATCTGTTCCGGCGGCTGTCGTTAGCTCGCTATTTAGTTCCTAGTAGGAACAATAGCTTGAGCGTTGGTGCCTTCCTTTTTATGGCGGAATTGTGAAGATGCCGGGCTGAATGTTAATTTTAGTTATTACCTTTTTCACGTGAACTACGTTCCGGGAAATCAGTCCCGAACCTTCGTTCCGCGCATTTTAGTCTTTTCCTCCACTCAGTTGTTGATTTCTGTGAGGTTAATTTCACGAGACGCCCGCATCATCGGAATTGTTTTCCGTGCGATCGTTTCAGGAGTGGCCTCCTGTTCTGATTGTACTGGAACGTTCCGCCGTAACCTTATTGTTCACTCCAGATCTCAACTCCGGCGTGGGGGGGAAAATTATTAATTTTAAGTTTTTACTAGATTAGTACTTATCTATGGCCGGAAACTGTTCCGGCGTTATCTCTTTGATACTTATGTATCAATTCCTCTTACAGATGGTTCATTGTCAGGAGCCGGGCTGTAATGCCTATTTGCAGCAACCCTGTGGCCATGTAGCATGCAGGTCTCATGCCAGCTGCGCAGTCGAGGTGGATGATCATCTCGTCTGGCATCCAGATGGCTGCGATGTATGCTACTCCTTATATCAAGACGTGATTGATGATTCGGTACGTTAACCTCTTGGCATACTCTTATTAATACTTCAAACAGGTCTGAAGTACATCTTCTATATCGAAAGAATTTACATGTCAATTTCCTATGTTGACATTATATCATGTTTCAGGTCCCTCGGTCCCGCCAATCCTCATCTCTTTCCACTCTTAAGATCTGGGTCGGGGGCTTCGGTCGTAATGTTGGTCAAGGACGCCCCTATGTGCTAGCAGAGGACATATGTAACGTCCTTTATCCTATGGCCAGGTCCTCTGCAGCGGTAGCTCCCGAAGTGGCGGAGCCCCTGATTCACAGGATTAGGATGGAGACCCAAGTCCCGCCGGAAGAGCAACAAGAACTGTGCGAGGAAGTGGCCAACATCAGCATTCACGTGGAACCGATGGCCATCGATCCGGAGGAGGAAGGTAGGGATGTAAGTGAGGCAGGTAGAACTAAAAATTCAATTTCTTTCAGCTCTCCTGCGTCTTCGTCTTCCTCCTTCCAAGGTTTCTCTAAGGTCTCCACCCTTGGGGCCAGTTCGGGGTTGGTAATCCCCAAGGTGAAGTCCTTAGTGAAGACGAAGACATTACCTAAAATGTCTAAACTCCCGAAGATCCCGGCCATGCCGAGTTCCGCCAGGTTGTCGTTGGCCCCCAAACCTTCGACTTCCTCCCAGAAGGCTACTCCCCCTTCTAAGGGGTCAAGACCCAAGGCGGGCAAGTCCAAAAAACCTGAATTTGACCCTGAGAAGTCCTCATGAAGAGGATTTCTCAATTTGAGACGATGTCTCGAGATCTCGCCTCGAGTCAAGAGACATCTGGCAAGTTTGTTCAGTCTCTGGCTGAGAGACTGAAAACACAAGAGGATTCGCTTGCCGGACTCGTTAATTCCGGTCCGGTACAGCAACAGAGTCACTCCATTCCGGACGCCTCGAAGCTACCTGCGTATGAGGACTGTAATCCTTGGCGTCTCGCCTTCAATGCCCCCTTTGCCAATGGTAAATTAACCATTGAAGGTTGTGGCACCCGTCCTGTGGAAGACTACGAGTTCTTCCCGGCGGATCTTGTTTTTCCTTTCCCGGGATACGCCCGTTTATCGGAGGAAGCCCTGGTAAGGGAAGACAAGGTCCCCAAGGAAACGATGATCTTCCCCAGGGATCAAGAATAGTCGGCATGGGTCAGAATACTCTCTGACTGGGAGTGTGCTAATACCGAGCTAACTCCTTACAAGGGGCGGTATACGATGTTCGTTGTCCACGAGGACATCCCCACCCCTTGTACTTCTAAGATAGCTGAGCTAACTCTGCAGGCCGGAATAGAGGAGAAGCCGATGCCTCAGCTTCGGGAGATGGACTCTACATCTCTTCTCTTTCCGGGAGAGCTGGATTGCTGGGTTGGGGCTCCTGAAACCTTCACAGTAGGTAGGCTGGATCCGGAGTGCGCTTCGGATCTATTCAGTGAGCAGTTACCCAGGATTCCGGAGTCCCTGATCAAAGCAGAATACGATGCTAGATGCCGTCTCAGCAGATCCATCAACTCCGTCACCTCGGCGGAGTTGACATCAGCAGTGTACAAAGACGAACCTCTATTCCGGATTCTGACCAAATCACTTCTGGCCTCGTTCCAGAGTGATTTGTATGACTTTGTGGTAGCAAGACGGAACTGCCGGAAACGTGCTGGCTGACGCCTCCATCCGGCATGAGCCAAACAGGCTTATTAAATCTTCGATCTGGGGAACGAACCTCTTTCCTGATGACGTGGTGAACACCGTCATCAGCGAAGCTTCCAGGGCCAACCAAAATCTTCGGATTCGTTGGGGACTTCCCTTTAAAAGGAAGTCTTCTGAGTCTTCGGGCCCTCAGCCTAAGGGAAGGAAGAGGACAAGGAGGTACCACCCGTACAAGGCCCCTCAGACCCAGACAGTTGTTCAGGCAGTTCCCGTCGCTCAGGTTGCCCAACCTTCTACCTCCAAGGGGCAACCTCAGTATGTCTTGCTGAACCAACCGGCTCACCACTCTGCTGGCTCAGCTGCTTATGTAGCCTCCCCAGTGTTTCAACCCCACCTTTGAAACTCAGGGGTCGTTTCAAGGCTACCGCCAGTCCAGGGGCGTTAGAGGTCGAGGCAGATCCTGATACAGGGCTGGATCCAGACCCCAGTCTAGAGGCAGAGGCTCAAGAGGAGGCAGAGACAATAAGCCATCAAACAAATGAACCTCCTCAGGTAGGTGGGAGTCTGCAACTTCACAGGGACCATTGGACCTTCAGTCCATGGGCCCACAGTATTGTTTCAAAAGGTCTAGGGTGGAGTTGGATAGCAGGGCCTCCTCCACCAGTCAGATTCTATCAGACCCCAACACCGGATCTGTTAGAATATGCAAAAGACCTCCTTCTAAAGAAGGCAATAAAGAAAGTCAGACATCTAAAATTTCAAGGACGCTTGTTCAGCGTGCCAAAGAAAGATTCAGACAAAAGAAGAGTGATATTGGACCTATCAACTCTCAGTTCTTATATCCAATGCGACAAGTTCCGTATGTTGACCGTCTCTCAGGTGCGGACCTTACTTCCCCATGGGGCCGTTACCACCTCTATAGATCTTACAGACGCTTATTATCATATCCCGATAGCGAGAAACTTCTCTCCCTACCTAGGATTCAGACTAGGCAAACAGGCTTACTCCTTCAGAGTAATGCCTTTCGGGCTCAACATAGCACCCAGGATCTTCACCAAACTAGGAGAAACTGTGGTACAGGAACTAAGGTCTCAAGGCATCAGACTTGTGGCTTACCTGGACGATTGGCTAATCTGGGCTCCCAACGACACCGAGTGCCGGAAGGCGACCAGAAAGGTCATTCAGTTTCTAGAGTATCTAGGATTTCACATAAATACAAAGAAATCTCGTCTGATTCCGGCATCCCAATTTCAGTGGCTGGGAATCCAGTGGGATTTAAACACCCACACTCTCAATTCCGCCAGCAAAATGCAAAGAGATAGCCAAAGCAATGAGACAGTTTTTCAGGTGCAAACGAGCCTCTCGTCGCACTCAAGAAAGAATCTTAGGTTCTCTTCAGTTTGCATCAGTAACAGATCTACTTCTCAAAGCAAAACTGAAGGACATAAATCGAGTGTGGCGGAGTCGAGCAAATTACAATCTCAGTGACAAAGTCTCCCTCATACCTCCAATCTTAAAGAAAAGACTCAACCCTTGGACAACGGCCAAAAGTCTTTCCAAATCAGTTCCTCTACAATTCCCTCCACCAGCTCTGATCATCCACACGGACGCATCTCTGACCGGATGGGGAGGTTACTCACAATACAAAAAAGTTCAAGGAACCTGGTCGAATCTTTTTCGTCACTTCCATATCAATATTCTAGAGGCGATGGCAGTTTTCCTGACTGAAACGCTTACGTCCAGCCAGGAACATACATATCAGATTAGTCCTGGACAGTGCAGTGATAGTTCATTGTCTGAACAGGGGAGGTTCCAAATCAAGTCACATAAACCATGCAATGATTGCAATCTTTTCATTGGCAATGAAAAACCATTGGCACTTGTCCGCCACGCATCTGTCAGGAGTAAGAAACGTGATTGCAGATTCTCTGTCAAGGACGACTCCTTTGGAATCAGAATGGTCTCTGGACAAGAATTCCTTCAACTGGATTTCCCAACAGATCGTGGGACTTCAGGTGGACCTGTTTGCCACGGAATCAACTCACAAACTACCCTGTTATATAGCTCCGAACCTGGACCCTCGGGCCTACGCCACGGATGCAATGTCAGTAGACTGGAACAAATGGCCGAAGGTCTACCTGTTCCCACCAGTAAACCTTCTGTTGAAAGTTCTACACAAACTCAGGTCATTCAAAGGCCGGATAGCTCTAGTAGCCCCCAACTGGCCGAAGAGCAACTGGTTTCCCCTTCTATTAGAGTTGAAACTCAGACTGTGTCAGCTTCCTCAGGAATGTTGAATGCCCTAACTTTATGGATTTCATGAAATTCACGGCACAGAAAAATGCTAATATTGATCCATTGAATACAGTGTTTCTAGAATCAGATAAGAGAGATTCTACTCTACGTCAGTATGATTCGGCAGTAAGAAAACTGGCCAACTTTCTAAAAGAATCAGACGTTCATACAATGACTACGAATCTCGAATCTCATTTTTTAAAGCCCTTTTTGATAAAGGTCTAGCTGCTAGTACTATTACTACGACTAAATCCGCCTTAAAGAAGATATTTCAGTTGGGATTTAACATTGACTTAACAGATTTGTATTTTTCCTCTATTCCTAAAGCTTGTGCTCCTCCTAGACCAACAACACGTCCTAAAACGGTTTCTTGGTTTTTAAATTACGTACTAAGATTAGCCTCAGACACAAATAATGAATCTTGCTCTTATTTGACTCTTCTTAGGAAGATGCTGTTTTTAATTAGCCTGGCTTCAGGAGCTAGAATCTCTGAACTTTCAGCCCTTTCTAGAGAGTCAAATCATGTGGATTTCCTCCCGTCAGGAGAGGTTCTACTTTCTCCGGACCAAACCTTTTTAGCCAAGAACGAAGATCCTCAAAATAGGTGGTCTCCCTGGAAGATCATCCCTCCTCCGGAAGATTCTTCCTTATGTCCGGTAGTTACCTTGAAAGCTTACCTGGAAAGGCCTTCTCAAAGATCTTCATGTCCCCTTTTTGTTAGAGAGAATGGTGGAACCATCTCCTTGAATGGTATTAGACAACAAATTCATTATTTTATTAAACAAGCCAACCCGGATTCAATTCCCCAGGTCCATGATATCCGTGATGTAGCAACCTCAGTTAATTACTTTCAACATATGAATTTTGATGAAATTAAGAAATATACGGGCTGGAAATCTCCAAGAGTTTTTAAACGTCACTACCTTAAGTCCTTAGAGGCTCTAAAATTTTCTGCTGTCGCTGCAGGGAACATAGTTCCTCCAGAGTCAGCTTAGTATTATGTTATTTAACCCTTAAACGCCTACTGGACATATCATACGTCGACTAAAATTGTCTATTGGGTGCCAAGTGGACGTACCGTACGTCGACTACAAAAAATTTCAACCTTCGGTCAAATTTGACTCAACGGAAATGGTCGAAAAACGCAATTGCAAGCTAAAACTCTTACATTCTAGTAATATTCAATCATGTACCTTCAATTTGCAACAAATTGGAAGTCTCTAGCACAATATTTCGATTTATGGTGAATTTTTAAAAAAAAACTTTTTTCTTACGCCCGCGTGGTAACTCGTTGAAAATTTCAGAAATTCTTTTGTCATTTTGTCGTAATTTTTGCACTGTTCTACATTAGCTGTTACATAAAGTTTTATATATGAAAATGTGCACAATTTCATGTAAAATACAGCAAAATACAACCCATGGTTGTAGCTTTCATCAGTTTGGAAATATTTTCATATAAACCACGATAACTGCCAAAATTTCAACCTTCGGTCAACTTTGACTCGAGCGAAATGGTAAAAAAACGCAATTGTAAGCTAAAACTCTTACATTCTAGTAATATTCAAGCATTTACCTTCATTTTGCAACCAATTGGAAGTCTCTAGCACAATATTTCGATTTATGGTGAATTTTTGAAAAAACTTTTTCCTTATGTCCGCGCCAGAAATTCTTTCGTCACGTTGTCGTAATGTTTGCACCATTTTATATTAGTCGTTACATAAAGTTTTATAAATGGAAATGTGCGCAATTTCATGTAGAATACAACAGAAAATAACTCATGGTTGTAGCTTTTATCAGTTTTGAAATATTTTCATTTAAATCACGATAACTGCCAAAATTTCAACCTTCGGTCAACTTTAACTCGACCGAAATGGTCAAAAAACGCAATTATAAGCTAAAACTCTTACATTCCAGTAATATTCAATCATTTACCTTCATTTTGCAACAAACTGGAAGTCTCTAGCACAATATTTCGATTTATGGTGAATTTCTGAAAAAATAAATTTTTCCTTACGTCTGCGTGTGGTAACTTTCGCCAAACATCTCAGAAATTCTTTTCACGTTGTCGTAATGTTTGCATTGTTTTACATTAGTCATTACATAAACTTTTATATATGAAAATGTGTGCAATTTCATGTAGAATACAACAGAAAATAGCTCATGGTTGTAGCTTTTATCTGTTTTGAAATATTTTCACATAAATCACGATAACTGCCAAAATTTCAACCTTCGGTCAACTTTAACTCGACCGAAATGGTAAAAAATCGCAATTGTAAGCTAAAACTCTTACATTCTAGTAATATTCAATCGTTTACCTTCATTTTGCAATAAATTGGAAGTCTCTAGCACAATATTTTGATTTATGGTGAATTGTTGAAAAAATTTTCCTTACGTCTGCGCAGTAACTCTGCCGAACATCTCAGAAATTCTTTCGTTACGTTGTCGTAATATTTGCACAGTTTTATATTAGTCGTTACATAAAGTTTTATATATGAAAGTGTGCGCAATTTCATGTAAAATACAACAGAAAATAACTCATGGTTGTAGCTTTTATCAGTTTTGAAATATTTTCATATAAATCATGATAAATAGAAAAAATTTGACTTTCGGCCAACTTTAACTCGACCGAAATGGTCGAAAACTGCAGTTGTAAGCTAAAACACTTACAGTCTAGTAATATTCAATCAATTAGCTTCATTTTTCAACAAACGGGAAGTCTCTAGCACAATATTTCGATTTATGGTGAATTTTTTAAAAACATTTTTTTATGTCTCCGTGTTACGAATTCATGCATCATTTTGTGATAATATTTTCTCTGTGTTGCTTTGATCGTTTTACAATTTGTTATATACCAAAATCATCGCAATTTAGTGTACAATACAAAGAAAAACAAAATAACCCGTTAGCTTTAACCGTTTTGCTCACAGCGCGATTTGTATAAAAGTATATATGAAAAATTTTTTTTGTGCTGTCATATATTTCAATATTTATATATGATAATGATATTTTTTTCAATTTCTGATGGTTGCATACTAAACTTCAGGCAATGACAAAAAAATGAGTCAAAAATGAATTCTTAATCTTAAAAACTAAGCGTGCTGTGATTTTTTGAAAAAAAACTTTTTTTCTGCTTCGGCGCTAACTCACCGAACGCCGCCGGCATACGGGAGACGTTTTTGTAAATAGAGGCTCGGCATTTAAGGGTTAAATTGTAATTTGTATTTTAAGTTGTAATTTGTAATTTTGTTTGCTTGCCCTACCGATTGGTATACCTCTCACCTACCTGCCTCGCTTGTATTCCCTGCCTTTCTACCTTGTTGACTGGGTTTGGGTTGCTTCACAAACCACTCCTGCATTTGTACATACCATCCTTATTCATTTTCACAATTATTTGTTAATTTAGGTGATGGTTTTTTAATTAGTTTGTTAAATTATTTCTTAAGCTACATTGTTTTGTATAATTACATAACATATATAAGATTTAGATAATTTGTTATATTTTTGGATAAGTAAAAAGCATATTCTAAAATAATGTTATTTTTCCGTAGCAAAAGTTTTTGATTTTAAACATTTGAACTTTATGTTTAACAAGCTTTTTGTGGCCAATTCTCTGCTACTATTTCACTCGGCGACACAGGTTGAGCCCAGAAAAGAGATTTTGACAAAGGAAAAATCTATTTCTGGGTGAAGACCTGTGTCGCCCAGTGAACCCTTCCCTCTTTTTTCCCACCCTATTCTGGCCAAAGCTTGGGTGCTATTTTGGGATGAAGGTTCTGGGTAGAAGTAGTAGTAGCGAGCGGAGAAGGACCGCTGTAACGGCACCCCTTAGGTAGAGGGGTTTTGGGAGAGGAGAGATCTATTTGGGTTAAGCATCTGTGGTAGTGGCTTCCACTCGCTCCTAGATGACATACCGACATCCTATGAGGATGATCGACCCAGAGGTAGTAACTCTGGCATCCTATTAGCTGTATAGCTTTTTTTCTCTGGTATATCTAGCAAATATTTATACCTGGAAATGTGTGCTATATGGGACATTTCACTGGGCGACACAGGTCTTCACCCAGAAATAGATTTTTCCTTTGTCAAAATCCCTTTTAGAGGGGGTCTCAAGTATTTGCGAATTTCAGCTATTTGTGGACAGTTGTGGTCCTTAACCCCTGTGAATACTGAGGGTCTACTGTAGTAATTACTATTAATGAAACAAATCAGAACTGTGAATATCATCTTTAGAAAACTTCAACATATTGCACAAACAGGCAAGGAATATACAGAAAGTATTCAGCTCTGCAGCATATAATTGTCAAATACTAATACTATATGTATAATCAATTCATCAAGTTCACAATTTTTATTCCATGATGTTGTAAAGGTAACGTGTCACTTGAGATTAAAGAGTACAAAAGATTTCTTGTAGATTGTGGCTTGAAGTGCATTTCACCACTAATTCAGTATTATAGTATCATGACGCAAGCTCAGGTTTATTTGAACAATTGGAGACTGTGTATCCCTTGTCTTTTAATCTGAAAGTTGCACATTTTAATATTTTTTCAGTGGGTGCATATTAATTATAAAGAGTAACCTTACAAAAGTAAACTGCATTTTGATTTTTTCAGTTTGGAAGGGCGGTTTGAAGATGAAGAACTGAGGATCTTACTGGAAGATATGGCTACACAGAGAAGTTTTCAGTACTGAATTTTTCTACCAACTGATATTCTATCTTTAACTTTGAGGATGACTGTGGTTACCTGTTCAGTCCCCAAATTGTGCTTAATAGACAATTTTTCATGGTGACATCTGTTTCCATTTG
Source organism: Macrobrachium rosenbergii (assembly GCF_040412425.1). NCBI lineage: Eukaryota > Metazoa > Arthropoda > Malacostraca > Decapoda > Palaemonidae > Macrobrachium > Macrobrachium rosenbergii. The sequence goes on from NC_089799.1 coordinate 911,880, forward strand.
GCACTTGAATGTAAGCCTTACTAAAATGGATATACACTGAATGTTGTATGAATTTAGTATTTATAAATCTTGTGCAGATGTTTGGTTTGTATGTGTTTAAATCTCTTTATTGTTTAGATAATTTGTATAAGCATATACATGAGGGTTCATTGAGGTTTTTCATGAATAAAATTCTCCCTAACCAGTTGTTTGTGCTGAGTTCTTCATTGCCCCTGGCCTTCATTTTCAAAAATGTAAATAAATTTCATTCTTGAGTTACCTTAATGAAATTTATTTATTCTGTAAACGCAGTGAAATCTAACTTGGTTAGAAGCCAAGATTCAATTGTAATTTTTATTTACATATTTCACTTGTTGACAGTTTAACCTTAGTGTATATTTCAAGTTTTTTAGCACTGAGTTGCTACTGAAGTGCAGTATATTTTGCAGTTTTTCCCCGTGCGAAATTTGTGTTGTCTTTCTTACTTTTAGACATACCAACAAGCAAATATAATTAGGCATTGAAATATGCTATCTTTGTGGTATTGAGGTGAAGTAAACTTACTGCTAATTATTATCATGTTAGGATGTAGCTACTGTATTTAATCATACATCACATCATTGGTCTGATTACCTCTAGTACCATACATAGTTAGAAAGAATTTTTTAAAATCCTGTTACTATTGCATTTAATGTAACTGTTTACACTTTATTATGAGAAATTGGGAAGAATGGAAAAGTAAAGTAATTTGGTTATTTTTGTTATTTATCCCATGAAGTCCAGAGAATGAAAAAATATAGCCCAAAACCAACTGGTGTTTGAATGAGGGATTTTGTGCACTATAGTAGACTGATAGAAGGGCAGTGGGTTTTATAAGGAAAAACCACTAACACCAACTTATCATATTACATGTATAGTTAATATTTTACTCTCATCCCCTGAAAAATTAGTTTGATCTGCCTTAATTAGTTGTGATGAAAGCTAAAAAAAAAAAAAAAAAAGTGGCCTAAGTGTCAAATGCCAAGAAAAAGCAATTTCATTTGCCAGTTTTTTTTACTGTTGGTTGTCTCCACATGTTCATTCAGATATTTGAATGATTTAATAAGAAATTATACAGTAGGTTTAAAAAATTAATTCATAATTCTCTTTCTCTCTCTCCTTCTCTAGTAATTCTTTCTTTGTATTTTTTAATCCTGTAGCACAAGGCTTTCTTCCTCCTAATTTCTTACCATTAGATGCCACAAAATTGGCAACTGGGAGAGGTAATAATTATTCCCTCAACTTTCAGTAATGGACTTTGTGTGGGGTTTTGAGTGTCTGTTAACAAACTGTTTCAAAAACTAGGTAAACAGTTTAGAGAATAAAAATTAAAATACTGTATTTATACCGAGTGAATAATATTTTGTATGTAAAATCTATTTGTGCCAATGTAAAATATCCATATACAGAAAAGTTGCAGAATATAAGTACACTATTTTGTACAAAAAAGATATTCACAACCAACATGATTTAATGATTCTCACATCACAATCATAACAGATGTAAAAGGAAAAACAATTCTTTCTCACAAATACACACTGTGAAATAGCATCCTCTTTCAACATGCCTCTACTTTTAGTTACATCCTTCTGTTCACTTTAGTCCCGAACATTACTCACTGTACTGAGTTTACTTGATACATCACAAAATTCTACTGCGACACTGACCTTTAAAAAGGCTGCTTAAAAATCAGATTCAGGATTTTCAGATTTATTTTTATCAATAATCTTTCTTTCATACTGTATGACAAAAATATAATGCATCTGAAGGTACAATATTTTCTAACCTAATAGTAATTTTACCTTCACCAAGTAGTTATTTTTTATCAACATGGCCAAACCAGAAGGCTTCACCTGAAAAAAATAAATCGATTTCATACCGTAAGGCTTTGGTTGGATAGGAAAAGATAAATACATAAAGAAGAAACATTTTATTTAAAGGTTTAATCATATATTTCAAACAACAATTATGAATGCAGTTTTATATAACACTTATTTTTACATAAAATGGGAAATAAGGTGAACATAAGAAAAAGTATAAAGGCTGTTCATTCACCTTTGAAAATTTCATTTCTCAATGTCTCTGCAAGTAACAGAGACTGCTCTGATTCCAACCAATCTCCTGACTGCAGTGGAATGTGTTCAACAGCATTGTAAATATCATCACTGCAGGGTAAGTCTCCCTCGACCCTTGGAATAACATGTATTTGAAGATGCTGAAAGGAACACTGGAATGAGTTGAATGAGTCAAATAAATGGTAGAGGAGCAAAATAAAATTTACATGTTGATTTTCTATACATCATTAAATAGTTTTATAAAAGTATGGTAAAGAAATCTGCACTACAGAGGCATCCACAGTAAGAAAAAGGTTATTGCTATATCAGTTTCACAAAACCTGAGTTGAGCTGCAGGGGGCCATTTGAACATGGTATTTCACATGAGCACTAGCAAAACTTCAAAAGTTTCTGAAACTACAAACATCTGCAAGATTTTGTAGAAAAACCTCATTCTTATGATGGATGCCTCTAAAAGATATTGTTAAAATTCAAGAGGCAGACCTCTTATTTAATGTTTCTATGCCTGGACATGCTGAATTAATTACTAATCTTGTTCTATGCCTGGAAAAGTTGAATACATATACAGTATTAAGTATTTAGTAGATTTGTATTTGTTTCCAGTATTACAACTATTAATAAGCTGCTTAATTTTAATTTTTGGATCAAACTTAACCCACCCAATTTTCTCTGGGCTTGGGACTCATTAACTCACTTTGAGTTTTATAGCCCACTGGCTGGGATTTTGACAAGGGAGGAAGAAAAGTGTATTATGTTCAAAGGTTTGATGTGTAGATTACCAAGTATTTTAACCATACCTCTGAACTAATTTACCACTGAATATACCAGACTATCTGGTGGATGTCTTGGCAAAGGGAAAGTGCCATACAGCGCTGTACTTAGATTCAAGAGTTTTCCTTGAGAATGGCCAGTCATAGGAGGACTTCACTTCATCTGTTGTTATTACCTCTGTGGGTGTTTGGCTGATTAGCCAACCTACTGCAGGTACAGATAAATCAATAATTGTCTGTTTGGCTTCATGTTAAAAGGATCAACAACAGAAGCAACTGCAAGAAAAATACCATGCAAGAAGGAAGAGATTTCACCTTGTACTGTGGATCTTGAAAAGCCATTTGACAAACTACCAAGAAACATAATTAAATGGGTATTGCAAAGGGAGACGATGCCTGAAAGACTCATTAAGATTGTGCTGTTTACTCTGCCATTACACTAGCTTTAGAGTGGAGGCATAGGCAGATGTATATGAAGTATTTGAGACAATGCTGATATCCATCAAGGATTAAGGTTGAGTCCTTTGCTGTTTACCATAGTAATTAAGGAAGTTACAAAAGGAGTGCAGATGCCCTAGTGCTGACAGATGAAAATAAGAAGTGGTGGAAATGTACTGAAGGTGGAAGGGTGGCTGGAAATGAGAGGACTGAATATCAACATAAGCAAAACAATAAGTTAAGTATACCTTACTTTAACCAGACCACTGAGCTGATTAACAGCTCTCCTAGGGCTGGCCCGAAGGATTAGACTTATTTTACGTGGCTAAGAACCAATTGGTTACCTAGCAATGGGACCTACAGCCTATTGTGGAATCCGAACTACATTATAGCGAGAAATGAATTTCTATCACCAGAAATACATTCCTCAAACCCTTCATCAGCCGGCTGGGGGAATTGAAGCAAAACAATGGTCACTTTAACTGTGGTAAGGTAGAAAATGGAAAAGTTGTTTGAAAAGTGCATGGGTGACCTCTGCACTGTGCCAAAGATACAGATGATGTCACTAGAGATACTCATAAATATAAAGATATACATGGAGTGAAGTGGGGTGGGAATTGCAAACCCTCTTTTGATAGAGGGGCAAGTCACAGAAGAGCATTTCTGTTATACTGGAAACACAGGGCTGTGAAGTAGGAGTTTAGAGAGCAGTAAGACAGAGAGTAGCTGCAGTGTGGATGAAAATGAAGAGAGTTAGACTAATGGTAAATAAAAATGTGCCATTAGCAGGGTAAGTAGACATACAATTGATATGTAAAGCTTGCACTGTACTACTCTATGTAGCAGAAATAGAGATCTGAAAAACTGTGGCTATAGAATGTTAAGAATCAAAGCCAGAGTATAGTGGGAACCAGTACAGTAATAGAAATGAGGGACTGGCTGAGAGGTGTGGTGCCCCTAGGCTGGAAAAATGATTGTGATTTCAAAGATTGAGTTGGTTTGTACATATGAATACAAGGGATGAGGAATAGCTGGTCAGAAAAACAATACATACATCAGTAGGATAAACATGGTGTCCACAGGACTGAAAATGGACTGATTTCAAAGACTGAGATGGTTTGAAGACGAAATGAAAAGGGAAGATGGATGGATGGATGTATGATATTTAGGGCAAAAGCCCAGGCACTGGGGCCAACAAGGCCATTCAGCGCCGTAATGGAAAGAAAATAAATTATGTTAAAGTTATGAATTCATGAAGGAAATGATTAATAAATAAAATGAAGTGATGTGACCAATAAATAAGGGTATGAAGTTTAATGAATGATGTGCTATATCCATAAAAAAATTAATGTCATTAAAATTCTACGTGATGTAATAAATTATTAAATAAAATTAAATATCGTTAAAAATTTTAATACACTTTAAAAGAGATTATAGCAGAAATATCTGCTTCATCTCCCAAAATATCAGACAGGATTTACCCTGAAAATATCTCTCTCTTTGGTTAAAATATCTGGGGCAGACCACCAGAATGTGCTCCACTGTTAGTGTCTCATCACAGTAAGCACACTCTGGAGGGCTGCTTCCTTCAAAAATAAACTGATGGGTCAGACGAGTGTGCCCAATCCTTAATCTCGTTAAAATAACCTCTGTTCGTCTGTCAAGCTGGAATGACGAAGACCACGGTAGTACATTATCCCTAATATTTCTATATTTCTTATTATTGGCAAGAAGGGGAGAAGTCCACCTTTCTTGCCATTTACTTAAAACATAAGATCTAATGGGACCTTTTAGATCTGTATGAGGCACTTTTCTAAAAGAGGTTTCTGATAAAATACTAGCAGCTTTCGCTTCCCTATCTGCCATCTCGTTTCCGCGAATCCCCACGTGAGAAGGGACCCAACAGAAAGAGACTGATTTACGTCGACAATATATACAAAAAAGCCACTCCTGAACTTTTTGAATTAATGGATGAAAGCTATTAAATTTTTTAAAAGCTTCTAAGGTGCTTCTAGAGTCTGAGTATATGACAAAATCAGAGTCAAAGCAGTGCATAAGGACATCCAATTCCATGAAGGGGAAAGCTGACCTGAAAACTTTTATGATGATGCATAAGCATAAAATTGATTTTAAGTTCAAAACTCACATGGTTAGCTCCAAAGTTTGTTATACATCTTGCATAGTCCTTGCTTTTATTGTATTCTACTATTGTCCTCTATCTTTTAGAGCAAACAGTATAACTGCATATGGTGAGGAAGGTGACTACTTAAAACAAGGCAATAACCCACAACATGATCCTGAGTACATGTCCCCTTCCTTCATGATATTTTGAAGAGCCTGGCCATTTCTTCTGGGCTTCAAGTATTAATGTGATGTTGCATACTGTAATTTCTGTAATATATTTGTAAGTCTTGCTTTTTATTTTAACTTTTTCTTTATTTTCTCAGTTACATAAGTCTGCATTACTAAAGATTGGGCACTTGATGATGAGTGAAGTTTGGACATACATATAAAACATGTATCACTGTTATTGTTGAACTGCATTCTCTAAGGCAACTAAGTCATGTAGGGTCTTACCAAATTTGTACAGGTTACCAGTCAGACAAGTGTGAACAATGTGAAGAAATATGATTACTACATTATTATTACAACATTCTACATCACCAAGCCCCCCCAAAAAAGGCACCAGTTTGCTAAAGAATCTTCCAAAATGGAAAATACCAACAAAGAAAATGAGAATAATAACAGAGAATATTATATTATATATAGACAAAAATATGAATAAATAAAAAAGACATTTGTTGAGACAAGTAAAAAGAAAAACTAAGGTAAATGCATATGGTACCTCAGTAACTTTTACACCTTTTCTTGACTGTACATCAGCATCCATAATACCCAGGAAGGTTGCCAAAGTTTTGTAATAAGTATGTCATACAGAATAAAAGACCTTTGGCTATAGATAGTATGATATTGTAATACCTCAACAGAATATGGTTACCAATAGTTGGGAAAGAGGAAGTACAATCTCAAGCAACTTTGTCTATTGAATAAAGATCATAGAAGGCTGTAGGCATCTAAACAAGAATAATTATAATGGTCACCCACTCATTTATGGTAGATACACACTAGAACCTGTGGCAGACAACCATACAAACCCATTAATCATGTTACGTATTCTTATTAATCATGTTACGTATTCTTAATTTGTGGTAAATGGACCCATCTACTCCATCATGGAGTTTCAAGAAGAAAATTTTACCCTACAGTAAACCCCCATATTCACGGGGGATGTGTACCGCACCCCCCCATCCCCCCGCTAAAATCTGCGAATACTTAAAACCCCTCTAAAAACACTTAGAACTGCCTATTTTGATAGTTTAAACACAAGAAAACCCCTCTATGCTTATACCTGAGTATTTTAATAGTTTTATCACAAAAATTGCATTTAGTCATGAAAAGATGAAAATACAGTAACTAGTGAATATTTCTTAGTGAAAAATACCGCGACTGGGCGAATTTTCTGTGAATAATGGGTAGATACTTCAAACAGAGAAAAATACGAGTTCGCGAATATGTGGTGTTTATTGTACATCCACAGTTCACAGTCCACTGTCCACCACTAACATATTCTTCTAAGCCAAAATCCCCTGGAAGAATGAAGGAAAGGGAAGAGGGCACTGAAGATTATGATTTTAAAAATTGTTTTATACAAAATCCATTGTCAAGAACTAGCCTGAATTGCATTTGAGGAGGGAGGATGAAGCAGAAGAGTCTTAGAAAAGAAAAGAAGACCCTGATGCAAAAGGTCCACTTCCTGTAAACGACTGACAGTTGAGCCAATGATGACTTCTGAAATCCAGGTAGCTTTTGCAAGTAATAAATGCATTGGGAGACATATCCTGGATAGTACTGATACCTTTATAATCACTTTTTCATGTGCTATATATGAATGCTATAACCAGTAATTGAATAAAAATTAAACTTCAGCCTCAAAGCAGGATTTGTGACTTGTCTTCAAAGTTGCAAGCACACAGCTTTACCAACCTCCACTACTGGAACAAAATTTTTCCTGTTTGGAAATCGGTGCCATTTATGTGTCTACCTGCCGTTTTGCAGTAGGTTTACTTCCACAAAAAGCCCTCTTGCATGTCAATATTGTGCTGAGGATATAATAACCTTTTCATGTGATATTTGTGAATGATGTAACTGACAATTAAAGGAGAGAACTAAACTTCAGCTCTCATGCAGGACTTTAACTTAAATCTTCCAAGTTGCAAGTGCACAGCTTTACTGACACCACTTTATTCTTCCATTCAGAAGCCAATGCACTTACATAGTCACCTGCTGTTTTGCCTTAAGTATACTTCCATAAAAAGTTCTTGTAAATCAGTACTGATGACATTGTAATCCCTTTGCATCTGTTGTATGTTAATGTTATAACTGACAATTTTGAATTAGGAAATTGAACTTCAGAACTCCAGCAGGATTTCAACTTGTGTATGACAAGTTGGCCCTCAAATTTCACAGGTTTCTGCTTCGCAAAGATGATTAATCATCAAATTTTTGTCATTTATTAAAGGGAGTATTTTTTTTTTTACCTTTGCAGCCATTTGCATAGCTTTGCATAGTGACAATATTAAGAAAACTTCAAAAGATAAGTAGGCTATAAATCCATATAATACATGTACAAATGTCTATCTCACCATGAAAACACAAAAAAGTTCACACTCAGCCTGCAGACCATACTGCATTATCTGTATTTAAGAAAAATGTATACCAAGGTAAGCTGTAGACAATGAAACAGTTTTGGTAATAGAGAAAAAACTAACAATCACATTGTAAATCCTTGAAATATTTTTTTTTATTTGCTAACATGAGGACTTGCACAACTTTATTAAAATTCACGAAATCTTGCAAAAGTTATAATTTCAGGAGAGAACTGTGGATATGGACGCTTTGCTGGGATATGTCAGCAGGTTTGTCTCGGCTACACTCTGCACTCATGTTTGTCTTGCACATTGGTATTGTTTTCTTTTTTTTCATACAGTAATACCCCGAACTTGCGTGATTCGAGTTGCGCGAATTCACAGACACACAAACTTTTTGTTGGAACCTAACTAATTGTCACACACGAGTTTTTCACAGATGCGAACATTTGCGAATACTGAGAAACCCTGCAAAAGTGTTTGTTTCATTTTTAATGTAATTTATAAGTTTTCAAGCTTTAATGTGTAAACTGAATAACATTAATTAATAAAAGTAATAATTTCTCTCTCTCTCTTTTACTGATAGAGAATTTTTATGGTACATGTATGTTTATTTGTTTTGTATGATAAATAAATTTTTTACCTAATAATAAGTGCTAATTTTCAAATAATAATAATATAACTGTAATTACAAAATTCGTATGTGATACGTATTTTAAACAAACAAATTCTTTCCCTCATCTTTTAGTTGAGGAATTTTAAGCAAAAAACATCAATCAACCTAACAAATTTGCAGGAACATGAAAATTGGTCTGTGGTTTCTTTAGGCCACTCTGATGAACATACTAAAAGTCCTCATCGATACAGGCTGCGCTAGGGCGGCCATCTTGGAAAATGGCAGACGAAATTCTGTTTTTCTGCAATAACTTGTAAACTGTTGCAGATACGGAAATTTTTCAAGAGTTGAAAATTGTTCCTTTTTAAATAATAGAAAAGACTGGTAGAAGGAATTTTTCTGGTAGAATTGAAATAAATAGATATGCTCAATTAAAGAACTTAGATATTCAATATAACATATTTACATACTTGAAAGCAGTTTGATGTTTATGAAAAATGCATTATGCTGTAAAAGGCAATATATCGACACAGGAAATGAGCAAATTGATTAATGATAATAATAATTATCATCATCATCATTATATTATTTTACAACTGAATATTATATCGATAGAGATACACTATAATATCATAAGTAAACTTGCTTTCTTTTAATTTCATATGTACAATGGACTTTGAAATAACGATTCAAAATTATGGCTTCAATATTTTCAACAAGTTTTGCTTATCCTGCATTTTATTAGAACAGAACGAACTGGTGATTGGAAATGATGCCCTATTTTCACAGTGCCGGACATTTACACTATGCTAAATGTGCTGGAGGATTTACATATAAAATGTCAGCTCTAGATTTTCAGAGATTTACAAGAGATGGTTACTTTGCTATTAGGCGTAGTGACAGATTCTGGTTAGGATTTTCAAATGATGTGTATTGAGCAGATTTTGACGCTTAACTTGAAAGCAATTGGTGGACTTACTTGTGGTCAGGGAATAACAGATTCAACCCTACAGAGGTGGGTGCCATCAGCTGCAATTGGTTTTGAGAGTTCTGAGGTTTTATCAGTGTTTACTGGGGTCAATGTAAAAAATGTTCTGCTGAACACAGAATCTGGAAAATCTCGAATATAAAGAGATAATGAAGATCTTAGCAAGTTTATCAACTGGCTAAAAGGACATATCCCCTTTCGTCAGTTATCAGGACAGTTAGTTAACATCACAAATGGGCTGGTAGCAGACCAAGCAATAACCTGTCATAGAGCACTGGAAATAGGAAAAGAAACCATCAGATCACTTTCAGGAAGTAAATTTTATGATGTTCATATGCAGCAAAAGAGGAAACTTGTTCCTTTGTCTAAACTAACATCAGGCAAAATAAAGATGCATGATAAAAATGTGATATTGAGCTTCCAACAAGAACTCTTATACAGAATGTTATGCCTGGATGTTAGTAAAACGGATATAAAAGAGTACTTCGAGTAGAAGCTAGCAAGTGTACCTCTGTCAAAACTTTGACAAGAGAGATTGTACTTTTCCGCCAGTTGTGGTATAGTTTTATAAAGTGGAAATGCGTATTATGTAGAAGAAGGATATTATGTTTTGTTGTGTTTTTATTTAGTAATGAAAGGCGTTGTTTTAGTTGTTTTGTGTGTTTAATTGTAAGTATACGTGTAATAGTGCTTAACTACCGGTATCGGTTGTTTGTCCGGTAGTTAGTCGACGGTGGTTAGTTGAAGGTTTGGTGTCGGTCAAAGACGGCCATGAAGTCAGTCTCTTCATAACCTTGATACAGAGTAGTTCGAGCTAGTGGGGACTCAAGAATGCAGCCATAATTGTCGGTGCCTACAAATCCACTTAAGTATTCCTATTCATCTTAAAGTACATTTAGGGACTCTTCCTTTAGGAGATATGCATATCTAAAAGTAAGGAGAATTTCTTGAGGTGTGCTTTGGATGAGGATTGTGAAATAGAGATTGTGCTCACGCCAATCTGACTACAGTACTGTATTTCAAGCTAGGAACAATGAATGCACCAACAGTAAGTTAATATCGTTTGTTTAGTTCATATACACAATGCAATGTGTTGATATAATCACAATTTGAACTATCATAAGAACGAAGTAACCTGGGTGTCATAGCATAAGAATTAGGCTACGATTGGGTCAGTACATTTCGAATCGTTTAGGCTATATGATAACACTGATGGTTTGAAATGCTCTACTTATTCTGAATGAGTTGGAATAAAATGGTGGCGTGACCAGGATTTCAGCGATTGGTTGTTATAGCAGAGATCTGTACAGTTAAAGTTTATGAAATTTTAAGGATTGTTGTGATATTTGGCGATAAAGATAAAGACGTGACCGGCTGATGGTGGCGCCATTTTAGAATGTCACATGTTAGCCTAGCCTGAAATGGATTAGTAGGATTAAAGTTTATGGTAAGTTTTAAGATACTTAAGTGAAATTTAATTTGGAATAAAACCCTTTTGCGCATTGTATATATGTATGTGTAGTCAAAGGCGCATACATACAGGGTGTTTCAAAATTTGAGCCCCCACCCCTCTACAGCATAAACTAAAACTGATATGGACAAAAACAAAAGTAATTCAGAACAGGTATTTATTTAAGTTTCTCTGTGAGTATTTAATATTTTGTGTGGCCTCCATCTGCCTGTACCACAGCCTGCATTCTTGAGGGGTATGATTTCAGCAAATCACAAAAAAGCCGAGAGTCAAACTCCATTTCCCTGAGCACTTCAGTCACCTCTCTTCGCAGGTCGTTGAGGCTTGGTATACCATCATAGTTCACTGTGCGTGCTTCAACACGATCCTTTAAGATACTACCAATGTTTTCACACACATTAAGGTCAGGGGAGCTACCTGGAAATTCACTTGACAAGAAGAAATCGATACCACTGTTTCGAAGCAGCTCCTGTGTCTGAAGAGCCTTGAGACATGGTGCCTTATCATGCAAAAATGTGACTTCTTCAACAGATAACACATTTTCAGGATCTTTGAGGAAAGGAAATATTACACCAGTAAGCACAGTTTCTCTGAAGTATTCGCCATTCCATGACTGTCCTTTTTCTTTGATGATTCACATTAACTGTTTGGCTGTGAAACAGAAAAATTCCCAAACATTCAGGAAATTTCACAACTTGGCGATAGCGCACGTCATTGCTGATATCTCCAACTTTGCAGCCCAAATGATGTCATTTTTATGGTTTGGCTTCCTGACTGTGTAAGTGAAGAATTCATCTGATGCGGCAACATGGAGAAAGTCAGCTTCATCCCAATCTTTAAAAATGAAAGTCAGCTTCATCCCAATCTTTAAAAATGAACTACAAAACCATGCACGGTCTTCTCTCTGTTGCTGAGTGATGTTGGGCTTGCTGATAACATTAAATGGCTTGATACCAGATTTTTTCAACTCACGGTATACAGCACTATAACTTCTCTTCTTCCCCCTTTTTTTTTCTAGTTCAAGCGCCAATTTACATAAAGGCTTTCTTGGTCTACCCACTGCCTCTGCTATGATGTCTTTTGACTGCTGAGAAAGGACTTCAGGCCTTCCAAGATTCTCACTCTTTTCATGATGACAATCATATGGATTTTTGTTCCAGTTTCTTTTAACAAAGGATTCATCTCTTTTAATGTATTTAGCTATCTAGGAACGTGAAATGAAGGCTGCGCCAGCATCCCTGGGCTCTCTGAAGGTTATAGCCTGTATTCGGTGAATCCATCTGATTTCCTCCGAGCCGTTAGCCATGGCTGTATCTAACTACGTCACTCAGTCTGAAAATACAAGAAATTTAAAATGAAAAATAGCCTAATAGAAACTTAAAATAATGTACAGTCACTCAAAAATGTTTTGCAACATGTTCCAGAAGTTTTCGTTAACCTAACAGTAATTTGTTCTTTTGATATTTACAAGGAAATGTAATTTTTTTATTCGACTTTGGTTATTAATCATAAAAAAGAATGGTGAGTGAAAAATTCATATTACAAAAAATGACGAAACATTTTGAAAAATTTCACTTCAGATGATTGGGCAAAAGAGTCGAAGAAGAAACTATATTTCGAATCCAGATAAAAGCTTATTGACTAATAAAATAATATTGAATAATCACCAATGAAATTATATATAATTAAAGAAAGAAAGAATTCAACCATTATTGTTGACAAAAACAAAAAAGAAAAAATCTCATAACGTTGTATGTTATCGTGTGACTCCACATTCGGGCAGGAAAGTTAAACTAAACTGTCTCGTCACTTGCACCAATAAGATGGGCAACATCTTATTGCATGCATAAGACTAATGTCAATTGTAGGTATTGCCCGGCAGCTTAGCGTAAATAAAACAACCATGTATAGAGGGATACAACAACAGAGAGAACGAGGAAATATGATAAATTCATTGTAAAAAGTGGAGGACAACCCCATTGTTGCGCTAAGGATCATCACCGGATGATCACTGAGGGAGCTCCGCCTAACTCCTCTTACAGCCAGTGTTGCTAAAAAGAGAGAACATTACGCTCTCCCTTCAAGTTGCTGCTCACACCATCCGTAACAGGCTACATGAAACCAAGATATTATTTCACCATACTCCTGCCAAGAAACACTTCATATCAGCGAAACACAAAGAACAGAGGCTAGGGCTTGTGTTATAATATAATCCAGTGGCTGATGATTTCTGTAAGAGTCATCTTTTACGATGAGGAGGAGAAATTCTCCACTGATGAGCATGGTAGTCTTCTTCACTGCTGGCATTTAGCATTAACTAAACTAATGTTGAACTTCTTGCTAATTATAACTCTTTAGAAACTTAGATAATAAGAAATACAAAAATAGACGTTATATATTCAGTTAACTTCATAAGAGGCATCAAAATGATAGGCCTAAGTAGTAATGAAAGAAATGAGAAATTACACATGATAATGGCATTATTTATATATATATATATATATATATATATATATATATATATATATATATATATATATATATATATATATATATATATGTGTGTGTGTGTGTGTGTGTGTGTGTGTGTGTGTGTGTGTGTGTGCTCATGATTATATTCTATGTATTACAAAAATAGACGTGAATTCTGTTAGTCTAATTCAGTATATTTTATATTAAGTTCCACTAGTTCACAATATACATAGGATTAGTCATTCAAAATTTTATTAATAATAATGTGCAAACAAACCTTTACAAAAGTCGTATTTGTTGATGTTAATAAGACTAATAGTTCAACTTATAACAGTCATAGGCCTATGTCTACAAAGTTCACATATATGAAGGAGACAAAACAACGATAGTGATGGCAGTTGGAGATGAAAATATTAAAACATAAGAACAGCGATGACCTCTGAAGTATTATAGTAACATCTTTTAATTAAGTAAAGTATGCCAACAGTAAGCAGTATCAGAAAACGCCCTGTTTAACGGAAACTGCAGGTAATTTCTCGGACCCACCACTAGTGTTCAGTTGTGTCATGCGCTTACAACAGAGTTGCCAAATAGCGCCAGATGTCGCTATTATAAGCTGTTGTCCGAAAACTTTTGAAGTATGTTGCAAAACTTTTTTGAGTGATTGTACATGGAGATAGGCTATAGCAGAAAACTTCATAACTTTCCATTTGTTCTGTGGAGGCAGGGGACTCTAATTTCGAAACACCCGGTATATATGATATAACTGGTAGTGATCTACCACTGATTGATTTGAAGAGGTGTAGCCAACCTTTAAATATTATATATTTGCTAATGTGTATATATATATATATATATATATATATATATATATATATATATATATATATATATATATATACATATATATATATTTTTTAATTGGCAGTTGTACACTTTTAGTAATTAAGAACTTGTGTATTTGGTGTTGGTAAATTATAGGCTAAGATGTCTGACCTGGAAGAACTGAAGAGGGGAAGGGGGGGGTTTTAAGTCTGTGATAACTAACTGGACGAAAAAGGTTGAAACCACTATTGATGCACGTGATATCAATAGTATTTCTTCACTGAGACACCCCTTGAAGGAATACTTACAGAAAATCCAGGAATTGGATAACGAAATATTGGATCGGACAGATCCTGGGGGATAACCTGACCAAATTATGAATCACGCAGAATATAGCCCAAAGGTAGGCACTGAAATTCATAGACTAAACTCCTCCATCACGAGTCTTCTAGCTGTAAGAGGTGAATCTAGTGCACCGATATCACCTGTTAAAGCTACTGTGAAGTTACCCAAATTAGACCGCAAACATTTCAAAGGTGATGTATCGGAATGGAATTCATTTTGGGAACTTTGTGAAGTATCAGTGCACCAACGTACTAATTTTGAATATATACAGAAGCTTTCTTATTTGAAGGGCCTGTTGGAAGGTGAGGCTCTGGAACTGATATCTGGTTTTAAATTAGGCGATAAATATTTTAAATTAGGTGATAAATATTTACAAACAGTGAACCTGTTAAAAGACCCCTATGGCAGAAAAGACAAAATCAAGTTGTGTTTAGTTAGAAAACTCTTCCAAAGCGACTCCCAAGGCAGATGCAGAATCGCTACAAGAATATAGAGCGCAATTCGGATGCTGCATAAGATCATTGGAGAGTGAAAAGCTGGAATTGAGTGAATTGTATACCATCTTGCTCTACACCAGACTACCAAGTAGTTTAAGTGAAATAATAAAACGAAGGTATAGAGAAAGTTGGCTGAAATTTGGCACCTTTAAAAAATATCTTGAAGAAGAAATACACAACTTGAGGGCTTTTCCACAGACTGAACCAGCAAAAGCTAATACACTGACAACGGTATCTGCTTTCGCAGTAGAACAACGGCAGTCTGTGAGACCAAAAATGACATCGGTAAGGCTTAAAGAAAGTACGAACAAAGCCAAGGTAAACCAGGTTAAAGGATGTGCACTTTGCGGAGGCAATTATATATGGACACACTGTAAATCCTATATAACCAGAGGAGGCAAGATAGAACGATTCAGAGTTCTGGGTTTGTGTTTCGTGCATGCATCCAGTAAACACTTCAGTTCTGACTGTGACAGGCAAGGTTGTAATAACGGCTGAACTGTTAGACATCATAGTGCTATATGCAATCGAAACCAGCCAAATAAATCTAAAGCAGGTGAGGTACAAATTGGAACTCTCTCTTTGACGAATACTGGACAGGGAAATAAGACGACTAGGACGTCGATCTTACCCACAGCCACAATGACCCCAAAGGGTAAAAGAGGTCGCATTGTGCAAAACAGAGGGTTGTTAGATGCCTGTGCCAAGAGATCATTTATAAAGAAATCTGCTCTTGAGGGACTCCACTATAAAAGCAAGGGAGTTGAAAACATATCATTGAGAGGTTACTTAACTACTGCACCAGTTAAGGAATATGAAATGGCGAACATCGCCATACCTCATCGGGGTAGATTAATAAATATGGATTGTAGGCTATAGTGGTGGACGAGCTACCACAATTTACAAAGAAATTCGGCGTTAAGAAGAACTTAAAGGTCATTGTGTAAAACGAAATTCAGCTTGGCTGATAAAGATTTTGATCTACCCGTAGAGAAACAATTGCCTATTGAATTGTTAATAGGGGTTGACAACGTGTATAACATCTTACACCCAGGGTTTAGGAAATTTGAAAATCTAGTACTGCTACCAACCATATTTGGTTACGTGGAAACTGGAACATGTAGTTCTCCTCCCACCAAGGAGACTCATGTCTTCATTTTAAAACTGGCAGTGGAAACCGACGACATAATTATGGCTGAAGGGGCTACTCAATTAAAGGATCCAAGGGAAGATCTTGAAAGTTTATAGAATTTGGATCATTTAGGTGTTGACTGCAATGAAATAACAGAACAGGAACGGAAGGTATTAGAGAACTTTGAGAGTACTATAACTTATTCTGAAATTGACAAACAGTATGTTGTGGCACTGCCTTGGAAAGGCAATAATAGGAAATTAACTTCCAACTTTGGGTTGGCTTTGAACAGATTAAAACAACAGTGTGTCAAGTTTCAGGACACTAAGTATCTAGCACACTACCAGTAAATCCTGAAGGATCAGGAGGATAGGAGATTCATAGAGAGAGTGGAATATTTTAAACCAGAAGACTGTCATTTCTTGGCACATCATGGTGTTAAGGACAGTGCAACAGCCCCTGTTAGGAGTATTTGAATGTTCGGTCAGACAGGGGAAAAGTGGGTTAAGGTTGGACGATTGTTTCTGGACGGGACACATATAACAGCTGACCTACTAAAAATTCTACTGCAATTTTAGGACAAAGATATACCTGCAGAATTTGTGGAAGCAACAACTGGATTGGGAAGAACAACTCCCAGACCCATTACAGGACCAATGGGTTGAGTTATCCGACGACTTAGAAAAATGTCTTGATATTTCCTTTCCTAGGAATACTGGCCTAGGAAAAGGGGACTCCTTACACACATTCTGCGATGCCAGTGTGGAGCTAGTTGATAACCAGTCCTGTGACTCTTTCGTCATGAGTTTTAGAAAATTCTGTAGCAGAAGAGGTTCCCAGCACTCATGTTGAGTGACAACGCCACCACGTTTGTAGCGGCATCAGAATACTTTAAGACCATGTCGGAGAATCTCAGAATAAAAGAACATCTGTTAGATATAAAGTGTAACTGGAAGTTCATTCCAGCAAGAGCACATGGTTTGGTGCTATATGGGAAAGACTGATAGGACTTCTGAAGTCATGTCTAAAAAAGATCGTAGGCCAAGCCTTGCTCAGTTTTGAGGAACTGACCTGTGTGCTGGTGGAGCTGGAAGGAATTATCAATGACAGACCATTAAGTTACAAGCCTGGGGATTTGAATCAACTGGAAATTTTAACACCTAACCATTTGATCCTTAGACAAAAGCTTAAGTCCCTCCCAAGAGAAGTAGTAAATTGGGAAGAGATCTCCGGTGACCCTACCTATGGACGGAGAGAGTTCACCGAGCAAAGATACATGTACGTATCCAAGTTGTGTGACGACTTGTGGAAGAGATGGGAGAGGGAGTATTTAACAACGTTAAGAGAGACCCATCGAGAGGAATAGTGCATGGCTCTTGGCCCAGGGTAGAGGAAGTTATCCTCATTCATGACGAGGGGCCAAGGAGCAAGTGGAAGTTGGGCCAAGTGATCAAGTTACACATGGGGAGAGGCAAGATCCCAAGAGTGGCTGCCCTAAGAACGGCACATACCCAGCTTATGAGACCTGTAATTAAGTTATACCCCTTTACCCCTTAGAGCTGTGGCAGGAGATAAGGGACACTAATCCTGACACAGATGGTATTCACTCAAGCACCTGCCCGAGCAGAAGGACTGCTCAAATAGCTGCAGAAGCCAGAAAGGCATTGATAAGAACAGGACTATTGTAAATAACGTAGGCATAAGTTTTCTTGCGGGGGAGTATGTCGAAACTTCGACAAGAGAGATTGTACTTTTCTACAAGTTGTGGTATAGATTTATGTATTCTCTTTAAATTTACGTAAAGTGGAAATGCGTACTATGTAGAAGAAGGATATAAAGTTTTGTTGTGTCTGTACTTAGTAATGAAAGGTGTTGTTTTATCTGTTTTGTATGTTTAATTGTAAGTATACGCATAATAGTGCTTAACTACTGGTAACGGTTGTTTGTCCGGTGGTTAGTCGAAGGTTTGGTGTTGGTCAAAGATGGCCGTGAAGTCAGTCTCTTCATAACCTTGATACAGAGTGGTTCGAGCTAGTGGGGACTCAAGAATGCTGCCATAATTGTCGGTGCCTACAAATCCACTTAAGTATTCCTATTCATCTTAAAGTACATTTAGGGAAACTTCCTTTAGGAGATATGCATATCTAAATGTAAGGAGAATTTCTGAGGTGTGCTTTGGATGAGGGTAATGAAATAAAGATTGTGCTCATGCCAATCTGACTACTGTATTTCAAGCTACGAACATTGAATGCACCAACAGTATGTTAATATCGTTTGTTTAGTTCAGATACACTACGCAATGTATTGATATAATCACAATTTGAACAATCATAAGAATGAAGTAGGCTAACCTGGGTGTCGTAGCATAAGACTTAGGCTACGATTGGGTCAGTATGTTTTGAATTGTTTAAGCTATACGATAACACCGACAGTTTGAAATGCTCTACTTATTCTGAGTGAGTTGGAATAACCTCCATCATCAGTTGACTCCTCACAGTTAAGGAAAGGAACAAAGTCTCCCTTTTTGAATGCCTTTTGCTCCAAGAAAGAGACTTTATTTTTACCTTCTAACCCATATTATGTTCTAGATGGTGGAAATCTGCTTCAACTGTTCCTTAGCCAAAACCAGCAACATTTGGTCAGATACTGGATTTACATGTAAGCTATGATAAGAGTTATTATGGAAAATGCTGCAGTGTAGTTTTTGATTGGTATCCAGGGAGAGACACTACTTAAAAAGTTGAGCAAGAGCGCCGAGCAGCAAAGAAAACTTCAAGAAATTACACCAGCTACTATTCCACAAGCAAACCAAAGAGACAAACGCTCTCTAATTGATCCTGTTATGCTTAAAATGAAAAACAAAGGTCATTCAGTTCTACAAGCTGAAAGTGATGCAGATACTGTTATCAACAAAGTTGTTCTTGATCACGCTAAAGAAAAATATCCAACTGTTGTTGGGCAGGATACTGATTTGCTTGTGCTTTTAACTGCTTTAGCTAATAAAGATCTTGAAATCTGGTCCCTTAAACCAGGAAAATCAGGTAGCACTAACAAATTGTACAACATTCAGACAGAGAAAACACATATGGGTGAGCTGTGACATTTTGGCTTTTGATTATGCCATGAGTGAGTCTTGCACAACATCTGCACTACAAAAAATGTAAAATTAGAGCACTTAGGCTTCTGCAAAATAATCAGGTTTTGTGAGAGCAAATGGAAATATTCAATCAGAAGGATACCAGCAAGGATGCTATAAAAGATGACGGTGAAAAGTTCATTCTTAAATGGTATGGGTCTGAATCTTCTTCGTTTTAACGTGCTTTTTTTCCCATTTTCTATATGGGGTAAGCATGCTGCCTTCTTTACGAAGGACTTTGATTTGGCGTTGGGGTAGGCCGTAGCCTCGATCGGCTGCCCTGCCTGACATCACTTAGACCCCGGTAACGATGTGTACATGTATCGTGCCAATCCCCAGCTCCCTTTCTCCCAAGCAGCGAGGAGAACTGGGCGGGTAGGTCAACAGTTCGAGACATGTGAGGTGTCTGTTATGTTTTTATAAGATGTTGGAGTGGCTTTGTTTATGTGTGTATTAGTCTCTAAATCAAAGTCATTAAATGAGCTCAGATATTTCATGTATTATAGAATTATTGCAGAGAAGAAATTAAGTACATCTTTTAAGCTGGCCTCTTTCCCGCAAACCAGTGCAGCTGTAGAACAACACTCCTACAGAATGTATTTGCAAGTACAGGAATGGCTTGGAAACTGCTTGGATCCAACAAAATGGGGTTGGTCAATGATAGGAAAATCACTGAAATCTGTCTCCACTACCAATGACGCGGTTTCTTTGAAACTCCTGAACCTGGTTTCGTGCAATTTTAAGGTTTCATGGAACAATAGGTGCAAATGTGCACAATTCGGTATGCACTGCTCAGCGATGTGTGGAGAGTGCCAAGGATGTAATTGTGAAAACTCAGTTGAAATAATTTTAGAAGAACCAGAGTACTGAGCTGGAAAACTGTGAAATAACTTGCTTGAAAATGTGTATAGCACTTTTGATATTCATAAGATAATTTATTATTAGAGACTATTTGTTGCCAACTGTGATGTGATATAAGAGTAAGGTACTATATTTCTAGAAAATTAGAAAAATATGTCATTTCGGTATTCCATAAAAAGAACAGAATAAGAATGTACTGATTCTACTTTTGCATATCAACATTATCATTATTTTTTCAGTATTATCAAAATATTCGCTAACCTCTTAAAGATATGCATTATTTAATATTCACTGTATATTGTGATGTGATCTGGCAGATAAGTATTTCTGGTAAATCAGAATATTTTTAAAACTTGGTATGGCATAAACCAAATTGAACTGAAAAGTTTGATTTCATTTAAATTGGATATTGTCTATTATTATTTTGATGATATTGTAAAGTCATTTGTAAAGTCTCTGCTGAACATGTTATTTGTAAAGTCTCTGCTTAGCAAGTTTTCTTTGGTGCCATCCCATTTTCTTTGCCTCTACAATTTGTCACACCTGACGTGCCAGGTCACGTAAATCCAATCATTTAAACTATGTATATAATTGTTTACCTGTCCTCATTTGTGTACCATGTATTTCTTCTTTCACAGGCATCAAGATTGTATTCAATTTCAATTCTGTCAATTCTCACATTGTAAAGTGTACTCGTTCGCTGTATTTATTGTTAATTATTATCGACCTCAGGTCACCTATGCTCCCATTGTATTCCATGGCACGACATCAGTCTGCCGCTATATAAACCGCCTGGATCATGAATAAATCAGCAGTACTCTTTTACCTGCTCGTTTTTTTTGCACCTCTTATAGTGGTGACCCCAGAGTGGTTCCCGGAGCCATTAGCGGACCCATGCGGCGACTCAGTCTTGGCTCCAGGAACTAACTCGCCCCTAGCGGACTAATTATGGCGCTGTAACCAGCGTTCGGGCGTGCTGACTCTCGTCGGCAAAATCACCAGCGTCATTAGCGGACTCACACGGCGCGCTTCCAAGTGCGTTTTGACGAGAGTATCCCACTCCAATTAAGAGGGCAAAGAGCGAGCATGGATGCGGACATCCCCTCCCTTGTTCAGTTAACTGCTAACCTCGCGGATTCGGATGTCTACCTCCCTCCCATAGCACCCGCGCCCGCCCCCACGCCGAGGCTCTCACGCTCCTCCACATGCATTCAGTAAGGAACCACCAATAAACTAGACAACACTCAGCCAGTATGTCACTCAATACCTTCCTTACATACTATAAAAAATTTCTGTAAACACTGAAATAATGACTGCAAATATTTCATGAAGTTGATAATTTTACATATACAGTATGTATATTAGTTTCTAAACAGTAATTAATCTTTCCTGTATAAGCTGATAATGCTTACTGTTTTGTGATCAAGCATATAGGAAACATAAGGTTTCCCCCGTAACTTTTTTATTTTTCATCCTACAAAAAAACTTATTTTAGAAAAAATTTTTATTTTTTTATGAGAAACAGTTTGTAATTCTTGCATATTTTCTATAACTCTAACGGTTTAGAAGATAGAGACAAAATTAAGAAAATCAGCCACCATTTTCCAATATGGCGGCTAGAGCACAGCTTCAGTATACAAGGATTTTTAATATTTTAATCACTATGGGTCAATGTACAACTGTGCCAAGTTTGAACTTCTTGCAAATTAGTTAGGTTGATTTTCCTAAAATTCCTTGACTACTTTTGAGAAGCAGCTCGAACACAAAGCAGTCAGACATGTCACTTGAACATGACAAGAACGGGAAGTGTTGCTGATTACCAGGTCAAAGATTTCTTATGTAATTCTCTCTCTCTGTCTGTAATAATTTATAACAAATTTCACTCTCTTAAGTAAGGACAACTGTTATCTCTCACTCTCTCTCGTTCGTAGTTAGCGCAACCTACGTATTACTGTTTCTCTGTATGTCTTTACCTGTACAGTAGATAATTTTAAATTGATCTAATTTTACCTGTACCGTCTACAAACTATAAATGCGCTGTTCTGGAACATATAGACATAGAGCATTTCAGAACAAAGAGAAAGAGACAAAATAAAGGTGTTTTTAAAAACGAGGTTGAGAAGACCTCTAAAAATAAATCGGTGGAATGGGGGAGAGAGAAATAGTATACTAATCTTCACACTCTCCTATATTCTTATGTCAACCATTTGTTTCTTTTTCTAAGGGTAATGTATTAAGCTAATGTTTAAACAAAATTACAGTAACTTTAATTTAATTTAAAAGTTAGTTTAATACTGAATTTTCATCTTTTGATACCTAACGTAAGAATAACTCCTCTCTCTCTCTCTCTCTCTTGTGTGTTATTTTCTCAGTATCCATAATAATTGATAAATAATTTCACTCTCTTAAATAAGGACAACCCTTATCTCTCTCTCTCTCTCTCTCTCTCTCTCTCTCTCTCTCTCTCTCTCTCTCTCTCTCTCTCTCTCTCTCTCTCCCGTTCATAGTTAGCGCTCACACATTTTTACAACTTATTATTTCTCTGTACGTCTTTACCTGTACATTAGATATTTTAAATTGATCTAATTTTACTTGTACCGTCTATGAAGTGTAAATGCGCTAGTGTGGCAAACACGTTCTAAAATACAGAGACATAATAACTAAGTGTTGTATTAGTCAAAATAAAAAACACTTTGTTCATGAAAAAGCATTTCAGAACAAAGAAAGAGACATAGAATAAAGAAGTTATTAAAAAGAGGTTGAGAAGACTTCTAAAAATAGACCAGTCAGAAGGGGAGAGAGACAGAAATTCTCTTCTGACTCTTTTTATGGCAACCATTTATTTCTTTTTTTACAGGTAATGTATTAAGCTAACCTTTGATTGAAATTACAGTAACTTTAATTTCATTTAAAAGTTAGCTTAATAATTTGGGAGCATGATTAGGGTCATATATAGTGTTGAAACGTTAGAAGTAAGCATTTATTTGCATTTTTTGAGACCACGCCAAACTTACACGAAAATTTGTCTTACTCGAGGGGTTCTGGAACCTAACCTCACATAAGTTCAGGGTATGACTGTATTTTAGTTCAATGCAACTGAAAAATCGTGAATTCTATCATGACTAAAAGTGTGAAGCTCCTAATGCTATTAAAAGTGCAACCAAAAGGCCAAACAAATAGAAAGTCCTGCAAGAAAAGACTGAGTTACTATACTGCAGACCTGTGCAAAGGTTTCCCACCAATACAGTATCAATCAGTCAACTGTGCAGTATATACAATGGAAATGCCAGTCTCTCCAGCCTTTGCTGTAGAGAAAAAATCAGTGCAAACAACATGCATCATAACCAAAATATTTCTTTGTCTCTACACAAACATTTACCTTGCATTGAGGGCAGGATTGCTATTAAAAGGCACACAAAAAACATGATTCAAGCATAAGACAAGTAGAAGCATCATATTCACATACATATATATGTATATATATTATATAATGTATATAATTATATATATATTGATATATTATATATATATATATATAATATATATATATATAAAATATATAGCGAAATATATATATAATATATATATATACTATATATATAGTAGGTCCTCAACTTATGGCAAGGATCCGTTCCAGTGCAAAAGCAAAAGTTGATTGCCCCATAAATTGGTTTCACCATTATTGGTGCTTGATGCCTATTCTTGCTGTTAGCACTGTCAATGGCACTGTGCATCAAGTTATGACACTGTAAAATGATGTTAAAAGAACTGAAAAATTATAAAAGATTTAATCCAGATTACACTGGAAAAAATTAAAAAGGAAAAATGTTTAAATATATAAATATATAAAGGGATAATATATATATATATATATATATTAAAAAGAGAAAAAAAAATTAAACAGGAAAAAATTTACAGAGAAAAAATTACAAAAGAAAAGAGAGAGAGAGAGAGAATCAACGTACAACCATTCGTTGGAACAGAAATCATTTCTGATTCACCAAAGGAAGACGCCTGGCAATGCAGAAATTGAAATCAAAACCTGGAAATCCAGCCGCACAATGGAAGCCTTTCAGACTGATAAAGACAGTGTAAGAACTGACGTGAGTCAAATTTTATATACGCGAAGAAATATATTATATATTATGAATTAGAATATATATATTATATATATATATATATATATATATATATATATATATATATATATATATATATATATATATATATATATATATATATATATATATATATATATATATATATATATATATATATATATATATATATATATATATATATATATATATATATATATATATATATATATATATATATATATATATATATATATATATATATATATATATATATATATATATATATATATATATATATATATATATATATATACATATATATAATATATATATATATATATATATATATTATATATATATATAGTTTATCCAGACCACTGAGCTGATTAACAGCTATATATATATATATATATTAGATTATTTATATGGCTAGAACCATATTATATATATAGCAACGGGACCTATGTACATTATTGTGGAATCCGATATATATATATAGCGAGAAATAATTTCTGTCACCATATATAATATATTCATATAATTATTCATCGGGTGGCCGGAGATTGAACTCGGGCTTATAGAGTATATATATACAACTATATATACCGACTCATCCAACGAGGAATTATATATATATAACTTGTATATTTATATGCCACGAGACCATTTTGGTAATATATAATACATATGTATATATATATATATATATATATATATATATATATATATATATATATATATATATATATATATATATATATATATATATATATATATATATATATATATATATATATATATATATATATATATATATATATATATATATATATATATATATATATATATATATATATATATATATATATATATATATATATGCTAACAGTTATTGGCCGATATAGGTGATGCAACACTGACGGATAATATATATAACATACATTGCTAATCACCCGCACAAATACAAACTTCTGCATCACTGACTTTCGGCGGATTATCTACATAACAATTTTTCATTTTTCATTAATGTCCTTTTACAGTGCTGTAACGTGATACAGCGCCATTGTCCACTAACAGCGTGGATCAGGCATGGTCAACGCCACTAGTCCTGCAACTTGATGCAACATCAAGTTACAGCACCATAAGCGCCAATAATGGAGAAACACTGACTTATGGGGAAATCACCTTACGGCTCAGCGATCTGGTTTTACGATGCTTGGCTAACATCATTAACCAGATTTTCGGTAATCGTACCGATTTTCGGTGTCAGTAAGCGGTTAACGACAATGATAAGCAGTTTATTGTGCTTACAACATCATAAATGCTGTTTATTACCATAATTATAGGCAATTTTTGGTTAGTATAGCATGCCAGGTTAAAACTATATCAATTATATAATATATATATATATATATATATATATATGTATATACATATATATATATATATACATATGTATATATATATACATATATATATATATATATATATATATATACATATATATATATATATATATATATATATATATATATATATATATATATATATATATATATATATATATATATATATATATATATATATATATATATATATATATATATATATATAGTTATATATATGCATATTTATATTATATATACATCCCATAAATAAATATATATATAAATACATGTTCAATAATATAATATATACTTATATATGCATATATCACACTATATATATATATTCATATAGAATATATATACGAGTTATTAAAAATACGTCATTTTCTTTACGAATAGTTATATATATATATATATATATATATATATATATTTATATTACAAATTTAAGAAGATATAATATAATCATTAAGACTACAAACATCCTTTAATATCCAATTCCCTCTCTGAGGGCAGAAATAGGATATATTTTCTTAAAAATATTTGAAAACTTTATAATAAACGAGAAATTTTTTTAGTTAAATGGAACTTCCTGTTTAACCCGAACTGGGCTTGAACAACCATTTATAGAACAAGAATTCAGGACTACAGTGCAAACAAACAATCCTAACCCATCCGGCCAGCAAGTGAGGTCTGTTAAGTGACCATTTTCTGAAAAATCAATAAACCCCTTACAACAACAACAACTCAGGTGAAACAATTTCGCAATAAATCCACCACCTCTGCCATGTTCTCCAAGTGAACTCCACATCTCCATTTGTCGACGCAAATTATGACTTTATCACAGACAGCGTGATTCATATAACAATCAACTTGTAAAAGGAAAACGTCATGTTTCAGCATCTTAATGAGTTTTTCCTCGGTGGGATAATAATAGAGATAGAAAAAACAAACATTGTTGCAGAGTAGGCGGCGTAAGTGTTTTTTTTAGTTGATAATAATAGTTATACTGCCCTCTTGGCACTATTATACCAGGCCCAGGACAAGAACTGGAGATACAGTGGGCTCATTAACCCATCTGGCCAGCAAGTGAGGTATAAGTGGATATCGGAAAGGAGGGAACGATTAATCCCTTCGTCGAACTCAGGTGTTTGTATTTTTATTGAGATCCACAGTTAACCTCTGGCCATGTTGACCGTGAATGAGGCTTTTGTGGGGCATCCTCCTGACCTAAGTGGGCGACTTTTTATCACATCACCGTTATTTATATACAATCACACAACATACAAACACACTTTAATATCCAATTTGCATATCGGAAATATATATTGAATATATGTTGCAGTCAACAATTTTTTTTGATAATAAGTTTTTCTAACAAAAGGGTGAACCAGAGAGGACAAGAACTTAGGACTATCAGTGGACGAATTAACCCATCAGGCCAGCAAGTGAGGGGATGAGATGTGATAAAAAGTCAACTATCACCACGTACCTCATAAACGCTTACACGTCAACATGGCAGAGGTGGGTGGATTTTACTCTAAATACAAACACCTGAGAATCGGGGATTTGTAATATAAGAGTCGATGTTCCACTTATGTGTGTGTGTGTGTGCCGGATGTGTTAATGTGTCCACTGTAGTCCTGATGTCTTGTCCTTCACTGGTTTGTGAATGTGCATGAACTTATTATCAACAAAAAAATTTTCGATAACTTATTGAAAATATATTATTTTCCAAGGTAGAGTTATCTGATATTAAAGAATTGATTCTCTTGATACTGATTGTATATGAATCACGGTGATGTGATAAAATTTATATATATATATATATATTAATATATATATAGAAATATATATATATATATATATATATATATATATATATATATATATATATATATATATATATATATATATATATATATATATATATATATATATATATATATATATATATATATATATATATATATATATATATATATATATATATATATATATATATATATATATATATATATATATATATATATATATATATATATATATATATATATATATATAGAGAGAGAGAGAGAGAGAGATATATATATATATATATAGAATATAAATATATATATGCATATATATTAACTGAAGCAAATCATATTTCCACGCATATATATATATATTATTCATTCATAGGCATCTAAAATATGAATATATTGGCGTTGCTGCCCTCTCTTTCATTCATTAAAAGTGAAAATATTAGCTTTTATTATTTTGTCATTTTTCCTATCATTTTCTATGGCATTTAATATATTTAAACATCGCATCGTTTTTTTTTTTTGATCAAAGGTGAAACAGAAAACAACATAAAATTAAATAGGTCAAAATCTGGTTTCAGACTGTCCATTTCATTATATATATATATTATATATATATATATATATATATATATATATATATATATATATATATATATATATATATATATATATATATATATATATATATATATATATATATATATATATATATATATATATATATATATATATATATATATATATATATATATATATATATATAATATATCACTTATATACGAACACAGCACACATCACATTTGCATCAAGATCATCGGGCAGGAGTTCAGAAGCAGATGACACAGTAACCATTTATTCCAAGGAGAACTATAACTGTTTCATGATTCTTAATCACACCATGGTTTAAGATCAACGACAATTACATACAGTATATTGATATAAATTAATTAAAAGAGCTATATACAAGACTTTAATTTAAAAACGTAGAAAGCAAGCTAAGAATATTGATAAAATAAATGTGAACACAAAAAGATAAAATTATCAAGAACAGACAACTGACACTCAAACACAGATGCACTTAGAAACAAAACAGTAAAAACCAGACAACATACTTAAATACAGATGCACTTAAAAACACTGGAGGGTAACCTACCAGTTCAGAGGCCAAGGACACACTAAGTATAAAACACACAAAATTTTTTTCCCAAAAAGGCAGAGAGTTAAGACAAATACAAGGCTACAGCAGTTGTTTGACAGTTCAATAAGGGAACTCGTAGTTTAATATTCATTGTTTCAAGAATAAGTAGTTCGTGAGGACTGCCTGTATAACCAATGATCTTAAAATCTTCATAGTTAATATCTGTTTTGCATTTAATGGTATGGCTGCGTATATTAGAGGATTCTGGATTAGTTAATCGATACCCGGTTCTATAACTTATCCCCCTGTAGGAATCGGCCCTCACCTTGAGAAGCCGCCTGGTGGATCCAATATATTTTCTTAAATTACATTCAGGACAATTGTACTCGTAGACAACACCAGACGACATCAAAGGCGGTAGCCGATCCTTAAATCTGAAACGAGAGCCCATACTTTTTGGGTTCTTAGCAATTAGTTTAAAATGATGGCCCCAATACATTTTTGGACGATTTTCATAAAATCCCTCCGAATGTTGTCATCATATAAGAAAGGAAAAGTTGCATATAATGGGAGTTTAGGCACATTACAACACTTTGGCTTCTTGGAGAACTTTTTATTTAGAAGTTTTTTGAGAAGCATGTACAAAAACAAATGGGAAACAATTATTGGTAAGTAAAACAAGAAGACGATTTCTTGGTGAAAGAGGACCCAATCCGATGTTAGAGATAAAGCACGATGTATTAAGGTGTAAATAGATTTAAAGTTTAAAACTGATAAAACAAAAGCTATAAAAATTGGACCCCAGACCAGTAAAAGTTTTCTTTCTGAATACAGAGGTATTAAACTTATCATTATCTTTAGTTACGAGTATGTCTAAAAAAGGCTAGCTTGGAGTTGTATTCTTTTTCTACTGTAAAAGTGATGTTATGATGATAGGAGTTAGAAAATTCTAAGAAGCGTTCAGCATCGTGGTCTCGTTTAAATAAAATAAAAGTATCATCATCATATCTGGGACAGAATAGGGGACGATAGGCCATGGGGCACTCATCGAGTAATTGCTCCTCCAGGGAGCACAAGAAGATGTTGGTCCGAGAGGAGAACCCATGGCCATTCATTCCTTCTATCTGTCTGAAAAGCACGCCATTAAAAATAAAGACCGTGTCCAGCACGGCCAGTTCTAAAAACATCTTGAAATGGGAGCGACTAAAATTATGATACAATGAATCGGGTGTGGGGAAAAGTTTGCCCAAAATGATATCTATGGTTTCTCTGACTGATATATTGGTGAATAACGACTCCACATCAAAGCTGGCCATGAAAAGGTCAGAATCTTGTGGAAGAATGCATTGTTTAAACTGTTCAAAGTTAGTTACGGTATACTTGTTACTGGTCAGGGACTCCAATAGGGGAACAAGGAATTTGGCCAATTTGTAATTTGGAGTTCTATAGGAGGCCAGGATAGGACGAAGGGGGACGTCGGGTTTGTGGATTTTGGGTAGACCGTACAAAATTCCAAAAGAGGAACCTGTAACAAAAAGATCCTGGCATGTGTTCTCGCTAATGATGTTCTCATTCTTTAGGCTGCGGAGAAATCTACTGATCTTGTCTTCGATTCTAAAGATGGTTTGATAATTTGGGAGACCAATTTCTTCAAATTTAGCACGGTTATTTAAGATCTGGGTCATTTTGTTGACATATTCAAATTTGTCTACAATGACAGTTCCCCTCCCCTTATCAGGCTTCGTAATAATCAAACCATCTCTTCTGGACAGAGTTTTGAGGGTTTCACAATCGTTCTTATTGAAACAGGGGGCCCAATGTGTTTTTAATTTAGACAAAAAACTTTACGTGATAAGACCATCAATTCATTTTGTAAACCTGATTTTTCAATTGTGGAATAATGAAGAGGGCGGGGTAGAACTGGCAGAATGTAGGTTTATAATTAGGCAGGCAAAATTCTAATCCAAAAGACAAAAGGAATTCCTCACGTTTAGATAAAAATATTTAGAAAAATTAAAAACGGTTTTGTTGTAGACATTGAAATCTAGGTAAGTTAATTCCAAGATTTTTTTTATGATGCCTTCTCTGTATAAAATCCAGAAATCTGAATACTTTTTATTAAAAAGCCTAGTAAAGACAATTTATCTAAAAACTGAGAGAGTTTAATTATAGACTTGAAGTTATCAACAGCCTTATTAAGTCATTGTTTCAATGCTTTCTGTTTACAAAACTAATTTTGTTGTGTAATAGGTACTATTGGTATCAAGGTAAAATTAAATGAATGATATAAAGAGCTTTTACATACTATACATTTTACAAAATTGGGAACAACATTATTTATCTGGCAGTATTAAAGAAAATCCACAGACAATACTTTTCCTTTTTTCGGTAGAGTTTTTCAAGATTCAAACACTTAGTGATGAAGTAATAGACCATATCTAAAAAGAACTAAATGCTGGAAGTTGATTTAAAGTTGTTGAATAGGAGACGGAGAATGAAGAGACAGACAAAATAAACAAAGTTAAGCTCAACTGTATCGCAGACACTCCCTCAGGACGGCCAAAAACAACCATGGAGCAAAGGCGAACACAGCACACATCACATTTGCATCAAGATCAAGGGCAGGAGTACAGAAGCAGATGACACAGGAACCATTTATTCCGACGTTTCATGATTCTTAATCACACCATCAGGGAGATCTACGACAATTACATACAGTATATTGATATAAATTAATTAAAAGAGCTATATACAAGACTTTAATTTAAAAACGTAGAAAGCAAGCTAAGAATATTGATAAAAACCGAACACAAAAAGATAAAATTATCAAGAACAGACAACACACTCAAACACAGACGCACTTAGAAACAAAATAGTAAAAACCAGACAACATACTTAAATACAGATGCACTTAAAAACACTGGACGGTAGCCTACCAATCCAGAGGCCAAGGACACACTAAGTATAAAACACACACAAACATTTTTTTCCAAAAAAGGCAGAGAGTTAAGACAAATACAAGGCTACAGCAGTTGTTTGACAGTTCAATGAGGGAACTCGTTGTTTAATATTTGGTGTTTTGAGAAAATATATATATATATATATATATATATATATATATATATA
Source organism: Macrobrachium rosenbergii (assembly GCF_040412425.1). Taxonomy (NCBI): domain Eukaryota; kingdom Metazoa; phylum Arthropoda; class Malacostraca; order Decapoda; family Palaemonidae; genus Macrobrachium; species Macrobrachium rosenbergii. Next base: position 943,790 of record NC_089799.1, read on the forward strand.
TATATATATATATATATATATATATATATATATATATATATATATGTATATATATTTTATATATATATATATATATATATATATATATATATATATATATATATATATATATATATATATATATAAGCGGTCCCCGGTTTACGACGGGGTTCCGTTCTTGCGCCAGAGCGTCGTAACCCGAAAAATCGTCGTAAGCCGGAAAATCGTCGAAAATCGTCAAAAATCATAAGAAAACCTTACTTTTAATGCTCTGGGTGCATTGAAAACGATGTAAACTGCATTATTATTGAGTTTTACATCAAAAAAACCTTTAAATTATGATTATTCTGCCATTTTGGGGCCATATTTTTTCCGTCGGATCGGCGCACGACGCACGCCGTCGTAACCCCGAACATGCGTCGTAAGCCAGGAAATAATTTCTGATGAATATATTTGAAAAGCGCCGTAACCTCGAACGTCGAAGTCGGAACCGTCAGAACCGGGGACTGCCTGTATATATATATATATATATATATATATATATATATATATATATATATATATATATATATATATATATATAAATATATATATATATATATATATATATATATATATATATATATATATATATATATATATTATATATATATATATATATATATATATATATATATATTATACAGTATATATATACACATACCTTCATATATATATATATATATATACACATACATACTTCAGAAAATTACACTTAGCTAATTTTAACTTCAAAAAATTTTTAATTTAAAAGTAAACTTTTGCATTTAAAATGTTTAAAATTTATATATATATTTTTTATTTATATCTATATTTTTTATCTTTTGTTTTTATAAATTGATTTTATTTGTCGTTTTCTCTCCTAGCAAAATAAACAAGAAAAATCTACTTACTCTATTTTTATATTTTTATTCGCACATACATTCTTGCATTTTGTAGTCGATTTTATTTTTATTTATTTTTTATTTTATATTTATTTCTGTTTAAAACAGCACGAATAACATCAGATTCCATTCTATGAAATATTCCACGAATAGCAAATTTTCAGTGAACAATGTGCAAACTTTTTTATTTTTATTTTTTTTTATAACTATTAGCAATAATTTATATCCCTAAAAATTCCAAGGTTCTGTTCCCGGCTGAGCGCCGCTAACCGAAAATCGCCTATAACCAAAAATCGCCGATAATTATGGTAATAAATAGCGTTTATGATGTCGTAACCAACAATAAACTGCTTACCGGCCATGTGAATGGAAGCTGAGTATACATATTTCATTCAGGTTGAATGTAAGATATCCAACTATCATATACACAAATTATGAAGCTAGAAACAGCTACAGTTTGATTAGAATAATTTTGACCAAACTCCACCAGGTTCAGGTAAAATTTATGTGGCACATGCCATTGTTATCCAGGAGATAGAAGAGAGTTCAGATCAAGATGAAATGACTGAAATTAAAACTATCCCAAAGTCAAGGGAAAGAAACATCAAGTACAGTACACAAGAAAGAGTAGCTACCATGTTATCCAAGAGGACGGGGTGAACCAAATTTGAGAGCTGTAAAATCTTCTATAGATCTGCAAAAGTCAGCAAATACATCAGACAAGTCCAGTTTTGCATGACTCATAGCTGACGGCAGAATGCTTAAAACTGCTGAACTACACTATGTTACAGGAAATACAAAGTCCAGTGTGGAACATATGGTGCCCATATATTTTCCATTAACTAAAATGCTACTGTTTAAGAAATCATAAAGGTATCTCAACAGACCAATCAAGATGTCAGTCAGAAATATACCACAATTACTTTTGATTTAGCACTTGCCATGAAGTCATACAATCTCCTTTGACAAAGTCTAGATGATTATAGAGATGCTTCGGTACACACAGGTGTATTCCATACAATTTGTTCATTCCTTAATGTGCTTCGTAAAATGACAATTGACAGTGGCTTTGAAGACATTGCTAGTGAAGCAGGTAAGTGTCACTGGATCAGCTGAACAGGCACTTCATGGAAAGCATTACAACCTTGCTATGCATATTCATAAGATCAAGTATGAAGTCTTGAGGGGCGTGCCAACTGCCGAATTTCTAGGAATTATCGCATCGCATTTGTTTACTAACAGTTTTCAACTGTTTTATGTCTAAATAATCATATCATGAAGCAATAATGCTAAAACAAATTTTTAGATTGGTTTATTGACAATTTTGTTCATCTCTTGTATGATACTGTGAACCACAAATTATACACAAGACTTGTAAAAAAGTCTGTCTGAATAATTCAAGATAGGTTCAAGTAAGTTATGCATTGTTTTGGACTGTTTTATGCATAAATAAACATATCTAGAAGCATTATTGCTGAAAAAAATGTTCAGATTGGTACATGGACAATTTTGTTCATCTTTTGTATGGCACTGTGAACGACAAATTGTAAAAACTTAAGTCTAAGAATCCAGGATAGGATCAAGTTTGAGTTATTCACTGTTTCACTTGTAAATAAACATCTTCAAACGTTACTGCTAAAAAAAGTTTCAATTGGTTCATGGACAATTTTTTCATCGCTTGTACGGCACTGTGAATGACAAACTGTGAAAAAAAGCACGTAAATCAATTGTGAAAAAAATTTATTAAAAAATAATTGTCACTTACTAAAATATCCCTCTCTCTAAGGGATGTCAGAGAAAATGGGTTACAATGATATAGGGATAACTTGCTCTAGATGTCCAGATTCTCTCAGGATTTTTTAAAGTCCAGAAATATTTTTCTTTTGCTGTTTTCTCAAAACTTACTTTTTTCAAAACTAAATGCTTATTTCTCCAAGAAGACTGAACCAAATTCAATCATACTTTTACAGAGGGTAATATAACTATATATCTTTATTTCACTGGTGGGAAAATCTCTTTTCTGTGCAACTTTTAATTTTACGTATTGATTTTAAAAAGTGACATCATGATTTTTTTCAACTGCAAAACAAATGAACTTACACGTCGAATTTCTAAATTTCCGTGTGAGAGAATTTTTATTATTAGTTGTAGAATGAGTGGTAAAAACTTGAAGCAAATCCTTCCAATCATAAGGTAGGAACAATCAATTACTGTATGGAGTCAGCGCTCCCCTTGAGAATATGACCTTTTAAGTGTTGCAGTAAAATAAAATGGAAAAAAATTATAGTTTCAAGTCAAAATCCAACTGAGCTGTGCAGTTTTCGGAATGAAATACACCTGAACAGCTTTTTGATACATATTGTACGTTCAAAGAGGAAATTCATAAAGGAGCTTTGAGTATATTGGATATTTTTCGGTTAAATCATGTGGATAAGGTCACCCTATTCCTACAAATCTCAAGTGCAGGTAGACTAAATGACCTAGCTCTACACACTTCATCTTTACTGAAAATATGTCCACCTTTCTTTGTCTACAATCACCACAGTATTCAAGGTATTTGCCTTCATATTTGTTGATGTATAATAAATCTTCCAGAGACTGATGCTGCTACAGTAAATGTGTTCCAGCATAGAGGTGTTAGTGTGTCCTGTTCAAATGTTTCTTAAAGGAACCCAGTTGACCCTAAAAACTATAAAAAGATACGCCAAATCTCATTGTAGCATTATAGGAGCCAACAGAAATACAATAGAATGCAACAGATGGTGCCTTACATGTCATGTTCAAGCCACCTTTATGACTTCTAAAGAACAAAACCTTCATGAAGATTCTCAAAGCTTTCAAATCACCAAATCTGAATTGGATATAGAGTAAGTTCTGTGTTCATTTCATGCAGATTTCTAACCCTTTAATCTTGCAATTAAGGACCATTTATACTGTTTATCCCCATTATGACTTATTAAATGGATACATTTATTTAACAAAAGATAAATGTCTTCCATAACGCTTTGAAGCGCATTCATTGCTATTCTCCTCATTTAGCAGTAACTCAATTATTTGTTTCTCATTTTTATCATTCACCATGAATGCCTTCCACTCTCACATTAATACAGAAACCTTTAATTAAGTACACCTTAGATCCACTTCTGGACTTTTTGAAAGTCTTCACTGAATTTTCTTTCTAGGTATCTCCCTGGTACTCTTGGTAGTATGCTGGTTCTGAAAAGGTTTATGTAAGATTAACAAGAGCTTGCAGCATAGCATTACTATCAACTGTATAAGCTGAATTTTGTAGGTCTGGTTTGTCTGGTGATGGAATGTCTGACTTCAAGAAATGTAGTAATTTTGATTTGTTTATCTTGGCCAAGCTGCCAACAGCTATGCTGAGTCCAAGGAACTGATCTTACGGATAATTTAGTACTTTCTCCACACTTGTATTATTTTCTATGGATAGTAGCACAAACTTACCAAACAGGTTTCTTTCAGCTTTTATCTCAATTTGTTTGTTTTCTGAACTTGCCACTCTTTTTATTACATTCGTTGAAGAAAGTTTTTTTATTTTGTTTCTTCTTACTGCTTTGTGGAAACCAATAGACTTTTTTTGCTTATGCATCCCTGAATAAATTCATGGAATCCCCTTCCACCAACATAATTCAGCTTATACAGTTAATGGTACTGCTATGCTCCAAGCTCTTCTTTATCTCACATAAACCTTCTAAGAACCGGCAAGAACTGTGTTTCATGTGTGTGTGTGTCAGTGTAGGTGTGTGTTTGTAGAATAGAAACCTATATGCATAAATTTCTGAATTCAATGACATACTTCACGTTTATTTCTTAACACTAACTGCATGTATATTTCTAGGCCTTCCACCTCTCATGAGTGAACGTTCTTACAGGTTTGTGAAAGACACTTCCATCCAGATGACATTGCAGTATGTGGAAAATATCCATTACCGATGGAAAAACTGGGAAAAAAACTACCATGCAAATGCAGTGGCCACATTTACGGTATTATGCTGTACCTTATTTTCTTTCTATCTGTCCTAATTACCTGTCTTCTTCGACTGTGAACTGAAGGGAATTAACCAAATCTAAAAGTCAGAGAATAGAGGAAAATTCATTCAAGGTGGCACTCAAAAGTATCTTAGAAGCTCAGAATTATGACAAAAACATTAGATTTAATGACCTGCAGGAGCTCTCAAGCAAACTTAAACTTGATGAGTATTGGAAAATTATTCACGACGAGCAGTGCCTGTTAATAATCCATATTTCGTTATCGCCTTATTCTAAAATGGTAATTTCGGTAAGAGTGAATAATGATAAATCCATTCAAGCATATATCGATGATGCCCCTGTACAAAAATTAGTTGATTACGTTCTACCTTCATATATGCAGGACACGAATACTATATGCAGGACACGAATACTATGGAAATAATTTTGAGTGAACTATAATTACTATTTATTTGAACTGGGGTTAAGAAACATCTAATTTTGCGATGGGAGAAGGTAACAAGTTTAACAGGTTAACTGAAGGATTAGAGATTCTCAGGAACATGTACTAAGGCTATACTCTGAAAATAGGAAAGGATAAGTAGGTTCTTCCAACAATTTCTGCAAACTACCAACCTTTGCTTCACTGTTATCAATCATCATGGTAGCTGGCGGTTAGCAAAGCCCAGCAACCCGAAGTCCACAACAATGCCGAATTTGGCCCTTTATAACTGAAAATATTCATCCAACCAGGATGAAACTCTGGCTTTAGAGGTTCCCCACTAAGGTTTCTAATTGTGCCAAATTTCATCGAAATCTGTTGAGCCGTTCCAGAGACCCAGATATCAATTTTTGGCCTTCAGGGGATGTGGGGGGGGTGAGTGAGGGTCCTAACATACTTGTGGAGCAATAACGGCAAAAGATACAGCTGTGAAACTTAATTTTCTGAATTTTAAAGGTACAGTGGGCCATTCAAAGTAGCCCCCAAATTTCCTTATGCTCAGGTACGGACTGCTCACAACATTAGAAGAGAGGCTGTTTTCTTGATATGTGTGAATAGCAAGTGGTGTTAGGAGAAGCTGGCTGACGTACTCTCAATTATCTATCTATCTATCAATCTATATAATACTAAAAGTCACCCTCTCCTTCCCTTACTCCTACCCCTCCCCCTCACCTTCCACCTTCCCTCCCTTTACCTCCTCCAACCCCCTTCCCCTTCCCCTCCCTTCTCCCTTCCCTCCCCAAGCACAAGATCAAGTGTTAATTTGGCCAAGTCCTCCCCCCCTTCCCTCTTCCATCCCCATTCCACATCCCCTCCTCTCCCCTTCCTCCTCCCCCTCTCACTTTCCATCTTCCCGCTTCCTCCCTCTTCCATCTTCCCCTCTCCTCCCCTTCACTTTTACATTCCCCTCTCCTCCCCTCCTCCCATTCACCTTCCCTCTTCCCTCCCCTCCCTTTTCCCTCCCCTACAATCTTCCATCCCCTTCCCCATCCCCTCCCTTCACCCCTCTACTCCCCCTTCCACCTTCCCCTACCCTCCCCTCCCATCCCCTCACCCTCCTACTCCTCCTTCCCTCACCCTCCCTCTTATCCCTTTCCCTTACCCCTTCCCTCCCCCTCCCCCGTAAATGGGGATGGTGCTGCCGTAGACTTTTGCTGACTATTATTTTGGTTATAATTTAGCTGTGGGTATGGGTATGGGCATGGTACAGATATGGGTATGGGTATGGGAATTGTTTCAATATGGGTATGAGTATGGTAGGGATATGGGTATGAGCACTGGTGTGGGTATGGTATAGGTATGGGTAGGGTATGGTACAGATATGGGTATGGTTATGGATATTGGTATGGGTATGGTTATGGGTATGGTACAAATATGGGTATGTGTATGGAATGGATATGGTATGGGTATAACTATGGTACAGATATGGGTATTTGTTTGGTATGGATATGGGTAGAGTATGGGTATACTAGGGATATGGGTATGGAATGGATATGGGTATGATATGGATATGGTACAGATATGGGTATGGGTATGGTATGACTATGGCCATGGGTATGGGTATGGACCTTTTATTAAAAATGTAGTAAATATAAAAGTGACCCAACACATCACGGATCGTTTAGTACAATACTAAAACTCTGAAATGTTTGTTTGTTTGTTTGTGCACTGTAAGGTAAAAGGGGCTGGTGCTGCGCCTAGACTTTCACTGACTCCTTTTAGTAGGGTTAATTTACTTGTGTTAAGTTAAGTATACCTTATTTTTACCAGACACTAAGCTGATTAACAGCTCTCCTAGGGCTGGCCTGAAGGATTAGACTTATTTTACGTGGCTAAGAACCAATTGGTTACCTAGCAACGGGACCTACAGCTTATTGTGGAATCCGAACCACATTATAGCAAGAAATGAATTTCTATCACCAGAAATAAATTCCCCTAATTCTTCATTAGCCGGCCGGAGACTCGACCTCGGGCCTAGCGAGTGCTAGCCGACAACTCTACCGACTCGCCCAACGAGGAACTATGGGTATGGATATGGCATGGCTATGGGTATGGTATGGATGTGGGTATGAGTATGGTACAGATATGCATATGGGTATGGGTATAGATATGGGTATGGTACAGATATGGGTATGGGTATGTGTATGGTACGGATATTGGTATGGGTATGGTACAGATATGGGTATGGTATGGAATTGGCTATGGGTATGGGTATAGGTGTGGTACAGATAAGGGTATGGGTATAGGCATGGTACGGATATGGGTATGAGCCTTTTGTTAAAAATGCAGTAACTAAAAAAGTGACGCAATGGGTCATGGGTGGTCTAGTCTTAATTAGAATTTATCTCACACATTTATTTCAGAAAATACGGCCGCTTTAATATTACTGTGTTATATAGTGTGATGAAAGGGAGTTAGCTGTGAGATGGAACTGGGGTAAAGCCGTCAGTTGCAGAATCGTTGTATTCAGCAAATAGTTGGTCATCTCAGCAGTTAACCTGATGAACACACGATATTAGCTCTGTCATATGACCAAGTTGGTATGTGCGCATATGAGTTAAATGCACGTTAGAAATCTAGATTTTGTGTCTAATTCTGCCCAAAAATTAGTCCGATCATTCATTAGCGGAGCTAGAGCGAGATCGTGAAGACATTATCTTTGAGTGTTGCAATCTCTTAGAATTGGCAGAATAAGGTACAGTTCAGACTCTTCGTTTTTCTGTGTGAAGTGTGAACTTATGTTTTTTACCATGTTTCAAGACATTTTTGAACTTGTGGGAAGTGGACGTAGCCTTTTACCATTTCAATATTCTATTTTATTGTGTTCTATTTACCAGTATGCTATTTACTCATGCATTTTAGACATTTCATTATTATGTTTTGCACTTGCATATTTTTGGGAGATCATTATTTGTGCTTAATTCTTTCGACAGATGTCGGTGGTGGTGGTGTGGTGAGAACATATGTGAGAGGACATGATGTTATCATGTTGGTGTGATCATAGAGAAAGACAGATGCAAAACCTTTGCCATGTCTATAATTTTTATGTGGTAGACTTCGAGACTGGACTAGACTTACAAAATCTATAATGGAATATGTGAGAATTTTTGGATTTACAGGCCATTAGCCGTGATGAGACCTTTTAGTCAGGATTAGATTATTCTTACTTGATAATTTCATTTATGATGCATTTTAATCTTTGCTTTGTTTATTCATTACTTGTTGGGTTGTTTTAAATAATAAATCTATTTTTGTAGGAAAGATTGCGTTTCCTTAGATGACCCATTTTATTTCTTTAATGTGGAATGTGCGAGACGAAGCAAGTGCCGAGAGAGAGAGAGAAAGATCCTTGTGACATGAGAGAGAGAGAGAGAGAGAGAGAGAGAGAGAGAGAGAATGAGTGAGGGGAAAGCCGCGAGAGAGAGAGAGAGAGAGAGAGAACCGGGTCGAAACCCCATTGCCTTCGGGAGTTAGATCGCAAAATCGGTAACGTTATGTATATTCCTACAAGGAATATTATATCTGTTTCCGTGGGGGTTTACATTGAATTTGCCCACGCGGTTTTTAGATTTTTTTGTATCATTGCCCTACCCCAGTTTACACACAGACACATATATATATATGTGTGTGTGTGTGTGTATATATATATATATATATATATATATATATATATATATATATATATATATATATATATATATATATATATATATATATATATATATATATATATATATATACACACACACACACACACACATATATATATATATATATATATATATATATATATATATATATATATATATATATATATATATATATATATATATGTGTGTGTGTGTGTGTGTGTGTGTATTGTATAATTATGCAGCAAAAGAGCTGAGCTGACCATTATAATGGAGAAGCCACATAGGGGAGAGCGGTGATGGTTCGGACATTTTTTTTTAATTGCTCTCTAGAAGTCAGAGTTTAAGGAGCAGTGATATCCTTGGCATGTCAATGTGTAGCCTCATCATCCTACATTTACCGGTAAATGTAGCAAGTCAGATATTTTTACTATACTTGAAGCTATTTATCTTCAAGTACAAGTTTCAAAATGTCCGAATCATCCCTACCCATGGTGATGATTCGGACAAGAGCATGGGATGATTCGGACAATTATTATAATTGACATTTACCTTCAAGTCAGAAACAGAAATACCAAACGAAGTGTTTTATTGAAATAATCATAATCACCTTAAAAGATTATTCTCTCCTTAGTGAATGGCAGACAGAAAATCTACGATGTTTGCTGAGAATAAATGTTATAGTAATCTTAAAGAATATTGAAACCTTCAAAACAAAAACTAAACTTGAAATATCCTTGCCACCAAATTCTTAAATGACCAAAATTTACTTGAAATTATTCTCTCTATGAGTAAAACCAAACATAAATCGTAACTCAAATACTTGAAATTTGTTGTGCCTAAATATTAAAGTTGGCCTAACGAATATTGTATCCTGCAAAAGAAAAACAAAATTTGAAATACCCTGCTTTCTTTTCATACTCTGCTGAACTGGGTTTGAAGCACTCCAGTTACTGCCTCTTTACCAATAGTTGCTTCATCCTCAATTTCTGGAAATTTAAAACTATTAGCAGCAAATTTCTGTGATTATCTTAAACAAGAAACCTGAAATTCATCACCCTCGTCTAAATTGCTGATTCATTTGCCTACATAATAGACTTTGCTACCTTTTACTCGATCTATCCCAACAAGAACAAAATCTCCCTCCTCTGGGACTTTATCAATAAAAACCACTTCTTTGTCTTCTATGTACTCTGAGATATCAGAAGAATTATTGCTAAGATCGGCTGTCAAGATGATGAAGGTCTTCATCACTTGTCTGGGCCTCTGTATCTAACTTTTTTGTATTTTTCTTGCTTTTTAATGTTCTTGAGGTATTTCATGCGAGGTGGTTGTGCTTTTAGGTGGTGTAGTTGGCTTTGGCCTATCAGTCACAAAAGCCCTGGCAAAGTGACTTTCTTGAAAAACATCAGTGTAAAATAGGTGAATGCCAATGGCATGGAATCCAGATTTGATATTCACATTTTAATTTGTGATTTGGGGGTTCTATGATGGGTTTATGAAGTGCTTTATACGGTAAAGGTAATGAGGGGCTAATAAATGCATATACACAAAATATAACTTAATGTTAGTGAGAATCTTTTGTTTCTTTGTTGGAATTCATAATTAGTAAAGGTTTGCTAGGAGGGATGATTCGGACACGTCCGAATCATCCCAACCCTAGAGTGTCTGAATCATCCCCACAAATCATAACCATTTGATGACACCTCAACTTCAAACCCTTGCAGATTACAGGCGGGTAATAGCTACAACATCTTCGTCATAAAGTGCAAATTCACACCCAAAACTCATAATCAGCTCCCTTATCATATTCACTACACCAAAGCTTATGATTCAAACGCAAAAAATTACATAGGAAATGAGAAAAACCACAAAAATGACCCTCAATCCTAAAGTAACCGAATTCTTCGCATGAACCAAAGTCCATGTGTCAATGGCGAACAAATTCTCATGATTTCACGTGATTTCTCAGAGCTGAGGGCCCCTCACATTTTCCAGGAAATGTACTGTCCGGACCATCCCACTGTCCGAATCATCACCGCTCTCCCCTAGGTCTAAGAAAACTATATCTAAAAGCTAAACAACCCCATTCCTTTGTTACCACATTTTTCTTGGCCTAGGGCGTTGCCATAGAAAAAAGCGACTGAAATCACAGGCAAAAGTGATGAAATCACAAAATGAAGTTTTCATAATAAAACTAATATTGTAACACTTACCTGAACACCTACCAACCAACCCGAACTATATCCCCAACTCATTACCCAGTAAGTGGGTAATTAACTGTCAGCATTACCAACGATTACAGGAAAATCTTGCCAAATGAGTTACCTTCATATTGCAATACACTCCCAACACCTGAATTGCAAGTCCCAGCTGTGTATTATCTTGCCGTTACCCTATTCATTAATCAGATTGAAGTGGAGTGGGGGAGGGGTTGGAATCATTCAGGTGTTAGGTCAGTATTACAATATTAGTTTTATTATGAAAACTTCATATTGCAATACACTCCCTGAACACCTGAATTAGCCCGATTAACAAAATTTAGTGGAGGTGGGTTCAATTAAGTCAGACCAACCTACCAACAAGTAAAGCAGGTAACTCATTATTTGTCTACTATGCATATAAACGAATCCTCACCTGGTTGTCCACTCGGCAGGTGGGGATGCCTGAAAGGAGAGAGTACCCTTAACATCAGTCTTGAGTCAAGGTACTGTCTGGGTCGAGCCACTTCCCATGTGGTATTCAAAGAAAACCTCCCACGGAAGAAGGGAAAACTAACTCCCATGTAGCTAATCAAAGCCTCGCATGTAGCGGAGCCTGGCGAACCTCCCATGTGGCTATTGGTAGCCTCTCATGTATGGAGGGGTACGACGAACCTCCCATGTGGCTATTGTAGCCTCTCATGTACGGAGGATAAGTTGAGTGTGCAGTCGGATCTTCCGATTCATAGCCTTCCGTTGCCGTCGACGCTGTGCAGAATGGGTGAATAAATCGAGCTGAAAAACCACCTGGATTTACCTAACCTCACTGAATTATTGTAAAATCTTGTGTTCCGTAAATGAATTCCGATTCACTGACAGTTCTACTTTCCTATCTTATGCTGTCCAACCCTGCCCCTACTCTCCCCGCCTTAGTTTACCCTTTACTAAGGAATTGAATTGGCCACCACAAAAGGACCCACTGAGTAACCTTCTCCAACGAAAATTGAATGTCCTTAAGGTAGAAAGACGTGAAAACAGATACTGATTTCCAAGTTGCTGCTTCTAGTATTGCCGACACCGAGAAATTCCTGAGAAATGCCGACGATGTCGCCACCCCTCTAATACTATGAGCTCTTGGGCGCTCAGAGGAGTTCGATGGTTCCGAAAGAGCTGAAGAATTTGCCGACGATTGTTGAATCACTTAAGAAAAAACTAATAGCATTCTTCGAGATCGAACGCGGAGGACATCTGGGAGAAACGAATAGCGTTCTCGGGCGTGGCAACATCATTTCTGTGCGTAATAAATAAGCCTTCAGCGCCCTGACCGGACATAATAGCATTTCTGAAGCGTCACCTCCTACGAAATCTTCCAAAGACGTTACTCTAAACGCTCTGGGTAAAGGATTCGATTCCGATTCCGATTTAGCTACGAATTCCGGCAAGTAGGACAGAAAAATATCTTTCCCTGAGAAGGATACAGTTCTTGAAACAGCCCGAATTTCTCCTACTCTTTTAGCTGTGGCCAGTGCAACCAGAAATAATACCTTTTTCGTCAATTGCCTTAACGACAGTGATTCTAATGGCTCGTATTCTGATGATCTAAGGAGACCTAATACCGCCGCTAAATCCCACGATGGTGTCCGAAGAGGAAGAACTGGGTGTTCTATCTTCAAAGACCTTAGGAGATCGTGAAATATTCTGCTGGTCACCAATTCCGGAAGATGGAAACGGAATGTACTACTAAGCACTGATCTGTAACCTGTGATCGTAGAGTAGGATAGTTTCTTTTCTCTCCTACGAAAAAGGAGAAAGTCCGCTACTTTCGCTACTGTTGGAAGTGAAATACGATGACCTTGGTTCCGGCACCAATTGTGGTAAAACCGCCCACTTGGCCTGATACAGTTTCCTGGTTGATCTTCTCAGACAGAAAGACAATTGGCGAGCCACTGCCTTAGAGAATCCGGCATGACGTGCCGCTCGCTGGACAGTCTCCACACAGCTAGCTTCAGCACGCGGAGGTTCTGGTGGAAGTGATGGAAGTGCGGCTGTCTGAGAAAGTCTTTCCTCTCTGGAAGGAATACCGGAACATCTGTCAGCAAATCAAGAAGGTCCGGGAACCAAGGTCTTTGAGGCCAGAAAGGGCAAATCAACGTCATTTGGGTGTTGTTGGAGTTCCTGAGCTTCATCAACACTTGTTGAATCATTCGAATGGAATGGAATGCCTGATGTCGTTCCAAGAGTGCAGCATGGCATCTGTCCCGAAAGACATGGGATCTTCTGTTGTGGTGTAGAATAGATGAAATTAGATAGAAAAGAGAGAGAGAGAGAGAGAGAGAGAGAGAGAGTTAGAGAGAGAAGGAGAAATAAGGAGAGGAAAGAACACAGTGATAACGCTCAAATGCTGTTGTCATGTTACCAGAACGCTGGATGTTTACATGAACCATTGCAGTATATCGGACAGCCATAAAAACAGTCGTAAAAGTGAGAAATAATGGCCTCGAGATTGAAAGATCTTCAGTAGCTGAGTTCTAGGAATTTGGGGGGAGAAGGTCTTTCACACACCCTCCTAAGTATCAGGTCCTGGAGAGTTCCAAGAACACGTCAAAGATTAATCCTTTGTGTCATGTTACCATACGCTGGATGTTTACATGAACCATTAATTGAAGCCATAAAAACAGTCGTAAAAGAAATAATGGCCTCGAGATTCTAACTCAAAACATTCAGCACAGCCTAAATGCTTACAGCTGATTCTATAGCCCGCCTTCTCAGGAAGGTGTTTTCTTGGAAGTTCCAGGAATTTGGGGTTGGCTCAAGTGATGTACTTCTTCAACCTCCAATCAATTATGTGTGGGAGGGTCTTTCACACACCCTCCTAAGATCACCTCCTATCAAGTCCTCTAAGGAGAGATTTGAATCACACCCACTACAGTCCTTCCAATCAGATACTTGAAGGGGAGGCCTGATTAATCCTTCCAATAAGGCTAGAAGGAGGTGGAGATTGCAGGTAGCAAGGTTTTCTTGGGGGGTTTGAAGTTAGAGACCGAGGAGAGAAGAGTCAGAACTGTGTCCTTCAAGGGAGAGTATGTCTCCCCTCTCCAGTGTTCCCCATATAGACTGATTCAAGAGTGATTCATTTTCCATCATTGTAACTTGTTAATTTTGTACTGATCTTTATAATACTAAGTACTAATTAAAGTGAAGAAATTACCGATCTCGTCTCTATACGTCTTTCTGAGAGATATCAATACTTAAAAAGAATAAATATACAAAGATAGCACATCATCTGCGAAGCGATCTGAAGGACACCTCGAAAGAAACCAAGGTAAGAAGAGAAAGACTAAAATCTATACAAACATATAACAAAGAACATAAAAGTGGAGAAGATAACTCCTAACACTTCTACTGGGGAGAAGTATACTGGGAGGTGAAAATTTAGTCTTGTAGCGAACAGGTCTATCATTGCTGGCCATTTCTTCAATAGAAGTTGAACTTCCTCCTGCACTAGTGTCCATTCTCCTCCCAGAACCTCTTGCGATCGGCTTAGGGCGTCCACCAAAATGTTGAGTTTTCCCGACACAAACTGGGGAATGAGAGTAGTCCTGTGGCTCTCGCACCAGTGGAGAATTCTCTGTGCGATTTGGTTCAATTCTTGCGATTTTGTTCCCCCCTCCTTCTTGAGGTATGACATTGCTGTTACATTGTCGCAAAAGAGTGCTACAGCCTTGTTGCTTATTTGATCTGCGAAGCAACCTAGAGCCTCTTCTACTGCTCTTAGTTCTCTGTGGTTGATGGACTCCCTCCGATCCAGACTCGTCCAAAGGCCCCTGGCCTGACATTCCTGCAGGGTTGCTCCCCAACCCTGATCTGAGGCATCTGTGTACAGATGGACGTCTGGAATGGGGGAGTCCAATCTTACGCCGATGGTCAGATGATATTCTTCTGACCACCACCGAAGATTCTTCAGGCAAGAATCGTCCCAGACTATGAATGCTTTCTCTTCCCGAAAGTCCCAGCGATTCCTGAGACATGCCTGAAGAGAATGCATCCGGAGACGAGACCCTGGAATTAGGAGTGAGAGGGAGGCCATCCTGCCCAGCAAGCTCTTTCATAGGCTCACAGGTTGAGCTCTGTTCGATCTGAATGTTTCCAGTTGGCTCAGAATTGCTAAGACTCGTTCCTCCGTCGGGAAAGCCCTCAAAAGACACGTCTGAATTGTTATTCCCAAATACGTCTTTGTCTGAGCTGGAATTTCCAAGATGATTCGTATTCCCAACTTCTGACATAAGTTTAGTAAGAAGTCCCTCGCCTGCAGAACTTCGTCTACTGACGAAGCCTGAACTAACCAATCCTCGAGGTAGCGCCTCATCCTGAAACCCCGACGATGCATTATCTCTGATATAGGAGACATCACCCTTGTAAAGACGAGGTGCTGTGGTCAGACCGGAGCAGAGGACTCTGAACTGAAATGTTCCAGTTGGACCCGAGAATCGAAGGAACTTCCGAGATTCCGGATGAACCGGAACCTGGAGATATGCATCCTTGAGGTCCACTGAAATCATCCAGTCATCTCTCAGGACCGACCGCAGCACCGACTGAGAAGTTTCCATATGGAACTTCGGGGAGATGATGAGCCGGTTGAGACTCGAGAGATCTATGATGGGTCTCCAAGATCCTCCTGACTTTGGTGCCACAAAAATCCGACTGTAAAATCCTGGGGAAGAAGGAGCGGGTTATAATGCTCCCTTCTCTAAAAGGGCTCGGACTTCTGCTGCTAAAGCTATTCCCCTGATGGAGGAAGGGGAATAACTGGGAAGATGAACCGGTGAGCTGGATAGCAGAGGAAGAGAGCGAAAAGGGACTCTGTACCCCTTTCTTAACACCTCCAATACCCAACTCTCCGCGCCACACTCCTTCCAGATTTCCCAGAATGGAGCTAGGCAACCTCCTACCGTTGCAGACGAGGGGAATGTCTCCTACTTCTGAAAACCCTTCTTAAGGACAGAAGGTTTCGGATCTGAAGCAGGAACTGAAGACATGGATGAGAAACGGACTTTCTTAGGGGACCTAATTGGTGATTTGGAACGCGTCCGCTTAGATGGTGATGTCATCGTGGAACCTCTCGGTGATCTGGCAGTCTGCGCTGCCACCCGAATCATTGCTTGCTGTGACTCGACAGCCGAAGATAAGGAAACAAAATTTACCATAGACGCTACATCTTCTTCCCTGAAAAGACTGTTGCTGAACGCCAATGGTGCCCTCAACAGAACCCTCTTGTGAATGTCCGGATAATGTGGAGGCAGATGGTTCAGAAAGAAGTCCCTCCTTTTCTTACCGAAGAAAGTTGTACATCCGGCCGAAATGTTCGCCTGATAGGCCAGTCCCATTGACACCGAAGTGATGAGATTGTCGAACAACGTTGAGTCGAGGGAGAATATCCATCCTGTTTAAGGAACCCCATTAAACCGGATAACATCCACATCGAATGGGACAAGGCCTCCAACTGACTACGGAAAGTGTCTTCCAAAATACCCGCCTCTCTCGCCGTGACAGATACCAAACGATTCGAAGAAGGGACCCTAGACAGAAGAGCTTCCACCGATTCATTTAGAGCAATGGTTCCCAACCTTTTTTGTCCCGTTCCCCCTTTCCCAGTCACTTTTTCACCTGTGGACCCCTACAACGAAATAGGTTAAGCCAGCAAAATTAATAAAAGATTTTTCTGCAAAAAATGAATATATTCATGTAAAATGCCTTGCACTGTTATGCTGATTAAGCTGTAGGCCTATTTATATGAAATCAGAAAACATTCCGCTCAGCACTTTTTTATTTAAGTAAAATACATAGGAAAAATGTTATGCTAATGTTGTTATAGTTGTAGGTATTGTACACAAAAAATCTTCCTGTCATCTCTATGGACCCCTTGAAATTCTTCCATGGACCCCTGGTTTGGAACCACTGTAGAGGGACCCTAACACCCGCAGAAGGGTTACCCGCAACCTTGTAAAAATCCTTTCGAGTAGGAAGCAAGGTAGAATCCTGCTTACCCAACCCAATTAATGCTGCTAACCTACCATCTGCCTCCCTCAATGCCTGCTCAACAAGGCCAAACCAAACTAGATTCTTTGGTGCATGCGCAACCACTGGTTTTGTCGCAAACAGCGACTCAAACATCGCCTGATTAGGTTGAAAAGGTTCTTCCAGAGCCTTGGACTGTGGATAAAGTGCATGAATGAAGTCCACCATCCGCTTGTACTCGTTCTTGTTCGCTGGCGGAGACCAGGCTTCCGGTACCGGATCCTCTTCCTCGCAAGAGAAATCCTTATCGGAAAGATCCGACCGAGTCGAGACAGGAACAGAGAGAGGCTGACACCTAGAAAACGCTGGATCAGCCAACCCGGAACACGAAATACCTGAGTGCGCAAGACGAACACCTTCTCGGAGAGAAGGGTTGCGCAAACCCCGCACTCTCCAACAACGGTGGTGCCATGCTTGAGCCAGCCACACCTCGGCGAACCACGCTCACCTCAGAAAGCGGAGAAGCCGCAACACCCGCAACCCCCGAACTAGACTGAAGAACAGTCGCATGCGGATGAGGAACCGCAGCAGACACTCCGCTATTTGTGGAAGAAGAACTAGGGGGGGAAAACACCCTGCTGACCCACAACCGAACCTGAACCTACAAAAACCATCCTAACCGGAGGAACAGAGAAACCTGTCGGAAAGGTAGAGAAGGAAGGTACTGAAGGAGGGAAGAGAGAAGAAGCCACACTCAGGGTAACCACCGGAGTCCCTGCCGATGACGTCATACAGGTGGAGAACGTACCAGTCGGACCGGAGCCCAAAGGAGTTTCGCATGGAAAACTGCGGGGTACCGAACCAGAAGTGTTTGCGGATGATAGGTTACCAGTAATCCTAGCTACTGGAGTGATTGTTGAGACTACCGGAGCCGGAACATTGAACGCGGGAACAGCCGCACTGCCAGTTGCCGCAGCAACTAGCTCTGGAGGATGAGAAGTCACAAGATTTGCGGAAGATTGTCCCGAAGGCAAGTCTGCTAATGGTAGAGAGCTCGGATGAGCAAGAGAAGAAACCGAAAGTCTCCCCGAAGAATGACCCGAAACGGAAGGCTGAGAAAAAGCAATAGAAGAAGATTTTGAAGCCATAGGAGACAAGATGTCTGTAGATACAGAAGAGGCCATAGATTTTAAGGAGAGAAAATAGACCGATTCTGCTCCCCCCCTGATAGTCTTGTAAGGCATCATTCGTGAATTCTGGGAAATTTTTTCAAAACATGCTAAAAAATGTTGGAATAACCAATATTGAAACAATTTCTAACCAAAGATCTGTAGCCTTTAGAAAGACCCAACAGGTCAGCATTATACTCTGCAATGTTCAGCAATTGATCTACTGAATTAGTCTCTGAATGGGACGAAGGTTTGTCCCCAGGGGGAAATGGAAACTTCGAAGAAGAGGAAGGGATACTTTCCAACCTATCCAAACCAGAAGAGCTAGGAACCAAAACTGAATCATC
Organism: Macrobrachium rosenbergii; assembly: GCF_040412425.1. NCBI lineage: Eukaryota > Metazoa > Arthropoda > Malacostraca > Decapoda > Palaemonidae > Macrobrachium > Macrobrachium rosenbergii. The sequence goes on from NC_089799.1 coordinate 962,545, forward strand.
CTCCACTGATTTTGCAACCTTTTGTTGCAGAGAGCCTACTGCAGGAAAAAGAACCGCTGTTGGATCTAACAAGGGAGCCGCAACTTTAATCACACCTGACTCCGACTGCACCTTCAACCTATCTTCCTGACCATCTACTACCATCCTATCCCTAGCTGTCTGAGTCAAGCCTAAATTTGACTTTACCTTAGGACTTACATTACCAGGGGGAAAGGGGAAATCTGCTGCTGACACCGCCTGCTCCGTGGCGGGGGGGCCGGCAGATCCTACCTTTGAGGTTTGCGGTTCTCCATGACCCCCTACACCCGTTAGGGCTGGTTCTGGAACAGGCAGGGGAGCTGAAAAAGAGCGATTAGATTCTGTGTCCCTATTACCTTTGTCCTGATCTTTTATTTCTGTTAATTTTGACATGAAACTGGAAAACAGACTAGACATGCTGGCTGACAATTTTTCTTCTAATTTCCTAAATAATTCCGATTCTAAGGCATCTTTGTCAAAACCCCGAGTCTTTACCGCTGAATCCTTACGCTTGCTCTTAGAAGCTAATGATTTTCTATACTTGAGATAATCTTCCATCTGTCCTATCGACTATGACCTACATTCGTCACATGGCAATGTGACGTTACATTGTACTTTCCTGCAATTTATGCACAACGAATGTCTGTCATTTTTAAGGGTACTCATCCTTTTCTTGCAGGCTGTGCACGAACGATGGGCTGCAGTTTCTCCAGTGGTAGCAATCTCCGTCGTCACGGCAGAAGCAGAGGTGGAAGCCAAGGAGTTGTCCAAGGGTGGTGTCTTATCTAGTTTATCCATTTCAAAATCCAAAGCAAGGCCAAGTCAAGATAGGAGAGAAGGTCCAAATCCAGGGAAAAGAACAATCCAAGAGAGAAGGGGCGATAAAAAAACCAGTCCAAGTCGTTATCCAATCCAAAAACAAAAAATGGGGGTCGGGCTTAGAACCAAAAATTCGCCTGATGTAGGACAAGTCCTAGCAGCACGGCAAACAAAAAGCAACTGGGGATCTCGGCCATACACAGCTGGGACTTGCAGCAGCGTTGCCAACGGTACGCTAGGTAACTCATTTGACAAGATTTTCCTGTAAGCGTTGGTAACGCTGACAGTTAATTACCCACTTAGTGGGTAATGAGTTGGGGATATAGTTCGGGCTGGTTGGTAGGTAACCAGGGCTAATTCAGGTGTTCAGGGAGTGTATTGCAATATGCGTAGTAAAGCCCAGCCACAAGAGACAGATATGGAGGTCAGGGGATACAAAGGAAGGGGTAGGGCGTAGGGCTTTATTCTGCAACCTAATAAATTATGATGAAAGCGAACAGTAGAAGTAGGATTCTTTTCTCAATCAGTATAGAAAGAGAGTGCATGCATATTGAAAAGGCTTTTATAGAATTGAAAGGAAGGGGGTAGGGGCGAGGGGCTTTATTCTGCAACCTAATAAATTATGATGAAAGCGAACAGTAGAAGTAGGATTCTTTTCTCAATCAGTATAGAAAGAGAGTGCCATTATAACATGCATATTGAAAAGGCTTTGGTTTGGATGAACCACCATTGATGATGTGAAAATTAAGTAAGAGCGCCTGATTCCAGTACCACCCAACACTGACCCAGCCCAGGTTTTTGTTGAACATTTACCTAATCTCTGTAACAGCAACAACAACAATCGAGATGAATTCACCAGATTATTCTCTACGACAAAGAAAAAAAAAGGAAAAAATTTGTCACCCACAAAGAAAGGTTGCGTTTATATGATCGCATGCTATCCTGTACGTCTTCAAATTGTGCTGCTTGAAGAAGTGCCAGTGTCTACCTCTTCAGGTATGGTTAGCACTGTGCATATTATAATGGCACTCACTTTCTATACTGATTGAGAAAAGACTCCTACTTCCACTTTTCACTTTCATCACAATTTATCAGGTTACAAAGCAAAGGCCTATGTCCTACTCCTTCCTTTGTATCCCCTGACCTCCATATGTCTCTTGTGGCTGGGCTTCACTACCCCTTTTGTGATTTCATCATTTTTGCCTGTAATTTCCAGAAGCTTCTAGCATGTTGTTCCGAGAATTTGGTCTCAAATCCAGTAATTTATCCAGCTGGTATCTGGTTACTGGACAAGGTAACTTGTACTTAAAGAGAGTGGAGATGTGAAGATTTCCATAGAGTCCTTAGGAATCAAGGGAGAAGGCAGGATGAAACATGCTGCATCAGGTTTGAGTCTTGAAGTTAGAGTTGAATTGTGTTGTTGCAGCTTGTAAGTCAAAGCAAGGATTCAGCTATTTTTTTGTGATCAGAAGAGGTGCGAACTATATCGTCGTTCATCTGTTTTTTACTTGGAGCTTCATCTTTACCATGGCTCCTCCAGAAATTCACATCGCAGCAAAGACAGTGTTATTACAGAATATTGGAAGAGCAACTAAGAGAAAAGAATTACATATGTGCTTTTTGCTCCGTGGAAATCGTGGGAGGACCTGTATTTGTTAGAGACCCATTTTTTGCTGAGACAGTCTTATATGCTGACAGTTAAAGCTTTGAGACCATCAACATTTGAAAAATAAAATGTCAGTTTGGTACTGAAAATTTTAAATGAATATGTAATTGAAGCTATGAGAAAGTTTGGCAAAGAAAAAATACAATATAGCTCATTATTGTAATGTGGCATCTTTTATAGAGATCTTCACACTCACCATACAAGGGGATCAGATTGACTAGAAGGCAGTCCCTGGTTATTGGCGGGCTCGGTTAGCGGCGATCCGGTTTTTCGGCGCTTGTCTAGTGATGAAAATCGGCAATCTTCAGCGCTGATGATCGCGTATTGGCGCCGATAGATACCTAACAGAGGTGCCGATATCCGAAAATCGGCGATTTTCGGCGCTTATCGGCGCCGGACAAGTGCCGAAAATCGCCAGAAAAAGCGTCGAAAATCGCCGATTTTCGATTCTCATTTCACGCTGTCAGAACGGAACCCCCGCCAATAACGGGGGACCGCCTAGTAATGAATACTGTAGTCTTTTGATATGTGATGAAGGTGACAAAAACTACACTTTTATTTAAAAATTCTCTGATTGGTTGGAAAGTTGGGAAAGATTACCGGGGAGGACTGGCAAAAGAAACCATGACTGCCCTCAACCACTCCACTAATGCGTTATACTACAGAAATAACCAGATCTTGCAAAGATGAACTGCACATGAAATACATTCTTCCCTAAAACTTCCAGATTGATCATCTCGAAGCTAGGTTTAAGCAAATATTGCCAGCTTGTTGGTATTTATTACAACACATCAGTTAGACAAATATTTGAGCCCAAAAAGAAAGTGAGAAAAATGTCTGTTATCAAAATATTGATGAAAACGTAATCCTACATCATTTAGACGAAATCAATTGGAATGACGTGACTTTCAATGAAAAGTAAACCACATTACCACTGATACTGATGTAACGTTAGAAGGATTCTCTATTTACCTGACATTGCAAGTATAAGTAAAGCTTGCTGCAATTATATCATTATGAATAAACTTACTCAAAGTGCAAATTTCAAAAATTCCCCAAACCAACGACAACTTGTTTTGAATGCCTTATGTGCTTTAGAAAGATTAAAGACGATTATTTGAGCTTCGACAAAATTCTCTTTTAAATAATTTTTGCAGAAGAAAAAATGATTCCATTCATGCCAAAAAGTCTACTGGATATGCAACAAAGAAAAGGATGTTTTCAACTCTATGTATATTATAGCCATTTCAAATTGTTGACACTTTGCTGCAACACACATATGGAACTGCAGACTATGCCTACTGGGGAACTGCAGTATAAATATTAAAAATGCGCCAGTGCTAACTACCTCTGTGGTGGCATGGAAAGGTTAGGAGCAAAAATGTGACAATTAATTACTTTCCAATTGTAGGAAATTAATATCTTCAACAATAATTAAAATTCACTCTCTCATACGTATCTCTCCATCTCTTGCTCGTTGTAAGTATGAATGTATGTATGTATTCAGTAAATGATTAAACTTCACTATTAATAAAATATATTCATTTTACAAATATTCACATAAAAATATTCTAAAACATTTGTTTGTTGTTTACTCTAGTTGAGATGTCGGCAAGCATAGGCGTAGGCCCAATAAGACGGTCAGGGTAGGAAGGCGAACAGGCCTTCTCTCTCAGCGGCCACAGTTATGGGCACCTACTAAGCCTCCAGCTAGAGATGGTACTCATTGATCACAACCTGATCCGCATGCATCTCCTTCAGCAAGTGGAGCTGATATCATCCCACCACAAGAAGAAGTCAGAGCTGGGGAAGACTGGGACAGGGTAGGGGAAAACAGCAGTTGGTTCCCCACCAAAGACAGTGGTGGTGCTTTCTTCAACTTTTTTCCCTACATCCTGTATGTTTATCATTGGGTGACTAACCAACTCTGACACACAACAAAATTTACACGCAAACACTACTGGCTTCTGCAAAGTAAGCAAAAAAGTATTTGTAGACCCTAATACTTTTTCTTAGTAGATGTAGGGTCTACATCTGCAAAGTACATGCATCTACAACACCCCTTTCATGCCAAGGCCACCTCCAATGATCATTCCTTTTAAATGGAAAATCATCAGGATCATTACTGATACCTGTCAAAACCCAAAACCACAATAAAAACAAATGAGCCACAGTCAGCAACCATTCAACCAAAGAAATAATTAGCAAAGAATACGCTGCAAAAGCCATAGTAAAAATTGGAGCAGAGAGCATGGGCTGTTCAGCAAGGCAGCTCAAGATAGAGTAACTCTGTCGCTCAAATTAGTGGGAGGTTCTCACTTCCCCTCTCACATGACACTAGGTAACTACCTTGCTACTAAGCTTCAACGACTAGATCAGCTGCATTGAAGATTTGTATTCACATACTAGTAATCACATCTAATCTCTGGGTGGTAAAAATAAACAAGTGGACTTACCCAAGAGAAGTGATATGCATTCGGAACTACACAAAAGAATGAGAGATGATGATAGATCAAGGTCTCTGGTTGGACATGTGCAGTGGAACCTTCCTTCTGTGACTGCTTTACAGCAAATTAAGCTAATTATGATCAATGGGCTTTATATACACAGGAACAATGACAATTACTCTTTTTACTTGTTTGAAGATGAAAGAACAATAAAAAAAATGTTTGTACTGTTAAACATTTATGATAAAAAAATATACAGCAGTATACCTAAATCAGAAAAGATATCTTAGCCTAGTATGTACTCACCAGCTTCTCCATTTTTTAATTTTTTGCTGTGATGTTCCTTCAAAATGATGATGGTGATATGATGATTAGATATTGTGCCTATGATAATGATTAGGTGATGCAGTGGGGTGATTGGGTATTCATCATGATGATATGTTAGATGTTAGGTTATTTATCTTCTGATAAAATACCAAAAGGATCATCAGGATCATCATCTTTTGAGGCTGGACAATGTACCAGAGATTAAGATGATGACAGTTGGATGACATCATGACCAAATGATACTGACAGCTGGGGATCAAGAAAGTAGAGACTAGTTTTTTCTACCATGGGGAAAAAATTTTAAAGGGGAAATGTTGATTTTGCCTTTTTTAACCCAATCATATTAAGCTGGAGAGGTTTCAAAGCTTCCAAATCAGCACAATTATCTTCTTTGCACTGTTTGTCAACCACAACACTATGCAGACTTTTCTTTATCTTCTGTAGATGACTTGACAGCTCTGTCAACCCCTCATTTATCCAAACTTCACAATGTTCTCTGATCTACACATTCTTCTATAATACTGATGAATCCCTGCCTATTTGTTTGGCTGTTCTGATAATCTTATTTATCGACATGTTTACCTATTTATCACTCCCTGGGAAGCCTTTGAGATATAGGACCATATCCTTCTGCAAATGTTTCTATCATTTATTCACCATTTCCAGTTCTTCTTTGGAGGAGTGGTAGAGCTTTCGACTGGCATGCTGATGGCCCAGCGTTCGACTCTCCGAGCCGCCAAAGAAGAATTAGAGGAATTTATTTCTGGCGATAGAAATTCATTTCTCGTCATAATGTGGTTCGGATTCCACAATAAGCTGTAGGTCCCGTTGCTAAGTAACCAGTAGGTTCTTAGCCACGTAAAAATAAGTCTAATCCTTCGGGCCAGCCCTAGGAGAGCTGTTAACCAGCTCTGTGGTCTGGTTAAACTAAGATATACTTTTACTTCTGGCTATAATTCTTCCTTTGCTCCTTGGATGGGAGCCAACAGTATCAGAATTAACCTGTCCTTCGTGTTTCAAACCTGGCACCTGTTTTTCACTTTCATGTGATTAGGTTCTGTTAATACCGTTTTTTAAACAATTTATGTTTAACCACAGTTCAAAACTTGTTTTGTGTAGCAGTCTCCCTTTGCGATAATTTTCTTCAACTCTTCTGGAAACCTGGCCGCAGCTTCTTCACCAGTTAGCCTACATCCTCTCCATGTATATTCAGATTATAACTGTTTTGGAATCTATATTGCTTTCAGTAAATGGCTTCTTTGCCATGCCACATTCCCATCAATGAGCACCCTTTTCATGTTCATATCTTACATCCGAATTTTTAATGTCTTTTCACCTTGATAGGACAACTGACACCGCTTTTGTAAAAGCCTGTGGTGCAATAAAAAAGGTTCAAACAATTTTTCTTATATTTTCATCATCCTTCTCACGACCTCCAGAGCTGCATACACAAAGAGCCTCTGAAATGCCACCATTCCGGTGTTATCTGTGCTTTGTCTTCCACAAATCCCCACTTGTCTCCAACCTCCTTCCTCACTGTTCTAATCAAAGTAAGTCTCGGTCTTTCAATTATTCTGGTGCTTATAGGAGCCCAGCTGACACTATCACTTCTTAAGTTTTATTGCTAAATCGACGAAATCATTTAGATATAGAGTATCACTGTCAAAACATGAGTCATGTACCTATAACAGTATGTATGTCGTACTAGACATGTATAATCTCATTTTCCTATGCAATGTCAATCTATCTTAATTAGCTGGTCCATTGTTTGTTTGTCTTTTTTAGTCTTGCACTAAATTCCAAATGAAGCGAACTTGCATTCGATATCATTATTCCTAAATAATGGGTTCATTTTTTTTAGTCTGAGGTTATTTCATCCATTTATACAAACTCAGTTCTTCTCATTTCATTTGGTGCTACTTTGGCTTGTTATCTATGCTCACCTACTCCGAGGTGCTAGTAGTAAATGCTATATGGTAAATGTAAAGTAGACAGCTGCACGAAGATATCGTTTATTAATATATTTTCATATAATTTTCGTGACTAAATACATTTTTTATAAAAAAATTATTTACTAATTTTCAATTATTAATATTAATGTAAACACGGCAAAATATCAATAAGATCTATTTTTTTCAATGCATCTTTTACCCCTTGTGGAAGAGTAATATGCATATATGTTTACTTATAGCTTTGGGGTGTATTCCGGGTAACATACATATATGTTCAAGACTTCACGCCAAACAGTTTGAACGAATTTTATGGTAAAAGTGCTCAGATCGCTTCTATGGGCCATAAATGACCTATGGCAACTTTTACCCCAACTCTAATAGCTAGTCGTAATTTCGTAAAGGAGACAAGGATCAGTTTGCCTTGAAATATCTTAAGGGAATGTTGTCCAAAATTCCCACCTAATGACGTCTCGCAAATATTTTACAAAATAAATATGCTCAGAGTCTGTTAGTGATTTTAGTTCTTATCTGTTATGATATTGTGTAGGCTGTAATTATAATTTTACAAAATAAAATTTTTAAAATATTAGAAAAAACACTTATAACTTAGTAAAATTAGCATATTTTTACAACTGTCATTTGGAAAAGAGGCCTTGCACAGGGTTGGAAATATTCACTTTCAACTTCCCTGGAAGGTACAAGAATTTTTTTAGTATTTTTTTTTCTTATACCATCTGCATATGCATATCTTCCTCTTTCCACTGATGAGTTTTTTAAATTGGCCATCCTTAAATTTAGCCCAGTCCTGGGGTGTGCTTAATATATATTTAGCCTGGTCTGTGAGGGTTAAATACATGTATTTCTTAATTCAGAGAGAGAGAGAGAGAGAGAGAGAGAGAGAGAGAGAGAGAGAGAGAGAGAGAGAGAGAATTATGAAAGCCTTGGGAAAGAAACAGGCTTTTAAGCTTTGCCCTGGTAATAAACCAGTTTTCTCTCCCCTCTGTACAAGAGGGACCTTATTGAAATGCTATTAAAGTGACATTGAAATGATATTAAAATGATACTAAAGTAACATTGAAATGATATTGAAACTATATTACTGTAAAGTGTTTTAGGATGGTAGATTAAGGTGTACATGTACAAACATAATATCAGTTCACCCTCTCTTTCTCTCTCAGAAGATATTTCTCTCTCTCTCTCTCTCTCTCTCTCTCTCTCTCTCTCTCTCTCTCTCTCTCTCTCTCTCTCTCTCTCAGTACTTTATCATTTAATGAAATATGAATTACTCTATCATTAAAAATACGAAACCAACAAACTCCAAGAAGTTCACAAAGCCATCATCGAATGAGTGATGCATATATATGTACGTTACAATTTTTTTACTGCTTTGACATAGGCTCCGTGACAACATGCTATTGGCTGGAGGAGTTGGAAGTAGCCAATCACAGAGCTTGTAGCAAACCCACCCTCTCTCCATGATGACATTCTATTGGCTGGGAGGGTTGGAAATAGCCAATCACAAAGTTTGTAGCTCAGATGCTTTGTGTATAGGATTCAGAAGGGTGAGTCATATTTTTTTCTCTCCTTCTCTCACTGAGATAAGAGAGAGAGAGATTTTTTATGCATATGCAACATGTATGTTTACTTGTTTTGCATATTTTTATAGATAAATGTGATGTTACTGTGTCTTTTATTTTATATTTTCCATGCTATTACTATAACTTTTTGCATTTCAATACCTAGGAAAATATATATAGTAAATTAGGTGAGATTTTAGCATAATTCTGTGGAATTCCCAGTCTTTTTCTGGTAGATAAGTGGGAGAGGGGTGTAGCGTTAACTGACATGAAGGGTCTGGGCAAACAGTCTCTCTCTCTCTCTCTCTCTCTCTCTCTCTCTCTCTCTCTCTCTCTCTCTCTCTCTCTCTCTCTCTCTCTCTGGTAACTTAAATAGTTTTCACACTTAGCTGTAAGTCATATATTTTTAAGGGTAATGTTATAAGATGACTCTGAAATTATATTAAAGTATTTTAGGATGATAGTTTAAGTATATTTGGTGTAGGATAATAGTTTAAGGTATACATTTGGTGTTTGAATTATTAAAGTAGGCAGTTATAAACATTTTTAGAGCAGGTCTTCATGTTTGAACTATTAAAATAGGCAGTTTTAAGCATTTTTAGAGGGAATGTCAAGTATTCGTGGATTTTAGCTATTCATGGGTAGTTCTGGTCCCTACCCCCGTGAATACCAGGGGTTGGCTGTATAATACTTTGATCCCCAAGGGGCTAGTACTAAACACAGCATCCCAAGAAGTTTCTGCCATGTTTAGTACTAGCACCTTGGAGTACGTGACGTGCAGATAACAAGCCAAAATAGCACCGTTCAGTTTTTCTTATTTTGAGTCCCATCTCTTTAAATATAAAAGATGCACTCTATTAAGCAAGCTTTATAAATCTTGTGGTGTTTTTCTGATTACAACAGCATCACCTGTATATTCTAAGTCTGGAAGCTTTCTTATAAATGAATTGATGGACAGATAGAAGTTTATTGACCTATACCGTTATAAAATTGTTGGAAATTCTAGTTCTAAGATATGGTCCAACAAAAGGGATTAAAAAATGCAAAAATGAACCTTAAGAATGAAAAAACATCTAAAACCAGAACACTTAAAATCATATTATATAACACTTTCAGTATCTTAACTTTTACGAATAAAACTTTAAATGCAGCTAAAGAAAGAGACCTCATGAACATTTATTCAGAACCTTCATTACTACTACTTTCATCTGCAAAACAAAGCTGACATATTCTCTAGCAATACAAACAAGTTATATACAACATCTAAAAGCCAAACAACACCTACTGGCAATTCTTAGTAATGTACTCATATATATTAGAGAATTAAATGTAATATTTTACCATGTTCCGACTTATCACGATGATCTGAAAATATGTCCCCAGTATTTGTAAAATTATAGTTATTTTGTAAACTGCGTTCTTGGGCAGTGGTGTCACATGTGCCTCTGTCTGTCAATATAGCACCTCAAGTACACAAACACTCCTCCATCAGTAGACAGCCGCCACCCCTCCCACCCGACCTACCAGCCTCCACCACCAGGGAGTAAGATACGAGTACAAGTCTAAAGTGGGTGATTAAAATCTCTCATGTTTGGGGATACTATGCTTAACCAAATAAATCTATCATGAACTGAAAGATCTACACTGATGTCACAGTATGTTACTCTCTTTGTGGGTGAATGGAACTTAAAGAGTATTTACTTTATATATCCGGAATTTTCTGTATAATTTTTTCGGGTGGGGAGGGGACCGTAAATCATGGATAACGAAGCCACGATATCAGAATTGCAAATAAGGATGGGCCACTGTACTGTTCTTTTTCTTTACCTTATTTGCCTGGGGATGGGATACCAAAGCTGTTACCCTCAAGGGTTTTAACAAGTATTTATGAAGTGAGGTTGCTGACCCCATGCCTGCCCCACTCTTGTTCAAAGTGTTGTGCCTAAAGCCAGGTATATTTTGTGGTCACCCATGCACATCCTGACCAGACGCATTGTTGCTTAACTTTCCTAATCAAGTGACCTGCAGTATAGCAAAAATGTTACTTCCATCGGCGGTATACAAGTTTGTGTGCTCTAGCAATTTGCAATCGCATTACAGTTTCAAAATTAACTTTTATACTAATCAGTTTTGAAGGCTATTAAAATGAAAACATCATACTCACAGTCACCTGATGCCTGCAGGCTTGAAGTTCCTGAAGAATAACTACAGTTGAAGAGTTTGCCTTTTGAATACACTCAATATTCTTCTGTATCTTCTGAACATGCAGGAACAAATCAGTTAAGACATCCGCAGGCACCTCTCTCAGTGAAGGATAATTTTGAAGCGTGGTTATGCATACATCTACTATATTAAGGAATAACATACCTTATGTACTGACAAATAAGAAATCTTGTTGCTAAATTAACTTTCTTTTTTGTATCCTATGTAGTTTACTAAGTGTCTGGTGTTCACAGAGACACCATAGCTTTAAAACTACAAAGATCACGCTTCGGCAGAATGGAGAACATTTTTAATGAATGTTCACACATATCTCTTACAAACTATATGCTACTTATCAATTTGAAGAATAAAAATCTTCAATGAAATTACTTATTTCACCTCTACCACTAGTGTACAAAATGGCTTCATCATAAGAATGGGCTGTTTTAAAGAATTAAACCTTAACTATTAACACTGACGAAATCCAGTTAAATCTACAAGAGTGCTGCATAACCTTGCTAACATGGATAACCGAAAACAAGTGAACAGATGAGCGGAGGATTTCACACCTAAAATAATGAAGTATTAATTTTGAGCTGTGATGCATCTGCGTGTAATTAAAACCATTTATAAAGATACTATATTATAACACATGACAGTTATTGCCATACAGCAAAATATTATGTTCATAAAAGGATACACCATTACAGTACATCACTTATTAAAATACTGGGGCTCTTGCTGCTAACCTCTGGATGGAGAGTTTCCAGAGCGCTTATATACAAAGGCTGTGCATCTCAAGACACTCCCACTTGGAATGCATAGGGTGCTATTTATGATCATGAACAGTGGCGCCTCATAGGACTGAGGCAACAGTAAACATTCACATAAGTTTTCCTATGGAGAATACCCACCTTTAAGCTGCCAATTACATAATATATGAATACTTATCATACTGAGGTGAATTCATATAATTCAAGTGCCACATAAAAAGTTATATAATGATAACTTCATATTTCACTGTTGCCCATTGGTGTTGAAGCAGGACTGAGTACAAGATTTATGAATATGATCTATACAATTATTATAGCACCAGATATCTGATGATATGATAAAGGATTGCGTGGAAAAGTGAGATGACTGCTATAACCGCATAATCTAATGCCAATATGGTGCACAGCATCTGATATCTTTATCCATCTTCGAGTGATATAACAGCCAAAACTCAGGTTGGAAGAACCTAAGGCCTTTTGTTATTTCAAGTGTTTTACAGCCTGTGGCTCATGATATGGGAACTAGTAATTTTAAGAGGTCTAAATCCTGTGAACACCTGACTTCTAGTGTTTTTCAGTGAAGAACCCATGTTAATTGCGGTTACACCAGTCCTAGGAACCAAACCTTCACACAGGTATCTGCTGACCTATGATGAAGATATCTAGGTCTGCCTGTATCCCTTGAATATGGCAAAAATTACTAAAAAAACTTTGCTGGTTGAGAATTTAACCCCATTTATACCAGCCAACTTTACAATATATTAAAATTGTATCTAAAGTTTCCTATCTACTACTGTATTGTCATTATTGCTCCAGCAAATGATTCTGAAAGTTCATACACAGAGTGTGAGGAACAACTGAGGATATCCCATCTGAAAGTTAAAGTTACAGCACTCCACCTCAGGAACTCTTGCTTCTTGGGCTTATTTTTCAGGTAAAATACCACCTACTCTTCAATGGAATACATGAAATGTCACAAATGCCTTGATGAATAGTGGCAATTCTCTTCTCAGTCATAAATGACAAATCAATCTGAGGATGCCATGTCTCAAGAGTTGTATCATATGGTATCATATGCCTTTTCAAGGTGAAACACAGTGACATGATGCTTCATGGAAGCAATAAAATATCATTCTTTTCCAAATATGTGCCACATAAGTCTTGCAATGACCATCTTCTCCATGATCCCACATAAACAGGATGTAAATGTAATTGGTTGGTACTTTGCTGCAAAAAATAATCTTTGCCAGGTTTTAAAATAGCTAAAATAAGGGATTTTGACAGAGGAAAAATCTATTTCTGAGGAAGGTCCCGTATCACCCGGTGAAATTCCATTATAGCACGAATTTCTAGGTATAATATGCTAGATATACCAGAGAAAAAAGAGCTTTCAGGAAAGCTGGGGTTACTACCCCCAGATCGAGCGTCTTCTCTAGGGAAGACGTCGGTATAACGAAGGATGAGTGAAAGATCACTACCACGGAGTCTTACTCGAAAGATCTCTCCTATCAAAACCCCAGAACAGAGCGGTGAGCCGTTACAGCCCCTACACCCAACACCCGCCAGCTCGGCAACACCAGCGCCACCTACCTCATTCCATGCTAGCACTAACCCCAGACTTGGCATGTGCAAGTAGGGGGGGGGGGGAGCAATAGGTGAGTCAGGGAGGGTCACCGGGTGACACGGGACCTTCCTCAGAAATAGATTTTTCCTTTGTCAAAATCCCTTTTCTGAGTCCAGTCCCGTGTCAGCCGGTGAAATAGTGACAGAGAATCATGCCAAGGCTGCAAACTACGAGGAAACAAGGTAATCTGAAGAAAAAACATAAATTACGAAAACAGTTTTAATCAGGGAATCTCTTACATGTAGCAAGAACACTAAACCTAAGGCACATCAAAGACTTAATATTACGAAAAAGTGGGGAAGTCCCCGGCACGACGGGGAAGAGGCCCCAAAAATACTTAATACTACTAAAGCATAACGACATATGAAATTTGCATAGGTTAAATGGCATATACAATCTTAAAGCTATACACACTTAAACTTAAGCTAAACACGTAAGAGACAAAATCAAAGGGAAATAAAATATACAGTACATATACATATATCTGGGGTACATGGAGCAAAATAAAAACCGCCCAGTACCCCACAAGAAAATACAATCATAACATGTCAGATTACAGTTTCCACTCAACAGAGACAAGATACATCAATATGAGGAGCAGGCAGTGAGGCATGATCAACCAGGAAGATAAGCAGAGAAGTAAATGAGGCAGGCGGGCGGGGGGGAAAGGGGAGGATAAGGATATGATTAGTTAAGGTGGGGAGATGACACTTCCCACAGCTATTGTAGAAAATTTCAGGGCTTGAGCGATTTTAAATAGTGGCGATTAAACACTAGAGGTGATTTCCAACCCGTGTATTTAGATAGTTCTGAGAAGTCCATATTATGAAAGTAATTAATGGAAGTAGCAACTGCTCGAATATCATGAACCTTAGGAACTGAATCTGGGTTGGCCTGTTTAATAAAATACAGAATTTGTTGTCTTATAGCATTCAGTGAAAGAGTACCACCTTTCTCCCTGATAAAAAGAGGACCCGACTTACTCTGTGGAGTTCTTAAAAGGTAAGATTTAAGTGTATAAACTGGACATAAAGACTGGTCTTGTGGAAGGGGCACCACCTTCCAAGGAGACCATCTGTCTTGTGGGTCTTCGTTTTTGGCTAAGAATCTAGGGTCAGGGAAAGGAGGACCTCTCCGGAAGGGAGGAAGTTCACAAAATTATCACCTCTAGTGAGCCGATAGCTCTGAGATTCTAGCACCTGAAGCCAAGCTAATCAGAAATAAGGTCTTCCTTAACAGATCCTGATAAGAGCATTGAAAGTTGTCCATCTCTGATGCTAACAGGACGTCATTGAGAAACCACGTAACGGAATGTGGGCGTGATACTGGTCTCAGGCAGCGCATGCTCTGGGGATAGATGAAAAATAGGAATCTGTAAGGTCGATTTTAAAGCCGTAAAGAAATACTTTCTTCAGGGCTGACTTGGCTGTGGTAATAGTGGCGGAGCAAGGCCTTTCTCAAACAGTGATCTAAAGAAAGAAACTCCTAAATTAGTCGTCATGATTTTGGCTTCAGATGCTTTCAGGAAGGAGGCTAATTTTTGACTGCTGAGTCATACTGTCTAAGAGTAGAATCTCTTTTATCTGATTCAAGAAACAGAGTGTTGACAGGGTCAATGTTTGCTCCTTTTGGGCTGCGAATTTTATAAAGTCCATAAAACTAGGGCATTCTGAATTCTTGAGGAAGCTGACACAGTCTTGGTTTGTACTGTCTGGGTCAGTATGGGCTTGGGAATCGAAGACTCCAATCCCAGTTCCTGAAGAAGAGGGAACCAATTGCTCTTGGCCAATAGGGGCTACTAGGGCTGGTTGACCTTTGAATGTCCTGAGTTTGTGTAATACTTTCAGCAGTAAATTTATTGGAGGGAACAGATAAATTTTCTCCCAATTGTTCCAATCTATTGTCATTGCGTCCGTGGCATACGCCTGAGGGTCCAGGTTGGGGGCCACATAACAGGGGAGCTTGAAGTTGCTCTCCGTCGCAAACAGATCCACTTGGAGACCCGGAACCCGGCGGCAAATCCATTTGAAAGACTCCCCGTCCAGGGACCACTCCGTCTCCAACGGAGTAGCCCTGGACAGGGAATCCGCCACCACGTTCCGTACCCCCGCTAGGTGGGTGGCTGACAGGTGCCAGCCGTGCTTGTTCGCCAGGGAGAAGATAGCAACCATTACTTGGTTTACTCGACCTGATTTGGAGCCGCCCCTGTTGATGCAATGAACTACCACTGCGCTGTCAATACCAGCCTGATATGAATCCGGTTTGGGGCGGATTTTCTTTAGAGTTAGAAAGACCACCATAGCTTCCAGGGTGTTTATATGGAACTGCTGAAACATTGTGGACCATGTTCCTTGTACTTTTTGTTTTGGTGAATATCCCCCCAGCCGCTTAGGGAAGCGTCTGTGTGAACAACTAGTGCCGGAGGGGAAATTGAAGCGGAACTGACTTGGACAGGCCTCTGACTGTGGCCCAAGGCCGCAGTCTTGTTTTTAAGATTTGAGGAATAGAGGAGACCTTGTCTCTGAGCTTGACATTGGCTCGACTCCGCCACACTCTGTTTATGTCTTTTAGTTTCGCTTTTAAGAGCAGGTCTGTCACTGAGGCAAATTGAAGAGACCCAAGGACCCTTTCTTGGGATCGGCGGGATGCTGATTGATTTTTAGAAATTTCCTGGTGAGAGATGCTATCTCTTTCCTCTTGGGAGGCGGGAGAGATAACGTGTGAGAGGACAGATCCCACTGGAGACCCAGCCACTGAAACCGGGACTCGAGTCAGGCGGGACTTCTCTCTGTTCAGTTGAAAACCTAACGACTCCAGGAAGTTGATGACTATGGACGTAGCCTTCTGACACTCCAGAACTGTTGGTGCCCAAATTATCCAATCGTCAAATATGCTGCTAGGGATATCCCTCGGGACTGGAGTTGTTGAACTACCGTGTCCGCCAGCTTGGTGAATACCCTGGGCGCAATGTTTAGACCGAAGGACATGACCCTGAAGGAGTAGGCTTGATTCCCGAGTCTGAAACCGAGGAACTGAGAGAAGTTCCGCGCAATCGGGACGTGATAATAAGCGTCTGAAAGATTGATAGAGGTGGTGACGGCTCCACGCGGAAGTAGAGTCCGTACCTGAGCTACCGTAAGCATGCGAAATTTGTCGCATTTTATGTAGAGATTTAGATGCGACAGATCCAGGATCACTCTTTGCTGATCGGAGTCTTTTTGGGAACAGTGAATAACCTGCCTTGAAACTTTAGGTGCCTTACTTTCTTTATTGCTTGTTTGTTGAGCAATTCTGCCACGTAATCCTGTAGGATTGATGAGGGTGGCTGGTAAAACCTGGTTGGAGGAGGAGGGTCCTTGATCCAGCTCCATCCTAGACCTTTGGACACAATGCTGTGTGCCCAAGGGCTGAAGGTCCATTGGTCCCTGAACCAATACAGGCGACCACCTACCTGTGTTCTCTCAGTGGGAGGGAGCGGGTTTGTTCCCTCTACCACGTCCAGGTTTTCCTCTTGGGGTGGTGTTTGCTTTTCCTCTATGAGGGGCCCTGCCTCTTCCCCCCCTTGCGATTCTGTTAAGGCCATGAAAGTATCCACGGCCCTCATAGGTAGGGTTGTATGCTGGCGAAGCAACATACGAGGGCGCAGCAAGGGAATGAGCTGGTTGGACCAGCACATATTGTTGGGGGTGAGCCTTTGAGGTGGAGGGCTGTGCCACTGCCGAGACCGGGACGGCTTGAACTACCGCCTGATGGTGGGGCCTCTTATGCCTCCTGAAACGTTTGCCTCCTCTCGTCTGGGGCCGCAAGATTCTGGGGTCTTGCGCTTGTAGGCAGAAATGCCCCAGCGAGAGCGCAGACTCTGGTTGGCCCTGTAGCCTCAGCCATAACATTCGTAACCTCTTCTTCTGGGAAGAGGTTAGCCCCCAGATCGAGCTCTTTACGAGCTTGTTAGGCTCGTGACGGATAGTGGCATCAGCAAAAATGAATTTTCTGCATTCCAGTCTGGCCATGATGAATTCAAAAAGGTCAGACTGAAAGCCAGCTAGCAGGGACTTAGCCAAGACTTGAAAAAATGGCTCGTCCGCGCAGGAGACGGCAGTGGCTTCCGTGAGGCAGACGGAGTTCAGGGACCGGGCTAGCTTAGTCCGGGCATCAGACTCCGCCTTTAGCAAAGATTCCGGTAGCTTGGGGAGCTGTTCACTAAACTGTGAGGAAGCACAGAAGGGGTCCAACTTCCCGACAGTGAAAGTGGACGGAGCATCCATCCAGAACTCGTCACTTCCCGGGAATACCAGGGAAGTGGGGTCTGTTTCCCTCAGCTGCGGTAATGGATTACCTTCAAAGCACGCTCGGGCCGTAGCCAGAGCGACTTTGTTCAAACAGGGGGTGGGTAAGTTGTCTCCCAGGGCAAACATGGTGAAGTTGCCCTTGAAAGGAGTCAACTTTGTGTTGTCTGCCTGCCACTCCGTCAGAGTGCGCAGGAGAGCCGACTGAGCTTGGTCCCTAGGGACGATGACAGTCTCCCTAGGAACCTTATCAGAACGTACCCATGCTTCCTCTGTTAATCTTACGAAGCCTGGGTAGGGGGGCAAGAGATCGGCGGGGAAGAATTCTAATTCCTCCAACCGTCTCGTGCCAAGACCTTCAATTGTAAGTTTGCCATCATGTTGGATGGCCTGGAGGGCGAAACGCCAAGGGTTACCGACATCGAAAGGCGGGAGGTCCGCTGTGTCGGGAATGACATACTGGGGTTCGGCTGGGGGTGGTTTAGCCATTCCCGCCAGTATATTGTCATAATTGGCAAACTTTTCGGATATCTTGTTGAACTTTGTGTCGATATCCTCCGTGAACCTTTTAAAAAGCTGGTTCGCGAAGGCCTCCGCATCAAAGGCAGGCTGGCGAGGAGGGCTTGGTTTTGCTGCCCTCTTACTCGCGCCTTTGCCGGAGGAACCAGACTTGCTCCCGGAGGCTACAGGTGCTGAGACCTTAGCCTTCGACGGGGGGAAAGGCGATGCTTTCTTGGAGGACGAGGACTTATAGCCCTTCGCCTTCCATGAAGTCTTCAACTTCAACTTGGGGATAGCTGATGGAGCTCTATCACCCAAGGAGGAAGACTTCCCAAAACCTGAAAAGGAAGAAATGGAAGAAGCTGGGGAGTCAAAAAGGGGGCCCGCCCCAACAACCTCACCTACCTCGCTACTTACCACCTGGTCCTGTTCGGTATTCATAGGTTCCAGGTCTAAGTCCAAGGCGGCGACGTCCTCTGAAACCTCAGCGTAGAGGATATCCACTTGGGGTGGCTGGGTCGCATCCCGGATCTGCTGGATGATGGGGGTGGCAAGATCTTCTGGCACCGGCGGCCGCCACCCGTGCGCCGGGGTAGAGCAGGTCCCTCAACTTCACGTCGAGGACGTAGGGCTTCCCCGACGGAACATTTCTACCAAACCCAGCCACCCAGGCCCGGAGGGATTCCAAGGCTGACTTCTTGGAGGACTCATCCGCCTGTAAGAAAACCAGCAATTAGCCAAGGACAAAAAAAAAAAAAAAAACAGTCCGGGAACCACGTAAACAATATTCAATATGAGGAGCGTAAAACGGAGGAAGACTGTCACTTACCGACTCATCCTGGACGGTTGCGCACAAGGCGAAGCAAACCTCACAACCATCAGGGTGCCATACTACCAGATCGTCGAGCTGGACCGCACAACCAGCGTGGGTCCGGCACACTACATGACCGTAAGGTTGTTGTAGTGATGCGGTACACCCCGGCTCCTCACAGCGAACAGTCTGTAAGTGGAAAAAGTACATGAACCTACCACTCTAAGCAATCTAAAGCCGGCAAGGCCGGGAATTTTAACTACAACCGGAATACTCCGGCGGAGAAGAAATCCCTTATCATAAACTAGGCCAATAAGCTCTAAAATACACAAAGTGGAAGGTAAAGGCTTCCAGACCCCGGAATACTCCGGGGAATGAAAGGAATGAGACAACAAGAACTCACCGCAAGGGTTGCCAGTAAAAATAACGGCGGAACCCCGGTGTAGAACCGGACTCACGTATATATAAATAAATGAGGAGCAAAAGTACTCCGTTAGATAAAACACTTATCTAAATCTAAATATATTCATAAACAATAACATTAAACAAGTGATGGTTTTACATCAAAAAAACAAAAGGGCAAATGCCATATTTCTCCGGAGACCGGAGGATCCGCTCTTATATAATTTTATGAATATATTTGAAAAATTGAATCCCTTGAATCCCCTCACTTACTTCCCGCCAGAGAAACAAGGTGGGCAAGATGCTGCGTATATACATAACATAAGCCGGAGCAAGTATAATAACCCAGCCAAGTAACCCGACGGGGAGAAAGAAGTGTGGGATAGAGTGTTCGAACACGTTCGAGCTCGAGTAAACAAACCACCAACACCAACACAGCGATGCTGGGGACTGTATGGGAGGAGCGAATCCCTCTACCAAATGGAGGAGTCCCTGAACTCGGAGAAAACGCCATCTAGCGTCACCCGCATCAGTAGAGCAAAGCTGGAGGGTGGGGGGGGGGTGGAGTAGGGGGGAGAGTGGTAGGCTACGAAGAAAGAGAACAGGAGACAGGGGGAAATATATAACCCGCTCAACTGCACACATACACCACTCCAAGAAAAATGAAACTTAGGAGGGTGGCCTACTACTAAGGGAGGGAAGCGACCAAGCCTCGATGCCCGACTCCTGCCTAGGCAAAGCCTAATAGGGACCTAACCTAGTATAGGCTAGGAAAATGGAAGGAGTGCGGAGGGGAGGAGGAAGCAAACAGGGAGAGAAATTTTGTGCCGAGAACCAACCGGGATCGAGAAGAGGGGGCAAGAAGGCGATTAGCCTAGAGGAGACACATCCAAAGAACTCTATTCCCCCAAAGGAAGGAAGAGAACTAAGGGGCTCACTCTGCCCACCAAAAAACGACCCTGGAGGAAACAGCAACCAAAACTCCCTCAACCTGATGAATCTCCACGCCGAGGGCAAGGGGATGGAAGCAAAACAAGCCTACTCCACTAAATAACCATCACACATAAACATGGAAACAAAAATGTGCTCAATAGGGTGCGTAGCCTACCTCGGGGCAGTGGTTAGATCTGAGGCTGCCGCCACCACGAGGAGGTAAACAATGAATAAAATAAATTAAACAGAGAGCACCATCGCCAAGAATAAAATAATTAGCCTAATACAGACTAAAAATGATAAGGAACCCAACCTGGAGGGGGGGGGGGTACCTGGACGGGGCATCACCCTCAAAAAGGCCGGTAGGCCAATAATATGTAGATTTCGAAAAAAAAGGGGGGGCCACCGCAGGGAACCCGCCAGGAGGAGAACCATGGGGCAAAAAATAACATCTATAACGACAAGGAGACAACCCCAACAGAAAAGAACTGATGGGGTCGCCTCGCGGTCGACATGGCTGGCGGAGGACGCCATGGCGTCATAATAAGATCTCAATATTTATAAAAAGACGAGACCATAACAGCCAAAATATAGAACAAAACCCCACAATAAGATGGTACTTAACTTGGAGATGGTAAAGCTGCTCGATGACATGGCGAAAGATGAAAATAAATCCAAAAAAAGGCACGAGCACACAAAAAGAAAAGGTAGCTATCACGTGCTAGAAAATGGAATGAGGTAGGTGGCGCTGGTGTCGCCGAGCTGGCGGGTGTTGGGTGTAGGGGCTGTAACGGCTCACCGTTCTGTTCTGGGGGTTTTGATAGGGAGAGATCTTTCGAGTAAGACTCCGTGGTAGTGATCTTTCACTCACCCTTCGTTATACCGACGTCTTCCCTAGAGAAGACGCTTGATCTGGGGGTAGTAACCCCAGCTTTCCTGAAAGCTCTTTTTTCTCTGGTATATCTAGCATATTATACCTAGAAATTCGTGCTATAATGGAATTTCACCGACACGGGACTGGACTCAGAAAATAGCCAGTTCACAAACAGTTGGGGAACTGGTATTGTGCTATATTCTGTCGATGATACTTGAAAGGAGAAGGCTTGTGTTTAAAGAAATTGTTTAATCATTCCAGATAGGATTTTTTCAGGGCCAAGAGCAACATCATTTCAATTTGCTAAAGCTGAATCAAACACATTTTCAGTGACAGGAAGGTTATAAGTTTCCTCTGTGTGCATCATACAATCAAATGATTTTCATTCTTCACTGTATCTACACTGGGAGACTGGAACAACTTCAAACTTAGACAATATGCTGGCAAAGTGATCAGTCAGAGCATACTCATTTCTGTTGCATTAGTTATTTACTGATTTTACTTATTTGACACCAGAGGTGGATTTGGGAGTAAATTTTCTTACCATTTTCCTTATATTCCTAAACAGCACTTGGTGGAGCTTTGCTGTTTACTGATGACACAAAGGATGACAAAGAATGGCATCTAACTGCTTGAGTTACACAATAGATCTGTGCTCCACATTTCTTATATATCACTAGGCTTTCCTCTATATGGGGTCTAGAGCATCCAACCAGAGCTTGTCTTGTAGTATCTGGAATTCTGATGACCATCAAGCGACTAGTTATCATCTGAATAAACCTAAGCTTTTTGGAATGGAATTAATGCCTGTTTTATGAATACAGTAGTCCCAATAAGCAAGTCACTCTAATCATCTACAATTTGGAGCTTAACTGTTTCACTTTCAATTTTACTAGTATTTCCCAGCCAGCATTTTTTATGTTTCCATTATGGGAATCTCTGCACTAGTAGACTATTGATGGTAACTGGTACATGATCAAGTCATCCAATGTTTTGCAGTTACAAGTCAATAAGGCAAATCTCACTATTCAAAGGTCAGTGCACGAAAATGCGCCTGCTTGTATATGGAAATGAGTAGGTTCCTTTGTTAAAGGCTTTTGTTTCCTTTTTTCCATCACTTACAAGCTCTTGTGGCCTGTTAACTCCATTTTCTGATGATTCTGGTTCAACCAATCTAGATGTAAAAGCTTCTTTATTTCTCACGATTAAATTTAAACTATAATCCAGAGAGTTAACTGTCATATTTATAACTAAGGTCATCAACTGTGTCAGAATCATCATGGAGTCCAAGGGCAAGCCCCATTCGTTAGGTATAAAAAAAAAAAAGAGAAAATGTCTGGCATTCCTACGACTATATCATCTTGGAGTCCAAGGGCAAGCTCTATTCGTTAAGTGTAAAAAAAAAAAAAAAAGAAATTGTCTGACAATCCTGAGACTACATCATCATGAAGTCCATTTCTCAGCTGACCCCTAATTTTACCATCTTCATAATATTGGTGAAGTGAAAATATAATGTCATACTGTACTGTACAAGGATATCTTTTGGATTATAAATTTGAAAGGCCTGTACAGCACTCATCGAGTTGCAGAAAATTAACAATTTTTGTGATGGCATATCTTAAATAATTCAAATGGCTGAACCTTTTCCCTACAATTCTGCTGTAAAAACAGGGCCATCACTAGGCAAGGAAAATCGATATGCTTTGTTGGATGATGTACCTAATGAAGTTTTGGACTCATCAGTGTATATAGCTCACTGTGAACCTTTGCATTTTATAGGTTCTACTGCTTCTTTTTTGCAATATTCTGGGGTAAATGTATATAATTAGATAAATATTTTAAGTGTCTACCAGTTTGTATCTTAAGCATAATCCAAGAATCAGGTAGTTCTATTACAAGAGGAAATTTTATATTTGGTGAATCAATAGTCTAAAGGCCCTAACTGGGAAAAGTGGAGAAAGATTATTTATAAATACATCTCTGATCAAAAAGTCTTCTTGTTATTGCATCACTTGCTTGTTACTGCACTCACTACTCATTATTACTAAGTCACAATGAAGAGTCAGAGGTGGTTCACTACTTTCAACTTGGATAGGTGTTTCAGAAAGATTTAAAAGCTATAATGCATATTCTGTCTCAGTCCCTCATTATGGACTGAATCCAAATTTTTCAGTGTTGTAAATGAGGCTGAACAGAATGTCTGACATTCATAGCACAGAATAGACAAAACAGTTGGGAACGTCAAGGCTGGTGGCAGCTCCCTACTTTGTGTGAAATAATTTCTTTTTTATCAAATTTAATACATCTTTTGCATTTGGCTTTTATATATGCTAGTTGATCTTTCTAGTTCTGGTATAAGATCTAGGATATGTAGTCGAATTTACACAGAGTCACTCAATTAACACTACATAACTAAAATCTCATCACTTCATTGGTTTGGTAGTTAATTTCCGATGCTGGAGATGATTTGAATCCACTCAATTCATCAATAAATCACCCCTTTTTGGCCGAAAGTAAAACAGTTCTGATCAATAAAATACATCAGAGAATCCCTTTAACAATGACAGCCAAAGGAGTTGCATATCTTCCTTTTTTCTTTAAACCATCAGCTAAAAACCCTTATGGACAGAGTTAACCGACTATAAACCCAATAGAGTCCAAAAGGGAAATCAGCTTGCAGAGAGAGCAAGGTATAGGAAAAGGTGATAAATACAAAATATAAGGGAACAGAAAATAAAACTGATACACCTGAAATTCAAGAGACATCATCAGAGAGTAGGAATGAATTTGCTCCTTGCTTAAAGTTTTGGAGATCAGAAGATTCCATAAAAGCACTAGGTAAATTATTCCACATTTTAGTGTGATAAAACTCCTAGCAAACTGAGTAGAATTAAACCTGATGTTATAAAATGACACATTGTTTGCAGCAGCAACCTGCCTAATGTTGCGAGCAAATATAGCTATGTCAGGTAGAGATGAGTGCAGAGCATGTTTGTCACACATACTACATTTTATGCAACAAACATAATGAACTCACTTTATGTCTACGCCACAAGTCGACATTAAGAGTGGTAAAACAAACTTGACTGATGACAACTCTATCCAAGAGGTTGAGATGAGAGTAAGCACTGGAAGGCCACAATAGAGAATAGTACTCCAAACAAGATAAGAAAAGCGTAAAACACTTAGATATAATAGCTTCTCATAAGTCAATTTCTTATCAAAAGATACACCTAAAATCTTAGAAGAGTAACTAAAATTTAAAACCATACCATTTAAATATAAATCAGGATGCAAAGGCATGTGTTTTGAATCGACTAACTACTATACTTTGAGTGTTAGAGGGGTTAAGCTTCATACCCTAAAGCCTACTCCACTCATGAATATATGCCAGACCACCATTCAAGGATAATGCAAGCACTAAGGCACAGTGAAGGGACAACAGCTAGAAGAGTAGTATCATGCGCATATCCAATAAGTTTGTTCTCCAGACCTTGGTACATGTTACTGGTATAGATAATAAATAGCAAAGGTCTAAGAACACTACCTTGAGGAGCACCTGACATGGCATTGCTAAAACAGGTTTCGATGGAGGAAAAACCTATTTTTGGTAGTCGCTGTTGAGTCCTCGAGGAGTTACCCTTCCGTAGTCTACCAAAGCTCCAGGGTGACCCAAGTAATATCAAAGAACTCTATTTCAGCTGGTCTCATGGCCAGGTACTGTGTCATAGTGATAAACACTATAACACATGATGGGGTATGTAATGGACTCAAAGATAAGGGGGCACTTTCCCAAATCTTACAGCAAGGCTGTATGCCCAGGTTCTCCCATCACCAAAACCTGCTAGAAGAGGAAGTGTTTATTAAGCATGTGCTGCCCACAACACTGTAGATAATGCACCAACAGGAAGACCAAACAACCATTACCTTCTGTTGGTCAATGCAGGATGATCCCTTGACCAAATCCCATGACTTTTTGTCAGGGAAGTTGGAGGGTTTTGAGGACTCAACAGTGACTACCAAAAAAAGGATTTTGACAAAGGAAAAATCTATTTCTGGGGAGAGACCTGTGTCACCCGGTGAAATAACCATTCAGCACTTATTTCTAGGTAAATCCATTGCTAAATATACCAGAGAAAAGCTAAATGCCAAGCTGGAGTTACTACCCCCAGTGCAAGCTCCATGAAATGGAGTCGTGTATGTGAAAGGGTGAGATTGTCACAATCACAGGTCTCCGCCCTGTAGACATTCCCGATGTCAAAAGTCCTACCGAGTGAGGTGCCGATACAACGCCCGCACCACTCGCGGACCGTCAACACACCAGCGCCACCTACATTCCATGTTAGCACCCACCACCTAGGAATGGTATTTTTATCAAGGGGGGGAAAAGGAAGAGAGGTGGGTCACCAGGTGACACAGGTCTCTCCCCAGAAATAGATTTTTCCTTTGTCAAAATCCTTTTTCTGGGTTTTCCGACCTGTGTCACCCGGTGAAATAATAACAGAGAAACAAAATACCATCCTGAAAAACTAAAGAAACTTGTAATGGAAAGAAATAAAACTATAATTCCACAAGAACTTTAATTATCCAAGTAGCAAAATAGATATTCCAATACATAAACTATAGTAAGGTGGGGGAACTATGTCCTGCAAGACAAGAGAACAAAAAGACATAAAACGTACTTAAAAGTTACAAACAGAGGACAAATACAAAAATTGCAACATGGTCAGGAGACAGGCTGTGAAGTATGCCTGACCTGGAGGTGATGGAAAGGGAATAAGTGAGGCAGGTAGGAGGGAGGAAAGTGACCGAATATAAAGAAAAGGAGTTAAATAGAGGAAGGAACAATGCTTTCTGGCGCCACTGTGGTGAATTTTAGAGCTTCTAGGGATTTCAAATAGTGGCGTTTGAAAACCAGGGGAGACTTCCACCCTGTATATTTAGTAAGATCCTCAAAATTCATGTGATGGAAATAATTAGTGGAGGTGGCCACCGCTCTAATGTCATGAACCTTCGGAACTGAGTCTGGGTTTGCTTGTTTAATAAAATATAAGATCTGTTGTCTGATGGCCTTCATAGAAATAGTTCCTCCACCTTCCCTTATAAACAGAGGCCCCAAAGTTATTTGCGAGGTCCTGTCTAAATAAGCCTTTAAAGTAAAGACCGGGCATAAGGATAGGTCTTGTGGGAGGGGGACGACCTTCCAGGGAGACCATCTATCCTGTTTTTTGATAGCGTGTCACTTGTTTCGTCCTCAAGGAGCTTTACAGAGAAATTGATAATGACAAAAAGGCTTAAGCTCTCAATTTTTAATTCCAACACCCCAAAGAAAAAACATTTCTAGTCTGAGGTCAAACCATAAATTTCAAACCCCTTTCTTTATTCCAAATACTCCTCAGGTTTTGGTACCAAAGAACAAGAAACTATACGTGAACTTGGTACCAAAGAACAAGAAACTATACGTGAACTTATGTTTCAGGATGTAGTTCTACAGTGGTTTACCTAAGCATGCTGGGTTTGGTTGCAGCACTGTCATCCTTCTCCCAGAAGTAGTTAGCATACTCACTATTAATAAGACCCCTCGTTTTCCGCTGCAGTGCCTAGGAGTTAGGACTAACCATGCCACCTACTGATGCACAGTATGGTCAAATTTGTTTGAGCTCATGGCAGTAATTTTTAAAAATACTGTCTCTGATGACCACCTTGTACATTCAGAGACTTCTTTGAAAAAGACATTATTCTGAAGAAGGCCAATGATGTGCTTAATTTCCTATCATGTGACCTAGGAAAGGAGTGTGGATTTGCCTTTTTAATGAGAGACACTACAATTATTCTCAGCCCTCTGGGATGTTTGCCGTGACTTCTAATGTTTGAACCGGTCATAATGTCTTGTCTGCTAAATTAAGTTTTCTTATCAAAATAGGGAATTTCCTTCTTAAAGGGTTCTCATTCTTGACTAGGAATGATGGACCAGGGGACAATAATAATAGATGGTCAGCTGTTTGCGTGATGTATCATCCCCATCTAAGAGAGCCCAGTTCACTAATGCAAGCTCCTGAAGCTAACAAAATCAAGAAGATTGCCTTTCGCAGCATGTGAGTTGTGGTTGTATTGGGTCTGCTGAACTGAGGGGTCGATAGAAGTCTAAGCACCTTGTTCAGGAACCAAGTAATTGGAAGCCTTTTGGGAGCGGGTCTTTGTAGTGCAAAAGACTGCAGAAGGGAAGTGACAATTTCTACATTAGAGTCAATCCCGAATCCATAAAGCAAGGGTTCCGTTAATTCTGCCTTGTATGCCATGATTGTTGTAAAAGCAAGGCGTTTGTCTTCAAAAAGGTATATAAAATATTTTAAATGTGTGTCTATAGAAATTTTAACTGGGCTCTCAGTATGGATGTAATCTAACCATATCTTCCATACAGACTGGTATTGTCGGGCAGATGATGTCCGTAGTTTTTGCACTAGGTACCTAGCAATATTGGGTGAGTAATTTTCATAGTAGACAATATTTAAAAAATCCAAATGTGAAGATCTCGGCTCAGAAGGGAGGATGCGTAGACGACTTTCCCTCCTACTGTCTGGGATAGAACAGCGGACAGTAGTGGAATTGATCTCTTCACCCGCTGTTGGAGTAATAAGAACCAATGCCTGTTTGGCTAATTTGGGGTTATTAAGTTCCTTTGAAGGTTAGCAGCTTGCTCAAAACCTTCAAAATCTGGGACAATGGAGGAAAAAGGTATTATCGTCCTCCATTTGTTCCAGCCTTGTAGGAGGGCATCTCTTGCTGCTGCTTGACTGTCCAAGTTCAGAGACACATACACTGAGAGTTTGTGATTCTCGTATGTGGAGAACAGGTCAACTTCCGGTTGTGGAACCATGTTGGCTACTGTTTGAAAAGAGTGGGTGTCCAAAATCCACTCATTTGAAACTCATTTTCCTTGATAGCGGGTCTGATATTACATTGAGAGACCCTGTGATGTGAATTGCAGACAAGTACCACTCCATTGCTTGCGCCATCCGAAGGATGGCTAGCACTATCATATTGAGAGGAGGTGAATGTGATCCCGACCTCTTGATGCAGACACTGCAGTCATGTTGTCTAGAACCAACAAAATGTGTCTCTTCTGGAGGTTTGAGTTTTTTGAGTGACAAAAAGACAGCCATCAACTCCAGGAAATTGATATGACAACTCCTCAGTGTAGGTGACCACCTCCCTGCCACCTGACGATCCTCTCAATGTCCTCCCCAACCTGTCAATGAGGCATCTGTATGTATTGTCACTATTACAGACGGAGGAGTCAGGGTGACCTGTTTCGCCAGACTCCCTCTGGGTCCAAGGCGAACATATCTCCCCAACTTTTTGATTCTTTTGATAATGTCGGTCTCGCATCTTTTTTCTTGCATGTGATGGCCAGAATTTGTTCACATTTTTTAGTTGCAATATATTATTTTCATGGTAAAATTAATTTTCAAATATACTTACCAAGTAATTACACTACATGGCTATAGGTTTTCAACCACGGCAGCCTAAAATTTCAAAATTCATGGTAGCACTTCTGTTGTTTTGTGTAGATGACAAGCCCCTCCCACTTTTGGGGACCGAGAGGAAAAACTTAGCAGAGAACTTCAATTCATTTGTGTCCTGATGTCCACAAGAGGGGAGGAGGGAGGGCTCCAACTGTAATTACTTGGTAAGTATACATGAGAACTTAATTTTATCAAGAAAATAGCATTTTCATATAAGTAACTTACCAAGTAGTTACATAGCTGATTCCACACTCAAAGGCGGTGGGACACATGGACATATTCTACTCCAAAACATTAATTAGGTAATGACTTTGAAATAGAAAAGTTGCTAGCATTGATAAAATGCTTGTTGTTTCCTTACCTGGTAAGAGAGCTACTGCAGGTGGGTACTGCCTCTGGTTGGTGATCATCTTAACCTGTATTGGAGTGGCGGTATAGCCACGGAACACCGCTACTTTAGTGGGAACTTTGCAGCGAAGGAAGTTTTCCGATGGCTAGCAAAGTTTAAAAAGGTACCCTTCCCATGGGTGTAGAACCAGAATAAAACCAAACTACGCTGTCACCTATACTGCAATTAAAAACCACACCCCAACCACTAAAAACTTGTGGGTACTCCAGGTACAATGCACCCCAGGTTCCCCTTTGGACTTAACACCCTACGCCAAGGCGAGAAGATAGCTGAGGGAAAGAGAGCCCACCATGCCAACCACGGATAAAGGTCCCAAGGTACTACAATTTTCAAAAACAGTTTCCACTTCCTTGAGGTAGTATGAAGCAAAGACTGACTTGCACTTCCAAAAAGTTGATTGTAGAATGGCAGAGAGAGACATATTATGTCTAAACGCAAGAGAGGTAGCAACGGCCCGAACCTCGTGAGCCTTAACCTTAAAGGTAAGTAAGATGTCCTCCTGAATCTGAGAGCGTGCTTTGGAGATCAAATCTCTCAGAAAATAAGACAGAGCATTCTTAGAAAGAGGACAAGAAGGGTTCCTAACAGAGCACCAGAGGTTGTTAGAAGGTCCCCTGATCTTCTCCAACCTTTGCAGGTAATACCTAAGAGCTCTAACAGGGAAAAGGAGCCTCTCTTCTTCTTCTGGTCCAAGGATGTCCATCAAGTTTCTGATGGTGAATGAATGGGCCAGGGTTTGGATGGGTCCTCATTCTTGTCAAGGAACCCAAGAGAGAAGGGGCAGACTGCAACCCTTTGAGAAAAGCCAACTCTCTTGTCGATTGCCTGGAGCTCACTAATACGTTTGGTGGTAGCCAGCGCCACAAGGAATAGAGTCTTCCTGGTAAGGTTCCTTAGTGAGACAGAGCAGAGAAGCTTGAAGGCAGGACCTGAAAGCCACTTTAACACCAAGTCCAGATTCCAAGAGACGTAATCAGACCTCTCTTGCTTGGAAGTCTCAAATGATCTGATGAGGTCGCTGAGATCCTGGTTGGATGACAGATCCAGACCTCTATGTTTAAAAACAGAACTTAGCATCGACCTATACCCCTTGACGGTAGAGGATGACAACTTCTTGGAGGACCTCAGGTAAAGCAAGAAGTCAGCTATTTGACTTATAGACGTTTCAGAAGATGAGACGTTATGACTGCCAACCATCTTCTGAACACTGTCCACTTGGATTGACAGAGCTTGCTAGAAGACAACCGTCTGCACCTAGCAATAGCCTCCACAGCTGGTTTTGAAAAACCCTTTGCTCTGATAAGGCTCCTGACAGTCTGAAGCCTGTCAGGGCCAGAGCAGACAACCCTTGGTAGA
The DNA here is from genome assembly GCF_040412425.1 of Macrobrachium rosenbergii. NCBI lineage: Eukaryota > Metazoa > Arthropoda > Malacostraca > Decapoda > Palaemonidae > Macrobrachium > Macrobrachium rosenbergii. Next base: position 993,048 of record NC_089799.1, read on the forward strand.
ACCTGAAGAAGTGGGGTTGTCTGAGAAGAGACTGTTTTTGTGGAAGGAGTCTCGGGAAATCCACCAACAGTTGAAGCAGGTCTGGGAACCATTCCTCCTTGGGCCAGAACGGAGCAATTAGGGTCACTGAAAAAATCTGATGAGATGAAAATTCGTTGATCACCTCCCTGATCATACCGAAGGGAGGGAAGGCGTACACATCCAGGTCTGTCCGGTTACAGACCAGGAGGTATAAGGTCCACTCTGTCGGAAGGACCTGCCTGAGACGGCTCAACTCGTCTGCTAAGAAGTTCAGTCTCCCCTGAATGACCCGAATGATAATCGTTACCTGGTTCCGCTCCGCCCAGAGAAGGAGATCCTTTGCGGCCTCATAGAGAGAGAAGGAGTGGGTCCCTCCTTGCTTGAGGATGTACGACAGGGCAGTGGTGTTGTTTGAGTGAAATATTACTGTCTTGCCGAAGACCAGAGTCGAGAAGGACTGGAGACCCAGGTGAATGTTCCGCGGATCACGTCCTAGATCTGAGGTGTTGGAATAAAAGTCTAAGTTGGGGCTCAACGGAAGAAGAACTTCCCTCACCGAAATCTTTCTTCGCTTGACCACTATCGAAGGCCCGCTTTGATCTCCGACATGATGGGGTTGGGTCTTCCTGCTGCAGGTTACCTTGAGGAAGAACTGCAGAGCTCTCATGTGCAGTCTGCCCAACTTTACAAACTGCTCTATGGAGGCCAGAGTCCCCAAGAAACTCATCCTTTGAATGGCTGAACAGGATGGGAGAATGAGGAACCTGCGAACTGTTTGAAGGCGGTGTCGACTCTTGGGGGATGGAAAAGCCTGAAAAATCTGAGTTCAGGATCATCCCCCCACAAAAAAATCTCCTGTGTCAAAGTTAGTTGTGATTTCTGCTTGTTGATCAGAATGCCCAACTCTTGGGTCAGGCGAAGAGTTTTAATTAAGTCCTCTGTGCACGTCTCCTTCAACGGGGAACAGGGAAGCCAGTTGTCCAAATAAAGACAGATATTTATGCCAAGGAGATGGAGCCATTTGCTGATAGGAGTGAGAATCCACATGAAAACTTGAGGGGCTGTAGACAGGCTGAAGCACAAGGTCCGAAACTGGAGAGCTCTGCCCTGAAAGACAAACTGCAGGAACTTCCTGAAGTCCGGATGGATGGGGACAAGGAAGTGAGCATCCTGCATGTCTAGGGTGATCACCCAATCACCCTGATGGATGAAAGATGAAAGACAGGACTGAATGGTTCATTTCCATATGAAATTTTGTCTTCTGGGCGAAAAGATTCAGGGCACTGAAATTCAGAATGGGTCTCCAACCCCCTGATGACTTGGGGACTACGAAGAGATGGTTGTAGAATCCTTCTGAGCTGCAATCCTTGACTTCCTCTACAGCCCTTTCAAGGAGGGATTCGACCTCCTGAGAAAGGGCCGAAAACTTCTCGGAGCCTTCCGAGTACACAGTCAAGACGATGGGAGACTTGACTAAAGGAGGCTTCTCTCTGAACGGAATGGAGTAGCCTTCCTTCAGGACCTTGACGATCCAAAGTTCTGCCCCTCTGCGTTTCAATTCCTCCCAAAAGAGGTAAAGTATGGCTCCTACCAGAGCATGAAGGATTTAACTCTCATTTCTTGGGGGCAGGCTTGAAAGTAGACTTCTTAACGGACCTCAACGGGGGACGCAAACTGGCGCAAGGTCTTGGTTGGGGCTTTTGCTTTCCTCCAAGAAAGGGCTGAGGTTGCAGAGGAGAGACCAACTTAGCAACGAAGGCAGAGGATTCTCTCAGTTGCTTAATGGACTGGGCCAGCAGATTTTGCGTGGACTTTTTCTGCAAGCCCAATGAGATCTCTTTGACAGTGGCTTGCGGGAAGAGATGCGACTTGTCCTGTGGCAAGAAAAGGAGAGCAGACTTCTGGGATGTGGGTGACCCATTTTGTGGTGAAGGAGCACCACACCTCCCTTTTCTAAACCCCCATGAAAAAGAGAGAGGCAAGCTCTAACCAACTATCCCCAATTGCCTTGTCGGCACACGGCAACACTGCCAACCAGTCCGAAGCAAAGTCCTCTGCAAGGCCAGGGCAATCCTCGATCTTCTTTGCTAGAGCCCCAACAGCCCAATCGAGGAAGCTAAAAATCTCGAACACCTTAAAGATGTTCTTGATGAGGTGATCCATTTCGAGAGACCAAAACATAATCTTCGCTGATGCAAAAGCAGCACGTTGAGACGAATCAACAAGACCAGAGAAGTCCCCTTGGGAGGAGGCAGTGACTCCCAAAGAGGGATGTAAAGCAAATGTGACTTTATCCTGCTCCCTCTTTGAGGTGAGCCAATCATCCACTTCTCTGAGTGCTTTCCTCGAGGAGGAGGAAAGTACCAACTTGGGGAGTCTAGCACTGTCATCTGGCTGTTTCTTCATGAGGAAGGTCAAAGCCAGTGAGACTAGAGCAGCAGGTGTGAAGAAATCAGGAAAGCTGGCCAGGAAAAGCTTCAGTAGGGCAGCATATGACAAACGAGGCGGATTCCTGTTCACAGTCCTCCTCATCTGACACAACGGGAGACACAGACATATCCTTGTTCTTGGAAACCATGGGGTTTTCTTTGAAAACCCATAATCTCCGCTAACTGGCGCTTAATCAGAACTAACGAAGGGTCTTCTTGGGGGCAGACAAGTGCACTTGCGCACTGAACATGCAAGAGTTGGTGCCGGGCGCTCAGGAGCTGGTGCCACACACTTGGGAGAGAGAGCCTGACACAAGGAGGCAAGTGCCGAACGCTCAGGAGGCGACGGGCACTCGGAGGCAGGTGGGAGCTTCAAAGAAGACAACGGGCGCCTGAGCAGATCTTTTGGGCGCTTGGGAATCAAAAAGGGGCGACTGAAATACAAAAAGGACTCTGGGCTGTCCCAAGCAGACAAGGGAGGTCGAGCCAAAGAAGAGGCAAGAAGAGAATAAGCGAAGCTGCAGGGCAGCTGAGGGCTATGACTGGCCTTGTAACTCTTGACTGGAAGAAGGGGGCGGTCTGCATCGATGGTGTGCCTCTTAAGCAGGTGCAATGAAGCTGGGAAGTGCCTCCGGTGCCTCTTGTCCAGACTGAAACCTTCCAATTCCGATGAGAGCTGATGGCGATATTTGGCGACCAACCAAATTTTCCTTGACTTTTAAAAGGACTATGCTCATGGCAGGTGGTATGGGTCGCACCCATTGGCAAAAAGCAAACTGAGCAATTTGCTGCAGAACACTTGAGCTGAGGATCCTGCATAATGGCAGCCCTGTACTGATATAAAACAAGTTGTTATTAGAAAACTAACATACCTGTGGAGCAATAACAGTAAAAGATACAGCCATGAAACTTAGTTTTTCTGAAAGCTTGTATTCTGGAGGGGTGCCTTTTGGGGTTTTTTGTTTGAAATAATGAATTTTAAAGGTACAGTGGGCCATTCTAAGTAGCCCCCAAATTTTCTGAGGCCCAGGTACGGACTGCTCCCAACATCAGAAGAGAGGCTGTTTTCTTGATATGTGCGAATAGCAAGTGGTGTCACGAGAAGCTGGCTGACTTACTCTCAATTATCTATCTATCTATATACAGTAATACTAAAACTCTCTCCCCTTACTTACCTCCTACCCCTCCCCCTCCCCCTCACCTTCCATCTTCCCTCCCTTTCCCTCTTCCATTCCCCTCTCCCTTCCCTCCCCTCCCTGAGCACAAGATCAAGTGTTAATTTAGCTGTGTCCTCCCCTTCCCTTTCACCTTCACTCCCCTCCCTTTCCCTCTTCCATCCCCTCCCACTTCCCTTTCCCTCCCCTCCCCAAGCACAAGATAAAATGTTCATTTACCTCCTCTTCCATCCCCCTTCCCCCTCCCCTTCCCTCTTCCATCCCCCTTCCCCCCTCCCCTTTCCTCTTCCATCCCCTTCCACCCACTCACCTTTCCTCTTCCCTACCCTTCCTCCTCTCCCCTTCCCCCTTCACTCTACTATCCCCTTCTCATCCCCTCCACCTTCCCCCCCCCTTCACTCTTCCTTCCCACTGTCCCCCTACTACTCCCCCTCCCTTTACCCTTTCCCTCCTCCTCCCCAGTAAACGAGGCTGGTGCTGCCCGTAGACTTTTGGTGACTATTATTAGTAGGGTTAATTTACCTGTGGGTATGGGTATGGTTATGGGTATGGGTATGGCATGTCTATGGGTATGGGTATGGTATGGATATGGGTAGGGTATGGATACTGGTATGGGCATGGGTATCATTAAGGGTATGGGTATGGTACGGGTACAAGTATAAGAATGGGTATGGTACGGATGTGGGTATGGGTATGGGTATGTGTATGGTGTGGATATGGGTATGAGTATGGCACAGATATGGGTATGGGTAAGGTATGGAATTGGGTATGGGTATGGGTATAGGTATGGTACAGATATGAGTATGGGCCTTTTGTTAGAAATGTAGTAACTAAAAAAGTGACCCAACAGATCATGGGTGGTCTAGTCTTAATTAAAATTCATTACACACATTGAATTTGCCCACACAGTTTAGGTTTTTGCGATCATTGCCCTACCCCAGTTTTCACACATGCACACACACACACACACATATATATATATACAGTGTATATATATATATATATATATATATATATATATATATATATATATATATATATATATATATATATATATATATATATATATATATATATATATATATATATATATATATATATATATATATATAAATTGTATGATTATGCAGCACTTTTGAGCTGAGCTGACCATTATCACAGAGAAGCCACATAGGTCTAAGAAAACTATATCTAAAAAGCTAAACAACCACATTTCTTTGTCACCACATTTTTCTTGGTCTGAAATCATAGGCAAAAGTGATGAAATCACAAAAATGGGTAGTAAAGCCCAGCCACAAAAGACAGATATGGAGGTCAGGGGATACAAAAGAAGGGGTAAGGCTTAGGGCTTTACTCCGCAACTTAATAAATTATGATGAAAGCAAAAAGTAGAAGTAGGAGTCTTTTCTCAAACAGTATAGAAAGACAGTGCCATTATAATATGCATATTGAATAGGCTTTGGTTTGGATGAACCACCGATGATGATGTGAAAATTAAGTAAGAGCGCCTGATTCCTGTAGCACCCAACACTAACCCGGCCCAGGTTTTTGTTGAACATTACCGTAGTCTCCATAACAGCAACAACAACAATCAGGATGTGTTCACCAAATTATTCTCGACAACAAATAAAAAAAAATTGTTACCCACAAAGAAGAGTTGCATTTATATGATCGCAAGCTTCTGAGTGGATACATTTGCTATATGTCTTCAAATTGTATTGCTTGAAGAAGTGCCAGTGTCTCTCTCTTCAGGTATGACTAGCATTGTGCATATTATAATGGGACTGGCTTTCTACACTGATTGAGAAAAGACTCCTACTTCTACTTTTTTGCTTTCATCATACTTTTTCAGGTTGTGAAGTAAAGCCCTATGCCCGACCCCTTCCTTGATATCCCCTGACCTTCATATCTGACTCGTGGCTGGGCTTTACTACCCCTCTTGTGATTTCATCACTTTTGCTTGTGAGAGATAGTATATTCAATATTACAGGCTAATTTGATTGAAAGTGTGTAGCCTTAACATATTTTATTAAACATCTATGTTAACTTACACCCTTTAAGATTTAGGGTAGCTTTGACACAAGTATATGGCTGTATTACTTGTACACCGTTAGTCCGTTTGCAAGGACTATGCAAGATTTAATTTTGAATGTTGTGCCATTCAGACTAACTGCTATAAATTAATTTGTTTAACTAACCCAAACTACTGTTTTATAAGGCTTAGGACCTTAGGTTAATGCTTCTAGCATAATCTATGTTAGGCTTATTTTAAACGCTTAAGGATATAAACTATTCAGGGAAGAACCTTTAATGATATAGGCCACATAAAACCTCTACTAATATGTAGCATTGCAGATAGGGTACCGAGTCATAAAAACCTGGTTATTTTATTGAATCTACGATATTGTTTCTATATACGTAATCCTAGGCTTATTTGTTCTAAACTACCGCTTAGACCAATAATAGGATATTTCCTAAAATGTTCTTTCTTAGCCTAGTACTGTATAGGGTATTGCCTAATCCAGATTATTTTAGATCGCTCTTAAATGTATAGTAGCCTAACGATAAGGTTACATATTAGTAAATTTGTTTTTATATATAGCCTATATATAAAAACAGAAACTTACTAATATGTAACCTTTTCGTTAGGCTACTATTTTTGTCTAACCCAGGTTGTTTTTTATATCCAATCCTGGGCTATTTGGTCTACTATATAAAACAGTAACTCACTAATGCGTAACCTTATAGTTAGGCTATCACTTACTCTAATCTAGGCTACTGCCTAATCCAGATTATTCAATTCACACTTGAGAGTATAGGCTACATAAAACACAATTATCTTAGTATGTAGTCTTAAAGCTAGGCTACCATCTCATCCAGCACAGATTACTATTTCATCTAGTCCTAGGTTACTTGGTATAAGCTAACAATTTAGTCCAATAATGGGATGTTTCGTAAAAAGTTATCACTTAACCTAATATAAGGTACTGCCTAGTTCTGGATTATTTAGACCATGCTTAAGTGTACAGTAAACCCCTTGTATTCACGTTCTCACGATTCGTGGATGTCTCTATGGAATATATTTACACATTATTGGCAGAAAATTCACCTATTCACATTATTTTTCACTGAGAAATATTCACTAATTACTGTATTTTCATATAATTTTCATAATTAAATGCACTTTTTTGTGATAAAACTATTATTAAAATACTCAGGTACAAGCATTTTTAGAGGGGTTTACTGTACATGCTTATATAAAAGGAAAACATTTTACTAATATGTAGCCTTATAGCTAGGTTACTGATTTATTTTGCCCAGATATTGTTATTATCTAATCCTAGGGTACTTGGTCTAAGCTAGGCCACTTATAGTCCATTGTCTGAGGGGGAGTCCCTTGTGCATGAAAGAGGCATGAAATTTCTCTTCATTTCCATTAATTAAACTATGAGAGGTATCAAAAAAGTCTGGCAATAACCAAGGAAATGACCCCTGAAGTAATGCCTTATGCCACCCTAATGGTACCAAAATTTTGGGGTAGGGCAAATATAAATTGCTATAACTTGGGAAGTATCAATTAAAGACAACAAAATACATCTTAAAATGTTTGTATTTACATCCTCTATACATAGCAATCATCATAAGGAAAATTGGCATCCAAATGAGGTCACCAGAGGTCAAAAGGTCACAAAAATCTAATGTAAATCAATATTTCACAATATTGCAGAAAGTACCCATTAAAATCACAGATACACAAATTTTCTTATTTATTCCAGATGAATCCTTTAGAAAACATGTTACTGGCTATTTTGGTATGCAATATTAACCCCTTTTATACCTAATTGAGCAAAAAAATGTAAAGAAAAATTGCCAGAAATTCAAAAGCAGACTCTTGCCATTCACTTAATGTATGAAATTGTAATGCCATGTTGGAAAAAAATTACCTAGCTGATCCAGAGGGATTGTTACATTTTCCATTATCTTCAATTCCCTGTACACTTTGACACCTGCAAAAACTAATGCAGGGCAGTCCCTTTTTCTGACATAGACATCTGTTGTTGCATTTTTTGCAGTTGCACATGATCATGTATTCTTCAGGAATTGGTCTCACTGCATTCACGGGCATCAAAATTTCATCTTTTGCCTTTAAGGTAAACGCAGTAGGATCTAGTAATGTCGACCTATGAGGGTACAACAAATTCACTATCTTATAGGTTGCACAATATGCCCTTAAAATATGCTGCTGTATCCCATGGCTAGATGGGGGAAGTTGCCCCAGTGATATGCCTTTACTGTGGTGGTACATTTAGTTTCTCAGTTGATCCATTGTTGTGCACTTAGTGTTCTTTTTTAACACTTGTATTAGATATTCTTCACAGGATTCCTTGAAAGTGTTAGAACAACTTGTTCTGTAATCCAGATCTTTCAGATCCTCAGAAGGGTTAGTAGTCAAGGCTGTATACTTTGTTCCCACCTTACTTGTATAGTTGCAACCAGTCAGACTGTGTACAAGTGGCATCACATAGCAAAACTCTCCAACTCGTGATGCTATAGTATGAACTGGGATGTACCTAGTTGAATCCCCAACACCAGCCCTGATCCAAAGTTTGCACAGACCATTAAAATGAAGAACATTCCAGTAGTATATGAGAAGAACAAAGACATCAGTTTCACCAGACAAGATGATGATTCGTTTCATTCCGCGTTTTGCTGCATGCACTGCATGTGGAATCGTGAGCATTAGCCTCTTCAGCATCATGATGAAGTTTTGGCACTTCTGCTAAGATTCCATCCTTGACAGTGTGACAGGCAACTACATCTGATGCACCCGAGAAGCAACTTGCCACTACTTCAACTGTGGAAGGTTGGTCTATTCTACGCTTTATTACAGGCAGTCCCTGGTTAACGGGGGCTTGGTTAATGGCGATCCGGTTTTATGGGGCTTGTCTAGTGATGAAAAACGACAATTTTCTGTGCCGAAAATAGCCGATTTCCGCTTATCGGCACCAATACATACATAACAGAGGTGCCGATAACCGAAAATCGGCACTTTTCGGCGCCAATAAGCCTGAAAATCGCTGAAAACGCGCCGGAAATCGCCAATTTTCGGTTATCATCACACCCCCAGAATGGAACCCCCACCGATAACCGAGGACTGCCTGTACTTGTTCATAGAGAAGCATCTGGAGTTTTTATTTGTTACTGCTTGATGGCCAGAATCTGTCCATCTCGATAGGTAATGGTGTGTCATAATTTATGACATTCATCTCAATTGGTGCTTTCACTTGACATTGCCTTCTCTCTGAATCTTTTATGGAACCCTCAACATAGGACTCAAAGACCAAGTCAATCCTGTCAGCTCCATGACCAACTTCAGTTACATAGTCCAAACACTGTTCACAGAATTTCCCAAATGTCAGTAGATTTTCTGTCTTTACCTTTTGGATGTTGGCCATCACAGCCACTAAACATGCAGTCAGTAAATTACTGTCCTTTGCTGGTGTTCGTGTGTCATCCTCTAATTCTTGCACCAGGGCACTTTTCAATGGTTTGGTCATCAGCCCTGCCTTGTCAAACAAATAGGAAGATGGAGATACATCATACTATAATAGCTCTTCCATTGCCCTTCTTCGGACCCTAGCAACCTTTCTTTATGTGGCCTCCTTTCTATTTTCCTAAGGATTTTCCTCTGACTTCCTTTCCTGGCATTTGGATGCTGAGAAATGTCTTCAGGTTGGTTCTATGGTTAGTTGATGAGAATCTCACTGTCTTGTTAACAAATCTCTCTGTTCTAGGTGCTTCTTAAGCTTTGGTCCCAATTTCCATGACAGAAAGCAACTGGCTTCTGATATCATCGGACATTACTTCTTGGGTTAAGACGTTGTGAAGTTTCACTTGGATCCGAGTCAGCTCAAATGGGTTATTGCTCTCAGTTGTAAGTATTGCTTGAACTTTCTGTTCCCCACTAGCAATTTCAGTTTTATGGATTGTGCTCTCCTCAGACAGACTTTCAGTCACACCACTTAACTCTGTGTAAGTTGTCAATGGCAAGCATTTCATGGTAGATGAGCTTCCACATTGCCAAAAATTTCTTTTTTTGAGTGTTGCCAATGATACCTAAGGCACTAATTTGGGATCTGCTGATAGTTTGTTCTAACACCATATCAACTCTGACTGCATTGAATTTTCCATTGGTCTGCTTCACCACAAATTTTCCCACCAGGAATGTTTCATAGACACGAGGTGCAGTGTCAGGTAGCTTGCTCATGTCATCCAAACACAGCGAACACCATCTCAGGTAGTTGGTTGCATCAAATGCTGCAAAGACAGGAAGCAGGGCCTGTATTGCCTGGAGATGTAGATACCAACTGCCTTCACAGTCACTTCGAATCAGGTTTTCCCACTTGCAGTATCAAGTAGATCAAGGTGTCCCAGTATTTGAATGTTTCACTGTTGCTTCTGGCACTGGAAATGAAATTGTCAAAGTCTCTGAAAAGCCAAGAACTGCTTTCTTAGAATCTTTGAAACAAGTTCACACTTTCATCTGCAGATGAAGCGACCTCCTTCACCTAAGCCAACAATTTGAGTTGCTCTGTATGAATCCTGTTGTTCTCCTCATCCCTGAAAAACTCAGCCAACTGTAACCTGAGCAGTGCTTCCTTGAGAAACTGCAGTCCTTTAAATGGTCTTGAATAGTTCTTTCCCTTTAAAACCGACTCCACAACATTCACTCCAAAGACTCCACTCTCAACAAAAATGTTTTCTGCCCTACTCCCCTCTAGATACTTCTCAATGTAGTCGAGGGCAACATTTGCCATGTAAAATGATCCCATGCATAGGACAAGATCCTGAAATTCTTCTGGACAGATCAGTTGTATTTCCCGTGCGATGTGGTACACACCTTCATCACAAGCCACTGGAAGTTTCAGCTGATCTAGATGCTGGAGTATTCCCTGGAAATTTTTCAAAGCTGTGTACACTGTATTGTACTGTGTCACTGGGTATGGATGTACAGGGAGAAACCCTACTCACTTCTTTGGGATATCTCTCTCAGAGAGGACAGCACTCAGTTTCCCTCTGGGATGGCATTTTTTGTGCTGTGGGTCGAATATTGACAGGATTGTGATGGGGACAGGTCTAACTGTGCAAGAGACCATGCTGTGTCTTTTGTCCTAACATCATCTAAAAGGTCTTGACTCACTTGATGCACCTCAACACTGTAGTCCATGAGCAAGTCTGCTCTTTTTGCTGGTATGTGGAATGTCGGTAGTTCTTGGCACTTCAGCTCACATTTAAATGTCTTCTGGCCATGTTCTGTTCTTGTCTCTGAAATCTTGGGTTTACCCATTTCTTGAACCATCCCCATCTTGGAACAGCACACTCACTGCATCATGGCTTCCACCAATGCCTGACAAGGTTGCTTCATCATGATCAAAATTGTCAAAAGCAACTATAGTGAACTGTGAACTGCCAAAATGACTAGGGAAGGGAACCTAATCACTACTTGACTGAACTATAAATGTAGCCCATACTGGCTGAAGCCTGTTATCAAAGTAACACTCTTGCATGCAACATAAATTGCCTGGGTATTCATCATATGCATAGGCAATTGTTTTCTACCACGATGCAGGATATAATACAAAATTTGAGTTAAACCCTGCACCTGTCTACATTTCGCTCCACATACCCCACAGTCACTCTCATCATCTACAACATCAGCATCACCTATCATTACATTTGTTGAAGCATTTGCAAATGAATTCACATCAAAATTGAAAAGTGCAGCAAAAAACTTGACAAGCGGCTCTGGTACTACTATATTAACAGTTGCTGTTTCTAAATCCTAAGCATCACAAAGCCTATCCTGCAAGTCAAAATCTAATTCCAATAGGCACTGCCTGATCATTTCTGCACACTGTTGAATAGCATCTTTGCTGCGGATTTCTGCCAAATTTTCGGCTGTTACACTGCTACTGAAAAACATCAGAGACTTTTTGATCTGCTTTGGTTTAGAGAAAGAAATTTTTTAACCAAAGTGATTTGCAAGCAGGACTTAAACCTGTCTATTACTTACACAAATGTTTGAACCTAGTTCACGATTCATGCAGTCTAACATAACTAAATTCATAACCATCACCCTGGCTAAGTCCTGTCTCTATCTCTGGCATCACAGATAACCATGCTTTTTTCATGGCATTCACTGGCTGATTCTCCACAGGGTTGGCTTTAGCATGATCACATTTCCGTAGGTATTTCTCTATACATTAAACATGGAAATACAAGTCCGCTCCAAACACAGAATGCTCATCCTGCAAGTCACAAGTACGGACATAAATATCATCCTGTAGAGATACAGTTGCTGCCAAGAATTTTTTGGCTGGTTCCATTTCTAAAACCCAAAACTTTTCACATGCACCTTGATGTTTGATATACATATATATAACATATTATTGATTGTAAATGTCACGTTGAGGAGTAGGAGGTGTCCGTGACATTGCATGTGTTCATGCACTACGTACCCTGGATTCACCTGAAGTTTCCTAATAAGAGGATGCAAGCATGACATTACACTTTCAAGGATGCAAGCATGACATTACACTTTCAAACATGAAGTGAACAGCAAAAGCCTGCTTTTGAATTTCTGGCAATATTTCTTTACATTTTGTGGCTCAGTTAATCATAAAAGGGGTTACTACTGTATACCTAAATGGTCAGTAACATATTTTCTAAAGGATTCATCTGGAATAAATCAGAAAATTAGTGTATTTGTGATTCTGACGGGTTCTTTCTGCACTATTGTAAAATATTGATTTACATTAGATTTTTGTGACCTTTTGACCTCTGGTGGCCTCATTTGGGTACCAATTTTCCCTATGATGAATGATAAGTATAGAAGATGTAAATACAAACATTTTAAGATGTATTTTGTTGTTCTGTGATTGTTACTTTCCAAGTTATAGTGATGTATCTTTACCCACCCCTAAATTTTGGTAGGCTACCATTAGAGTGGCAAAAGGCATTACTTCAGGGGTCATTTCCTCAGTTATTGCCAGGTTACCAAAAGTCTACCTGGACTTTTTTGATACCCCTCATAGTCCAGTTTATAGAAATGAAGAGAAACTTCGTGCCTTTTTCATGCACATGTAGACCCCCTCAGCCAATGGACTATTAAGGATATGTAATCCTAGGCTTTAGGCTACAGTCAACATCCACTATTAATCTAGTCTAAATTATTTTCATTACTGCCTAGATTATTGTAAGCATCATATATTCTGAAAGGATTTTCTATATTAATGATAAATTGTGGAACATTTCTTTTAGTTAAAAGATTTAGTTAGAGTGACAAATTCTTTAAAACAATTTGCACTTTACAAAGCTAGCAATCAACAATCATGAGTAAGCGCTGACCATGTGTTGGCAAGAAATGCCGGGTTCCAGCTTTCACACACAAATTAATTACAAATTCCAAAAGTTTAAAACTAAAGCTTTAAATAGAACTTAGAGGTAAGAACTTAACTTGCTATTTTAGATGTTTCCATGATCCTCAGTAATGTAATCGGAAAAAAAAGTCGAATTTTTCAGAGTGCTGGTAATACTAAACTTAATGTGTTGACCAACGAAGAGTAATGGTTGTTTGGTCTTCGTGTCAGTGTGTTGTCGAGGGTGTGGTGGGCAGCACATGTGCAACAAACACTTCTTCTTCTAGCAGGTTTTGGAGATGGAAAACCTGGGTATACAGCCTCGCTGTAAGATTTAGGAAAGTGCCCCCTTATCTTTGAGTCCATTACATAATCCATCATGCATTATAGTGTTTATCACTACAGCACAATACCCAGCCACGAGACCAGCTAAAAGAGAATTCTTTGATATTAGTTTGGTCACCATGGGGCTCTGCTAGACCCAAAAGTTATAATACTGGCCACCAACACAGACCCTTTGGATTCTGCCTATTAAAAATCCATTTAAAATATTAACAACAGGTCCACCAATTCCTGATAACCTTAGCCTGTAGATAAGTGCTTTATGATTCAAGCAGACAAAGGCTGAACTAAAATCTAAACTGACCATGCATGCCTCTGCACCCTCAACAAGGGTACTCTGCAAGACATTGGATATTGGGAAGAATGCCTCACAAGTACCAAGGCCTTTACAAGAGCCACCAAACTGTAATGCTGGTAGCAGGTTATTATCTTCAACATATCTACAAAGAGAGTAGCTTCTACAAACCTTAGATAGCACAGGGTTAATTGAAATCGGCCTATATTCAGAGAGGCATGAGGACAGACTTCGTTCTTTCGGTAATGCAGCAATGTTTCCTTCTCCAAACAGTAGGAAAACTTGCAAGTCTAATTACCGGTAATCTTCTGAAAATAATTGTAAATATAGGATCAAGATCAATGAAATCAGCTGACCTTTTAAATAAGATGGGAAAGATCCTCTTAGGGTCTATGCTGCCATGACTGTCAAGGCCCATAGGCAAAGTTTTGACTTCTCTGGGCCTGAAGGATATTGAACATAACTCAGCCCCTGGAAAGCATGACTGAAGCAACACCAAAGACTCACCACACTGTTTCCTCACAAAGACTTGAGCCAAAACTTAAACCTTATGCTTTAGGCAATACACAGTAGTTCCATCAGCTCCTAAAGTGGAAGGCATTCTTGAATCGAAACCAGAGTGATGAATTTAGGGTAGACCACCAATTATGGTCATCACCACTGGAGTGTGAGACCTCTGTCTTATAGACAACCTGAGCTTGATTTCTTATCTCGATAACATTACACTAAAGAAAGTCTGATCAATTGTTCCACGATAAATGATGAGCTTCTTGTTTTTCATGGCAGGTTAGTAAGGTGGGTCAATAATACTTCATCAAAAGCAGTCTGTAAAGCATTCTTATGAGTGTCTCACTGCCAGATTTATCACTGAGGCATTTCTAGCAAATAGAACCTGAATGCACAATGGGTTCCAAAAGATAAAAGCTGCTAAAACTTATGCTAGAGCATAAAAATATACCTTGACAATGATGAGGCATAAGAATTGGCTGCTAAAACAACCACACGGAGCTTGATGGGCAGATGGAAGAAGGTAGAGGAAGAGGAGGCGACTGTGTTGATGATGGTGGCTGAATATCTTCTGGATTTGTAGGAAGCTGCAAGAATTGGTCGAAAGTGCTCCTAACGCTCTGTCATTCTTGTTTTCATCCAAGACCATCCTATAACGAACACTGTTGTAACATGCCCCATAATCTTGGCAAAGCATTCAGCATTGTGATCCATCTCAAACAATGTAAGTCCTTTCTCAATGTACACATAGGCCTGCTGTATCTCATTGAAGGTGAAGTGTTTTTGTTCTAGTTTTGGTTCCTGCTCCTTTTAGTGACACTGCTGCTTGCGAAGCTTATCAACTCCTCTTTTGTTAGTGGCTGATAATCTGCCTCAAATAATGAGATAAAATTCTCCTCCTCCAAGTGCATTTTCAACTCACTGCTGTACATCACTGAGGCTTTGTTCATATCCTCCTTGTCAAAATCCTTAAAATTGTAAACAAACTGAGCACACAGCTTATTCTAAATGCCATCATACCTGCTGTCATAACTTTTCTCCAAGTTGTATTTATATTCTGGACTGCCCTGTATATGTAATATCCTATCCAAAAATCAAAGATGGTCAATTTGTCATCCAAATGTGCTGCATCTACAGCCTGCCTGACTTTTGCCTAAGGTAGTAGCACATGGAAATGATCCCCTTGTTCACTGGTTGCATGATGGAGGTGGTGCTGGGTGGTAGGTAAACAACAATGATGTTAGGATGAAAATTTGTGATGCTTTATGGGTGGCCAGTAGTGTTGTCTAAAATAACAATGGGATGCCATGTCCTTACAATACTTCATAGCTGGTATAAAGTAGCTGAGGAAGCAATTCTCATTAATTGGTTTTTCTTGAGAGAGGCAACTTGATGATGTTCTTAAGCACTCGAGGATTCTTTGCACTATATACAAGCAGCTTCAACTTACAGTCACCAATACAATTGTCCCCTTAACATATGGGTTAACTGGTTTCTTGTGACCTTGAAGCTTGGCACAGCCTTCTCATCCCTGGATATGAATTAACACTCTGGCATTTTCTCTCAGTAAAGATTGGTACCATCCACATTCAATATCTGTTCTAGAGGAAACTGCTGCTCCTCAATATAATCTTCACTAATGTGGCAAGGACTTCGGATGTGGCTAGCTCATTGGCTAATGCACTTTTACCTTAAATCCTGTAAAGATTTTGTCACTGCTTGGACTGCACAAACCATCCTGAACTTCCCCTGAATTTAGTTTGTCTAATCAGAAAACTTCTTGAGGTCTTCAAACAAAGAAAAATCAAAAGCTGCCCTACATGAATATGCTGACGAGTCTGCTGTTCAATCCAAAGAGAAAGAATATGTTCCATTTCTTCCCAGACCTTACCTCCATTTTTTTGTTGTTCTCAATGTTGTTCCTCATACCTGGGGCATCATCTTTGACTTGGCCAAAATCCGACCCTTATTGTGAATGACTGCCCATACTGTCATCTGACTAAAGCCAAAAGGAAAACTAAGGCAGCAACCTATTCACCCTCTTCATGGCACTTTATCACAGCTATCATATTTACCTATGGTATAGGATGATGCTCAATAGCACTGGCTCTAGAAATAGGAACTTTCTTCAGAACCATGGGGACAAATATTAAAGTCACATCTCCAATGAATCTAAATGGGTTCTTGGCAGTGAATACACTGCCAAGAACCCACGCCCTCACACGGCCGAGCATTGCACTACTACACCCAAGTGTCATGTAAATAAGACAATTATTAAAAAATTTTTACTTTTACAATGATTCAACACACTGCATTATATCTTTTCATATATTTTAACATTTTCTGTGATTTTGCTCTTTTTTTATTGATTTTTGTATTCTTATGGCTTTTGAACCTTTGCTGCTGACTCCTGTAAAGTTGCATAAACTGATGTTTGTCAATTCTTATCTTTTCCTTATTATGCAAGAAAAATCTTTAAAGTAAAAAAAATGCTGCAAATGAAGCAACATGACTGAGGGTACTACAATACTATCATTCACCCAATTAAGAAGCAAAGCACTACAGATAAAAGCAGCCAATCAGAAATAAAATCTTACCATTCCCTCTAAAATTCAAGAGGATGTAACTACAGTTTGTTTCATGATGTACTTCTTTCTAAAGATCTAGTTCATTCAAATGACAAACTGTAATTTTAGTTAGGAAATGCAGAACACAGGTTTGTGTTCATGTACTAAAAATACATGCTCAATTTTAAAAATATTTCTTTAACGGATTCTTTTGCATATGTTTTGAGATAATTTTTGTATGAAAAAGAGTAATCCTTACATGATACTGCAACTGATTTTAATACTTAGTTCCTTTACCTTGGTGAGAGCACTGATTAATAAATATATTTGTATCTCCTATCAACAAAATATTAAAAGCCATTAAATTTATACCTCAGCATAAAACTGTACATTTAACTTTATTCATATTCACTGCAATAAAAGGATACGACCATCAAGGACTGGCTTTGGTGCAATGAAAGAACATGAATAATTTGATTTTGCTACTGCAAACTTTTCTGGAATATGCAGTTGCTCCTGAATTTCATTTTGCAATGTAGCATCTGTAATTCCAAAGGACCTGAAAAAATGTAATTTACGTTGAAATATTTGCCCTGGAAATATAACACCAGCAGTGAAATGGAACAAAAAATTAACTTAATTCAGAAAATGTAAGGCCATGCCATATAAACAACTGTGGGAGGATTTACTTTAAAATACTCTACAGTACATAATAAACAAGCCAAATGTCAAAATTGAAGAATGACTCAATCTTTCACCCACTGCCCAAACATGTATCACATATCCAAACAATTTCTTGAGTTCATAACTTTGAAACTTTGGCCTGGCATCCCGAGCACCCTTTAGTCGTGGCCAATGCACACAAGCTGCAAGACTTCTCTTGTCCTGAGCAAAATGCCTTGATATTCATTCTCTGTTTGCTGCAATGTGAGCACCCTGTGCTTCCTGCTTTGTTCATTACAGTATTTCAGTGTCCAGTTATCATTCTGTGTGACTTATCAAAGATTTCCTTTCTTTTAAATAAAATGGCATTATGCTTTACTTTAAAATTTCTTGTCAGCAAATCTTTTAATTTATGCAATTATCTTTAAATGCTGCCTTATAAAAAAAAAAAACTTTATTTCCTCATTGACCTATCAGTCAGAAGTGGGGGCATTTATTTGTACACCTATATTTGAAATCAAAAGAAATACCAATAAATATTACAGGGTATTCAAAGAAAATACTTACTCAAAAATAACAGGTGGCTTGTCCAACAAAGATAATCTGCTATTTATGGCTATCTGACGAAGCTTACTCGCCTCTTCTTCCATTACTTGTGTGTCCCTCCACTTGCCAGAAATCTCATGGTCTTGAAGCTTTCTTCTGGCAGCTGTACTCATAGGCACAACATGCATATGGACATGCTGTAATGAGACATTCATGTGTTTCCATATTACATACATTAAAATAGAAGACAGATCTAGAACCGAGGGAAGTAATATAAAAATGCGTTTGCATCAAGAACCAAAAAGAATTTAGTGATCTGGTTAATAACAATAAAAAATTATTTAAAGTCAAACCTCTAAAACTTATCTTAATTCTTTGAACATTTTGTAGCACTAATTTAGAGGCAGCAGTTATGACCAGATTATGGAATGAACTTCCTAGTGATGTACAGTACAGTCTTTGAATCAGTGGAATTTCAAGAGTTCAAACTTGGTGCCACTGCCTCCTTCACAGTCCTGTTATCATATATGGTCTTCTGTGTTGTTATTTATACTATTTATTCAATACCTATATTAATTTTCCATACCAACATGCTTTCGCTACAGGAGCCCTTAGGCTTGTAGCATCTTGCTTTTCCAACCAGGATTGCAGCTTGGCTGATGCTACTGCTGCTACTACTACTACTACTGTAAGAGACGCATCGCACCGATCGCTGTCTCCTTTGAGCAAACGTGTGTGTGTGTCATCCTTCGGAGGGACGTAGACAAAAACAAGAGCATCCTGTTTTCTCTCTCTCAAGGAACGTAACTTCTACCATACAATATTTCCATCTGTTTCTCCCTAACCATTGTTGTCTCAATTTATGTACAATCACCACTACTTGCATTGCCATGCAAGCATTCTAACCTTGTACTCACAATGTTCCACCGAATCTTCTGTATCAAACTGTATGTATGTTTCTGTTTGTGAAGATGCCAAACGTCTCACCATTTCACATATATTATGTTACTGCATTGTATTCATTAATCTGTCTCAAACCTCATGCAACTGGCCATATGTGGAATTTCCTGGCCTTTCCATTGATATATGTTTTATCACTGTACGTTTATTATGTCTCTCACAATCGCCATCGGTTTGTCTGCCGACAAACACAGATGTCCAAAACATTACCTCTGTTTTGCCCTGTCTGTGTGTAGATACTACTTTGCGGCTCGCATCAGCCAATAACAACTTCGAAGATTCTGTACATTCATTCAGTAAAGAAACACCAATAAACCAGACAACACCCAGCCAGTATGTCACTCTATCCCATCCTTACACTGGTGACCCTGGAGTGACCTGAAGGAGACGATGATAGACGTCCGACCCATGCGCCAACTAACCCTTTGCCACCTCCTCGACTCAGCCTCCCGTTGTTCCTGAGTCTTCAATAGATGTCTGACCCTCCGAGATGACCCACCCCACCACCGGAGCCCTGGACGCCTCCTCCAGGAAGCCTGACGCCGCCCCCGAACTCGTACCGGACGAGCTGACCAACGAAGGACCAGCCGATGTCATCCTTCAGCCTACTGCCATCCCCCTCGAGCTGGCTACCGAAGGATCAGCCGAGGAATTTATTTCTGGTGATAGAAATTCATTTCTCACTGTAATGTGGTTTGGATTCCACAATAAGCTGTAGGTCCCGTTGTTAGGTAACCAATTGGTTCTTAGCCATGTAAAATATGTCTAATCCTTTGGGCCAGCCCTAGGAGAGCTATTAATCAGCTCAGTGGTCTGGTAAAACTAAAGATATACTTAACTCGAGCTGGCTACTGAAGGATCAGCCGACGTCATCCTTCAGCCTACTGCCATCCCCGTCGAGCTGGCTACCGAAGGATCAGCCGACGTCATCCTTCAACCCGCTACTGTCCCTCTCGAGTCCCTGCCAGCTGGCGACACCCTTCAGCCTCCTACCCACCCCAAGCCCAAGCCCTTCGCGCCCATTCCAATTGTCAGCAAGACGATTTCCGCATCGACGCCTTGCTTTGGGGGGGGGGAGTATTGTAAGAGACGCATCGCTTCCGATCGCTGTCTCTTTCAAGCACACGTGTGTGCCCCATCCTTTGGAGGGACCAAGACAAAAACAAGAGCATCCCGTTTTCTCTCTCTCAAGGAACGCAACTTCTACCATACATTATTTCCGTCTGTTTCTCCCTAACCATTGTTGTCTCAATTTATGTACAATCACCACTACTTGCATTGCCATGCAAGCATTCTAACCATGTACTCATAATGTTCCACTGAATCTTCTGTATCAAACTGTATGTATGTTTGTTTGTGAAGACGCCAAATGTCTCGCCATTTCACATATATTATGCTACTGCATTGTAATCATTAATCTGTCTCAAATCTCATGCAATTGGCCATATGTGGAATTTCCTGGCCTTTCCATTGATACTGTATATGTTTTATCACTATGTTTATTATGTCTCTCACAATCGCCATCTGTTTGTCTGCCAACAAACACAGATGTCCAAAACATTACCTCTGTTTTGCCCTGTCTGTGTGTAGATACTACTTTGTGGCTCGCACCACCCAATAACAACTTTAAAGATTCTGTACATTCATTCAGTAAGGAACCACCAATAAACCAGACAACACCCAGCCAGTATGTCACTCTATCCCATCTTTACACTACTACGACTACAAGAATGACTGCATCATTAGAATTAATTTCATATTGAGTCTTCTCCATTTTCTGTAAAATTCTTTTTTCTCTATGTTAACATTGGACAATAATTGGCCAATGTTCAATTTTGGTAGAGGGAAATACATCACCAGCATGTTTACAGAAGTTTTTATTCTTTATGACAAAGAAAGGAGTGAAACACAGGGATAATCCTGCAGAGTTCACCAGCTGGTTTCCGGCAGATGGATTCTGAGGCGCTAGTTCAAGTATTCTTTTCAGTGTTTTTCTTGTTGCCAACATTTTGACCAGCCCAATGGTCCTTTTCTAGACAGGTGAAACAAATCTGGAGACAAGGGGTGAGGGTGGTGGTAAATATAGGGGGTTAGTGTTGCAGGTGGGGGCAACGCTGATTTCTCGTAGGGCATAAGGGGATTATTGTCACTAAACAAAGCCTTCTGCAGGCACCAATGCTTGTAACCTTCCCTTTGTGTGTGTGTGTGTGTGTGTGTTTTGCAGAATGGGGTTGGGGGAGAAGGGGTAGTACTGGGAATATCACTGCAAGTGGATGGAGGCTCCCAATTGGTCTATTTACTAGGGATGTTGGTGGGCGATGCCCTTTGTGCTGATGTGTAAGGCTCCCAGGAGGCTTAGGCATTGATCCTTACAGACCTTACAGTTCATTCAGGTTGCCTAGGTCCCTCAGTGTGAGGCACCTCTGATGTCTACCAGAGAATCACTCATGCACCTTCCAGTATATTTTGCATATTCCAATCTTGGATGGTCTGGGATGTAGCTTAGATATTTGTCGAGCTTATTCTTAAACACATCTACGCTCACTCCTGTTATGCTCCTCAGATGAGCTGGTAACGCACTGAATAGACGCTGCATTATCGATTCTAGTGCGTAGTGGATTAATGTCCTGTGTGCTTTCCTTAGTTTTCCTGGTATAGTTTTGGGCACTATTAATCTACCTCTGCTTGCTCTTTCTGATATTTTTAGCTCCACAGTGTTTTCGGTAGTTCCTTCTATCTGTTTCCATGCTTGTATTATCATGTAGCATTCTCTACTCCTTTTGAGACTATATAATTTTAAGAATTGTAGTCTTTCCCAGTGGTCAAGGTCCTTAACTTCTTCTATTCTAGCTGTAAAGGACCTTTGTACTCTCTCTATTTGTGCAATACCTTTTGGTAGTGTGGGTACCATATCATATTGCAATATTCAAGTGGACTACGTACATAAGTTTTATAAAACATAATCATGTGTTCAGCTCTTCTTGTTTTGAAGAGCCGGAACAACATTCCCATATTTGCTTTGCATTTTGCCAATAGTATTGCTACTTGATCATTGCATAACATATTCCTATTCAACATCACACCAAGGTCTTTAACTGCTTCCTTATTTGTGACTGTTTTGTTATTAGGTCCCCTATATGCATATAGCATTCCTTCTTTATCACCATAATCTATTGATTCAAATTTATCAGAGTTAAATACCATCCTATTTACCTCTGCCCATTCATATATTTTGTTTAGGTCTCTTTGTAGCGAGTTTCTATCTTCATCACAGGTAATTTCTTACTTATTCTTGTGTCATCGGCGAAACTTCTCACTACTGAGTCCCTAACCTTACTGTCTATGTCTGCAATCATAATAACAAACAGCAATGCAGCTAACACCATACCTTGTGGCACACTGGATATTACCTTAGCTATCACTATCTGTTTGCTGTTTTGCAAAAATTCTTTTATCCATCTCCCTGCTATGTCCACAATATTATGTTTTCTAATTTTTTTCACTAATATATTATGGTCTACCTTGACAAAAGCTTTTGCAAAGTCTGGGTAAACCACATCTGTATCTTTTTTGTTTATCATATTTTTATATATGTTTTCATGGTGGACTAACAGTTGGGTTTGTGTACTTTTTCCGGGTACAAAACCATGTTGTCCTATATTAAACAATTTTTCATTAAATGTTTCATTATATTTTTCTTCATTACCCTTTCATACACTTTCATAATAAGTGATGTTAGACTCACAGGCCTATAATTACTTGCCTCTAATCTTGATCCACCTTTGAAAATAGGGGTAATATATGCTAATTTATGTTCATAAATCTTGCCTGTACCTACACTTTGTCTTAATAATATTGCGAGCAGCTTTGCGACAGAATGAACTACTTTCTTTAACAAAATGGCAGGGACGCCGTCTGGTCCGGTTGCTGATCCATTTTTAATTTCATTAATAGCCTGCACAATATCGGCTTCATTAATATCTATGTCCGATAAATATTCACTATTTTCATCTCTTATTTCTGTATCATTATCTTCATTATCAATTCTGGGTGTAAATTCTCTCTTGTATCTTTCTGCTAATATGTTGCATATTTCCATTTTGTCATTCGTTAATCTCCCTTCACTTCTTAGAGAGCCTATTTCTACTCTTCTTTTATTCATCTTTTTTGCATTTGAATAAAATATTTTGGGGTTTTGCTTGATACTTTGTAGGGTCGTTTCTTCTAAGTCCCGTTTTTCATTTCCTTTTGATTGTATAATCTTTTGTTCTGCATTTTCTATCTTTTTTTTTAGTTCCATCACTTTCCATGCACTCTTTTCTTTTGCAAGACTTTTTTCCACTTTCTGATTTTCTGGAACAAGATCCTTCTGTCTCTTGGTATGCATGACTGATGTTTACTTTTCTTCTTCAGTATATATTTTTCCACTATTTCCTCTAATATTTTATATAATATATCCGTATTTACCTGTATACAGCATTATCACTTACGAATATGTTTTCCCTGTCTTCGTTTAATTCTTCATTTATTTCTGACCATTTTATATTCTTACTATAGAAATTGTATTTTCCATATCCTTCCCACTTTTCGTCTCTTGCTTATCTGTTTTCATGTGCTTTGGAATGGACTGTTAATTCTATGACATTATGGCCTGAAATACTCGTATTATACACTATTACTTCTTTAACATAGTTCACCTCGTTCACAAATACTAGGTCTAAAATATTATCCTTTCTTGTTGGCAGGTGATTTATTTGCTGAATGTTATGTTCTAGTAGCATATCTAATAGCTTTTCAAATTGCCTCTTATCTTCTGCACTACTATTAGCCTACTCTCTTTTTTATATGTATAAATACAACCACAGTCTCCTATTCATTCTTTCCAATCTACGAAAGAAAAGTTTAAGTCTCCAGATAGGAGTATAGTCCATTCTTTGTGATTTCTACATATATCATCCAATTTGTGTATTATAATGTCAAACTCGTTAGTATTAGGGGTCTGTATATTAAGATGTTCATAACCCTTTAACGCTGACTGGACGTATTTTACGTCGACAAAAGTTGTCTGTCGGGTGCCAAGTGGACGTAAAATACGTTGACTACAAAAAGTTTTTTTAAATATTTGCGGAAAAATATTTATAGGCCTTGTTTGCGAAAAAATTTAAATCATGCGCCTTGAGGGATGGTGGGAGTTCACAGATCACGCTGTTGTTTTGTTTACAAGCGTGACCCAGCTGTGCATGCACGAATTTCTTTCTTATCCCAAAAGAAAGCATCAGCTAACTCTGCTGAAAATCTCAGAAATTCTTTAGTCACTTTGTCGTACTTTTTGCACCATTTTATATTAGCCTTTACATAAAGTTTCATATATGAAAATGTGCGCAATTTAATGTAGAATACAACAAAAAATAACTCATGGTTGTAGCTTTAATCAATTTTGACATATTTTCATATAAAGCATGATAAGTGCCGAAATTTCAACCTTCGGTCAACTTTGACTCGACCGAAATGGTCGACAAATGCAATTGTAAGCTAAAACTCTTACATTCTAGTAATATTCAATCATTTACCTTCATTTTGCAACAAACGAGAAGTGTCTAGCACAATATTTCGATTTATGGTGAATTTTTGAAAAAAACTTTTTCCTTACGTCCTCGCTAATTCTGCTGAAAACCTCAGAAATTCTTTAGTCACTTTGTCGTAATTTTTGCAGTTTTTCTATTAGCTGTTACATAAAGTTTTATATATGAAAATGTGCGCAATTTCATGTAGAATACAACAAAAAATAACTCATGGTTGCAGCTTTTATCAATTTTGACATATTTTCATATAAATCACGATAAGTGCCAAAATTCCAACCATCGGTCAACTTTGACTCGACCGAAATGGTCGAAAAATGCAATTGTAAACTAAAACTCTTACATTCTAGTAATATTCAATCATTTACCTTCATTTTGCAACAAACGATAAGTCTCTAGCACAATGTTTCGATTTACGGTGAATTTTTGAAAAAAACTTTTTCCTTACATCCACACTAACTCTGCTGAAAATCTTGTAAGAGCCTGACGCCGTCTCTTCCAAACACGTGTGTGTTCGTCGTCCATCTGAGTGGACAAGACAACAAGAGCATCTTGTTTTCTTTCTCTAAAGGAACGCGATTTCAACCATACAATATTTCCGTCTGTTTCTCCCTAACCATTGTTGTCTTGATGTATGTACAACCACCACTACTTGCATTGCCATGCAAGCATTCTAATCATGTACTCATAATGTTCCAACGAATCTTCTGTATCAAACTGTGTGTATGTTTCTGTTTGTGAAGACGCCAAACGTCTCGCCACTCCGATGGACGACGAACACACGAACACACACGTGTTTGGAAGAGACGGCGTCAGGCTCTTACAATCTCAGAAATTCTTTAGTCACTTTGTCGTAATTTTTGCACCGTTTTATATTAGCCATTACATAAAGATTTATATATAACAATGTGCGCAATTTCATGTACAATACAACAAAAAATACCTCATGATTGTAGCTTTTATCAGTTTTGAAATATTGTCATATAAATCACGGTAAGTGCCAAAATTTCAACCTTCGGTCAACTTTGACTCGACCGAAATGGTAAAAAATTTAAATTGTAAGCTAAACTCTTACATTCTAGTAATATTCAATCATTTACCTTCATTTTGCAACAAACGAGAAGTCTCTAGCACAATATTTTGAGTTATGGTGAATTTTTGAAAAAAAACCTTTTCTTTCCGTCCGCGTGCGCTAACTCTGCTGAAAATCTCAGAATTTCTTTAGTCACTTTGTCGTAATTTTTGCACCATTTTATATTAGCCTTTACATAAAGTTTTATATATGGAAATGTGCGCAATGTCATTTAGAATACAACAAAAAATAACTCATGGTTGTAGCTTTCATCAGTTTGGAAATATTTTCATATAAATCACGATAAGTGCCGAAATTTCAACCTTCGGTCAACTTTGACTCGACCGAAATGGTCGAAAAATGGAATTGTAAGCTAAAACTCTTACATTCTAGTAATATTCAATCATTTACCTTCATTTTGCAACAAACGGGAAGTCTCTAGCAAAATATTTCGATTTATGGTGAATTTTTGAAAAAAACTTTTTTTTACGTCTGCGCGTTACGAATTCATGCATCATTTTGTGATAATATTTTCTCTGTGTTGCTTTGATCGTTTTACAATTTGTTATATACCAAAATCATCGCAATTTAGTGTACAATACAACGAAAAAAAAACTCATTAGTTTTAACCATTTTGCTCACAGCGCGATTTGTATACAATTATATATGAAATTTTTTTCACGCTGTCATATATTCCAATATTTATATATGATAATGATAGTTTTTTCATTTCTGATGGTTGCATACTAAACTTCAGGCAATAAGAAAAAAAGGAGCCAAAAATGAACTCTTAATCTTAAAAACTAAGCGTGGTGTGATTTTTTGAAAAAAATTTTCTTTCCGCTTCGGCGCTAACTCTCAAATCCCGCCGGCATACGGCAGACACTTTTGTAAATAGAGGCTCAGCGTTTAAGGGTTAATTTTTCAGATTCAAATTCTACCGCTATTAATTCACATTCTGTGTTACTATACTTATTACAGATTTTTCCTTGATTAACGTCTCTCCCATATATCTCGGTTCCCCCTTGATTCCTATTTTTTCTATCTGATCTATAAGTTTGGAAACCCTTTATCTAATCATCTTAACCAGTCTCTTGGGAATACCAGGTTTCACTTATATTCATTATTTCTATTTTTTCAGTTTGGGTTAGTTCTCCTAAGAACTCTATCTTTCTTTTTGAGTTACTCTATGTTTTAGAACGGCACATTTACAGTTTGTAAACAGTACGGGTAAAATTAGATCAATTCAAAATTATCTACTGTACAGTCAAAGACATACAGAGAAACTGCTGTAATACGTAGGTTGGCTAACTTCGAACAAAGAGAGAGAGAGAGAGAGAGAGAGAGAGAGAGAGAGATAACAGTTGTCCTTATTTAAGAGAGTGAAATTTTTATGAATTATTACGGACACACACACACACACACACACAGAGAGAGAGAGAGAGAGAGAGAGAGAGAGAGAGAGAGAGAGAGAGAGAGAGAGAGAGAGAATTACAAGAAAAATTTGACCACTGATTAGCAATACTCCCCTCCTTGTCATGTTAAATGACATGTCTGACAGCTTTTGCCTTCACCTCCTTCTTACAAAAGATGAGGGAAGAATTTGTTCAAATAATACGAATTTTGTAATTACAGTTTTATTATTATTATTATTATTATTATTATTATTATTATTATTATTATTATTATTATTATTAATTATTATTATTATTATTATCATTATTTAATTTTATTAATCTTATTATTTGAAAATTAGTACTTATTATTAGGTAAAAAGTTTATTTATCATACAAATAAACATACCTATATACATGTACCATAAAAACTCATCTCACTAAAAGAGAGAGAGAGAGAGAGAGAGAGAGAGAGAGAGAGAGAGAGAGAGAGAGAGAGAGAGAGAGAGAGAGAGAGAGAGAGAGAGAGAGAGAGAGAGAGAGAGAGAGAGAGAGAAATTATTACTTTTAATAATATTTAATGTTATTTAATTTACACATAAAAGCTTGAAAACTTATAAATTATATAAAAAAAATTAAACAAACACTTTTGCTGGGTTTCTCAGTGTTCGCAAATTCACGTGTCTGTGAAAAACTCGCGTATGACCATTAGTTATGTTCCAATGAAAAATTCGTGTGTCTGTGAATTCGTGCAACTTGAATCGCGCAAGTTCGAGGTAATACTGTATTCCAGTTGTTTACTGCAGGCTTTTCTTAGATTTCTTATAGCAAAGCTTCCAAAACAGTGTTAGTCTTGTCATGCATTGCAATAAGATGCAGCATTAATTACAAGGACAATGACTTGGATTTGATGAATACTTCAAACACCTTACTTGGGTAGAAGTCCCACACCTCACTGTGGGACAACATTTTATAAAATTTCCTAGTAATCCAATTGTCACCAACATCCTGATCTCAGATTTCTTGGAGCATATCTTCACGTAAAGAGTAAAGAGAACTTTTCTATTTTATGGACTGAACATTCATGTAGTAATTTGTTAATTCCATGGACACTGACATGGTTTTGATCGGCCTTAACACAAACAATCTTTGTTGAAGTCCTACTTCTCAGCTTGGTGCATAATTTCATAAACTTCCTTGTTATTCATTTTCGAATAGTATCCTGGTCTCACATATAGAACAAGGTTTCCTATGAAAATTATTGGTCTATTTCAAGAGGGAGTGCATTGTCATCATCATCAGCATCATGGTTTCAGATTTCTTAGGGCAAAACTTCTTATGAAGAGAACTGGTTTGTGTCAGGAGGGACATCAATTACATCAACACAGAAATGGACTTGGTGACCCATTCAAACAAATGGTTTGAATGGAAGTCCCACTCCTCAGAATGGTGTATCCTGTTATAAATTTTTCCACATAATCAAAATGTCATCAGCATCCTCACCTTTGATTCTTATAGTAAGTTTCTCCATTTCACGATGAACTCCACTGCCTTACTTTGCAGAGTCAATTCCAAAGACAATGATATCCAACTCTCATCATCATCATCATCATCATCATCATCATCATCATCATCATCCTCATCCCCTCTCCATTTCAAGAGGAACTGTGCTGTTCTTATTGTGCAGAGCTATAATTTCATGGACAGTCATATGGGTTTAATGGACCTTTAAAAAAATAGCTTTAGTTGAAGTCCAACTAAACAGAATACTGCACTCCCAAAAAATTGCCTGGTATTTGAATTGTCTCAACATCCCCCATGTCAGATTCCTAAGTGTAAGGTTTCCAATGAAATGCATGTGTACTATATTTCATGCAAGACTTCTGAGAAAATTAAAATTTGGTGAAAGTGAAATAGATATGATGATATTTTCATATGAATGGCTTTATTTGAAGTCCATCTTCTAAGAGTTGTGCATTTCTTCCTAACTATCATTAGCATCATTGTCTCGGATTTCTTTTAGAAAGTCTTCCTATTGAGAGTACCGGCCTAGTTCATGAGGGACTGCATGGTCTGATGGTAAATGTTAATTCCAATGATACCGACAAAGCATTGATGGCCCTTTTAAAAGACAACTTGGGTTGTAATCCAATCTTCCTATGAAGATACTGATCTCTTCTTGATGAAATGCATTCCCTTATTGCGCAGTATTAATTCCATACACACTGACAGTGATTAAATGATTCTTTCAAACAAACAGCTTACGGCAGTAGTGGATCCTGTCACAAATTTTCCTGGTGATCCAACTGTCATAAGCATCCTCATTTCAGATTTCTTATAGTACATCTTCCTGTTCTATGGTGTACTGCATTGCTGTATTTTGCAGTGCTAATTCCATGCACTTTGACCTGGATTTGATAACCATTTCCAACAAATAAGCAGAAATGTTGGGTTGAAGTCATTCCTTCATAATGTTTCATGATACTCCAACTGTCATCACCATCCTCGACAAATCTTTTTTATTGCAAGTCTTCCTACAAAGAGTACTGGACTGTTTCATGAGGAACTGTGTTGCCTCACTGTGCAATGCTAATTCCACAGACAATATTATGGATCTAATAACCTTTTAAAAAACTGCATTAGGTAAAGTCTAACTCATCAGAGCAGCGCATTCTCTCTTTGAAATTTTCTGGCATTCTTACTGATATCATGATCCTCGTCTCAAATTTCTTATAGTAAATCCCCCTATGATGAGAATTGGTCTACTGTATTAATGAAGGACTGTATGCATTATTACATAGTGTTAATTCCATGGACATGACAAGGATCTGATGATATTATTAACAAATTCCCTGTGTTGAATTCTTACACTTCATAGTGGTGCATCCTCTAATAAAACTCCCTGCTATTCCCATTTTCATCAGCATCCTCATCTATTCAAATACATAGCTTTGCTGAAGTCAAATTCATACTGGTGGTGCATTCTCTTATAAAATTGCCTTGTATGCTAATTATCTTTAATATCTCCATGTCAGATTCCTTCGTCCTCAATACCTCCATGTCAGATTCCTAAGTGCAAGTCTTTCCACATCGAGTGCTGATCTATATCATGAACTCAGTTGTCTCATTTTACAATGTTAATTCCACTTACAATGACATAGGGATTTGATGATCCTTTCAAACATAGTTTGAGTTGAATTCCCACTACTCAGAGTGGTGCATCATCTAAAAAAATATGCTCATATTACAGTTTTCATCAGTATCCTCATCTCAGATGTCTTATAGCAAGTCTTCTTACACTGAATATTGGTCTGTCTCACAAGAGACTGCAAAACCTTACTGTGCAGTGTGAATTCACTATGATAACAATTTGATGACCTTTTCAATCAAAATGCTGCACCTATAGACCCAATTTACAGAATGGTGCATCTTTTCACAAGATTTCCAGGTATCCTAAATTTTGTCAATGTGTTCATTCCATGTTTCTTATAGCAAGTCTTCATACAAAGATATCTGGGCTATTTAATGAGGGACTATATTGCACTACTATGCAGTCTTAAGTCCATGGAAACTGCCATGAATTTCATATTTCTTATAAATAGCCAATGTTGAAGTCCTGCTCAGCAGAATGGTGTAATCCTTTTATCATATTCCCTGGAACTCCAGTTGTCATCAACATCCTCATCTCAGATTTCTTTTACAAGTAACCATATGAAAGGGTTGGTTTATTTTAATTAAACTGCATACTTTTATTTTGCAGTATTAAATTCATGGGTAAGGACATGGATTTGAATCCTTCCAAGTGAACAGCTTAGTATTCAAACTCAACTCAACATTCCCACATCAGATTTCTAAGTGCAGTCTTCCTACAAAGAGTTTTGGTCTGTTTTATACATAGCTTTACTGCCTTTTAAAACTGTCAATTCTGTAAACTCTGCCAGAGACATGATGATATTTTGAAAAATGTAACTTTGTTCAAAATCCCACTCATTAGTATAATGCATCCCTCCTAATATTTCTTGTTAACCTAATGGTCATAAACATCCTCGCCTCATTTCTTTCCAAAGGTCTCCCCATGAAGAATATGATCTATTTCATGAGGGACTGCATTGCCTTGTGGTGAAGTGTTAATTCCAAAGATACGGAGATAGAGTTGATAACCATTTTGAAGATATAATTCTAGGTGAAGTCTCATTCCTCTGAGTGAAGCAATTTTTTCATATTTACTGGTATCCTACTGTCCATAGCATGTTCTAGATTTCCTATAAAAAGTCTTCCTATGAATAATGATCTATTTCTTGAGGAAATGCATTGTATCCCTGTGCAGCATTAATTACATGTTAAGTGACCTAGGTTTAAAATATCCATCTGAAAAACTACATGGATTAATGTCTCAGCCTTCAGAGCAGTGAATACTTTCATATTTGCTAGTTTTCCAGTGGTCACCAGCAAGCTCTTCTATATTTCTTATAGCCAGTCTTTCTGATATTGGTCTATTCCATGAGGTAAATGTATTGCCTTATTGTGCAGAGTTAATTCCACTGAAACTGACATGGATTTGATGACTTTTCAAACAAATACCTTGAGTTGAAGTGTAAAGACATCCGTAAAGTCATTTGTGAAGTCTCTGCTAAAAGCGTTACTTGTAAAGTCTCTGCTGGGCAGGTTTTCTGTGGTGATGTCCCATTTTCTTTGCCTACAATTAGTCACACCTAACGCGCCAGGTCACGCAAAGTTCAATCATTTAAACTATGTATATATTTTGTTTACCTGCTGTCAAAAATGTATCACATGTTTCTTCTTTCACAGGCATCAGGATTGTATCCAATTCCATTTCTGTCTGTTCTTACATTGTAAAGTGTACTGGTTCGCTGTATTTATTGTTATTTATTATCGACCTCAGGTCACTGAGGTTTCCATTGTATTCTGTGACGCCAGTCTGCCGCTATATAAACTGCCTGGATCATGAATAAAGTAGCAGTAACCTTATCCTGTTCGTTTCTTTCGCACCTCTTAAAGTGTGACCCCGGAGTGGTTCCCGTAGCCATTAGCGGACCCAGATGGCAACTCTGTCTTGGCTTCAGGAACTTACTCACGCCCTTAGCAGACTAATTACGGCGCTGAACCAGTGTTTGGGCGTCCTGACTCTCGTCGGCAAAATCACCAGCGTCATTAGTGGACTCACACGGCACGCTTCCAAGTGCGTTTTGACGCGAGTACCCTACTCCAGTTAAGAGGGCAAAGAGCGAGTATGGACGCGGACATCCCTTCCCTCGTTCAGTTAACCGCTAACCTCGTGGATTCGGATGTCTACCTCCCCCCATATCACCCGCACCTGGCCCCCGCGCCAAGGCTCTCACGCTCCTCCACACCCCTGCCCGCGACCTGCACTCTCCCCTGCCTGGGGCCCTGCCCGGCAGGACAATCACAGGTTGCCCTGACCTTAAAACTGCCGCCGTTCACGCAGGGGAATCCATAGTCATGGCTGTACAGGGTGGAGAGCCAGTTCCGGATGGCAGAACTCACCGACGGGGTGCTGCAGGTGGACACCATACGCCCTGCCGGAGGAAATCTACAAAAAGCTCGTCCCGTGGGTGTCCGACGCACGCCCCCTCACCTACCACCTCCTGAAGAAGTCACTACTCGAGGCATGCTCCCCGCCGGTCGCCGAGCGGGCCGCCCGCGCCCTTGACCTCGCCATCAGCCCGCGGCAGGAGCAGAGCGTCATGGAGTCATGGGGCATGATAAAGGACCTCCTCACCCTCCCAGACACCGACGGCACCGGAAAACAAAACAAAATAAGCCTGTCGCGGGAGCTCCTCCTTCGTCAGCTCCTCCCGGAGGTCTGGACACAAATCCCTAAGCCCTACGCCATGCCCCTCAACGACCTGATCCGCACGGCGCAGAACCTGGCGGACTCCGTGAGGGCAACGAAGCGGGTACCAGCACCCGTACTACCAGTCAGCACCATCCAGCAGGAGGAGGGCGCAGAGCAGGAAGTCAATGCCGTCACCAGGACACAACAGGTGGAATTCACCGGGGCTGTGCCACTACCACAGTCGGTTCGGCAAGGACGCCCGGAACTGCATGCCGCCCTGTTCATTCGCCCGTTCAAAGAACAGGGGTGGCAGCGGCCAGCAGGACAGGCCGCCATGGCCCAAAACCAGTAGGCTTCTACGTCCGCGACACCGTCTCCAGCAGGATGATGCTGGTCGACACGGGGGCCGTTAGATCAATCTTCCCAGCAGCCAGAGAGGACCTCAAGCGAGAATCGGACCCGGCTGCCTTCCTGATGGCCGCCAACGAGTCCCCCATCCTCTCCTTCGGCACCAGGCCCCCGTCGATCTCCATCCTTGGCCGGAGATATTCCTGGGACTTCGTCACCGCGGACGTGAGGACCCCGCTCCTGGGTGCGGATTTCCTTGCCCACTTCGGGCTGGCAGTCGACATCGGTAGGAAGCGCCTCCTTGACACCGACTCCTGCCAGTCCCTCCTGTTGGCAACGGGACCCAAGGCGCCCACCATCTGATCCGCCACCCCCCACCAGTACTCACAGCTGCTGATGGAGTTCCTGGAAGTTTTCAGGCCCGAGCTCTGCCAAGTCCCCGGCGCCCCAGCCAAACATGGCATCTACCATCACATAAAGACAAAGGGCTCCCCTGCACACGCGAGGTTCCGGAGGCTTCCCCCGCGGTGCCTACAGGAGGCCAAGAACGCATTCGCTGAAATGGAGCGGATGGGAATCTGCAAGAAGGCCTCCAGCCCGTTGGCGTCCCCCCTCCACATGGTGCAGAAACCAGACAGCTCCTGGAGACCCTGCGGCGACTACAGGCGGCTTAACCTCGCAACGGAACCTGACCACTACCCCCCTGCCAAACATGCAGGACCTAACGGCTTCCTTCCACGGGGCCAAAATTTTTACTAAGTTGGATCTCTTGAAATCCTATTTTCAGGTACCAGGCGCGCCAGAGAACATACCAAAGACCGCCATCATCACGCCTTTCAGGTCCTACGTGTTCGCCTTCTCCACCTTCGGCCTGAGGAACGCCGGGGCGACTTTCCAGCGGCTCATAGACAGCATCCTGGGGGACCTGAAGTTCTGCGTCTGCTACGTAGATGATATCCTTATATTTTCCAGGTCCCACAGGGAGCACCAGAAACACATCTGGGCAGTCCTGCAGCGCCTACAGGAGAACGGCCTCGTATGTTTCGACAAGTGCACCTTCGGCGTCCAGAAAGCCAATTTCCTGGGCCACGAGATATCCCCGGATGGTGTCTGCCCGCTCACATCCAAAGTCGCAGCTGTCACCAGGTTCCCCGTCCCCACCTCCGTCAAGGCCGTCCAGGAGTTCCTCGGGATGGTGAACTATTACAGGGGGTTCATCCCAGGGATTGCGCACACCACAGCCCCCCATGATGGAATTCCGTCAGGGGGGCCGTGGTGTGCACGGCCTTCTGCTGGCTGGGTCCCCACAACAAGGACTTTGGTTGGCCTTTGAGTGTCTCCGTCAGGGGGGCCATGATGTGCGCGATCCCTGGGATGAACCTCCTGTAGTAGTTCACCATCCCGAGGAACTCCTGGACGGCCTTGACGGAGGTGGGGACGGGGAACCTGGTGACAGCTGCGACTTTGGATGTGAGCGGGCGGACACCATCCGGGGATATCTCGTGGCCCAGGAAATCGGCTTTCTGGACGCTGAAGGTGCACTTGTCCTGATGAAGGCCGCCCTCGCCAAGGCAACCGCCTTGGCCCACCAGGATCCCAATGCCCCTCTCCAGCTGACGACGGACGCCAGCAACGTCGCCTGTGGTGCTGTCTTGGAACAGGTCATCGACGGCGCCCCCCAGCCCACTGCCTTCTTCAGCAAGAAATTCAACCCTGCAGAGGCCCGTTACAGCACCTTCGACTGGGAACTCTGCGCAGTGTACCGTGCAGTCCGGCATTTCAAGTTCCTCCTGGAGGGCACACCCTTCACAATCTACACAGACCACCAGCCGCTGGTACACACCTTCACAAAGCAAGGGGACGCATGGTCTTCCAGGCGGCAGCGGCATCTCTTGGCCATCGACGAGTTCACCTGCTCCATCAAGTACCTCCCCAGCAAGAAAAACCCCATAGCGGACACCCTCTCCAGAGTCGAGATGAATGCGGTGCAGCTCGGGATCAACTACGAAGACCTCACCAGGGAACAGGCCGCCGACCCAGAGACCCCAACCTACCGCACCGCCATCACATCCCTGAAGTGGCGGGACGTGCCCCTCGCCCCCGGGGCCCCAAGTCTCCTCTGCAACGTCAATACCGGCCAGCCCCGCCCCCTGGTGCCAGCCTCCCACCGCCGCCAGGTATTCGACGTCATCCACGGCCTCTCACACCCCTCCGGCAGGACGACAGCCAAGCTGCTGTCAGGGAAGTTCGTCTGGCACGGAATGCAGAAGGACGCGAGGCCCTGGGCAAGGCAGTGCCTGCAGTGCCAAACCAGCAAGATGGGACGTCACACCGAGTCCGGGGTAGGCGAGTTCCCACAGCCAGAGGGACGCTTCGGCCACATCCACATCGACATCGTCGGGCCCCTTCCCCCATCAGGCGGGTCCAGATACCTCCTGACGGCGGTAGACCGCTCAACGTGGTGGCCCGAAGCCACGCCGATGCAAGAAGCCACCGCCAGCGCATATGCCGAGGCCCTGCTCTCCAGCTGGATCAGCCGCTTCGGCGTCCCAGACCACATCACAACCAACAGGGGTCCTGCTTTCCTGTCCGAATCATGGTCCTCCCTGGCTTGGCTGCTGGGGACAACGCATCACACCACCACGGCCTACAACCCTGCGGCCAACGGCTTAATCGAGCAGTTTCATAGGTCCCTGAAGGCGTCCCTTATGGACCGCTGCACCGCTGAGGACTGGAAGTACCAGCTGCCGTGGGTCCTCCTCGGGTTGAGAACCGCCCCCAGGGCTGACGGCACCCCGCTGCGGCTGAGAAAACCTGAGTGGCAGTGATCTAGTTTTGGTCCTGGAAGACACTACAACACTTAGGAGTACTGAAAGGCCTTAATATTGCCTAGTTCCATAACTGAGAATGATCATGTTCCATGGTTATTTTTTGTGGTCACCCAGTTATCATCACTATTTTTATCATTATCTTTTCATTTTTCTATCCTTCAACATGTACACACTTAGCAGAAAAGAAGTGTAAAAAGCACAGACTTGTCTTCAGTAAAGATGGCTTTGTTTCTGTATACCCAGCGATAAAGTATATTATCTAGTTCATTCTGAAATTTTCTGAAGTTTTCTTGAAAGTTTCCTGAGGAGCAAAATTATCAGCAAATAGGGATAAAAATAAACTTTGAAAGTTTTATCAGTCACTTTTTACGAGGAATGTAAATATGAATGATGCACTTTTTGCTAATATCCAGTTTGGAATGACATTATGAAACCTAACATACTTCAAAGAGAAACAAATATACAATAATGTTCTAAGTAAGTATCTGATGGGTCGCCAATCCTATTCTTATGCTTCTAGTATGGAATAAAATGAACAATATTTCTTATATTTTTAGCAAATTAAAGTTAGACAGTAACAATTTTGCAGACTGATTCTAAAATTCTGATCATTGTTTCTATTTGACTGACCTGTTGGGACACTGAAATCTTGCTTGACTAAAGCTATGTTGATTAAGCAGGATGAGGTGTTTTGTGTTTTACAACTGTTCTACAACAAAATTTTTTTTTAAAAGATCTGATATAATAAAATGTTAATAACAACTCATATAATTTTTGGAGAAACATTTACTGCTGAATTTTAGTGTTGGGAAGATGATGGTATATCCACTGATTACAAAAATTTGTTCCATATGGGATTGCTTGGCTGTTGAGTCCTTTACAGGTTTTAATAGAATTGTAGGGAAATTTCAGGACCAGCTGCAGAGTTAATTTTTTTGTTGATTCCTCTTTAATCACTTTAATAATAAACTCAGTATTCTCTGCAGTCTTGTTTACCTGACCTAGCTGTTTTCGCTCGCAACACCAGGAAGACTGCTGCTGCAAACAATGTGTCACTTTCTAGTATCAGTTTTATTACTAATAATTTTGCGAGAAATTTAATTCTGGCTATAACTGAAAACATGGAACAGTTTGCCTAGAGCAAATTTATTAATACTTTCTGCTGACATCTCCTGAAATCAGGTGTTTTGTTTTTATTTTCTATTTCCTCATATTTAATTACAGTATTAATTGTCGTTTCATTTGACTTGTCTCTTTCTCCAGGCTGATTTCCTTTTGGAGTCCTCTTGGGTTTAAAGTCTGTTGACTCTATCCATAAAGTTTTCACCTGAAGATTTGGAGAGAGAAACATAGAAAGGACTATTGTATTCATATCAAAAGAAGATAACAGTCTTAAAATTGAATCATGTAATTCATGAATTAATGATTTATTTGGAGCAAGCATGGGAAGAGGTGGCCTTGAGCTCATGAGAACTGACCAAAATAAAATATACAGGAGAGACAGAAAAGTTACCTCAAGGAAGACAGACTGAGGAGCCACAGAAGAGATCTAGGACAGTAACTGATCATGCAAATTACCTTTCACTCAACCCTATCATGAATGGAGACAAATGATGAAGCACTCCCAGTGTAAGAGCATTTTTCTAATCAGAGATGAGTAAGGACAACATAAAGCTTTAGTAAATAATTGGGATGAATATATTTTGTCTTCAAGTCAGTGTCCCTCATATTTCAACAATAAAAATTATTCAGTTCCACCTACGCATGTTTATTCAGACTGAAATCTGAGATTGATAATGGAATGTCTATTAACCCTTGAGTCTGGCTGATCTCTTATGACTTTGTAGTCATGTCCTGGTATCCTCATATGAGCCCGCTTATTTCACCACATGCAGTTTGAATGTAATTCTTCTGAAATAATTCATGTCTTGATTGAGCTATAAATAATTAATTGAGAACTTATCAAGACTTAACACAGTAAGTGGGCGAAGGCCACTTGTCCATAGAATTCTGTGAGGGGAGGCACTGCTATGAACACTGGGTTTTCCACGCCCAGTCCATTTTCAGGCGATTTTGATCACATCTGAATTTAGAAGTTTGGATGATGATCAAGTTGATAATTGAACATTCTGCATCAGCAAGAATACAGTGATGCTGAAAGTGATGTAGGCGCACACTATGAAGCATAAGTGATTGTGGAAGAAAGTCTTTTCTTGCATTTTGATGAAATGGCTGCATCCTGGGCAAAAGCTTTCTCAGCCAGCTGCTCACCTCCAGCAGAATGCTCTGTACAGTACCACAATCAATTAGGCCATGGCAAAGTAGAGCAGTAACACGTTTGGAAATGTAAATTAGTAGGTTACGATTGCCTGTAAAATGTACATCTGGAATTTTTGTCTTCCCTGAAAATATGTCTTGTCCCACTGGAGATTTTTCCACATAGGGTGTGTGAATTGTATGCCTTGTAAAGACATCTTCCTTACCCATTAATTACATTCATGTATTGCATCTATCAACATAGCAATAATCTCATGTATATATTTGCATGTACATTATGTCTCTTGTTATTGTTATTTGATTGACTGTTAACAAACACAAATTGCTCTCACTCAGCGTGCGGGTCATGGCGACCGGGGTCGGGCACCTCGTTTCCAACCGCACGCTGCTATGTATACCTTTGGCCAGGTAATAAATCAATCAGTACCCAGGTCTGTCTTCTTTGACCTCACAACTGGTGACCCGAGGAACGATGTTAAATATAGTGGTTTTGGCTTCGCCATTAACAGACTCACTACGGCCGCTTTACCTTCAGAGAGCCTTTAACGGAACCATACAGTGACAAAGTCTAGACCTCTGAAAGCTCCTTCCTCAGAGAACACCAACGCCACTAACGGACTAATTACGGTGTGCCTTCTTCAGGTACATTCTGGTGTTCTCGAACAGTTTGGCCCTGCCATTTACGATTCACATTGACCATATTCAGAGGTCATTAACGGAACCACACAGCATATAGTTTTGACTTCTGACAAGCCGCAAATACCATTAACGGACTAAATACGGCACTTATTTCGCGTTTTGGTGTAAGGCAAAATGTCAGACACTGAGGTAGAAAGTTGTTCCAAGGACACAGATCCTCTGCATCTCCCTCTCGCCTTCAAAGGCAGCAGTACGCCAGGCGATGAAACTGCCACTGTTCTCGCGGCAAAATACTGCATCCTGGTTCCTGCGGGCAGATGTCCATTTCCGGGTAGCTAAAATCACGGATGAGGAAACCAAAGTGGACGTCACCATGACAACATTGCCGGAGGAGGTCTTCAACAAGATCACCCCATGGTTGGACTCACAGCCGGGCAAAGTCAAGTATGAAGACCTACGAAAGAAGCTCATTGACACATACTCCATGCCCTTCCCAGAGAGAGCCCTGATGAACCAGCCCCTGGGGAACACATCACCCAGGAATGCCTGGGACGAATTACGAGGTCTCCTGATGCTGCCGGGCTTCGACACAGACAGATGGAAGAAGGAGATCAGC
Source organism: Macrobrachium rosenbergii (assembly GCF_040412425.1). Lineage (NCBI taxonomy): Eukaryota > Metazoa > Arthropoda > Malacostraca > Decapoda > Palaemonidae > Macrobrachium > Macrobrachium rosenbergii. The sequence goes on from NC_089799.1 coordinate 1,032,546, forward strand.
TTGTCGTGGGAAATTTTCCTGCTGCGCCTTCCGTAGCAGGTGAGGACACAAATCATGGAAGCAGACACGTTCTCGATGGACGAATTGTGAGCGTCGCACACAAACTCCATGAGGCCACCAAGGCCTCCAGGCACACCGCAACACCTGCAGCCTGCAGTCTGGTAGCAGAAGAAGCCGAAGAGGGGGACACAAATGTGGTATACAGGAAGAAGGCGCTGCCGCAGCAGCAGAAGTCGAGGACAAATCCAGTCTGGTGTTACTTCCATTGGAGGTTCGGAAAGGACGCCAAGAATTGCAGACCTCCTGTTCTTCCATAAAAAACTATAAAGGTGGCCATCATATCAGCAGTGGCTGCAAACCTTAGAAAACCCCAGCCAGTAGGATTCTTCATCCACAACGCCATATGGGGACAACAGCAGCTGGTAGACACAGGGGCTATGCAGTCGGTATTTCCGCCGTTGAGGGAGGACCGCGACTGTACATCCGATGCCACAGCTGCACTAGTGGTCGCAAATGGAAACCCCATCCGCTGCCATGGAACTCGGACCTGCAGAATATCCATCCTGGGCCATAAATATGAATGGCCCTTCATCGTCGCGGATGTCAAGTTTCCCTTACTGGGCGCCGGTTTCCTCGCACATCACGGACTGCTGGTAGACGTCGGCTGAAAATGCCTGCTGGATACTGGAACCTGCTGCTCCTGACCGCTCTCCACCGGACCAGGAATACCCACCGTATGCGCCATCTCATCAAACAAATACAGCGGCCTCCTGCACGAATTCCCAGATGTCTTTAAGCCAGAACTGCGTCAGGTGCCAGGTACCCAGGCCAAGCACAGCATCCATCACTACATCACCACCACAGGCCCACCAACACATGCCAAGTTCTGCCACCTGCCACCCAAGAAACTCCAGGATGCTAAACGAGCATTCGCCATGATGGAAAGGATGGGTATCTGCAAAAAGGCATCGAGTCCACGGGCGTCCCCCCTCCACATGGTGAAGAAACCAGACAGTTCCTGAAGGCCCTGTGGCGACTATCGTCGGCTGAACCTAGTGACAACACCAGACCACTATCCCCTGCCAAACATGCAGGACCTAACAGGAGCCCTGCACGGGGCCATGATATTCACAAAAATGGATTTGCTGACGTCCTATTTTCAGGTACCAGTCCATCCCGATGACATTCCGAAGACAGCCATCATCACGCTGTTCGGGACATATACCTTCTCCTAATCCACCTTCGGCCTCAGGAATGCCAAGGCCACATTCCAGCACCTTATGGACAGCATCTTGAGGGACCTACCCTTCTGCGTCTGCTACATGGACGACATCCTGATCTCCAGGTCCCTGGAGGAGCACCTGGGTCACGTCCAGGCTGTGCTGAAACATCTTCAAGAGAACGGATTGGTCGTCAGATTCAACAAATGTACCTTTGGAGTGGAGAAGGTAGACTTCATGGGACACGAGGTCTCTCCAACTGGTGTCCGCCCCATTGGTCTCCAAGGTGGATGCAGTGAAGGATTTTCCAGCACCAAAAACAATCAAGTCCCTGCAGGAGTTCCTCGGCATGGTCAACTACTGCTGATGTTTTGTGCTGGACATCGCCTGCATCATGTATCCCCTAACCAGAGTGCTGAAAGCACTGACTTGGAAGCCCACAGCAAAAGGCGTTTGAACAGACAAAGGCAGCCCTCGCCAAAGCCACCACCTTAACATATCAAGACCCACCGCCCCCCTGAGACTTACCACCGATGCCAGCAACGTCGCTTGCGGAGCTGTGCTGGAGCAGATGGCAGACAGTTCCACCCGCCTGCTTGCTTTTTTTAGCCGCAAGTTAAAGCCACCGGAGACCTGCTACAGTGCACTTGACAGGGAACTGCTGGCAATCTACCAAGCCGTGCGGCACTTCAAGTACCTCTTGGACAGCAACCCTTTCACCATCCTGACAGACCACAAGCCATTGGTACATGCGTTCACGAAGGCGGGAGACACATGGTCGGCGAGACAGCAATGGCACCTGGCTGCTATCTCGGAATTCGGATATAAGGCAAGAAGAACCTAGTAGCCAATGCCCTATCAAGAACTGAAATAAATTCAGTCCGCCTGGGCATAGACTATGAAGACCTGGCGAAGGAGCAGGCCACAGACCCAGAAACGGCAGCTTACTGCAAGGCACTTACTGCACTGAAGTGGGAAGACGTGCCAGTGGGTGAATCCGGATCGACACTTCTCTGCGACACCAGCACAGGCTGCCCACGCCCGCTGATACCCACGTTCACGAAGAAAGCAGGCGTTCGACATCCATCAGGGCGAACAACAACGCACCTGATGACAGAGAAATTCATGTGGCACAGGATCAGGAAGGACGTAAGAGAATGGGTGAAGAACTGCACACCGTGCCAGACAAGTAAGATCACCTGCACACGGAATCAGGCATCGGAGACTTCCCTCAACCATGACAGCGTTTTGGGCACATCCACGTACAAGTCGTAAGACCTCTGCCGCAATCAGGGGGCGCCAGATACCTCCTGACAATCATAGACTGTTCCACAAGATGGCTGGAAGCAACCCCAATGGTAGAAGCATCAACAAGCGCCTGCGCGGAAGCCCTACTATCAAGTTGGATAAGCTGTTTCGATGTGCTGGACAATATAACTACAGACAGGGGCCCGGCATTCTTATCGAAACTCTGGGTCTACCTGGAACGCCTGATGGGGACAACACTCCACAGTACGACAGCATACAACCCGGCAGCCAACGGTATGGTGGAAAGGACCCACCGTTCACTGAAAGCAGCTATGATGGCATGTTGTATTTACAAAAATTGGAAGGCACAGCTGCCCTGGGTCCTGCTGGGTCTCCGCACTGCACCAAGGGCAAACGGCGAGGAATCTCCAGCATAGAAAGTCTACAGCGAACCACTGGCTGTACCTGGAGAATTCTTCCCCACAGAGCCGTATGACCCAGGTATGCCCCTTCCAAGGCTAAGAGAAATTGCAAAGAAGTTCACACCCTGACGAAAGACTTTCGCGGACAGGACCCACAACTTCAGCCCAGAAGTCCTGAAAACCTGTATACATCTTCAAGGGGAACGACGCCCACCACCCACCCTTGACCAGACCATACAGAGGACCATACCGAGTCATCAGTAGAACATCCAAGGCCTACTTCGTCAACATCCATGGGCAGGAAGACTGGATATCTGTCGACAGTTTAAAGCCAGCCTTCCTAATGGACAGCGGAACCCGGGAGGAAACCGGCAGACGTCCCAGAATTCCTCCACAAAACAAGACCTCGGATGAAGTGATCAGCATCCTGAAGCGAAGTCGATGACGTCCCAAGGGCCGCAATAAGGATATCATCAGCCTGGCAAAACCGCCAGACGATTCAGCAATCGAAGCCGACCCACAACCGCTGATATCAAGAACTTGGGGTCCGCTCCCGCTCCCAAGAAGATACCGTGATTAATATTCAACAGATCTTCCAATCATTATTTCATAATAATTGTCTTGGGGGGGAGTACTTGTAAAGACATCTTCTTTACCCATTAATTACGATCATGTATCGCATCTATCAACACAGCAAGAATCTCGTGTATATATTTGTCTGTAGAATTTCCTGGCCTTTTCGCCAATATATATTTTCCCACTATATGTACATTATGTCTCTTGTTATTGTTATTTGATTGACTGTTAACAAACACAACTTGCTCTCGCTCAGCGTGTGGGTCACGGTGACCAGGGATTGGGCACCTTGTTTCTGTCCGCACACTGCTATGTATACCTTTGCCCAGTTAACAAATCAATCATTATCCAGTTCTGTCTTCTTTGACCTCACAACCTAAATTACACAAGTCAGCTCCTTATTTCAATCCTGCACCTTGAGTGGAACACCTATTCCTTCCCTCCATAATTCCCTAGTAAAACTACCTATCACCAATTATTATGAAGATGAAACCTGTGTTAATGATTAATACAGTGCTATGTTCATAATGACATAAGTGAATTTTACTTGGGTGGCAGACAGTAGTACATAAAGAGAAATTAAAATGCTTGTAATGTTGTTGGGTCAATATGGTAGTAGTTTTCCACTGTCACTGCAGCAATCAAATATTATAATGTTAAAGTAGACACATGTGGGTTCTCAATAGGCTCACTGTGCATTAAGTCAAGAAGATAGAACTTCTGACAGGTAGGATAAGGGCTCTCCTTTGCGAGTCTCAATAATCTTCTAGGTATCAATTCACTCGTATTAATTAGCAATTCATTTTTCCTTTGTTCTCCTTATTAGTTATCAAGACTTTTGTGAACTGTATGAACACAGCAAGATCATATACAGTAGTTACTTGGAAGATGAGCCATCATAAAAATTAAATATACTCAACATTTCACTTCATATTAAGTTCACTGGGACAAAAATCCTTATAGCTTACCTCAATGGTTTGACCAGCTGCTGGACCATCTTGAAGAGCCACTTGAAAACTCTCTGGTTCATATTCTTGAATGATTATTTCAAGAACTATTTGTGTTAACTGGACCAAGTCACAAATTTCACTTGCAGTTAAATCAAGAAACCTTTTAGCAGGTCTTTCTGGTGTTACAAGAACATCTGCCTTTTTGTTAAGGATAAATACAAATAGCACTGCACGATATTTCAGAGCTCTACACTTCTTAAGAGCAAAACAAAATGTTTGAAGATTATTGGTTTACTATGAATCAGCATCAAACTTATCAAATAATTATGAAATAAAAAGTCAAAAGCTGATTCTGACTACATTTTTCTTTTCCTTTCTTTTCTCTAAATCTTCAGCTGAAAACCCTAAAGGGCAGAGTAAACACTCTATATAAGCCCAAGATGGCTCCCAAATGAAATCAACCAACAAAGAGAGACAATTTATAGGAAAAGGTGATTAATAAATAAATGAGAGAATAAAAAATAAAACTGATACATGCAAAACTCTGGAGACATCAGCAAAAACCAGGAATGAATTTACTCCTCACTTAAATTTTTGGAGATCAGAAGATTCTAAAACCTCACTAGACAAACTATCCCACATTTTAGCTGTACCAAACTAAGTAATGTTAAACCTGATGGTAGAAAACAGCACACTGGTTGCAGCAGCAGCATTTCTAATGTTGTGAGCAAAAATAGTTACGCCAAGTAAAGAAGAGTGCAGAAGATGTCTGTCGTTGTAGTACATTTTATGCAACATACATAATGAACTCACTTTACATTTATGCAATGAGTCTACATTAATAGCTGGTAAAATACACTTGACTGATGACAAACTCTATCCCAGAGTTTGAGATGAGAGTCAGCAATGGAAGACCACACTGGAGAACAGCACTTCTTCCTGGAACATTCTAAAACATTTCCTTAAGATACCAACTTTTTGAGCTTCAGAGGAGTTAAGCTTCATGTCCTAAAGCCTAAGCCACACATGAATACATTCCAAATCTCTATTAAAAGATTCTGCAACCACATACCTAAGGCATGGAGAAGGAACAATATACAGAAGGCATAAGCAATCAGTTGTTCTCCAGACCTTAAACATGTCACAGTATAGATAACAAATAGCAAAAGCCCAAGAACTTTACCCTGGGGAACACTTAAAATGACATTACTAAAGCCATCAACACAGACCCTTTGGGTTTTGCCTATTAAAAACTCATTTAAAATATTAATAAAAGGTCCACCAATTCCCAACAATCTTAGATTGCACATGAGTGCTTCATGATTCACGCAGTCAAAGGCTGAACTAAAATCTAGACCGACCATGCATACTTCTGTACCCTCATCAAGAGCACTCTGCAAGGCAGCAGATATTGACAAGAGTTCATCACAATACCAAGGCCTGTATGGAAGAGCGATGACTTGAAGGTAGACCACCACTTGCGGTCATCACGACTGGAGACAAAGACTGTAGCTGGTGGCAAGTTAATATATTCAACAAACCTACAAGGATGCTAGAGAACAGCTCTCAAACCCTTAGATAAAACAGGAGTAACTGGAATCGGCTTGCAATCAGAGGGGCATGAAGTTGGACTGAGTTCCTTTAGGTAATGCAACAATGTTTCCCTTCCTCCAAACAGAAGGAAAACTTGCAAGTCCAACTAATCTTCTGAAAATAGCAGCAATCTAGAAGCGATGAAATCAGTAACCTTCTTGAAAAAAGATGGGAAAGATTCCTTTAGGGTCCATGCCACTATTACTGTCAAGGCCCGGAAGCAAAGTTTCAACTTCTCTAAACCTGAAGGCCGTTGAACACAACTTATGCACTGGAAAGCATGACTGAGGCAATACCAAGGATTCACCACACTCTTTCCTCACAAAGACTTGAGCCAAAATTTCTGCCTTCTGTTTAAGGGGTTAGGGCAATATACAGCAGTTCCATTTTCTACTAAGAGAGGGGGTATACTTGAATCAACTCCAAAGAGTGATAACTTGAGGGTAGACCACCACTTATGGCCATCACGACTGGATACAAAGACTGTTTCCTCAAATTTTCATTACATTTTTATCTATTCAGTTATTACTTTTGTAACAAACATTCATTAAATGTTTTTATTTTGTAGTGTAGTCGTATGATAATTTGTTTATGTTTTCATGCAAATGTTTATAAGCCTTTTAAGAGGTGGTTCAGTTGTTTGGTTGTTGCTCAAAGGAATTGGTCGGATTCTTAATTGCTTTAACTCCTGTTCTTGTTTTTCTGGAGAAATCAGTTCTCGCCCGACTCCTGCGTGGGTCCTACTTTTTTTTCCGTCCTCCGACCAAGGGTTCTGAGTTTATGGGTAATAGTGATATTTATTTTTAGAGTGAAGTTTTCCCGATCTTTTGCCGATAGTTTTATGTGTATTGGATTTTGGGTATTGTTTGTATTGAGTGATGATTATTACTGTTTGTTTGTGAAATGTATTATCAATGGGACCCTGTCTTTTAATAACCATCTTTTGTAGCAAATCCATACAACGAATCAGCCGGGAAACAGACCATATAAAAGTTACCTCAAACCGAGTTGGGTTTGTTACAAGTGGGGGCCTGACCAGGATTCTCTTAACTGTTTATTGTTGACTCATTGCCTGATAGCTTGGAACCTCTTCTTTCTCAAATCGTTGCTTGTTTGTGAACTTGTATTGCTCACGAGAACTCGCGTATTACATTGCCGTCATACCCTATAAAATATCATTTGGTTATATCCTAATGATCACATTTCAACCTATGATCCTCTTAATTCATTTTTTTGCCAATATCATCTCTCAAGTTTTGAAAGCCGAATTGCTCGTCTAATGGTAATTTGTTGGAGGACCATTATTTTTTCAGACTCGGTAAATACTGGTAAACATGCCTTTCGATGTGCACGAATTTACAGGTAACCCCTCCCTGGATTTAATCATCGATAGTTCTCCTAGAAAGGATGACTGGATATATCTTGCTCGACATTATCATGTGCAGATTAAGTCTGGAATGACCAAAAATGAAATTAAGACAAACATTATCCATGATCTTGTGCTTAATAGCGTTTTGCCCGAGGATGCTCTTGATTTATGCAAGTCTCATGCAGAAAAGCGTCTAAGTATGCAGTTTCAAAATCTGGAGGCTACAAGTAAGCAAATATTGGAAATGGATGCTGCTCAAGAGCGAGAGTTTCAGATTGAGAAAATTAGGTTAGAGAAGGAGAAGCTTGCTCTTGAAAAGGAGAAATTGGACAAAGAACTTGAACTCGCTAAGCTGAAGAGCCAACAGCCTCCGCCCAACCTTTTGTCGGAACCCCTTCCTTTTGATGTGGCTAAGGTAAGTAGGTTAGTACCGAAGTTTGAAGAGTCGGATCCTGAGGTTTTCTTTAGACAATTTGAGAAGACAGCAACTACTTTAGCTTGGCCTAGAGAATTTTGGACTATATTAATACAGACGGTATTGATTGGAAAGGGGGCACTTGTTTATACTAATCTTGCAGTAGACGAATCAAAAGACTATGAACTGGTGAAAACGACTATTATGGCAGCTTATGAATTAACTGTTCAAGGCTATCGTCAGCAATTCCGAAAACTACAAAAACTCTCTGGTAAGACTTATGTTGAATTTACAAACGAGAAATTTAGAGCTTTTAGGAAATGGTTAGGGTCATGTTCAGTAAATGATTTTGATTCTTTGTGTAACCTTATAGTTATGGAAGAATTTAAAAGGTGTATACCCGTACCTGTTAAATTATATTTGGAAGATCGGGAAATAACTTTACTTAAAAAGGCTGCCATTGCAGCGGATTCTTATTCTCTATCTCATAAAGCTCAGAACCAGTCGGTTGGTGGAAGAAATTTTAATGTAAAGTCTGTCTCTGTCAGTTCCCCTGGGGCTCAGAATGGTGATGTTACTAAGCTGTCTCAGAGTGTCTGGTCAAAGAGTAACAAATCTGATATTTCTTGTTCTTATTGTAAGAAGATAGGTCACAGTATTTCTGAATGCTGGTCTAAAAGCTGTAAAAAGTCGAAGCATTTTAAACCCTTAACAGGTCAGGATAACAATGATATGGCTCAGCCCCATCTGAATTTAAAAATTCAGCCAATTACACAACCTAAGTATATTTTGAGAAATCAGAGTGGTAAGGACGAAGTGTCTGCAGTTAAAGACGAAAAGGATCCGTTTAAAGGATTTAAATTTACTGGAAAGGTTTCCTTAATTGACTGTGATGATTCAATAAACGTAAATATTCTCCGTGATACAGGGTCAGCTCAAAGCATCCTGGTAGGTAGCTGCCTTCCGGGTGTTGAGAAATCGTTCACAGGTGAACGAGTCTTGCTGAAGGATTTGTCAGGAAATCCTAGTCTCCCTTTGGCCAAGGTTAACTTGATCAGTAAGTTGATTTCAGGTCCTGTGATTGTTGGAGTAATATTTCAGCCATTACCGGTGAATGATGTACAGTTTTTGTTGGGCAATGATCTTGCTGGTACACTGGTTGTTCCTGACCCCGTAGTTGTGGAGAGCCCATTATTGGACGATCCCTCAGCTGATATTGAGAGCGAGTTTCCTGGTTTATTTCCCAGTTGTGCTGTCACTCGCTCACAAAATAGGAAGGCTTATAAAAATAATGAAGAAGGCAGTTCATCCTCTGAGTATCTTCAATTGCCCTTTAGCAAAGACAGCTTGGTCAAGGCACAAAAGAATGATCCTACATTAACTGATATATTAAATAAGGCTGTCGACAAAAAGGATCTTGTTACTAATCCTGGTTTTTATTTTGAAGGTGGAGTTTTGATGAGGAGATTCTGTCCTGTTGATTGCCAAGCTGAAGAATGGTCGGAAGTACATCAGGTTATACTCCCAAAATGTTTTAGAGAGAATGTGATGTCAATGGCCCATGACGGAATACAAGGTCATTTAGGAGTTCACAAGACTTTCCAAAAAATTCTTTCTCATTTCTTTTGGCCAAAAATGAAGGCTGATGTTTCAAAGTACATACAAACCTGCCATGTTTGCCAACATGTCGGTAAAGTGAATAAACCCATTCCACCTGCTCCTTTATCCCCTATACCTGTGGTAAGTGAACCTTTTTATAAGATTATTGTGGACTGTGAGGGACCTTAGCCTAAGACAAGGAGAGGAAACCAGTATTTGCTTACTATTATGTGCACAATGACTAGATACCCTGAGGCCGTTCCCCTCAAGAATATTAAATCTAAATCTATAGTACAAGCATTGTTAAAATTTTTCACGTATTTTGGGTTCCCAAAAGTTATTCAGCATGATCAGGGGTCAAATTTTACTTCAAAGGTGTTTGCTGAAATAATGAAAGGGCTTGGTGTAGATCAATGTTTTTCCACAGCTTACCATCCTGAGTCACAGGGTGCTCTAGAACGTTTTCACCAAACTTTTAAGACCATGGTTAGAAAGTATTGTCTTGAGACCCAGTCAGAGTGGGATGAAGGTTATCAGTATTTACTGTTTGCTATTAGAGAAAGTAAGCATGAATCTTTAGGTTACTCACCTTCTGAATTATTGTTTGGGAGAGAGGTTAGAGGACCTTTAAGAATTTTAAAAGAATCTTTGCATTTGCAGGATCCACCAGATACAGTACAGTCATTTTCTCAGCTTTTTGTGAAACTGAAGACTACTTTATCTCAAGTTCAAGCTATTGCCACTGAAAATTTACGAGAAAGCCAAGTTAGAATGAAACGTAATTATTAAGAGTAAGGTACGAACTTTTCAACCTGGTGATAGGGTTTTAGTTTTCATGCCAGTTTCAGGGGGTCCTTTTGAAGCCAAGTATTCAGGTCCTTATCTTATTAAAGAAAAAGTGGACGAACTTCATTATGTAATAAGTACTCCTGATAGGAGAAAAGGTTCAAGAAAGGTACATGTTAACCTTCTTAAAGGTTATCATGGCAGAATGACAGAGACAGACTCCTCACATAATGATGTAAGCGGAACTCCCTCTAAGAATGTAGTGTCAGCCATGAAACCTTTATGTTCTCTGGCTGGAGAAGTAGAGTTAGGAGCGAAAGGTTTTGAGTACCCTGTGAAAAATTCTGAGATTAAGAGAAATCTTGGTGACAAGAACCGACATTTGGATAATGAAAAACTTCTAGATCTGATTCACTTATTTGAAATGTTTCCTGATGTTGTAAAAGATGAACTGGGTTTGTGTACCATTTTAAAACATGATGTAATTCTAACTGATGGGGCAACCCCAATCAAGCAGTCTCCCTACAGGCTTAACCCACAGAAAAGACTTAGGATGAAAGAGGCCGTGCAGTATCTCCTAACGAACGGCTTGATCGAGCCATGCTGTAGTCCCTGGGCTTCACCATCTCTACTGACTCCTAAGGAGGATGGAACAGACCGACTCTGTACAGATTTCCGTAAAGTGAACGAACTGACTGTAACAGATTCTTTTCCTTTGCCAAGGTTGAGTGAGGCAGGGCTGACTATCAACCTAAAGAAAAGTACGTTTGGATGTGCAACCGTTACCTATTTGGGATATGAAGTTGGATGTGGTCTTACAAAACCTAAGACAACAAAGATTGATGCTATCTTGCATTTCCCTGTTCCCACCAACCACAAGTCCCTGATGAGATTCCTAGGAATGGCTGGCTTCTACTGTCGTTTTTGCCCCAACTTCTCAGCAATAGCGGCTCCTTTGACCTCGATGCTGAGTCCTAAAAAGGATTATCAGTGGTCTGATGAATGTCAGCGAGCTTTCGACAGCATTAAGTTAATGTTGTCTTCTGATCCTGTTCTTCGTTCTCCGGATTTCACGCAACCTTTCGAGTTACATGTTGATGCTTGTGATACGGGATCAGGGGCAGTGCTGCTTCAGAAGAGTGGTACGACAAACGTTTTTCATCCTGTCTCGTATTTTTCCTCGAAATTCAAGAAACACTCAACGGTGGAGAAGGAGGCGCTCTCACTGATTCTAGCATTGGATCACTTCAAATACTTTCTTCATGGTTCTCCATTTCCCATTTGTGTCAGAACTGATCACAATCCTTTAAGATTTATAAATAAAATGCAAAATTCTAATCAAAGGTTAATGAGATGGTCTTTGTTACTTCAGGAGTATGACTTAGTAATAAACCATATAAAAGGTGCAGAAAATGTAATAGCTGATACTTTGTCACGTTCAAGCTAAAGGTATATGTATAATGTTCGATACTTGTCCTATGCCAGGCTTCTTAAGGGGGGAGGTGTAAGAAACATTCATTAAATGTTTTTATTTTGTAGTGTAGTCGTATGATAGTTTGTTTATGTTTTCATGCAAATGTTTATAAGCCTTTTAAGAGGTGGTTCAGTTGTTTGGTTGTTGCTCAAAGGAATTGGTCGGATTCTTATTTGCTTTAACTCCTGTTCTTGTTTTTCCGGAGAAATCAGTTCTCGCCCGACTCCTGCGTGGGTCCTACTTTTTTTTCCGTCCTCCGACCAAGGGTTCTGAGTTTATGGGTAATAGTGATATCTATTTTTAGAGTGAAGTTTTCCCGATCTTTTGCCGATAGTTTTATGTGTATTGGATTTTGGGTATTTTTTGTATTGAGTAATGATTATTACGGTTTGTTTGTGAAATGTATTATCAATGGGACCCTGTGTCTTTTAATAACCATTTTTTGTAGCAAATCCATACGAAGAATCAGCCGGGAAACAGACCATATAAAAGTTACGTCAAACCGAGTTGGGTTTGTTACACTTTGTTAATTTATTTTTTATTTTCTAATATCCAATATTTCCTATTACCCTCTGTTACTTCTTCTAACTGTTTTTCATGGTCGCAAGCTTACATACAACATTAAACCATGGCTTATCTTTAAGAGGAAGCTTGATGATTTTAGAAGGAATTCTCCTCTCGATAATAGTCTTAAGGTGATCATTTAAATACTCAACAATATTCAGACCTCTCTAAATATCACTCAACCTGAACTCACTAAGGTCACTGCGAAAACCATTCCAATTAGCCTGGGATTTCAAGTATCCTTTTCTTGAAAAGATAACATCAGGAACAACCTGATCCATCACCACATGAACCTTAATCAAACAATGATCAGATGAACCCACTGGCAAACCTACTCCACGAGATACAATCCCTGTAACATCTGTGAATGCATGGTCAAGACAGTTGCCAGATTGGAGTGTGAATTCATTAATTAACTGCTCACAACCAGAGATAGTGGAGAACTCTTGAGCAGCAACACCAGGATTATCTCTGGCAGTACTGAGCTCAGCCAATCAGTGTGATGAGCACTGTAATTACCAACAACAATTAAATAAGCCTTGGATAGCTTTCTGAACTGCTGTCATTTTGGTAAGCCAGGAGCCATAAACAGTCATCCAAATCTGGGTTCTTATTGCTAGCAAAAACATTACGATTTATTAGTCTTCCACCTACTTTAACCACCTATGTTTCAAGACAGCCATACTCAAACAGTGGCCTATGAGATGCAGAGAAACCCTTCCTAATGTACAAAGCTATTCCATGGGCCCTTGGGATACCATTATGCTTGATTAAAATGGACTTCTTAAACCCTAGAAGCAACAGTTCTAAAATATGTCACAAATCAGACACAAGCATTTCACAACAAAAAAAGGATATCAAAATTAACAGCAGCTTGATCCAAGTTCTGTTCATTATTGTATAATCCATGGAAATTGCTGTATAAAATACATTTAAATGATCGATTCTTCAAACCAGGATTAAGTCAATATCACCAGAAAGGAGCAACAATCTGTAAACCAGGCATACAGGATACTTACAAAGTTAATAAAAACAATAACAGGAACAATATGTACATGTAAAATCAATACTGAAAAATGTACACCCATAATGAGACAATTATTGCTGGAATGAAACTAGTCAACTGGGAGGAGCTCTCACACCCAGCAAGGACAAATACATCGCCAGATTTACCAGACACTGAAGGAAGGACAAGAGTAGTGGTTTTGAGAATGAATTTTGGATAAAGATAAAGAAAAAGCAAATGATAAGGATAAAGTATTCTCTTGTTATACCACCAGGGTTTCTATTAAGCCTGCACTGCACACCATATGAAAACAAGAGGAAGAGGGAACTAACAGAAAAGTGTGCCTGAACAAAGGAACTCCAAACTAAGACAGTGGAGGATCCTGGTACAAAGGCTATGGCACTGTTCTGGGTTGAAGAACAGTGATTTATTTCGGAGTGGCCTTCTCCTAGAAGAGATGCCTACCAGACTTATGAGTCTTTCTACACAACAAGAAAGGACAGATTGAAAAGGATAAGAAATGCAGGGTGTTAAGCATTGTCAAGCGTGTGTCAACAGTAAAAGATATGTAATGAATATGCCGGAATATTCTGAGCTGGTGTAGGAATAGAAAAAGTCCATGACAAGAGAGGGACCCAACAACAAACTGCACTTGTCAATCTTTAAAGGACCTTAATCTCTCTAATGGTGGTGTCTCAATGGGTAGCTGGTGCCATGTCAACCTACTATCTACTTTTATAGTATTAGTAGCATATGTTATCTTTTCTATTATCATTAATAACAATAATGATAATGGTTATCATTATTATTGCTGTTGTTGTTCATATGGCCAGAAGATAAATGGTCAGTCTTGTTACAGAGTGCTCTCATTGGTAAAGGAAGAACTGCCTATTTAGCCTTATCAGTTGATCAGTGTAAAGAGTACAAGGTACTCAAACACAATGTGCTACAAGTTTACCAGATGACCCCTGAACATTACAATGAAAGATTCAGATCTTTGAGAAAGGATGACAACATGACTTTCTTAGATTATGCCTACAAAGTAAGATGTTTCAAACGATGGTTGGAGGTTGCTAAAGTTAAATCTATGGACGAACTTGAGGAGTTAGTAGTCCTAGAGCAATATCTTACCGGAATTCCTGAACACACAAGATCCTATTTAAGAGAGAAAGAGGTTAAGAAACTTGACAAAGCTGCTACATTGAGTGAAGACTATAATATTATAAGCAGCAAAAGAAATTATAATGTCAAGTACCAGAACCAACAACGCACAGGTTTTAGGTCTCATCCAAATTTCAGGAACATTACTACTGGGAACCCTTCTAGCGGCAATGCCAGTACAAAGCCAGGTAATACCCCTCAGCAATCAAATGTTAAATCCTCACCATCCAGTTTCTCAAGACAGCTTCAAGTGTGGAAGAGTAGGATACTACAGTCGAGATTGTTATCAGACACAACAGCAGACCAAACCAGTTGGTAAAGTGGTTAAAGGTAACCAGGTGAAGCAAACTACGAAGAGCAGTGTGGGAAAGACTGAGACAGTAGGGAAGACTGAGACTAAACAAGCAGAGTGTTTAGCAACCAGTGGAAATGTAACCTCAAGCAGTGAGTGGCTGAACAGCTTGGAGGCTTTTAAGCCACATATCTATGAAGGTACGCTGACAACTCAAGGAGGGAGAGTGCAGGTACCAGTCAAGGTATTATGTGATACTGGGAGTAACCACAGTGTGGTAGTTCGTGGTGCTCACCCACTGTTGGAGAAGAATCTCACAGGAGATTCAGTTATTGTGAAGGGTATAGGAGGAGAAGAGGTAACTCCTGTATGCTGCTTGCACCTGTCCTATGTATTGGTGACAGGGAATGTAGATTTTGCTGTAAAGGACTCACTAGCTGTTGAAGGTGTACATGTTTTACTGGGTAATGAAGATGGTGGTGTACCATTTGTTCCTTGTCCTGTAGTGACAGACAGACCATTGAGGATTAGTCCTACAGCAGATTTAGAGAAGAAAAACTCCCACCTGTTTCCAAGTTGTATGAAGAGAACTATGTCTGCAAGTGAAGAAACTGAGGCTTTACCTGTACCAGAAGGATCAAGTGAAGGCTCTTTTAGCTTAGAAGAGCTATTCCAGGAAAGTAAAGTTTCCCCTAGTGTTAGTAATAAAGAGATCTCCCCAAAAGAGGAGGATCCTGTTGTTATTGAAGAGACTCAGAGTAGTCAAAGTGTTCCTGAAGATAGTAGTGAAACTACTGTCACAGAGTTAGCAGATATTGAGAGTTCAGCCCTTGAAGTTGGTCAAGTGACTAGAGAGAAGCTAATGGAACTGCATATGAAGGATACAACGTTGACTGAGTTGTTCTTCACGGTTGTTGATCATGAAGAGATGCAACAAACTCCTACCTGTTATTATCTAAAGGAAGGATTGCTAATGAGGAAGCATCCACCTGCAGATATACCAGGAAATGCTGAATGGAGTGAATATCATCAAATTTTGATTCCATATCCACTGAGGCAGCAAGTGGTAGCAGAGCACACGAGTCTGGACATATGAAAATTAGGAAGACTGTTGAGAAGATTATGAAGTATTTTCTCTGGCCTGGACTCCATAATGATGTTAGGAGGTTTTGCAGAGAGTGTCACACATGCCAGATAGCTGGAAAACCGAATGAAACTATTCAGAAAGCCCCCCCTACAACCCATAGAAGTTATAGGAGGACCTTTTAGCAAGGTGATTATAGATGTGGTTGGGCCACTTCCGAAAACAAAGAAAGGAAATGAATATCTGTTTACATTAATGTGTCCAGTGACAAGGTATCCTGAGGCGATTCCTGTAATAAGTATAAGTACAAAGGTAATTGCTGAGAAGTTGGTGGAGTTTTTTTTCAAGTTTGGAATACCAGAAATTGTGCAAAGTAATAGAGGAACGAACTTTACCTCAAAATTGTTCCAGGATGTGATAAACTTGTTCGGAGTGAAACAACAGTTATCAACTGCTTATCATCCAGAGACTCAAGGAGCCTTGGAAAGGTCCCACCAGACATTGAAAAGCATGTTAACTAAGTACTGTAATGAATCAGGAAGAGAATGGGGGTGCTGGTTTACCCTTGATCTTCTTTGAGGTTTGGAATGCTTATCAAGAAAGTATGGGATGTTCACCAAATGAAATTATTTTTGGTTGAGACGTCAGAGGTCCACTGAAGATTCTTGCAGAGAATTTGGAAGATCAAGAGGAAATCCAAGGAGAATATGTGAAGAATTTGACGAAAAGGTTAAGAGAAATGAGAAAATTCTCTTTGGAAAATCTGAAAATAAGTCACGAGAAAATGAAAAGGAGATATGACGCTAAGACTAAGCTAAGAAGTTTTGGTGTTGGACAGCAAGTTCTAGTGTTCTTACCAGTGAAAAGATTTCCCCTTACCAATAAGTTTCAAGGTCCGTATGGGATAATAGAGAAGTTATGTGATCAAACTTATGTGACTGAAACACCAGGAAGAAGGAAACGACAGAGGAAGATACATGTCAATCTTCTGAAACCTTACTTCTCAGGGACTAAAACTGTAACAGTGTCAATAACACAGACAACTTCATCTTCAGAGGACACTGATGGCTACGAATTGGGATCTGAAAGCAAGATGAACAATTCTTCCATATTGGAAAATTTGGAGGATAAACTAAAACAACTGTGTTGAACAAAGTAGTGAATTAAGTGAGGTAATTCGAAGTTTCCTGAAATTTTTGCAGATGTACCTAGGCATTCTGATCTGACAAAGAATGAGATAAAGATTAGAGAAGATGGAAAACCTTTTAAACAGAGAGCTTATTGCTTATCACCTTTTCATCAAGATGTTTTGAAGAAAGAAGTGGAATACTTGTTGCAGCATGGATTAGCAGAACCCAGTTCAAGTCATTATAGTTCTCATTGTGTGTTAGTGAAGAAACGAGATGTCTCATTTAGGGTGTGTACTGATTATAGGAAACTGAATTCCATCAGTATGGCTGATAATTGTCCCTTGCCTTTTATTGATTGATTACTTGATAATATTGGGCAAGCCAAATTTGTTTCCAAGATAGACTTGTCAAAAGGATATTATCAGATTCCCTTAGATGAGGATGCTAAGTTACTGTCAGCTTTCATTACGCCTTTTGGACTGTATCAATACACTGTTTTGCCGTTTGGTCTGATGAATGCCCCTGCAACATTCCAACGAGTGATGGATCAACTCCTCGGATCCATAGGAGTTGGTGTATATCTTGACGACATTGTGATTTATTCTAATACATGGGAAGAACATCTGAAGATTTTCAGGAGTGTTCAAGAAGCTACGGGAAGCAGAACTAACAATCAACTTACAAAAAAGTGAGTTTGGAAAGGCAACTGTTCAATATCTGGGATTTGAAGTTGGAAAAGACCTTCTCGCTCCTGTTGACGCTAATGTAGAAGGTATCTGCAAGGCTAACCCCCCTACTACCAGGAAACAGCTACAAAGATTTTCGGGAATGGCTGATTTTATCGCTGATTCCGTCCGAATTTCTCAGCTGTAGTAGCTACCTTAACTGACTTAACCAGTCCAAAGACAAAGTTTGCTTGGACTCCAGAATGTCAAGACCAGTGCTTTAAACTCCAGACTTCAATAAAAAGTTTGTGATACAAGTTGATGCATCTGACTGTGGAATTGGAGTTGTTTTACTTCAAGAAGATGACAGCAGTATTCTGCATCCAGTATGTTTCATGTCTTTAGAGTTGAAAAAGCATCAGAAAACTTACTCAACAATCAAAAAAGAAACGTTAGCATTAATCACAGCATTGGAAAAGTTTGAAGTGTGTGTGAACTGACCTAGGAATGAAGAAATTTTAGTACTGTCTGAAAAATAATGACCAGAGACTGACAAGGTGGTCTTTATGTCTGCAACCGTATAATGTAAAAGTGAAACACATTTCGGGAAAAGATAATGTCATAGCAGATTATTTATCTCGTTATGAATCATTGGATTCAAACCCGCGTTAACTAATCTTCTGGGGGAGGAATTTCAAAATGTTGCCTTGTAATATGCATATCATCCTATAGTTTTGATATAGTTACTCTTCTATTTATCATGTGTTATGTGTAACAATAATAACTGTTAAAATATCATATGTAGTGTAATGTCAGATCTCAAAAGAGTTAGTGATTAAGATAACTTAACAGCGTAATTTAGAATTAATGATACATTATAATAGTAACAGTATATGAGCAACACATGTGTGTGGTAGGTAGGCTTGTTTCACTTCAGCTGTCACTGCAAAAGATAAAGTGCTGACAGATTTAGATAAGAATTGCTGCTTTATTCTGGAAACCAACTTGGGTTTTTTGTTTTGTTTTTAAAGCATGCAAGTCATAATTAGCCAGTTACAATTTGTTTTGATTGTGTTTAGATTTCTGTAAAAGTTTTGTCCCGTACGAGAAGAAGACGAATAATTTTGCCGTGTTACATACATTGCTCTGATCAAGTATTGTTCTGATCGCGTTCCATATGATTTTTTTTATTCGAGTCACATATGACTTTGAGGGTAAAAGCACTTCTTAATCAATTACATCATCTTCCTTTTTCTAGAATGTTCTCTTGTATCTCGTTCCAAAATGCTTTAATGACGTCATCTGATTTTTTCATTTCCTACTGGAATCCTAGAATTTGCTCATTCTGATTTTAGAAACTGTTAAAGTTGGTTCCCTTTCTCTCTTTCTTCAAAGGAGAGAAGTTAACGCAGAATATTTGTGTGGTCACTAGTGTTAATCTTAGCTTTTGAGATCTGACTTTAAGAAAACTGTAACAGAGCTTGACAAAAAGTGTGTTTTGTGGATTATACAAAGCACAAGCTTGTGCAAGGTTAAGTGAATTTTACTTATTATTACCATGGTATAATCAGGTATATTAAGAGAATTTTTGCCTAAGTGAAATTATTATTGATAAATCTTTTGTGTATTTTTGTGTTCTTGTGTTTGCAATCTCTTAATTTTTCACAGTTTATATGTTGGTGATTTAACATTTATTTACTTAGTATTTTAAATATTTCTAGACAATTTAACATTGCATACTTGATTTAATTTTCATTTATTATGAGTTTCTTTTCAAATCTTGAGTAATTCTTGATAGTTTAAATTTTGCTTGATTAATTTCATTTCTTGATAAATTAAAGTTTTGTGATTTAATTTTGTTTAATAATTTAACTCAAGAATTAATTAAATTTTGTGTTGTTTTCGAGTAATAGTAAATTTTTCAGACTGTGATTTCTAATTATAAATTTTGAACTTAAAAATAAATTTTTGTATTCAAAATCTTTAAAAACAGTGTTTTATTTATTTACAGTATTGACCACCAGTGAATAGGATTAATTGTGTGTACAAGGTTAAGTGATAAACATGTTTTGTTCCTTTATATTTGCTGAAGTTAAAAGTTGTTTGATGGAGTGACGCCCTTTTACTCTGGCATATTTCTTGTTTAAACGTTGATACCTCACTTGTTTTGATAAACTTAGTTTGATTTTTCACGTGATTAGTAAGCTTTTTAAGGGATCACTGTTACCTTTAGAGTACTCAGTCATAAATTTTATTGTTATGAGAGTTCAGGTATCTGGCTGAAGTGAGGTAAATTTTTTAATATTGTGATTAGTTGCGTAATAACCAAGTACTTGGAATGCATCGTGACAATGTATATAATATATATATATATTATATATATACAGCAAACCCCCTGTATTTGTGGGGGATGCGTACCACAGCCCCTTCCCCCTGCATAGCTAAAACCCACGAATACTTGGAACCCTTCTAAAAACCCTTAGAACTGCCTATTTTGATAGTTCAAACACACACAAAACAAAATAAAAATGCTTATACAGGTATTATCCTACTTACGATGGGGTTAGGTTCCAAAACAAACCATTGTTTGTTGGAAAAAAGGTAAGAAATACCAAAACGTATCTTGAGCATAGCCTAGCCTACACTAGGGTATTCGGTACCATGTATACATGTGGTAGCCTAGCCTACGCCATAAAGTATACTCTATAAATACACGTATAGTAATTATTAATTTCAGCTAATTCTGGAGGTTCATGCAAAGTGAAATTGAATAACAAACAAGAATTAGCTTAGCCTACACTGTGGTGTATTGTATACATAAACGGTAGCATAGCCTACATCATATTGTACTCTATATTCACATATCATATACATACGTCCACATAACGAATATACATCTTTTCCCTAGATCTTTTAAAACGTTATGCCTTAATCCACTGTATCCAGTAATATTGTATATATATTCTTATATTGCTTTTGTTATAAATTGCAGTCATAGCGATCAATGTTTTGGTTTGGAAATCGTCTATGCGGTGTTTATTTCGCCGCATTTAACTCAATTCAGAGCGCTTTTCTTGCTTCTAGTCAGCGTAAATGAATCTCTAGATACTTTATTTAAATGGGACAAGGTTATTTTTCGTTATACGAAGTGTTTTTCTCTGGAAATATAACTAAAATACGTCTCGATGTGAAATTAATTTATCTATTACTTTCGTTAGCTGATGACGAATGATGATGGCCGTTTTGGGGAGCTTGTTTTGTGTAAAAAATTCAAGATTCCGTTCGCTATTTTTATTTGATTTCATCATAATATGAGCTTTACATATTTATCGTTTATTGGTGTAAAAATAACAGTAATGTGTTCTTTCATACCCAGTAGTTTTGATTAAAATACTTTCTCTCCCATTTTAATTACGATTGAGTTTCATCCATGTTGCCGATGCACGAGAATTTACAGTATACTCATTAGCATCTTGAACATTATTTTTTCAGCTTCAGCTACAACTTGCAGCCTAAATTTAGCCGTATATTTCCTTGATGGTCTTTTATCCATATCAAATAAGGGTATAATGTAAAAATATATCAGTCTTATTCTACTTAACGTCATTTGTGCCATAACCTATGGTAATTGTTTATTACCGTACGATGGTTGAAATACCAGGTAAACGGCTGTTGTTACCCGATTCGGTTATAAGCAAAACAACAGTTTCTCGGTCAATTGTTTATGGCTGTACGCATTTACGGAAGAGTATAACGTTACTAACAATACTGTACTTTTATCATTCTCGTTTACCTTTTTAACTAGAAGATGGGATAAACAGATGGAGGAAAAGTTGCCTATTATAATTTGGTCTCTCTCACTGCCTGATTACGCTGCTGCCTGCGCCTGCGCAAAATTTTAAAATATTTTATAAATAATATTGTTGTATCAGTATTAATTACTTGCCCCATTGCAAAATCGAATTATCGTAAGGTGAATTATCGTAACTCGAGCATCACCTGAGTATTTTAATAGTTTTATCACAAAAAGTGCATTTAGTCATGAAAATGAGATGAAAATATAGTAATTAGTGAATATTTCCCAGTGAAAAATACTGAGAATGGGTGAATTTTCCACGAATAATTGGCAGATACGTTCCACAGAGAAATCCATGAGTATGTGAGTCCGCGAATTGTGAGAACGCGAATATGGGGGTTTACTATATATGTATATGTATATAATATAGGCCTGTATATATATATATATATATGTATATATATATATATATATATATATATATATATATATATATATATATATATATATATATATATAAATTTTTATCACATAACTGTGATTTGTATACTGTACAAACTTTAAACTACAAATGTCGTTTAATATCCAATTCTCGCTGCTTTGGGAATATCACCGAAGGGGAATTATAAGTGATAAATGGAACACTCAACGGTACCTTCCAATGGATTCCAGTTGACGTCCAAGACCACTGAGCCATAAAGAAAGGTATAAGTTAATGACGAATCTGTTGTACTCATACCCATCGAGTGTGGGAATTTGTATTTAGTGTCAGCATCAAGCCACGTCCACCATGACAGTCAACTGGTACATTAAGTGATCAGAGAGCACAAGGAAACTCTAGGGTGATGGTAAGTCATTCAGCGTGGGTAAATTTTATGGGTATCACCATGCTCCAGTCAAGTTTATATGTCCTGCTTGGATTAAGACTTTTGTGCACAAAAGCCCAGTTCTTACCACTAAAAAGGATACAGATGAATATGAAAGAAACATGGTGATATAAGAAGTGAATATGCTTGTATGAACACTGTTAACATTAAAGAGAGATCTAATGAGACTACATTTTGTAAACAATAAAAGAACACATCATTTTGACATGTTATCAATACAGGCACAGATATTAATGGTAATTGCCAAAGATTTGAAAATATACACCAAGTGAAGGCAGCACCTGTTAGACTCAAGATGTGGAACAAGTTAATACACATTTTGGAGAAATAATAATTGCCCATAGGTAACATTTATAGTGGTAACTAATGATTTAATGTGTCTTCTTGGTAAAAGTACTTGTCAGGTTTTGGGTTTTATAACAATCATCAGAGACTCATTTATTGCTAGAGTTGACACAGATAACATAATGCAAGTTTTATGTGACTGACGACTAGCAAAACTGAATGTCAATGAAGAAGAGGCACCAAGAGCACTTCCCTGCCATCACCTACCACGAGCACTGCAAGACCAGGTAAAGCAAGAACTTGATCTTTTAGTCAAGAGGGGTGTTCTTATTCCATTAAGTGAACCAACATGTTGGGTTATTTGAATGGCTGTTTTACGAAAGCCCAATAATTTGAGAATCTGCCCTTAAACAGAGCTTCATAGAGGGAACACTATAAGCTGGCCACATTGGAAGATGTCTTGCTAAGCCTTACACATGCAAAAATACTTAGCAAACTTGATGCAAAGGTTTAAAATGGGAGTGGAGTCCCAGATGCAAAGTGGCTTTCAAAAAATTAAAACAGAAAACTAAAGAAACTCCAAAGCTAGCAAATTTTGACCCCAAAAAAGGGACTTTCCTTGCAGGTGGACAGCAGCAAAGATGGTTTGGGAACAGTATTAATGCAAGAGGACAGACCTCTGGAATACGCATCCATGAGTGAACACAACTGGCCCCAAATAGAGAAGGACGCTTTGTCTGTATTATATGGATTGGAACAATTTGAATATACTTATGGAAGGAAGTTTACTGTTTACAGAAAAAGACAAAAGGCCATTGGCTTTAATTCTAAAGAAGCCACTTAGTAAAGCTCCTGTTTGTTTGCAAATAATAATGATGAAACTCAACAGATATGATGTTGAGTTCAAATTTTTGGGAGGAACATTTCTACTTAGCTGGCACATTAAGTAGAGCCTGCTGTGCAGATGAGAGTGAATCTGCTGGAATATAGGTGGTGAATGCACTTCAGAAGTTTCTGGATTCAAGACTTTAGGAGGTAAAAGTCGCCACATCAGAGGATGAAAAGATGCAAGACCTCCCAAGGACATTTAAAGACAGTCAGTCTGAGGGTAAGTCTCTTACAAGAAACTTCAGCGCCATATTTTGAATTCAGAGATACATTCTGTTGCCAGGATGGAATTATCTTGAAAGGTACAAGGTTACTGATTCCGGAGGCAATAAGAAGTATCATGAAAAATTGCACATGCTGCACACCTCGGTTACGACAGCATGATGTGCCCTGCCAGAGATACTATATTTTGGCCAGGCATGGCAAAAGACATTAAGTAGCTGTTGGAAGCCTGTGATGTATGCCAGAAATATATGCTAAGCAGTCCTAAAGAAACCATGTATTCAGTAGAAGATGAAGGCAAACCTTGGAATAAAACTATGATGAAACCTTTTAAAACCTGAAGAAGATAGAATGTAGAGAAGAAATGAAGTTGATGACTATTAACTTATTGCTCAATAATTACCTCTCTTTACCAATTTGTTTATGCTGTAACAGGCATTTTTAATGTAATTCTCAGAAAAGCACTTTACTTTCTCCTCCGTACGTGGAAGTGGAACATTGAACTCAAGGAAATTGTCTGTGTCTTGCTGTAAGTCATTTGTAATATATAATCAACACTCACAATAATCACTAATCACCACCAAATAATCCTTACCATGGTAATTTTCATGGAGTCACTAATTAACAACTGAAATTATTTCAGTGACTCCAAGTTTGGCTGTTACCTCATCCAGCATACATATATATGATTGCAATCAAACTCTTGAGATCACTGATGTCCATATTGTAGGTCCAAAACTTTCACTTATTTTCATAAAGATTCTTCAAAAGCTTTGGGGCAGGAAAGGTTTAAGGCAAATCAACACTAGGATAGGGTGCTCTCTGCATTATGCCATGTGTTAACAGACCACAGGATCTCTTGACCTTCATTTGCAAAGTCTCTCATACTTCTCCATATCTGACTCTATTCATGGTATGGAAACAACTCCAATATTTTTATAGTTCCCTCAGACATCTCTTAATTCTTATATAAATGTTTTTGTTGGTGCAAATCTGATGTTAAATACACTTTTGAACACTTTTCTACAAAAACTATTATTCACTTTTTGAACAGGAGGATCCTTTTCCTACACAAAAGCTAGACACAGATAGTACAGTTTGTGGAGGTTAAAAGTTAGGAGTAAAGTGCATTCAGCTGGGGCCCTCGGCACATATTTAATGTGATGTAACAAGTATGGGGGGGCTCTTTACGTAGTACATTACAGCCTGGGGTTGTTCTTCTCCCCAAATTATTGAGAAGACTTGTGCCCATATCATTTACTTTCTTGACCTGAGTTTCTTCATTTTCCTGTCTTTACACAACAACAACCTCTGAGTTTTATTAGCCTGTTAAGGTAACATTCTTGGATCTCCAGTTACCAAATGTACAAAAATATGTCAAGATTTTATAACCAATGAGTTACACAACCAAAATACCCATCTTTGCAAGCAGGACTGATTTGTTTTGCCCTTACATACTTCTAACGACTTTTACAGAAGAACCTCTTGCCTAGGTTCCAGTCCTTCTCCGCAATTCAACATTGCCATGTTCAGTTCTGTCACTTTCTTCTGCTCTGCTCTGTGAATTGCCAGTTTCTTTAATATTCTCTTCACCAACTTCACTTTTTTCCTAAACAATTCACTTGGTTCATCATGCATATGCTCTTCTTCCATATGGATACTCACAGTGGAATATTATTTAATGAACGATTAACAGATATAATGGCTCAGCTGATGCTGGAGTGGAGCATAGGTGTGAGTGCATAGCAAGGTTGAAACTGGCTTCACTTTCCTCAATGAGTGACCCAGCAGATGCTAGTACTTCCCTCTAAAAGTTGCATCTATGTAGCACTGCACACTGAATGTCAATTGGTCGATACCCAAGGTTTTAATGCAACTTTTGACCTTACTAATTATGATTTGGGTGCTTAAAAGACATGTGGTAACCCATACAGTTTCCTACATGTTGCTGTGAACAACAAAGAAAGTGACTCAGCTGGTCTGTGCTTCTCTTGAAGTGAGAACCATATTTTAAACGCTGGTTACTTTTATCCCAGGAATATTTAATCTGCCAAAGTTTACAGTTTTACACTTGTATCTAGGCTTATTAATGCTCAACAAAATATAGTCTTATAACACTACTTGAAGCAGTACACTGTATTTTCTGGATGGAAATTTTTATATGCATTTTCTCAAAGAAATGGATTACCAAGAATAGAAATTTACAAATATATAAAAATGGTACAATAAAATGACAGTTTCTTTTTAATCTAGACAAAGAGTTAAATCATTATAAATACAACTGCTAATCTAAAGTGGTTTTTGAACAGCTCTTCTCTACACTAGTCAGTTTGAATACGCATCTGCTTCAGTGACCCAGCCGATGGATTCACCCAGTCAAAGGAACCAGCTCAATCTATTGGAATTCTATGGGTGTAAAATTTTATGTTGTGTATGATTGATGATAATCTCCATAATTAATGCTTATGCATTTTTCCTTGATATCATCCTAGGATTTAGCATATAAAGTTAGTGTAGACTTTTAGTGTACACTTGAAGATTCTATTCCAGTTATACTTAGAACAAAACAAGTTATTTAAAATAAATAAAATATATAATGAAAAGAGTATAAAAAGCAACCATAAGCATTTAAGTATCACTGATTTTGTAATAGTATTATACTGCACTGAACATATACACATTATTATTTAAACAAAGCATAGACAGCATTTGACAAGAAAATCACACAATGAAATAAAAATAAAAATATGTAGAAATATAAAGAAAAGGACAACGACAAAAAACAGCTGCAAAAAGGATACGTCCAGGAGTAACTGGCTTTTTATTTACAAATGCCTGCGAATGTAATGACTTCAGAAAGATGCAAGACCCAGGAACAGACACATTTCCAAACTTGTAGCTGACATGTGAGGAAGGCATGGGTAAGAAATCACAAACTCTGCAAAGAATTCACCAGTAATAAACATTCCTCACCAGCCATTGCAGAATTTGATCTGCAGATATTTACTTACATCATTTCCAGCATTAATAACGTATATTTATGTAAAAAATACACAGCTATACATTCATAAAAAGAATTCTGATTGAAAATCTCTTACCTTAAGCTACTAGGCTGTGGTAGTTCATAGAGATGGTATAAATCCGAACGTCGATGTCTAACAACAGGCATGTCCTTTCTAATTTTCTCCAAGTAACTTAAATCAATATCTGCAACAGCAATGCCTGTGCCTTCAGAAATTTCACTCAATACTTTACCCCACGGATCTACAATCTGTAAGTAAAGTTTGCTTGCACTTAAGTTATCAGGGGGACAACTCTTTCGTTGGAGTATAATCACTTTTGAAAACTTCTCTTGATACTGCTGTAACGCACACAGAACTTCTAACAATTGTAGATATAATATTGTTAATATTATTAAAAAGTTTACCAAGATCATTGTGTTAGCATTCCAGGGATGGTCCAAAGAGTATTCTTAATAAGTAAATTGGATTTTATATAATAAATGCATCTTTTTAAAAGGTAAAAAAGACTGAAACAATTGAAAACATAGTGTCCTGACAATGTTCCTTAGGGGATTTTTGATAGGCCATTCCCACAGACCATTTTTAACAGCTGGTGCTGATGTGCATTTGGAGCTTGGGCTTTTGAGTTAACCCATGGGACATTGGAGTGTGACCAACTCGAAGAAGAAGATAAAGTGACTTCATTGTGTTGCCTTGTTTAAGGAACACCACAACCTAATATCAGTTCCACTGCACCATGAAGCATACAATTTATCAGGTATGACGGTTTTAGAAATAGTTACAAAATTGCCGCTAGATGTAGCCAGACAGTGTTTGACAGGTCAAAGAAATACTAGCCTTAGGTGCTCTATGACCATCTCGATTTCCATTAACGCCTAGATATAGAGGGAGACTATTAACATAATACACCTATGCCAGATGCACATAACTTGTGGAATGAAAACTTAATCTGTTGAACTTTAGTTTGGAAGGACATCTAAACTTCTTTTAGAGTCTTTGGAAATTACAAATTGCTTAATGGTATCTTTTTTATAATAATCTTAATTGGTGGCCATGCTGCAAATGGTTCTGTAGTGAAAACACATACTGCAAAGTAAAGAGAACTGACATGTTTCAGCTGAAGATATGATGATAAAGCAGTGTCTGTCATACTCTAGATGGAGATTAGTAGCCACCAGTATAAATTATGTGGTGTAAATTATTTCTTTCCATCCTATATGTTTTATTGTGTGCTGCTTAAGGAGTTCAGGGGTATATACAAAATTTTCAAATAAAGAGTGTGACAAGGGTGTACAGATTTGTATCTTATGCGTAACTTGTGGAGTGAGTACTGTATAGTATCCAAAAAAATGATATACTTACATTTGCCAACTAAAAAACTATCCAACCAGGAATGGTGGTGAATAATTGTTTTCAGTATCTCTGATCAAAAGTCTTTTAAGTAGGAGAGTAACTTCCCTGTATCTCTACTGCAATTCATATGGTGATCATATTCAAATAACTTTACTTGCAAATTTTAAATGCCACATTGTAAATTGGGGTACTGTACTACACAATGTACTGGTCTTGAAAGACTTGCATACAGAATTTATCAAATATTTCCCAGACATCCAATGAATCAAGCCAATGCTTAATTTTCATAGTACTTCTGCAATGTCTTAGGAGACAATAGATAAAAATCTAAGTTGCTACCACACCTGTACAAGGTCAGGTCAATATAGCAGGGAAAAGAGCACTGGTCTCTGATAACCTCTGGTGTTGGGGATACAATGAAAAAGCAAGGTAATAATCAGGCCAAAAAGATGATCTGCAATCCTTTAAAAACTTTCATCGAGCAGGAAGACTAAGTGAATGTCTTCAAGACTGAGACTGGGGATCGATCCCAATGTGAGTCAGACATTTATTTCTGTGAAACACGTGCTCATGTGTTCACTAGTTCCATCATCTTCATGATGAAGGAATAATTCAAATAAAATGCTTCCAATTGACTCATTGGTGGGTTGGAAAGTTTGGTAAAACTCGCTGGTATGTTAGGTGGTAGACTGCCAGGGAAAACCTCGGGTATAGAAGTACTTGGGTTCCAACTTCTTTTATGGCTTGTGTGGGTCAACTGGTACCCTGCTGGACTTTCACTGGAGAAACAGGTTTGATACCAGTGTGAGTCGCAAATTTATTTCTGTGAAACATGTGCTCATGTGTTCACTATAGTTCATTTCATTCCATCTGTCCAATCACCAGTGTAGGTTTTATGTAGATGTGGCAATATGCACAGCTAGCTCTCGATTGGCTGAAACTAGTATTTCTGATTTCATATGCTTACTGTAATAACGATGCAAACTTTTTCTTTAGTAATACATCTGAATGCATTTATATGCATAGAACCTTCACACTATTTAGATCATAAACATGTCGATACAAGCACACTAATGACGAGCTTGAAACAATCTACTCAGGCCAAACACAAACGAATGATGTGCTTTAAAAGTTTAAATAATTATTTTTTGTTCATTGTGGGTAAATAAAAAGACATGCGGTTAAGTAAGTGTGAATAGAAGATATTTTAATAATTTCTGGCTTGTAAATTGCAGGAGTAGGTTAGTATTCGAAATAAAAGTCATATGTTACTTATGGAGGCTGTCTGGGGCATGGGGGAGGTGGATGGGACAGCCATTGCTGTGTTGGCTGAGAGGCGGGAAATTTCAGTTGATACATGGCTTGATGGCAATAGACATGAATAGATAGTCAAGTAGGTAAATAGATAGGTCGTAAGCTACGCTTCCGAAGAGACATATCTTTTTGGTACTTATTAATACTGGTATTGGCATCTCAGAATAGGGATTTTGATGGTTCAGCTATTCGGTTCAGGGAGGTGTTGTGAAATGCACTTGAGTCAGTCTTTCTTGAGCGTGAGTGCCTCTGTGTGTTTAATGATGCGTCACAGGGCGCAAGGTTTTGGTGTGTTTATAGGTATTTCTGGTAAAACACGCAAAAACGTGAAAGTGTTTCTTTTTTTCTCTCTCTCTTTCTTTGGTGAGAGGAATTCACACCGTGGCCATTAAGCAGAGGCGTATGAAGCATTATTAATTTTTTTATTGTTAATTTTAGTGTCAGATTTGAATTGTACAAACCAGTTAAGGGGGGCGGGTGGAATAGGGTTTTTCGATTGCACTGCAACTAATATCAGGCGTTGGCAGCAGTGACGTCATCCCCTGAGTGACGTGTCAGCGACGTCATTAGTTTGGGCGGAGTTTCTTGCCTTCTTCGCCATCCTCTAGGCAGCACATGTGAATTTTGGGTGTGGCTTTTTTTTTCTATATAGCAATCAGCAGTTCGCATCGGCATTGAGGGCTTAATAAAGAGATTATTAAATTACCACATTATCTCTGGGGACTGTGATTACTGGGAAATAATTTGTTTGACAGTTGTTGAGTTACTGTGAGTAAACATTTCTTATGCAAGCATGTGTACATTGCTTAGATTTTTAAACTTTTTTTTTTTATACAGTAGTTACATACATACGTGTTTTATTTTGGGTACATACGTGCATGTCTGCAAAAAGGGAAGCGGTTATTGTACGGTTACTCAGCAATTTTTGCCTTGATGACGGGAGAGGTGGACACGTCTCCGAAGTTTTGCGCTCAGTGCTTTTTTTTTTGTGTGTGCTTTGGCAGATTGTAGATGTGTTGGGGAGATGTGGGGGAGATATTGCACTAAGGGGAGGGGAACAAATTCTTTTCCTTTCTCTCTCTCTTCTGTTTGCGTGAGTCCCATTTTCTTTATGTGAGGGTACACTCCCATTCTCTTTACTTGAGGGAGGACTGACTTTTTTTTTTTTTTTTTTTGCCCTTGAAAACTAGAAGTTCAGCTTGACCTACTTTGCAGTCAGCTGTGCGCTGGGCCCGCCTGTTTCTTCCCCATGGGGATTTGATTTAATTGTGGGTTTAATTAGTACTTTCTTTTGATTTTTGGGGATTAATTGTAGAGTAAAGGGAATTAACATTGTGGGTTTCTTACTGTGTGGGAATTTTTTTCAGGGAGAATTGTTTTTTCTTCAAGGGGTGTCATTTTGCAGGACTTGGGAAAATTTGTATTTGTGATCAACCATGAGTAAGTTAACGGATTTATTTACAAAGAGGAAAGCTGCGAAAATGGCAAGAGGAAATAGTGATCAGAGATCCCTTAGGTCAGCATATGGCTGTGCAAGGCTCGGAGATTCAGCCCGCGGTTTGTAGGGTTTTGTTGAAAGTCGGAAGACCCAGAAGTCAATGGTTGGGTTGAGTTCTCGGGCCTTACAGGTTCGTTCTTTTAATTGTCATATGCAGGGACACATTAAGAGATTTTGCCGTGTTAAATATTGTGGCGGTTGTAGGAGTTATGGTCATCCTTGGCGGTCTTGTCCGTCTCTGAGACAGTATAATGGTAGGCACACACTTCAGAATTTTGGTAGCTCAGGTAAGAAAGTTCCTGAAGGGGGTTCTTCGAGGGGATCTAGTGATCGGCGAGCATTGTCTAAAGACCGATCAGTTGTAAA
This sequence comes from Macrobrachium rosenbergii, assembly GCF_040412425.1. Taxonomy (NCBI): domain Eukaryota; kingdom Metazoa; phylum Arthropoda; class Malacostraca; order Decapoda; family Palaemonidae; genus Macrobrachium; species Macrobrachium rosenbergii. Next base: position 1,063,732 of record NC_089799.1, read on the forward strand.
GGAAAACTAGATGGGGGTTTCTTGTGATATAGGACTTCTGGGGGAACCCTCAGAGGCAAAGCTGGTGGTAAAAGGGTCTGTGTATTGGGTAAATGTAAGGGTTTTGTCGATACAAGCGCCTCTATTAATTTGATGAATTATGAGTTGTTCTCATCGATGTTTTCCAATCGTTCTTTGAGACCTGCTAAAGAGACAGTATGTGATGTGCAGTTTGTATGGGGAGATGGACAGCAATTAGCTTTTCAGAAGATTAAGGATGCTTTAGTGAATCTCCCAGTATTGAAGTTTCCTGATTTGGAACATCCTTTCACATTGGTAACAGATGCTAGTTACGAAGGTATAGGGGCATGCCTTATGCAGAAATTTGATGGAAGACTCCATTCAATTGCATTTTACAGTAGGGAGTTTAAGATACGGGGTAGCAATGAACGTTTATGGTCGGTAGTGGACAAAGAGGCCTTTGCCGTAGTGTCGAGTTTAGTGCATTTCAAACTGTTATTGTTGGGCAATCAATTAGGGGTTCTTATGGATCATAATCCATTGTTGGATCTCTTCAGTAAGCCGGATCTTTCCCCTAAAAGGGGCTATGTGGTATCTGACAATCAGGGATTTTGACGCCAATATTAGGTATATACAGGATAGATATAAAGTTGTAGCAGACACCCTTAGTAGAAGTTTTTCTGATGCAGATGGTGCTCATGTATGTTATGTATCTGGAGATTGCATAGACTGGGATATCACTTTGGTAGAATCTAAACTGGATGAGGATGAGATTTTGGCAGACGCAAAAGCGTTTCTTAGAGGGGAATTAGTTAGGAAGGGTTATAAGTTGCCTTTTGCAAGGCTTGATTAGAGGGTAATTTGTTAGTTAGGAAGATTAGATACATGTAAGGAAAGGATTTGAGTGACATATTGGCTGGGTGTTGTCTAGTTTATTGGTGGTTCCTTACTGAATGAATGTACAGAATCTTCAAAGTTGTTATTGGAGGGTGCGAGCCGCAAAGTAGTTTCTACACACAGCCAAGGCAAAACAGAGATTATATTTCGGGCATCTGTGCTTGTCAACAGACAAACAGATGGCGATTGTGAGAGACATAATAAACGTACAATGATAAAACATATATCAATGGAAAGGCCAGGAAATTCCACAAATGAAATTCGAGACAGATTAATGGATACAATGCAGCACCATAATATATGTGAAATGGCGAAACGTTTGGCGTCTTCACAAACAGACACATACATACAGTTTGCCACAGAAGATTCGGTGGAACCTTATGAGTACATGATCGAAATGCTTGCATGGCAATGCAAGTAGTGGTGATTGAACATGAATCAAGACAACAATGGTTAGAGAGAAATAGAAAGGAATATTATATGGTAGAAGTTGCGTTCCTTCGAGTGATGGCCGCTGATGCACAGGAGGGAGAGAGAGAGCAGGAAGCTTTTTCGTCTTGTTTTGTCCGATGGATGACTCACACACACGTGCCCGTAAGACTGCCAATGTGGTCCCTTACATAGACTGATTAATAGTGAGGATAAGGGTGATACGATGCAAATAGTTGTTCCTAGGAGTTTAATACCTATGGTTCTGGATATTGTTCACTGTAGGTCTGGCAGTCCGCATTTGTTGAGAAGATGTATCAGAATATATGGGAACAATTCTTTTGGAAGAATATGCTCACTTCAGTAGACGACTTTGTGAGAGGTTGTTCAGTTTGTAATGCGTGTAAGCCATCGAGGGTCGTTTCTTGTAAATTGGGTTCATTTCCTATTCCCAGTAGACCATTCTCTAGGGTCCATATGGATCTCTTAACCAATTTCTGTGAATCTAGTTATGGCCATAGGCACCTGTGGTGGTTGTTGACAAATTAACTAGGTTCGTAAAGATTTTTCCATTGAAGCATAATACAGTGGAAGAGGTGGCAGTTGCATTCTTCAGTGGGTATATTTGACGTTATGGGGTTCCTGAGGTGCTGATTACAAATAATGGAAGAGAATTTGTGAACAAAACGTTAGAGTGTCTTACGGATGTAATGGGCATTCGGAAAGTCACTATTATTCCTTATAGACCAGAAGCTAATGGGCTGTGTGAATGGGCAAATACGAAGGTTACTGAAGCTCTCAGAGTTACTGTAGGGGGGAATGATGAAAATTGGGATTGATACATTCCACAGGTGCAGCATAGCATTAATTCCATAGTTAGTGATACCACTGGAATGTCTCCCAATGAAGCGCTGTTTGGTTACCCAGCGCAGGGTGCATTTAATTTGTTACCTATTCCATCAGGGGATGAGACTATAAGGATGCTTGTTTCCATGGCAGCAAAAGAGAGATATGCGCATTTTGCTAGGAATCTTGAATGAAAACATGGGATATGGTGGAGAGAAGAATGTAAAGCCAGATAGAGTTAAAGTTGCTGTGGGAGATAGGGTTTTTGTGAAAATAAACATCAGGAATCATTTGAACTTTAAGCTAGGTCATAAATTTGAAGGTCCTTTTCGTGTTGTAGAAGTAAAGACAGGGAATAGAGTGTGTCTTGGTTGACACATATATCTAAACTTAAAGAGACAGGTTAATGGGAATCATATGGGTTAAGTCCTGGGTTGTACTGTGGTTCTGATCATTTTCTTTTCTTTCCCTCTCTCTCTCTCTCTCTCTTTTAATGGGTTTTAGATGGGGCGTGGCTTATAGTTTTTTTTAATTAAGGTGGACGTTGTTCCATAGAGTTATACAAATTTTTAAATGTCCGAGTTCAGTTTTTTGCTTTTGTGTGTTACGATACTTAGTTAAAATTGAGTGCACAATACCATAGGGTTTTATAGATACAGTATAGTTATACAAATTTTTAAATGTCCGAGTTCAGTTTTTTGCTTTTGTGTGTTACGATACTTAGTTAAAATTAAATGCACAATACCATAGGGTTTTATAGATATATGGTTTTTTTATTTGTTTTTTCTTTCCCGTTTCGAGATCAGGTATCTTTTAGGTTCTTTCTTTTGTTTTGTTTGACATGCGGAAGTTTCGAATTCCCATGACTTGGAGTCGTGGCATGGACTAATTTCGTTGTGAGGTTAGGCATGGGTGTTATTATATAAGAATATTGTGATGTGTAGGTGTCGTCTGACACAACGTCTTTGAGTATAGTGTTTCAGAATAAAGTTATGTTGCTTAGGAATTTTTTTTTTGGGGGGGGTGAGTTGAATATCGGACCGAATCTGTCTAATCTGTTACGGGGTTGGCTAACCAAACTTAATGCTACAGCAATTAGGGTTCAGGATAGGATTAGGAAGACTTTAATATGGCTTCCAAATTTAGGTGTTTTGATTTTTCAGTTCTCTTCTGGGAGTAAAAGGGCTGCGCCATTGGTAATTGTAGTCGTTATGATCACAGGAGCGATTGCTAGTATGTCAACTGCTAATCTGCTGAGAACTGAGCAGGTATCGGCAGTATTTGTTAGCCAGGGTAAACTTTGATGACTTTACGAGATAGTAATGAGTAATTACGAGTATGGTAAGATTTTGGAACTTTAAGGACTTCTTTAAATGGGTTATTGGCCACAAGCTGATAGGATGGGGGGAGGTTTTAGATGTTACGGTAGCTTTGCCTTCCGGTCAAACTACCTTGTTGAATATTGCGTAACGAGCAGAATCCGTGTCATTAGAAATTCAAACTCAACTTAAAGCAGTGGTTGCTGTTTCTAAGGGGGAGTGTTGGGAGATGTTTTACCTCTCGGATGTTTACAATCGCCTTTAATGAATTCAGTATATCTGTATGGTTCTTATGTAATCTTTACTGGGAAGAATTTGTATGGGTAGGATCTTAAAGTTAGTATACCTGATAGGGGGTTGATTGTGGAAATTCCAGTTAGTAACTAGGAAATGTCTCATAGTTTTATCATACGACCTTTCCTTACTAGATCGTCAAGAATTCAAGATGTGAAGAGAAGCATGGGCTTGTACAGTTGCAAGCCTTCCAGAATATTTAGATCATCAAGAATGCAAGATGTGAAGTGATGCGTTCTACAATTAACTGTTTATTGGAATAACAACGGTGCATACGAGACAAGTAATTGTCGTATCTAGTGCATATGGTTTGCTATGATTTTTGGAGCTGGCCCCTACTGAACTTTCGATCGTATATTTGTTGTACCTGGGCGGGGGCGCCCATGGGTAGGCGGGCCGAGCTCCTATTAAGTCTTTTAGCGAGTTATGTGGTGGCCTGTGAAAGGTATATCCGGTGCAGGTGCATTTATGTTGACGTTGGAGGTTTCCACAGTTAGATACAGTGGGTATCTGACATGTTCATTTGTGCCTTCTGATCATGGCCAAAGTGCATGAGACAACAAGACAGATTGATGGAAGCACTGTGGTCCTTCAAACATTGAACCAGTGTCGTCAAGCTTCTGGGGAGGGGTTATTAAGTGAGTATGTGCATATGTGCACTATCTAATGCGTATATTATGAGAGGAACATACAATGGCTATGGACTTCGATTTATGGCTGGGTGTGATTCACTCTGAGATCATTTACCTTCATTTTGCAACAAACGAGAAGTCTCTAGCACAATATTTCGATTTATGGTGAATTTTTGAAAAAACTTTTTCCTTCTCTCCGTGAGCGGTAACTCTGCTGAAAATCTCAGAATTTCTTTAGTCACCTTGTCGTAATTTTCGCACCGTTTTATATTAGGCGTTACATAAAGTGTTATACAGGAAAATGTGCGCAATTTCATGTAAAATACAACAAAAAATAACTCATGCTTGTAGCTTTTATCAGTTTTGAAATATTTTCATATATATCACGATAAGTGACAAAATTTAAACCTTCGGTCAAATTTGACTCGACCGAAATGGTCGAAAAACGCAATTGTAAGCTAAAACTCTTACATTCTAGTAACATTCAATCATTTACCTTCATTTTGCAACAAACGGGAAGTCTCTAGCACAATATTTCGATTTATGGTGAATTTTAAAAAAACCTTTTCCTTCCCTCCGCGGGCGCTAACTCTGCTGAAAATCTCAGAATTTCTTTAGTCACCTTGTCGTAATTTTCGCGCCATTTTATATCAGGCGTTACATAAAGTGTTATACATGAAAATGTGCACAATTTTATGTAGAATACAACAAAAAATAGCTTATGGTTGTAGCTTTTATCAGTTTTGAAATATTTCCAAATAAATCACGATAAGTGACAAAATTTAAAACTACGGTCAACTTTGACTCGACCGAAATGGTAAAAAAATGCAATTGTAAGCTAAAACCCTTACATTCTAGTAACATTCAATCATTTACCTTCATTTTGCAACAAACGGAAAGACTCTAGCACAATATTTTGATTTATGGGGAATTTTTGAAAAAAACTTTTTCCTTCCCTCCACACGCGGTAACTCTGCTGAAAATCTCAGAATTTCTTTAGTCACCTAGTCGTAATTTTTGCACCATTTTATATTAGGCGTTACATAAAGTTTTATACATGGAAATGTGTGCAATTTCATGTAGAATACAACAAAAAATAACTCATGGTTGTAGCTTTTATCAGTTTTGAAATATTTTCATATAAATCACGATAAGTGACAAAATTTAAACTGATCAACTTTGACTCGACCAAAATGGTCGAAAACGCAATTGTAAGCTAAAACTCTTACATTCTAGTAATATTCAATACATTCTAGTAATATTCAATCATTTACCTTCATTTTGCAACAAACGGGAAGTCTCTAGCACAATATTTCGATTTATGGCGAATTTTTGAAAAAAAACTTTTTTCCTTCCCTCTGCGCTGATGAAACTCTGCTGAAAATCTCAAAATTTCTTTAGTCACCTTGTCGTAATTTTCGCATCGTTTTATATTAGGCGTTACATAAAGTGTTATACATGAAAATGAGCACAATATCATGTAGAATACAACAAAAATAACTCATGGTTGTAGCTTTATCAGTTTTGAAATATTTTCATATAAATCACGATAAATAGAAAAATTCGACCAGAAGGTCAACTTTAACTCGACCGAAATGGTAGAAAAATACAATTTTAAGCTAAAACATTTACAGTCTAGTAATATTCAATCAATTACCTTCATTTTGCATCAAACGGGAAGTCTCTAGCACAATATTTCGATTTATGGTGAATTTTTGAAAAAAAAAAATTTTTACGTCTGCGCGTTACGAATTCATGCATCATTTTGTGATAATATTTTCTCTGTGTTGCTTTGATCATTTTACAATTTGTTATATAGCAAAATCATCACAATTTAGTGTACAATACAACGAAAAAAAATAACTCATTAGCTTTAACCGTTTTGCTCACAGCATGATTTGTATACAATTATATAAAAAAAAATTTTTTCGTGCCGTCATATATTCCAATATTTATATATGATGAAATTTTTTTTCATTTCTGATGGTTGCATACTAAACTTCAGGCAATGACAGAAAAAGGAGCCAAAAATGAACTCTTAATCTTAAAACTAAGCGTGCTGTGATTTTTGAAAAAACTCTTTTTTCGCTCGGGCGCTGACTTTAGCGCGCTGGCATGCGACAGACACTTTTGAAAATAGAGGATCGGCGTTTAAGGGTTAATTTGTAAAAACCCAATAATCTATAAAAACTTTGAAATAGTGACCACGACGCAGAAGGAACACCACCTTGATATTTTGGAATCCTTGGTTATCAAGAAAATTGTTCCATCGCTCAATAATCATTGAACTTCAACCCCCTAAACATAGCCTAGTACCCCTCCCCTTTTCCTGTTTACTTCCTAACCATGTTTACTCTTATCAAACTTTCATCCTCTGGACTTTACTACTGAAGGTATTCTATTCCTTGTTTTGTCATTGTCATTTTCAGTCTTTAAAGCATTTTAATTTTGTAAGCTCTGCTTTAAGTTTTAGTTAATGTTTTTTTGTATCTTTTTAGCCAGAAAAGATGGGATATGGGTAGGGTGACCAGACGTCCCCCTTTGCGGGGGACAGTCCCCCAATTCGAATCTCTGTCCCCCTAAAAATCACTACCTTCGGGGGACGTACTAATGTCCCCCTTTACGGAATGTGCCCGCCTTCTGTCCCCCATTGCATACACAAATAGTAATAAATTGCTGATTGTTCAAAGATAAGAGTTAAGATATTTTTCCTTGAAACCTCTAAGGCTCTTGCTGCAGCATAGCTACAGTAGGTCTTAGAATTTATGAATTGTGTTCCATACTTCTCTTGCACTCATCCATGTACGGCTAAGTCCAACTGCTACGTGTTGGTAGTCGATTAATAATCAAGTAGCACTCCAAAAAAGACGACATCGTGGCATCCAGAAGGAAGTGTACTTTAAAAAAAAATAGAAAGTGAATATCCTTTCATAAAAAAAGCAAATAGTGGAAGTGATGTCAAGCGTTTAAAGTGCATGTTGTACTTTTCGATGACAAATGGCGGAAAATATGATATTGAACGTCATTTAAAGACTAGTAGACGCAAGCGTGCTGATGCCTCCTTCTCTTCAAGCAAGTCAATGACCACATTCCTACAGAAGGAAGGATTTGGAGAAACAGAAAAGAATTTGGCAGCAGCAGAAGGAACTTGGGCTTATCATGCAGTGCAACACAATTTTTCATTCCGTTCTGTAGATTGCACTTCACACTTATTAAAAAGTGTTTTGACAATTCGTTTGCATAAATTCTTTCGCACCAAAACGGAGTCAATTTTGAACAATGTTTTCCTGCCTGACGCCTTAGAATCCTCAAAGAAGATTTGTCTCAGAAAAATTGTGTGACTTTATATTGTGACTGCTCTAATCACGCTAATATTAAATTGTGTCCCTTACTGGTTGGATACTTTTTGCCCTGCCATGGTGTCATGGTTGAAATTTTGGAAGTTAAAAATCTAGGTGGAGAAACGAGTGAAATACTTCCAGATTGTGTACAAGAAACTCTCAGCTCTAATGAATTGTCTTCTAAATTGTTGGCATTGTGTGCTGACAACACAAATTGCAACTTTGGTGGATCATCAAGGGGAAGCCAAAATAATGTTTTTACCGGGTGCAACAAAATCTAGGAAGAATATTAATTGGTGTTAAGTGCGCTAGCTCATATATATACTGAATAACTGTATGAAAGCTGCATCGGAGCATATATTTCACTATTGAAAGTAACACTTGCTCTGAATAAATGCTGTCTGAATAATACTCTTTCGTTTATTCAGATGTTTGCATGTATATCTCAATATATAATTTTTTGAAGAATAAATCTCATGCCAGAATGAAAAGACCAAGCAGCTGCAATTCTCTCTCTCTCTCTCTCTCTCTTTATATATATATATATATATATATATATATATATATATATATATATATATATATATATATATATATATATATATATATATATATATTATTGTTAGCTTACGCTTAGCATATACATACTTGTTAATTTATATGGGTGTCCCCTTTCACACCTCAGATAAATGGTCATCCTAGATATTGGTGATCCCAAGTACAGCTATTAATAAATTTGTCAATGATGAGCTAACTGTTCTTCCTATCCATACATCCTACTATATATATATATATATATATATATATATATATATATATATATATATATATATATATATATATATATATATATATATATATATATATATATACATATACATATATGTGTGTACATATACATATATGTATGTATATATATATATACATATACATATATATATATATATATATATATATATATATATATATATATATATATATATATATATATATATATATATATATATATATATATACAGTGTAAGCTTCCCAGCTTCACTGCTGCACCCAGGTTTAGCTGCCAGGTTTGCCAGCCAATCGCAGAGCTCCATCGTAGTCATGTGCTTACATGTCACCAGTGTTGCCTGTCACTATGCGCCGGGTTAACTACCTGTAACTATGTCTCTGCCTGCATGGTGTATCAAAATGGGTCAGGTTTCAAAATAAATTGGATGTTACCCTGAGTCCTGCGTATAACTTTCATCATAACAATGTTACATTTCAAGTGAACAATGCCTACTCAATCATTTACAATATGTATTACGAGTGTTTGGCTTCCACATGCAAGTAAATGCTGTGTATTTTCCATACAGTATCAAGAAAAGATGCATGTGCCATAAATTAAGAAAGAAGAAATGTGCATATATGTATACATAAATATATACACAGATACACACACACACACACACACACACACACATATATATATATATATATATATATATATATATATATATATATATATATATATATATATATATATATATATATTTCTGAGTTCAGTCCTGTGTCAGCTGGTGAAATTCCATTACAGCACGAATTTCTAGGTATAATAATGCTAGATATACCAGAGAAAAGAGCTTTCAGGAAAGCTGGGGTTACTACCCAGCAGTCGAGCGTCTTCTAGGAAGACGTCGGTATAAGGAAGGGTGAGTGAAATACCACTACCACGGAAACATACTCGAAAGATCTCTCCTTATCAAAACCCCCGGAACAGAGCGGTGAGCCGTTACAGCCCCTACACTCAACACCCGCCAGGACGGCGACACCAGCGCCACCTACCTCATTCCATTTTCTAGCACGTGATTGCGATCATTTCTTTTGTGTGCTCGTCTCCCTTTTTTGGATTATTTTCATCTTCACCATGTCATCGAGCAGCTTTACCATCTCCAAGTTAAGTACCATCTTCTTGTGGGGTTTTGTTCTATTTTTTGGCTGTTATGGTCTCGTCTTTTCATAAATATTGAGATCTTATTATGGCCACGCGGCGTCCTCCGCCAGCCATGTCGACCGCGAGGCGACTCCATCAGTTCTTTTCTGTTGGGGTTGTCTCCTTGTCGTTATAGATAGATTTTTGCCCCTTGGTTCCCATCCTGGTGGGTTCCCTGCGGTGGCTCCCCCCTTTGTTTTGTTTCCCGAAATTACGTTTCATTGGCCTGTCGGCCTTTGTGAGGGTGATGCCCCGTCCAGGTACCCCCCCCCCCCAAGTTGGGTTCCTTATTAATTTTGGTCTCTTTTAGGCTAATTATTTTATTCTTGGAGATGGTGCTCTCTTTTTATTTTATTTTATTTTTTGTTTACCTCCTCGTGGTGGCGGCAGCCTCAGATCTAACCGCTTCCCCGAGGTAGGCTACGCACCCTATTGAGCACATTTTTGTTCCCATTTTTATGTGTGATGGTTATTTAGTGGAGTAGGCTTGTTTTGCTTCCATCCCCTTGCCCTTGGTGTGGAGATCATCAGGTTGAGGGAGTTTTGGTTGCTGTTTCCTCCGGGGTCGTTTTTTGGTGGGCAGAGTGAGCCCCTTAGTTCTCTTCCTTCATTTGGGGGAATAGAGTTCTTTGGATGTGTTTCCTCTAGGCTAGTCGCCTCCTTGCCCCTCTTCTCGATCCCGGTTGGTTCTCGGCACAAAATTTCTCTCCCTGTTGCTTCCTCCTCCCCTCCGCACTCCTCCCTTTTCCTAGCCTATACTAGGTTAGGTCCCTATTAGGCTTCGCCTAGGAAGGAGTCGGGCATCGGGCTGGGTAGCTTCCCCTTAGTAGTAGGCTACCCTCCCAAGTTTCATTATTCTTGGAGTGGTGTATGTGTGCAGTTGAGCGGGTGATATGTTTTCCCCTGTCTCCTGTTCCCTTCTTGGTAGCCTACTTCTCTCCCCCTACTCCACCCCTCCCCCTCACCACCCCTCCAGCCTTGCTCTACTCGCGGGTGACGCTAGATGGCGTTTTCTCCGAGTTCAGGGACTCCTCCATTTGGTAGAGGGATTCGCTCCCTCCCATACAGTCCCTAGCATCGCTGTGTTGGTGTTGGTGGTTCGTTAGCTCGAACGTGTTCGACACTCTATCCACACCTCTCTTCTCCCCGCCGGGTTACGTACATAGGGTAATATATAATTGCTCCGCTTATGTTATAAACATACGAGCATCTTGCCCATCTTGTTTCTCCGGCGGGAAGTAAGTGAGGAAGGGATTTATATTATATAAGGGCGGATCCCTCCGGTCTCGGAGTATTTACCCTTGTACCGTCACTTGTTTAATGTTATTGTTTATGAATTGATATATTTAGATAAGTCTGTTTATCTAACGGAGTACTCTCCTCCTCCTTTATATTATATATATACGTGAGTCCGGTTCTACACCCGGGGGCTCCGCCGTTATTTTTACTGGCAGCCCTTGTGGTGAGTTCTTGGTGTCTCATTCTTTCATTCCCGGAGTATTCGGGGTCTGAAGCTTTACCTTCCACTCTGTGTAATTTAGAGCTTATTGGCCCAGTTTATGATAAGGGAGTTCTTCTCCGCCGGAGTATTCGGTTGTAGTCGAATTTCCGGCCTTGCCGGCTTTAGATTGCTTAGGGTGGTGGGTTCATGTAGATTTTTCTACTTACAGACTGTTCACTGTGAGGAGCCGGGTGTACCGCTTCCTCCAACAACCCTACGGTCACGTGAGTGTGCGGACCCATGCTGGTTGTGTGGTCCGGCTCGACGACCTGGTAGTTTGGCACCCTGATGGTTGTGAGGTTTGCTTCGCTCTATGCGCAACCGTCCAGGATGAGTCGGTAAGTGACAGTCTTCCTCCGTTTTACGCTCCTCATATTGTATATTGTTTACGAGGTTCCCAGACTGTTTTTTCGTTCTTGGCTAATTGTTGGTTTTCTTGCAGGCGGACGAAGTCTTCCAAGAAGTCTGCCTTGGAATCCCTCCGGGCCTGGGTGGCTGGGTTTGGCAGGAATGTTCCGTCGGGAAGCCCTACGCCCTCGACACCAAGTTGGGGACCTGCTCTACCCAGCGCGCACGGGTGGCGGCCGCAGTGCCAGAAGATCTTGCCACCCCATCATCCAGCAAATCCGGGATGCGACCCAGCCACCCCAAGTGGATCTCTACGCCGAGGTTTCGGAGGACGCCGCCGCCTTAGACTTAGACCTGGAACCCATGAACACCGAGCAGGACCAGGTGGTAAGTAGCGCGGTAGGTGAGGTTGTTGGGGCGGGCCCCCCTCTTTTTGACTCCCCAGCTTCATCTATTTCTTCGTTCACAGGTTTTGTGAAGTCTTCCTCCTTGGGTGATAGAGCTCCGTCTGCTATCCCCAAGTTGAAGTTGAAGACTTCATGGAAGGCGAAGGGCTATAAGTCCTCGTCCTCCAAGAAGGCATCGCCCTTCCCCCCGTCGAAGGCTAAGGTCTCAGCACCTGTAGCCTCCGGGAGCAAGTCTGGTTCCTCCGGCAAAGGCGCGAGTAAGAGGGCTGCAAAACCAAGCCCTCCTCGCCAGCCTGCCTTCGACGCAGAGGCCTTTGCGAACCAACTTTTCAGGAAGTTCACGGAGGATTTGGACACGAGATTCAGTAAAATCTCCGAAAAGTTGGCCAGTCATGATAATATACTGGCGGGAATGGCTCGCCCACCCCCAGCCGAACCCCAGTATGTCATCCCCGACACAGCGGACCTCCCGCCGTTCGATGTCGGTAACCCTTGGTGTTTCGCCCTCCGTGCCATCCAACATGATGGCAAACTCACGGTTGAAGGTCTTGGCACGAGACGGCTGGAAGAATTGGAATTCTTCCCCGCCGATCTCTTGCCCCCCTACCCAGGCTTCGTGAGATTAACGGAGGAAGCATGGATTCGGTCGGATAAGGTTCCTAGGGAGACTGTCATCGTCCCTAGGGACCAAGCTCAGTCGGCTCTCCTGCGCACTCTGACGGAGTGGCAGGCAGAAAATACGAAGTTGACTCCTTTCAAGGGCAACTTCACAATGTTCGCCCTGGGAAACAACCTGCCCACCCCTTGCTTGAACAAAGTCGCTCTGGCTACAGCCCGAGCGTGCTTTGAAGGTAATCCGTTACCGCAGCTGAGGGAAACAGACCCCACTTCCCTGGTATTCCCAGGAAGTGATGAGTTCTGGGTGGACGCTCCGTCCACTTTCACTGTCGGGAAACTAGACCTCTTCTGTGCTTCCTCACAGTTCAGTGAGCAGCTCCCCAAGCTGCCGGAATCTTTGTTGAAGGCGGAGTTTGATGCCCGGACTAAGTTAGCCCGGTCCTTGAACTCCGTCTGCCTTACGGAAGCTACTGCCGTCTCCTGCGCGGACGAGCCATTCTTTCAGGTCTTGGCTAAGTCCCTGTTAGCTGGCTTTCAGTCTGACCTTTTCGAGTTCATCATGGCCAGACTGGAATGCAGAAAGTTCACTTTTGCCGATGCCACTATCCGCCACGAGCCTAACAAGCTCGTTAAGAGCTCGATCTGGGGGCCTAACCTCTTCCCAGAAGAGGAGGTCACGAATGTTATGGCCGAGGCTACAAGGGCCAACCAGAGTCTGCGCTCTCGCTGGGGCATTTCTGCCTACAAGCGCAAGACCCCAGAATCTGGCGGCCCCCAGACGAGAGGAGGCAAACGTTTCAGGAGGCATAAGAGGCCCCACCATCAGGCGGTAGTTCAAGCCGTCCCGGTCTCGGTAGTGGCACAGCCTTCCACCTCCAAGGCTCACCCCCAACAGTATGTGATGGTCCAACCAGCTCATTCCCTTGCTGCACCCTCGTATGTTGCTTCGCCAGCATACAACCCCACCTATGAGGGCCGTGGATACTTTCATGGCCTTAATAGGATCGCAAGGGGGGGAAGAGGCAGAGCCCCTCACAGAGGAAAACCCAACACCACCCCAAGAGGAAGGCCTGGACGTGGTAGAGGGAACAAACCCGCTCCCTCCCACTGAGAGAACTCAGGTAGGTGGTCGCCTGTATTGGTTCAGGGACCAATGGACCTTCAGCCCTTGGGCACACAGCATTGTGTCCAAAGGACTAGGATGGAGCTGGATCAAGAACCCTCCTCCTCTAACCAGATTTTACCAGCCACCCACATCAATCCTACAGGATTACGTGACAGAATTGCTCAACAAACAAGCAATAAAGAAAGTAAGGCACCTAAAGTTTCAAGGCAGGTTATTCACTGTTCCCAAAAAAGACTCTGATCGGCAAAGAGTGATCCTGGATCTGTCGCGTCTAAATCTCTACATAAAATGCGACAAATTTCGCATGCTTACGGTAGCTCAGGTACGGACTCTACTTCCGCGTGGAGCCGTCACCACCTCTATCGATCTTTCAGACGCTTATTATCACGTCCCGATTGCGCGGAACTTCTCTCAGTTCCTCGGTTTCAGACTCGGGAATCAAGCCTACTCCTTCAGGGTCATGCCCTTCGGTCTAAACATTGCGCCCAGGGTATTCACCAAGCTGGCGGACACGGTAGTGCAACAACTCCGGTCCCAAGGGATATTCCTAGCAGCGTACTTAGACGATTGGATAATTTGGGCACCAACAGTTCCGGAGTGTCAGAAGGCTACGTCCATAGTCATCAACTTCCTGGAGTCGTTAGGTTTTCAACTGAACAGAGAGAAGTCCCGCCTGACTCCGGAGTCCCGGTTTCAGTGGCTGGGTCTCCAGTGGGATCTGTCCTCTCACACGTTGTCTCTCCCGCCTCCCAAGAGGAAAGAGATAGCATCTCTCACCAGGAAATTTCTCAAAAATCAATCAGCATCCCGCCGATCCCAAGAAAGAGTCCTTGGGTCTCTTCAATTTGCCTCAGTGACGGACCTGCTCTTAAAAGCGAAACTAAAAGACATAAACAGAGTGTGGCGGAGTCGAGCCAATGTCAAGCTCAGAGACAAGGTCTCCTCTATTCCTCGAATCTTAAAGACAAGACTGCGGCCTTGGACCACAGTCAGAGGCCTGTCCAAAACAGTTCCGCTTCAATTTCCCCCTCCGGCACTAGTTGTTCACACAGACGCTTCCCTAAGCGGCTGGGGGATATTCACCAAAACAGAAAGTACAAGGAACGTGGTCCACAATGTTTCAGCAGTTCCATATAAACACCCTGGAAGCTATGGCGGTCTTTCTAACTTTAAAGAAAATCCGCCCCCCCAACCGGATTCATATCAGGCTGGTATTGGACAGCGCAGTGGTAGTTCATTGCATCAACAGGGGCGGCTCCAAATCAGGTCGAGTAAACCAAGTAATGGTTGCTATCTTCTCCCTGGCGAACAAGCACGGCTGGCACCTGTCAGCCACCCACCTAGCGGGGTGCGGGAACGTGGTGGCGGATTCCCTGTCCAGAGCTACTCCGTTGGAGACGGAGTGGTCCCTGGACGGGAATCTTTCAAATGGATTTGCCGCCGGGTTCGGGTCTCCAAGTGGATCTGTTCGCGACGGAGAGCAACTTCAAGCTCCCCTGTTACGTGGCCCCGAACCTGGACCCTCAGGCGTACGCCACGGACGCAATGACAGTAGATTGGAACAATTGGGAGAAAATTTATCTGTTCCCTCCAATAAATTTACTGCTGAAAGTATTTCACAAACTCAGGACATTCAAAGGTCAACCAGCCCTAGTAGCTCCCTATTGGCCAAAGAGCAATTGGTTCCCTCTTCTTCAGGAACTGGGATTGCGGAGTCTTCGGATTCCCAAGCCCATACTGACCCAGACAGTACAAACCAAGACTGTGTCAGCTTCCTCAAGAATTCAGAATGCCCTAGTTTTATGGACTTTATAAAATTCTGCAGCCCAAAAGGAGCAAACATTGACCCTGTCAACACTCTGTTTTTAGAATCAGATAAAAGAGATTCTACTCTTAGACAGTATGACTCAGCAGTCAAAAAATTAGCCTCCATCCTGAAAGCATCTGAAGCCAAAATCATGACGACTAATTTGGGAGTTTCTTTCTTTAGATCACTGTTTGAGAAAGGCCTTGCTCCGGCCACTATTACCACAGTCAAGTCAGCCCTGAAGAAAGTATTTCTATACGGCTTTAAAATTGACCTTACAGATTCCTATTTTTCATCTATCCCCAGAGCATGTGCTCGTCTGAGACCCGTATCACGCCCACATTCTGTTACGTGGTTTCTCAATGACATCCTTAAGTTAGCATCAGAGATGGACAACTTTCATTGCTCTTATCAGGATCTGTTAAGGAAGACTTTATTTCTGATTAGCTTGGCTTCAGGTGCTAGAATCTCAGAGCTATCGGCTCTCACTAGAGGTGATAATTTTGTGAACTTCCTCCCTTCCGGAGAGGTCCTCCTTTCCCCTGACCCTAGATTTTTAGCCAAGAACGAAGACCCACAAGACAGATGGTCTCCTTGGAAGGTGGTGCCCCTTCCTCAAGACCAGTCTTTATGTCCAGTTTATACACTTAAATCTTACCTTTTAAGAACTCCACAGAGTAAGTCGGGTCCTCTTTTTATCAGGGAGAAAGGTGGTACACTTTCGCTGAATGCTATAAGACAACAAATTCTGTATTTTATTAAACAGGCCAACCCAGATTCAGTTCCTAAGGTTCATGATATTCGAGCAGTTGCTACTTCCATTAATTACTTTCATAATATGGACTTCTCAGAACTATCTAAATTTACGGGTTGGAAATCACCTCTAGTGTTTAAACGCCACTATTTAAAATCGCTCGAAGCCCTGAAATTTTCTACCATAGCTGTGGGAAGTGTCATCTCCCCACCTTAACTAATCATATCCTTATCCTATCCTTTCCCCCCCGCCCGCCTGCCTCATTTACTTCTCTGCTTATCCTCCTGGTTGATCATGCCTCACTGCCTGGCTCCTCATATTGATGTATCTTGTCTCTGTTGAGTGGAAACTGTAATCTGACATGTTATGATTGTTTTTTTTCTTGTGGGGTACTGGGCGGTTTTTATTTTTGCTCCATGTACCCCAGATATATGTATATGTGCTGTATATGTTATTTTCACTGATTTTGTCTCTTACGTGTTTAGCCTAAGTTTACGTGTGTAGCTTTAAGATTGTATATGCATTTATCTTATGCACATTTCATGTTTCAATATGCTTTAGTAATGTTAAGATTTTTGGGGCCTCTTCCCCGTCGTGCGGGACTTCCCCACTTTTCATAGTATTAAGTTTTTTGATGTGCCTTAGGTTTAGTATTCTTGCTACATGTAAGAGATTCCCTGATTAAAATTATTTTCGTAATTTATGTTTTTTTCTTCAGATTACCCTCTTTTCCTCGTAGTTGCAGCCTTGGCATGATTCTCTATCACTATTTCACCGGCTGACACGGGACTGAACTCAGAAAGGGATTTTGACAAAGGAAAATCTATTTCTGAGAAGGTCCCGTGTCACCCGGTGACCCTCCCTGACTCACCTAGTACTCCCCCCCCCCTACTTGCACATGACAAGTCTGGGGTTAGTGCTAGCATGGAATGAGGTAGGTGGCGCTGGTGTCGCCGTCCTGGCGGGTGTTGAGTGTAGGGGCTGTAACGGCTCACCGCTCTGTTCCGGGGGTTTTGATAAGGAGAGATCTTTCGAGTATGTTTCCGTGGTAGTGGTATTTCACTCACCCTTCCTTATACCGACGTCTTCCTAGAAGACGCTCGACTGGGGGTAGTAACCCCAGCTTTCCTGAAAGCTCTTTTTCTCTGGTATATCTAGCATTATTATACCTAGAAATTCGTGCTGTAATGGAATTTCACCGGGTGACACGGGACCTTCCTCAGAAATAGATTTTCCTTTGTCAAAATCCCTATATATATATATATATATATATATATATATATATATATATATATATATATATATATATATATATATATATATATATATATATATATATATATATATATACATCAGTGGGCTCAGTTATCGGCAATCTGGTTCTTCAGTGCTTGTCTAGCGGCGAAGATCAGCGATTTTTGGTGCTGATAACCAAAAAACTGGCAATTTTCGGCGCTTATCGGTGTTGATAAGCCCCGAAAATTGCCGAAAAAGCCCCAAATCATTGCCGATTTTCAGTTATCGGCGATTTTTGCTTATCATCACACCATCAGAACAGAAATCCCATCGATAAACGGGGAATACATTATATATATATATATATATATATATATATATATATATATATATATATATATATATATATATATATATATATATATATATATATATATATATATATATATATATATATATATATATATATATATATATATATATATATATATATATATATATATATATATATATATATTTTATATATGTCACGAACCGAGGTTTTCGGCCCTTAAGAAAAACACAGGATCTAGATGGAAATATTATTGGGGCTGCTCTGGCTAATCGACAGCTCGCACACACAAAGGAGGAGGAATAACAAAAATACAGGAGTTTGCTATAAAAATAGATTTATTAATATTAAATCTTAATAAAAATCTATAACAAAAAAAAAAGGCCATAACAAATGAGCCAGGTCCGGGCCACGAAACACAAAAAATAAAGCAATATTACTTTATATCAAAAAGAAGTACCAGCAGCAGTCGATACAAAAAAAAGCCATCTCCAGCGAAGTCCACCAACTAACGACAACAGGTCAGTATTATCACGACGTCCTGCTGCCGTCGCCTAAAATACAAAGGACACGGGCCACTGCACCCGAGCCAAAACTGCCGACAGGGTCTCCACCTGCGACCAACAAACAACCATCTTCGTTGGTGCGCTGCTCCAGCCTGGGCCCAAACATCGGCTGCCCAAGAAACGTCCTCAAAGTCGAACTGCTGCTGGTACTCAAAAGTTCTCTTCCCCAAGAGAACAACCTGTTCGCTACTGCTGCCCGAACCTGACTAGAGGTTGCTGCTACGAAGCTGACTTGTTGCTGTTACGAACCTGACTAGAGGTTGGCGCCACGCCAACACAGACGTAAACACTCCTGTGAAAATAAGAGGAGGGGGGGAGGATTAGCCAAACAAACAAACTACCGTAACGCCCATAAAACAACCAAAGATCCTAATACCTTCCCTCCCGACAGAAAAAAAAAAAAATTACAAAATTTTTTTTTTTCAAAATAACCAACCTCCTCCTCCAATGTGGTGAAAACTCCGACAACCAGAGCAGAGCCAATCCTGTCACACGGTCGCCAATGTTACGAACCGAGGTTTTCGGCCCTTAAGAAAAACACAGGATCTAGATGGAAATATTATTGGGGCTGCTCTGGCTAATCGACAGCTCGCACACACAAAGGAGGAGGAATAACAAAAATACAGGAGTTTGCTATAAAAATAGATTTATTAATATTAAATCTTAATAAAAATCTATAACAAAAAAAAAAAAAGGCCATAACAAATGAGCCAGGTCCGGGCCACGAAACACAAAAATAAAGCAATATTACTTTATATCAAAAAGAAGTACCAGCAGCAGTCGATAAAAAAAAAGCCATCTCCAGCGAAGTCCACCAACTAACGACAACAGGTCAGATTATCACGACGTCCTGCTGCCGTCTCGCCAAAAATACAAAGGACACGGGCCACTGCACCCGAGCCAAAACTGCCGACAGGGTCTCCACCTGCGGCCAACAAACAACCATCTTCGTTGGTGCGCTGCTCCAGCCTGGGCCCAAACATCGGCTGCCCAAGAAACGTCCTCAAAGTCGAACTGCTGCTGGTACTCAAAAGTTCTCTTCCCCAAGAGAACAACCTGTTCGCTACTGCTGCCCGAACCTGACTCGTTGCTGCTACGAACCTGACTTGTTGCTGTTACGAACCTGACTAGAGGTTGGCGCCACGCCAACACAGACGTAAACACTCCTGTGAAAATAAGAGGAGGGGGGGAGGATTAGCCAAACAAACAAACTACACGCCCATAAAACAACCCATAAAACAATATAAAGATATATATATATATATATATATATATATATATATATATATATATATATATATATGAAAATAAGAAGGCCCATAAAACACTATTTAAACGTTGAAACCATATATTTCGGGCAATTGTTTCTGTGCCCTGTTCACTGGTAGAATATGGACAGGTGGAAAGTTACAATGGTATATATACAAAAACATGAAGGTGTGGCCTTAGGCCTCCGATGTTAAGGAGGTGGAGATTCTTAAGAAGGAGGAGAATGACCAAATTCCTTAGTGGTTTTTGGCCTCATTAGCTCCCGTTTGGCGACGGATCTGGCGGTCGCGTTTCTTGGGTCATCTTCTTCAAGATGGGTCTGAGGATTAAGGTGTCGATGGCGTCCGATTTCCAATGTCCTCCTGACAGGTTCATATTGTTGGTTTGATTGATGATAGCAGATTCCAGCATCTTTCTTTTGTACGGACAACTACTCTTGAAAACCAACTCCGCCCCACTCCAGTTAATGACATGCCCTGTATTTCTAATATGTAGGAAAATTCCCGAACTCTCCGAAGCGTAACGTACTGATCTTTTGTGCTCTGTTATTCTTTGCGAGAGCGATCTACCTGTCTCGCCTACATAGATGTCATGACAATTACTACACGGTATCTTGTAAACTCCGGCTTCTTCCTTTTGTTATTTAAGTATACGTTAACGAGCGAACTCCCGATGGATTTGGGATAATGGAAAATGAAAGGATTATTAGAACTGAGTTGCTCGGTGGCCTTTTGGATGTTTTCATCGTATGGAAGCTTTATTTTGTTGTTGAAATCTATTTGTCTGTTGTGAGTGGGACCTCTGTAGTATATTTTATTCGCTTTATTAATAGCCCTCTCGATAATGTGTGGTGGATAGAGCAGTTGCGTTAGGTGTTGGCGGATCGTGTTAAATTCTTGATCCAGGTACTCATTTGAACATATCCTAAGTCCTCTGAGGAATAGGTTGCACCCTACCATGATTTTTACGGAGACGTCGTGGTAGCTTAAGAAATGAATGTAGGAGACAGCGAAGGTGGGTTTTCTATATACTGTAAATGCATACCTGTTCTGTTTTCTTATGATCAGTACATCTAGGAACGGCAGTTTTCCGTCCTTTTCCCATTCTGTTTTAAATTTTATGGTGGAACTAGCGAATTTAGCCTATTAAAAAATTCATTAAAGTCCCCAGCTATTGTCCCAGAAAGTAAAGATATCATCTACGTATCTAAGCCAGATCATATTATGGGGTTTGATAGGCGACAAAAGTTCTGTTTCGAAATATTCCATGTACAAGTTTGCTAGAAGGGGTGATAGGGGACTTCCCATGCTACAGCCAAATTTTTGTTTGTAAAAATTACCATTGAAAGAAAACACGTTGTTAGTTACACAGAGGTTGATAAGTTTTAAAGTTTTATCTATGCCAAGAGGAAAATGGTCTTCATATGGTTGTAACTTCCTCTCTAAGAAAGACAACACGTCGGCAATCGGGACTTTAGTAAATAATGAATCGACGTCTAGACTGAGCAGTTTGATGTTGTTTGAGGGGATGTTTAAACTATTAAATTTTTGTATGAAATCCTCTGCATGTTTGACGTGGGAGGATGAGAAGGTTCCTAGAAAGGGTGATAACAAGTCTGCGAGCCATTTTGATAATTTGTACATGAAAGAGCCCCTGCTAGATATTATGGGGCGTAAAGGAATCCCATCTTTATGTGTTTTCGGGAGGCCGTAAAAATATATGGTTTCAACGTTTAAATAGTGTTTTATGGGCCTTCTTATTTTCATATTACACTGTAGTATTACAGGAAAAGACATTCATATATATATATATATATATATATAGTAGAACTCCGGACCTCAACGCTAATCTGTGCCAGAAGAAGCATCGAAATACGATTTAGTCGAGATCTGAATAAATTTTTTCCATAAGAAATAACTGAAAATGATTAATCCTTCTTGACCTCGCCTTTCTATACAAAACATTACACATAAATTACAATTAAATAAGTTCCGAATAAAATATCACACCATATTAGACAAACTTTCTTATTTTAAAATGTATACTGTATAAAAAACTGCCTTAAGTCCAATGCGGTTGTATTACCAATGGGAGACTGAGTGCCATAGGCTGTGCTAGGTATTGTACTGGGTAGGCACAAAAACTGTTGTTAATAAAAAAAACACTGAGAAGCAACCCTAATTATTTCAGTAAATTAATGAAATATAAAAAAGTAGGCCAAATTATGTCCTTTATCATAAACTTAAGAAAAATCACTAAATGATACAGCTGCAGCTTGCCTTTCAGCCATTTCCCATGAGTGGATGTAAACATACCTTAGCGCTGCCCTGATACCTTGTCATGGTAACACATAGATGTTTATAACAGTAGTTTTTATGGTAAATTTCATACAGAGTCTACTGGTATGTAATATACTACTCTCAAAATAAGTTACACAATCCTTCATCTGAAATCCTCAGGGCCAGATGTGTTTTGGTTTTTGGAAGTTTTTCGATTTCGGAACTGTAGGGTCAGGAGCATAATCAAACATCACTACTGCAGCAAAAACATGTTTTTTCCTTTTTTCATTAGTCATTTATTCATTATAGTTTATTATCATTTAATTAATATACTTCACTAACATTTTTCAACAAAAACATTCCGTAAAACACAAAAAATATACATGATCAGAATAACTACAATTCAACCTGTGAATTTTAAAGATAAGTACGACTATAAAGTGCATTTCATTTTATCGATCTTGGAGAGGATTGTTTTTTTTATTGTTACTAATGTCGTCAACAGTTTGCAGTCGTAAATTTGAGGTAAGTCCGGGAATAGGATTCGCAAGTGATGAAGCATCACTATGACAGACTGTTGTGGGATTTTTCATACCACTATATTAAAAGTAAAAGACAACTGTTAAATTCTTGTTTTCATGAAGAAATAATTATATAAAGCAAATTACTGAGTAATTTTTGCAAGCTTCAGTCAAATAATCACAATTCAGGCAACATTCAAACTTAGTGCTGCACACACAATTTGTGATCGAAATGTCTAAAAATAGAACAGAAATAGAGGGCTGTCACTGCCTAACAGCTCTCCATGGCAACCAGCCAGCCAATCAGGTTTTAGCTGTACAGTATTCCCTCTGAGAAAGAACGTTTCGCTCATGTGACGATGACATAAGTGCATGTGTTGTACATACAGTACATAGTTAAAGATTTATTACCTGTACTATACATTTTTAAAACAATATGAAAACACACACAGTATCTTTTCCTCTGACACACACACACAGAGAGAGAGAGAGAGAGAGAGAGAGAGAGAGAGAGAGAGAGAGAGAGAGAGAGAGAGAGAGAGAGAGAGAGAGTTAATTTTTTAAGGAATTTTTATCTATTTCTGTTTCCTGTTTCCATGTGACTGACGACAACAAAATTAATATATTTTTTGTCTTCCAAGGATATATTACCTGTACTTTACATTTTAAAACAATATGAAAACAAACACACACTGTACTTACCTACTGGATAAAGAGACTCAAATTAGTAGTATCTTTGAGAGAGAGAGAGAGAGAGAGAGAGAGAGAGAGAGAGAGAGAGAGAGAGAGAGAGAGAGAGAGAGAGAGATATTATTTAGGATTCTAAAGCTTGGCAGATGTACAATTATTTTATTATATCTTGGGATTTTCTAAGGTCAGTCCTTGAGATTTCGTAAGAAAAATAATTTGAGTAGCAGCACAATCCCGGTAGCACGCCAAACTACCAACCTTATGAATTGACGCTCTATTTTCAACAAAATGTTTTAGGTTTTTAGAATTTTGGATAAAGGATTGTGTATTTGTATTGTATTTCATGCTCAGAATCATACATTTTTCCCTACATAATCACTTTAAAAAATATCTTCCAATAAATATTATGATACTGAAACTGTTTTTTTCCACAAAATATCCTTGTAAAATTGGGGTGCGTCATATGCGAAGGTGCATCTTCTACAACGGCAAATACGATACTGCCTCCAAAACACTATCACCAGCAATCTGTTATTTCATTTATCCGTACTAACAACTATTTTTTAAGTTCAGTTGTGGTTCTTACCATTTTCCTTTTCTGCTTGTCTGCAATGGCTTTCTTGGGACCCATGTTTTTATCAAATACAGAACGAAAAGCCACAAAAACTAAGGAAGTAGATCAAAACACTGAAGCACAGCTGAGTAGGGTTTGAACGACACCTGGGAACAACACCAACTAGCGCTGACTGACTGAAACACGAAACGCTTTGTTTACAAATATCACGTGGTTTATCAGGTTGGATTCCCGTTTTTTGTTCGAGCTCCAAAGCAAAATTTACTCGAATTTTTGCGGGGTTCTACTGTATATATATAATCTTTCTTAATCAATTTATAGCACATGCATCTCTTTTTGATACTGTATGGAAAATAAAAAGTATTTCCTTGCATTTGGGGCCAAAACTTAATATACTGTAGGTAAATGATTGCGTAGGCATTGTTCACTTGAAATGTAATATTGTTGTGATGAAAATTATACACAGGACTCAGGAAAACATCCAATTCATTATGAAATCTGACCCATTTTGATACACCATGCAGGCAGAGACATAGTTACTGGTAGTTAACCTGGCGCACAGTGACAGGCAACACTGGTGACATGTAGGCACATGACTATGATGGAGCTCTGTGATTGGCTGCCAAACCTGGATTTAGCAGTGAAGCCGAGAAGCTTACACTGTCTTTTACAAGGTAAACTGCTGTATTAATGACATTTGAATTATCTAATGGTCAGGGTGGAGCACAACCCAGTCCTTTATCCAGGACTAACTGTAATGATGAGTAGTGTTAGAAAACAGATTTACAGGACCCAAGTTTGTCATGTCATTCTCATACTGAATTCCTCATTTCTCTTGCCCAAATATTAACAATTTATATTCTCAATATTCATTATATGGATTCAAAACCATGAACCCCCTGGTTGATTTAACAAGGTAGGTATTACGGGGGCAATCAGAAATTCCTTCATGTTAATTGTTTTTGTAAAAAGTAACTCAATAGGCTCAAACTCCATTTCTCACCATGAATTTCTTTTACTCTCTTTTACACAATAAAGATCAAACTACAGGCTGCATTTAATTTCGTGTACCTGGTTCTTAAAATATTACTTACCAAAGAATGACCATAAGATGATCTCTTTTCATTATGCTGTCCAGTCTGCGCGGCTGCAATCACATAACACTGCGTCTCTGCAAAGAAAACCTTTGTAAACTTACAATGAAATTGTTACTATAAGTACTTTGCATTTAGTTCCATATTTTACAGCAAATTTGTGTAACCAAACAATTAAACAAAATTTTATCGGTACTACTAAAGAAACTAATGCAACAAAATATGAAAAATACATACATTTTAAAATCTGAATACATAATTTTTTAAAAGCACATTTTTTTCATAAGAACCAATTTTAATTAAGTCTTAAAATAATCTATATGCTACAATTCCTATGAAATAAAGAAGGTGGTATCACTCATCACTACACAGGCATGGGTGGATCCTTAGGTTCAACATTCATGCAACCTGATCAAGGCAAGGACAAAACCCTCTTCATCCTTGACACAAAAACAAGAACAATGAAATTACTACAACTGACCACCAAGGTTTATACTGCATAAACTTTGATCAGATAACAAAACACTTATTCAATAGCCTCAAGATCATAAACTAGCAGTGTTGCTACAGATTCCCAGTCTGGTCAGTTCAGTTTCCACTTGAAAAAGTTAAATTTTCCAGGTTCCTATGGAATCTGCGGAAGTGCCAGGCATTGGGTTTTCTCCTGTTCGGGAAGCCTCCTAGGGAGCTCTGTCAGTAGCATCAGAAGGTTGGCAAACCCCTTGCTGTAGTCAAGAGGAGCCTCCAAGGACCAGTTCCACGATCTTAACTATTAACTGTACAGGATGGCAATAATGATCTTCCAGGCTCTCCCCACGAAGCATGATCTTAACTTTTTTGCTTCGCGGGACTGATCTCAGTAATTAAAAGGTCTCATATCATTTGCATATTTTCTCAATGTAATTCATAACAGCGATGAAAATAGCAAACGTGACGTAATATAACAGTAATGAAAATAAATTATCAAAATACAATTATAAAAGGGAGATAATTAGTCGGTTTTACAATTAGCAGGACACTGATCTCATCACTAGTGACGGTAACAGGCTCACAGCGAAAGGGTTAACTATTACTGGTCTTATTGCTTCAAGGCTGTCCCTAGGTAGACTTATAGCATCTAAATCCTTAGATGCCGGGATAGAGACTGTGAATGATTCAGAAATTAATTGTTCAACACATAAGTTGCACCCATACTGCTACAACACTGTACATGACTCAAAAGAATGATAATTTCATAGAAAGAAATTGATCCTTTCTGCCAAAGCTGTCTGTGGCCATGATGTCTCTTGCCAGAACAAACCAAGGAACTGGATTACATTGCTGGTATCTGTAAGATGAAAATGTCATAATCAAGCAACCTAGACTCTCAGACCTAATGAACCTTAAAAACCAAAAACTAACAGTCAGTCTAAGAGGTATCCTTCTTGTGACCCCCTCCTATTCTTTTTACATATACCAGCACACCACAGCCATTGGTACTGGCGCACCTTTCTGATATCGACATCACTGCACCACAAAATATTTGGTATTAATTCAAGTCTTCCTTGAAAAAGATGGAATCAACTGGTTGCATGTCGAATGCAACAGCAGTTTTTATTCATCCCATTCAGAAAACATTCAACAGCCACACAGACAGACAGGATTAATTCTTGTAATCCTGTGAAGTCATTAAGTTGAATCATTACTAGAAAGATGCCTAGTGGCATCTAAAGATGGGTATAATTTTTCAAATGCCCACTCAAAAATTCAGACTCAACCAAGGGATAAGCTTATTCTCCTAGCCTTGAAAACATTAACCTGAAATGTGTTGACATCAGACAAAAGGAATGGGCTTGTCATATCTAAAACTCCTTTACCACAAATAGGCCTGGAATTCCTCCAAAAACATTGCAACAAAACTAAATGTTGCATAATTCACTGACTAGATATTATTATTATTATTTTTATTTCACTGAAAAGAATGTAATTTTGCTTGCCTCTTGGAGAGGTCAGTCATAGTCATACCAATGGGGAGCAGTATTTTAATTGGCAGACTACTTCTCTCCTATTTTTGCGATCTCTGCCGATGGCGGGGCTAATCTTCATGAGGTACTGGGGAGCCCTTTGATCCTTATAGTCGATCATAAGGTTGACCATAGCATCTACTTCAGTAAGAGTTACATGAGCCTGAATTATCTTTTTCAGGGCTGCCTTGTCCTTCTTGTAGTCAATATTCATATACCATCAATAAAACAATTTTATAGTACATGCCTGCCTGGGGGCACGCCTTTTTTCCCATGTACCAACTGTCAATGTCATTTCTTGACACCCTTGCAACTTGTTGGTAAGAATACTCATTGTCAAATAGCGTATGGGCAATATGTTAAAGTTCTTCAGAGGTGGCACTGCAGGAAGAGCAGGGGAATAAAGCATGGCTGATGTAGGCAAATACAACTGACAATTAAAATTTATCCAGGCATCATCCATTGTTACTGAGACAGGGCCCAATGTAAGTCAATTTTCTGTAGACCGTTTGGAAGCCCTGGGGAGTGCTGGTAACATGTACATCTAAGAAGGGGATGGAACTGTCAATGGTTCTCTTGTGCATGAAGTGGAGAACTTATTCCTCTTCGAAAATGTGATAAAGTGTCTCCAGCTCTTCCTCATCAGAAACATTGACAAAGTTGTCACCTATGTATTTTATATATTGGGCAGGATCTGAGATTTTGCTGAAGGAATACTGCTCAATAACTTTAAAGTAGAAGTTGGTGAGCAGCACACTAGGAGGTAACCCATGGTAATTCTGTAGGTCTGAGTCCCTAGTCATCACTGTAGAACAATGAAAGCGGTCTCCTTTGTACAGATCTCATCATCCCTATAGGCCCTCCCAAGGATCATCAGTGGAGTTTCATCAAAGGGCATAACGCTAAAGAGACTCTCTACATCCAAGATGCGATGATACCCTGGGAAGGCTGTTCATGGAGTGCCATCTCTGAAGAATTTCAGAACATCAC
The DNA here is from genome assembly GCF_040412425.1 of Macrobrachium rosenbergii. Lineage (NCBI taxonomy): Eukaryota > Metazoa > Arthropoda > Malacostraca > Decapoda > Palaemonidae > Macrobrachium > Macrobrachium rosenbergii. The sequence continues at coordinate 1,091,573 of NC_089799.1, forward strand.
CTAATTACTGGTTGACAATGGGTATGTGTTCTTGCTGTCAAGTCACAAGGGTGTCAAGTAACGCCAATCAACCAGTGCAACTGGTGGGAGAACTGTGCCCCTGGGATGGTTTAAGAACCATAAAATTGTTTTACAGGTGATAATAATCATTTGCTCTTATGTAACCCTAGTGATGTGGACACTACCACAGACCTTACAATCTACTATATGGATTGGAGGATTGCCTACTCCACCATGAAGAATAGCTCGTCATCAGGAACAATCTCATGAAGAGGACAGTGGTCTACCAAATACTGTGTCTCAAGAATGGATGCCACCACTCCTACATTGGTATGACTGTGACTCGCCTTTCCAAGAGGATTGCCATCCATCTACATGAAGGGGCAATAAACCAACGCTGCATGAGGGAACACTGCAATGCCCTTAACACCAAGAGATCATGAAGAACACCATAATCCTCAATGGTGACATGGATCACTGCCACCTTTGCTACAAGGAGGTGCTTGCCATGCTTCAGTGGACACCCACATTGAACGTTACCTAAGAGACCCTCCTCCTTCCAACCACCATAAAGAGAACAACCAGGTGCACCCCTAAGATAATGCAACAGCTGCCCTCCTCCTTGAGTGGCAAGACCAGCAAGCAGAACAATCCCCGCTCACAGCACCAGCCACTCAGTGCCTCCATCGCTCAACCAGACTCATAACCAATAAGAGAGCCTCCCAGCTGTGATCATCCAATCAAATATCACACCAATTTTGGGTATAGCTATACCATGCATGATTCCATGGTGCCATTCACACTTTGTAAATAGTAGTGTGGACTACCAAAACATCATGATAATAAATTTTGGTCAGCTGCTTTATGATTCACCCGTTGAAATGAAGAAACTTATAAGCCAAGTTGAGAAGGCATAGTATAAGTTCAACAGCATCAAACTGCCATCCTTGCCAATGAAGTATGTGCCAAGGGGTCTTCTTCCAAGATAGTATTATTATGATTACTAATAATTAGTGACTGTATTTAGCTCTCATAGGGCTAGACAGTACCATGGAATTCCAAACTGGTAGGGCACTGACTTCTAATAAGACTTCCATAAATCACCGTTGCCTCTGGTGACATTCATAACATGAAATCCTCTAAGCCTTAAAGAATTAGGGTTCTTTGCTATACTTTCAAAGAGGGATTTTCCCTGAATTCAGCTCCTAGGAGGATACTAGAAGTCACAGCAGATAACATAATGGGATATTTAGAATGAAAAAATTTCAGTCTAGATAGCTAGCATTGCTTTTGTAGTTGAAGATCATACTTAACTAATCTTTTAGACTTCTTTATAGTACTAATGATAAGAGTATAAACACTATAGGCTACAGTTGTTGGATCTCCAAAAGGCATTTGCATAGGTGACAAAATCAACATTAAAGGCAAAGTAAACAGTCTAAGTACCATAGATCAAGAAGGAGACTGGGCTGAAGACTGTCTAAATAACTGAAAACATAAAAGTCACAAGTGGCTATGCCTCAGGAGTCACTGTAACTAAACTCAATTTTTTTTACCGAGACGCATTCGCACTCATTCGCAGGGGTGCCCTTTTAGCTCGGAAAAGTTTCCTGCTAGCTGATTGGTTGCAAGTATTTTGTCCGAATAGCATCATTGTTTTCAAATAATTACCAAGTAATGTGAATCAAAACTTATTTATTAACCTAAATTTCTCCCTCAGGTCAATAAATAATGTTAACGAATAAAGAGATTATAAAGTATTGTGGTGGTGAGTCTAAATTTAATAACAACACCCGCTGAAGTCAACGACAGGAGCTTGTTTTCGGATGCACGCTGCATAATTTTTTTACTTTTCACATATTTTAACAACAATTAGGATAAATTACACTAAGCATATGAAAAACATGTTATTATAAACTTTCTTGAATACCATAATCTACGAAAAACATGGAATTAATAAAACTCGCTATTGGTGAAAACTTCAGGGGAGGTAAAATGAACAGCCTGTGGCAGCCTGGCGGGAAAACCAGCTGATTATAATTGCAACACTTTCCTGGTTTATGTCATTGCAGCTTTTCCTGATTTATGTAAGTGTTGAAATCACTGTTATGTTATTAAGATTACTTTGTAATATATCTTTGCAATTGAGAGTTTTTGACAAAGGGAAAAAATCTATTTCTGAGAAGGTCGTGTCACCGGTGAAATTCCATTACAGCACAAATTTCTAGGTATAATATGCTAGATATACCAGAGAAAAGAGCTTTCAGGAAAGCTGGGGTTACTAGTCGGCGTCTTCTCCAAGGAAGGCGTCCGGTATAACGGGTGAGTGAAAGATCACTACCACGGAGACTTACTCGAAAGATCTCTCCCTATCAAAACCCCCGGAATAGAGCGGTGAGCCGTTACAGCCCCTACGCCCAACACCCGCCAGGCCGGCGACACCAGCGCCACCTACCTCATTCCATGCTAGCGCAACCCCAGACTTGGCATGTGCAAGAAGGGGAGCTATAGGTGAGTCAGGGAGGGTCACCGGGTGACACGGGACCTTCCTCAGAAATAGATTTTTCCTTTGTCAAAATCCCTTTTCTGAGTTCAGTCCCGTGTCAGCCGGTGAAATAGTGACAGATAATCATGCCAGGAGCTGCAAACTACGAGAAACAGAAGGGTGTCTGAAGAAAAACATAAAATTACGAAAGCAGTTTAATGGGAATCTCTTACATGTGAGAAAGAACACTTAACCTAAAGACACATCAAAGAACTTAAAATCAGTAAGAGTAGAAGTCCCAGCACGACAGGAAGGGTCACAAAACCACTGCTGCAAAGCACAACATCACACGAAAATTGGATAGGTTCAACAGCACATACAATCTTAATTGGTATACACAACCTTAAAGCTACACACGCAAACTTAAGCTAAACACGTAAGAGATCAACCAATTGGTAAACAAAATATACAGTGCATATACATATATCTGGGGTACATGGAGCAAAATAAAAGCTTAGCCCAGTACCCCACAGAAGAAGCATTTCAATCGTAACATGTCAGATTACGGTTCCAGTCAGCAGAGACGTATACATCAATATGAGAGCAAGGCAGTGAGGCATGATCAACCAGGAGGATAAGCAGAGAAGTAAATGAGGCAGGCGGGCAGGGGAAGGAGGATAAGGATATGATTGGTTAAGGTGGAGGTAACACTTCCCACAGCTATGGTAGAAAATTTCCCGGGGCTTGGCGATTTTTAAATAGTGGCGTTTAAACACTGAGGTGATTTCCAACCATTTATTTAGAAAATTCTGAGAAATCCATATTATGAGTAATTAATGGAGGTAGCAACTGCTCCGAAGATATCATGAACCTTAGGAACTGAATCTGGGTTGGCTTGTTTTGTGGCCATCCCCAGAATTTGTTGTCTTGCTGTGGTGAAAAATTTACCACCTTTCTCCCTGATAAAAAGAGGACCCGACTTACTCTGTGGAGTTCTTAAAGGTAAGATTTAAGTGTATAAACTGGACATAAAGACTGGTCTTGTGGAGGGCACCACCTTCCAAGGAGACCACCTGTCTTGTGGGTCTTCGTTTTTGGCTAAGAATCTAGGATCAGGGGAAAGAGGACCTCTCGGAAGGAGGATTCCACAAAAATTATCACCTCTAGTGAGCAGCAGCTCCTGAGATTCCTAGCACCTAGAAGCCAAACTAATGAAATAAGGTCTTAACAGATCCTGATAAGAGCATTGAAAGTTATCTATCTCGATGCTAACTTAAGGACGTCATTGAGAAACCAGCGTGGCGCGGAATGTGGGCGTGATACGGTCTCAGGCAGTAGCATGCTCTGGGGATGGATGAAAAATAGGAATCTGTAAGGTCGATTTTAGCCGTGTAGAAAATGCTTTTTCTTCAGGGCTGACTTGGCTCTGTGTGTAGTGGCCGGAGCAAGGCCTTTTCAAACAGTGATCTAAAGAAACTCCTAAATTAGTCGTCATGATTTTGGCTTCAGATGCTTTTAGGAAGGAGGCTAACTTTTTGACTGCTGAATCATACTGTCTAAGTGAATCTCTTTTATCTGATTCAAGAAATGGTGTTGACAGGGTCAATGTTTGCCCCTTTTGGGCTGCGTATTTTATAAAGTCCATAAAACTAGGGCATTCTACGAATTCTTGAGGAAGCAACACAGTCTTGGTTTGTACTGTCTGGGTCAGTATGGGCTTGGGAATCGAGACTCCACCAATCCCAGTTCCTGAAAGAGGAACAATTGCTCTTCGGCCAATAGGGGCTACTAGGGCTGGTTGACCTTTGAATGTCCTGAGTTTGTGTAATACTTTCAGCAGTAGTTGTGGAGGGAACAGATAAATTTTCTCCCAATTGTTCCAATCTATTGTCATTAAGTCCAATGTGACGTGCGCCTGAGGTCAGGTTGGGGGCCACATAACAGAACTTGAAGTTGCTCTCCGTTGCAAACGAATCACTTGGAGACCGGAACGGCAAACCCATTTGAAGATTCGGCGTCCAGGGACCACTCCGTCTCCAGCGGAGTAGCCTGGACAGGGAGATCGCCACCACGTTCGATACCCCGCTAGGTGGGTAGCTGACAGGTACCGGCGTGCTTGTTCACTTCCCGGGAGAAGATAGCAACCATTACTTGGTTTTATACGACCTGATTTGGAACCGCCCCTGTTGATGCAATGAACTACCACTCGCTGTCCAATACCAATGATATGAATCCGGTTGGGGCGGATTTTCTTTAAGTTAGAAAAGACCGCCATAGCTTCCAGGGTGTTTATATGGAACTGCTGAAACATTGTGGACACTGTTCCTTGTACTTTGTTTTTGGAGAATATCCCCCAGCCGGCAGGGGCGTGCAGTGTGGACCAACTAGTGCGGAGGAAATTGAAGCGGAACTGACTTGGAGGCCTGACTGTGGTCCAAGGCCGCCAGTCTTTCAAGATTCGAGGATGGAGAGACCTTGTCTCACAGGCTTGACGTGGCCTGTTCTCGCCACACTCTGTTTATGTCTTTTAATGATTTAGCTTTTAGAAACAGGTCTGTCACTGAGCAAATTGAAGGGACCCAGGACCCTTTCTTGGGATCGGCGGGATGCGTTGATTTTGAAAATTTTCTGGTGGCAGAGATGCTATCTCCTTCCTCTTGGGAGGCGGGAGAGATAGCGTGTGAAGACAGATCCACTGGAGGCCCAGCCACTGAAACCGGGACTCCGGGTGGTAGGGACTTTTCTCTGTTCAGTTGAAACCCTAGCGATTCCAGGAAGTTGATGATTATATCGTAGCCTTCTGACACTCTAGAATATTTAGTTACCCAAATTATCCAATCGTCTAGATGCGCTGCTAGGGATATCCCTCGGGACCGGAGTTGTTGAACTACCATGTCCGCCAGCTTGGTGAATACCCTGGGCGCAATGTTTAGGCCGAAGGGCATGACCTTGAAGGAGTAGGCTTGATTCCCAGGTCTGAAACCGAGGAACTGAGAAGTTCCTTGTCGGAACGTGATAATAAGCGTCTGAAAGATGCGATAGAGGTGGTAGCGGCTCCAGCGGAAGTAGAGTCCGTGCCTGAGCTACTGTAAGCATCACGGTGTGCGGCTATGTAGAAATTGACGCGACAGATCCGGGATCACTCTTTGCTGATCTGAGTCTTTTGGGAACGATAACACCTTGAAATTTTAGGTGCCTTACTTTCTTTATTGCTCGTTTGTTGAGCAATTTACACATAATCTCGTAGGATTGATGAGGGTGGCTGGTAAAACCTGTTCGGAGGAGGAGGTTCCTTGATCCAGCTCCAACCCAGACCTTTGGACACAATACTGTGTGCCCAAGGGCTGAAGGTCCATTGGTCCCTGAACCAATACAGGCGACCACCTACCTGTGTTTTCTCAGTGGGAGGGAGCGGGTTTGTTCCCTCTACCACGTCCAGGTTTTCCTCTTGGGGTGGTGTTCGCCTTTCCTCTGTGAGGGGCCCTGCCTCTTCCCCCCCTTGCGATCCTGTTAAGGCCGTGAAAGGCAGCCCCTCGCCGTGGGGTTGTATGCTGGTGAAGTAACATACGAGGGCGCAGCAAGGGAATGAGCTGGTTGGACCAGCACATATTGTTGAGAGTGGCACGAGGTGGAGGGGCTGTGCCACTGCCGAGACGGGACAGCAGACACCGTCTGCTGGTGGGGCCTCTTGTATGCCTCCTAAGCGTTTACCTCCTCTGATCTGGGGCATGGGTCTGGGGTCTATGGCTTTGTAGGCGGAGATGCCCAGCAGGCGCCTTGAACTCTGGATTTGGCCCTTGTAGCCTCAGTCATGACATTCGTAACACTCTTCTTCTGGGGAAGAGGTTAGGCTAGATCGGAGCTCTTCTGAGAGCTTGTTAGGCTGCGTGACGGATAGTAGCATTTGTGAGCCAAACTTTCTATTCCAGTCTGGCCATGATGAACTCAAACAGGTCAGACTGAAGCCAACTAACAGGGACAGCCCAAGACCTGGAAAAATATGGCTCGATCCGGCGCCAGGAGGATGGCAGTGGCTTCCGTGAGGCAGGCAGTTCCAGGGACCGGAGCCAGCTTAGTCGGGCATCAAACTCCGCCTTTAACAAGATTCCGGCAGCTTAGAGGTTCCTCACTAAACTGTGAGGAGGCTTGCAGAGGAATCCAGCTCACGACATGAAGGTGGGCCAGACATCCATCCAGAACTCATCACTTCCAGGAGACACCAGGAAGTGGGGTCTGTTCTCTTAGCTGCGGTAGCGGATTACCATCAAAGCACGCTCGGGCCGTGGCCAGGGCAACTCTGTTTAAACAGGAGTTGGTGGTTGTCTCCAGGGCAAACATGGTCAAGTTGCCCTTGAAGGAGTCAACTTTGTGTTGTCTGCACCGCAGAGTGTGCAGGAGAGACGACTGAGCTTAGTCCCTAGGGATGATGACAGTCTCCTGGAGCCTTATCAAGAGCGTATCCATGGCTTCCTCTGTCAACCTCACGAAGCCTGGATGGGGGCAGATGCGGGAAGAACTCCATCTCCAGCATCTGTGCCAAGACCACTCAATAGTGAGTTTGCCATGCGTGTTGGATGGCCCGGTAACGCCAAAGGGTTTACCAAGATGTCCCGAAGCGGGAGGTCAGCTGTGTGTTGGGAATGACATACTGGGGTTCGGCTGGGGGTGGATTGTATTCCGCCAACATGTTATATAAGTGGCAAACTTTTCCAGACCTCTTATTATCATAAGTGGCAAACTTTTCTGTGTCACAGTTGAATTTATTGTTGATATCCTCAGAAAGTCTTTTGGAAACATCTGGTTCACTTAAAAAGCCTCCAGCGTCAAAGGCAGGTTGTGAGAGGGCTTGGTTTTGCTGCCCTCTTGCTCGCGCCTTTGCCGGGAGGAACCAGACTTGCTCCCGGAGGCTACAGGTGCTGAGACCTTAGCCTTGACGGAGGGAAGCGTGCTTTCTTGGAGGGGCAGAGGACTTACAGCGCCGCCTTCCATGAAGTCTTCAACTTCAACAGGGATAGCTGATGGAGCTCCTATCACCCAAGGAGGAAGACTTCCCAAAACCTGAAAATGAAGAAACCCAGAAGAAGCTGGGGGAATCCAAAAGGGGCCATGACAACCTCACCTGCCTCGCTACTTACCCCTGGTCTGTTCGGTAGCCATAGGTTCTGAGTCTAAGTCCAAGGCGGCGGCGTCCTCTGAAACCTCAGCGTAGAGGATATCCGCGGGGTGGCTGGAGTCGCATCCGGATCTGCTGGATGATGGGGTGGCAAGATCTTCTGGCTTTCACGACGCGCCACCGTGCGAGGTAGAGCGGTCCCTCAACGGCGTGGGGCGTAGGGCTTCCCAGCGGAACATTCCTAAACAGCCACCCAGGCCGGAGAGATTCAAGGCGACTTCTGAGACTCGTCCGCCTGAAAAGAAAGCCAGCAATTAGCTAAGGGCGAAAAAACAGTCCGGAAACCACATAACAAATTCAAAATGAGGAAGCAGCGGAGGAAGGTTGTCACTTACTGACTCATCCTGGATGGTTGAGCACAAGAGCGGCAAACCTCACAAACATCGAGTGCAGACTACCCAGATCGTCGAGCGGACCGCTACAACCAGCGTGGAGTCGGCACACTCACGTGACCATAAGGTTGTTGCAGTGACCTTGGTACACCCGGCTCCTCTGGCGAACAGTCTGTAAGTGGAAAACGAACATAGACCTACCACTCTAAGCAATCTAAACCGGCAAGGCAGAATTTCAACTTCTGGCGGAATACTCGGTGGAAGAAGAAATACTTATCATAAACTAGACCAATAAGCTCTAAAATACACAGAGTGGAAGGCAAGACTTCTAGACCCCGGAATACTCAGGGAATGAAAAGGAATGAGACAACGGGAACTTCGCCCGCGGGGTTGCCAGTAAAATTAGCGGAACCCGGGCGTGAATAAATCACGATATAAAAATAAGGAGAGTACTCCGAAGATAACACAGATATTTATATTTAAATACGTATATCATGAACAATAACATTAAACAAGTGACGGTATAAAGGGCAAATGCTCCGGAGACCGGAGGGATCCGCTCCCCTTATATAAATAAATAAATCCCTCTTCACTTACTTCCCCGCCAGAGAAACAAGGTGGGCAAGATGCTCGTATATTCATAACATAAGCCGGAGCAAGTATAATAACCCAACCGAGTAACCCGACGGGGGGAAAGAAGTGCGGGATAGAGTGTTCGAACACGTTCGAGCTACGAGTGAACGAACCACCAACACCAACACAGCGTGCTGGGGACTGTATGGGAGGGGCGATCCTCTACAAATGGAGAAGTCCCTGAACTTCGGAGAGAAGCGCCATCTAGCGTCACCCTTACGAGTAGAGCAAGGCTGGAAGGGTGGGGAGGGAGTGGAGTGGGGGGAGAGATGGTAGGCTGCGAGAAGAGAACAGGAGACGGGAAACATATAGCCATAACTGTACTACACCACTCAGAATGATCTGGGTCTTTTTGAGACTGTGATTAGGAGGGTGGCCTACTGCTAAGGAAGGGGCGACAAGCCTCGTCCCGACTCCTGCCTAGACACAGCCTAATAGGGACCTAACCTAGTATAGGCTAGGAGAAATGGAAGGAGTGCGGAGGGGAGGAGGAACAAACAGGAGAAATTTTGTGCCGAGGAGCCAACCGGGAGCCGAGAAGAGGGCAAGAAGATTGAATAGCCTAGAGAGACACATCAAAGACTCTATTCCCCAAAGGAAGGAAAGAGAACTAGGGAGCTCACTCTGCCCACCAAAAACGACCCTGGAGAAACAACAGCAAAACTCCCTCAACCTGATGGACCTCACGCCGAGAATCAAGGGGATGAAGCAAATAAACCTACTCCACTAAAAACCATCACACACAAAAATATTTTGAAATAAAAATGTGCTCATCACAGTGCATTAGCTACCACCGGGACAACGGTTAGATCTAAGGCTGCTGCTACCACGAGGGAGGTAAGCGATGGTAAAATAAAAGAACCGAGAGCACTATACAGCCAGAATAAAATAAATAATTGGCCTAATACAGACTAAAAATAGGGCCCCAACCTGGAGGGGGTACCTGGACGAACATCACCTCAAAGGGCGGTGAAAGTAAAAATATGTAAAATTCGAAAAGGGGCCACCGCAGAAAACCCACCAGGAGGAGAACCATGGGGCAAAATATATCATCTATAGCGACAAGAGACAACTGAAAAGGGCAGTGGTCGCCTCGCGGTCGACATGGCTGGCGGGGGACGCCGTGGCGTCATAATAAGATCTCAATAATATATATAAACATGAGACCAAAACAGCCAAAATATAGAACAAAAACCCCACAATAAGATGGTACTTAACTTGGAGATAGTAAAGCTGCTCGATGACATGGTGAAAGATGGAAAAATCCACAAAAAGCACGAGCACACAAAATTAAAAGATAGTGATCACGTGCTAGAAAATGGAGATAGAGGTAGGTGGCTGGTATCGCCAGTCCTGGCCCAGGTATTGGTGTAGGGGCTGTAGCAAATACCGCTCTATTCCGGGGGGTTTTGATGGGAGAGATCTTTGAGTAAGTCTCCGTGGTAGTGATCTTTCACTCACCCTTACCGATTATACCAAATCTTCCTTGGAGGAAGGCATTTCGACTAGGTAGTAACCCCAGCTTTCCTGAAAGCTCTTTTTCTCTAATTGTATCTAGCATATTATGCACAGAAATTCATTTTTGTAATGGAATTTCACCGGCTGACACAGGACTGAACTCAGAAAAGTAGTTTCTGCTTCTTTTTTGTAGGTGCACTAATAAAAACATATTTCGCAGAAATTAACAACTTACTCTTTCACGTAAGTTACAGCAGACAATGCGAGATAAGAAAACCTTTTATTTTCTTATTTTGCGTTCTGTTCAGGACACATACAAGGTTAACACGAGTTTCTGCGGATATTTTGAGAAGTAAAAGAATATGTGACTGAGTAGAAAATGTACTATACACATATACATATTAAGGATTAGTATGCTATATTTTTATGCAATTTATAAGAACACTACAGTATCCTTAAACCGAAAATAGTGCTATCAATAGAATCTATAACTACGACAAGTGTAAACCCTTTCTATACGGACTTGCATTATGGGCCTACATACACCTAACTTTAACTTATATCAAGCATCAGCTACTGTTTATTGTTATCCTTACCTTAAAGAGTTAAGCCAAAATTTATTACAATTGTCAAAAAATGGTGTGAACATGTAGACATAGAGCTAGCCTAGTTTGAAATGTGTTTTTGCAAGAAATAAAAGCCATAATAAAGGAAGTACATTATTATTATGTTAAAGAAAAAACAGCCCTCTTCATATTTATCATGATATAGAAAGGCTTCAACATAAAGCCTAAAGTGATATGTATCAAAAGAGTTTCTTGCCCATCAACATTTGCTGGCATGTGGATATATGAATAATAAGGCCTACCTATCTAGGTAATTTTATCTACATTTTATCTAAAGTACAGGCTGTTCCTTTACCTCCCTGAAGTTTTACACCAATTGCGAGTTTATTGATTCCATGTTTTTTTCGTAGATTCTGGTATTCAAAAGTTTATAATAACATGTTTTTCTTATGTAGTCTTAATTGTCCCAATTGGTGTTAAAATATGTGAAGTAAAAAATTGTGTGTGCATCTGAAGCAGCTCCTGTCGTTGACTTCAGTGGGTGTTGTTATTAAATTTAGACTTACCATCACAATACTTTATAATCTCTTTGTTCGTTAACATTATTTATTGACCAAAACATATATCTGAGAGAAATTTGGGTTAGTAAATAGGTTTCGATTCACACTGTAGTAATTGTTGAAAACAATGATGCTATTCGGACAAAATACTTACAACCAATCAGCTAGCAGGAAACTTTTCCGAGCTAAAAGGGCACCCCTGCGAATGAGTGCAAATGCGCCTCAGTAAAAAAAAAACTGAGTATAGTGACTAACACAATACTGACTGTTGCATTATTTCACTAACTAGATATTATTATTATCATTATTATTTTCATCAGCAGGTAGCTGGTATATCAAGTTTCCCAGGGACATACAAAAGTTTTCTGTCATGTTAGTTTATTGCCTCTTACATTTTGACATATGCTCTGGTGGCCATCTACTGAGTACAAAAATGAATGAATTGAGATACATGTTACACAGGTATATATATAACAGGTGGGTGGTTTATAGTCGGCGGGTTGGCTAGTGGACTGAATTTTGATTGGTTGTGGGCAGAGATGACATAATCAGTCCCAGAGGCACTGTGGTCCGCTAGGCTTAGTTAGTGTTCTTGGCTGCAGGGGATGTTGGCTGAGGTATCCTACAGGTGTATTGTGCTGTACTGTGGAACTGCTCAGAATGTGGCTGCCAATGTGCAGTTCTCTCTCTCTCTCTCTCTCCTTTTCCTCTCTCTGTCTCAGTCTCTTACCTTCTCCTCTCTCTCTCTCTCTCTCTCTCTCTCTCTCTCTCTCTCTCTCTCTCTCTCTCTCTCTCTCTCTCTCTCTCTCTCGTCGGTGTTTGGGGCTGGGTTACATGCTGGCTGATTTCTTATATTTTTCCTTATGATGGTGGGGAGAAATTCAGCTGAGGGCTCAGCCTTTTTCAATTGTGCCACCAAGTCATAGACGTCCCTCTAAGCTGTATCCTTTTTGCTTGGAATCGTTAACCAGCAATTTTAGAGCCAAGACTGAAGCTTTGTCAAGCTCAGAATACCTCTCTATAAGGAAGTTACTATAATCTCCACTAAGGACCATTCCTGCCAGTTAACAGCAGTCAAAAACTGAAAAGTTGCTCATATATTTTAAGTTGCCATTGTCCAGCTAACAGAGAGAAGCATAGAAAAGGAGCAAGTTAACACCATGAGTCAGATTTCATACCTGGAGCCAAGTGTCATGCTTAACATGAACAGTACAGTATACCATTTTGTAAGGTGGCATAACCTAAAATCTTAGATTGGTACCAGCAGTTCATATTTTGAAATTAGGCTGAGGTGTGGTAATTTGTGATTATTAGTATTAGCATCAGCTCTGTCTCATGCCAAGGCATCTGGTATTCCTGGGCAGTCGTTCGCCTGTGTGAGAACATTACAGAACATCTTAAATCCTGGACCAGTCATGGTAGTTGGTTCACATATTTCAAGAAGTGATGTTACTTGGTCTTGACTTGTGGCTATGCATAGCCTGGTCATACCTCTCAGCTGGAAATAGCTCCTGGTATTGGCTGGCTTCTATGCTAGTATGGTGGTGGTCTTGTCTTAGGAAGAAGTTTGGTCATGGGCAAGGGTTTGATTCACTGTGCAGCTCTGCTCTTTAAGGATGGTATGGTTCTTGTTGAGGCCACCAGTCATCAAAAGGCATGGAAGAATTCTGGAGAGAGCTTGTGTGGCTCCAGCGTGGTCCTGGTGCTGCATGTTGGTACAACTCTAGTCTCACTGAAAGGTCAAGTAATAAACTTCTCGCGAGCCATGTTCCTCTGGAAACTTTCTGGATACATTACTCATCTGAGAGTGCATACCCTTGATCCCACAGCCACAAGAGTTAAATTCAAGGGCTATAACATTCAGCCACCAAGAAAGCTTATGGTATTTCAAGCACTAAAGATGCAAACCTTGTCCCAGAAAAAGAGGTATCACTGAAACTCAACACTAATAATGTTACAAAAATGTTACAATACCAGCATGGCTCTAATCCTGGTCTGGTCTTGGGTCACTTGGCTGCTAGATATGACATAACCTCTGACATCAGGTCATGGTTACAAATATCAGCATGTCTATGAACACACTTTCTGGCGGCAACAAAGCTTTAATCTTTAATGAGTTTGGATTCTTGTCACTGATCCATCACTATACTAACACTCACTGCAATTATGATGACCTGATACCTCACTGTGGGTCCCATAGCACAGGTCAGTTTCCTGGTCAGCAAGTCAGTAGCTAACCCAACATGGCTATGGTCCACTTACTTGAAAGATGTTACTACTCTGGTCACTGCTCTGACTTCTGCTTGTCACATAGGTCCCCTTTTTTGCAATGGGTCTCATCACAGTTCCTAAAAAATGCATAGCTCTGGTCACAGTCTGAGTTATCAGAATGGCTATCCTGATAAGGGTTTCTTTCTGGCTGCAGATCCAGTTGACACTCTAACTGTGGTCTTGATCACAGTTATGGTCATTTTTGATGCTCCGGCTGTTCTGTCATGGGCCGGAATTATTCTGTTCACAAGAATCTTAACTGGAACAGATCCAAACAGTGTTCCTTATAATAATTACTAATTAGCATGAATCATATTACTTGAGGAAGAAGAGTCCCAGTGTGCATTTAAAAATGAGCAAAGCAAATCCTGGTGAGGTGTTAGTCAAGATTCAGCCTTGTGCACTTTCTGCTTAGAGAGCCAAAAAAATTTTTTCAACTGGCAATGGTACACAATTGCTGGCTGAAGGTGAGTCAGGAAGGCATTATTATACTCCCCTAATCACTACAGCAGCACAAACAGGAACAGATGTGTCAGGTCGCCTGGCGTAGCACCAGACGTGTCAATTCCTCTGTGAAAAGAGTTTTAAACTATGTACAAGGTGATGGAACTACTTATGAACAAAATACCAAGGCAGGAATTTGCTGAAAGAATTAAAATGCTTATAGAAAAAATATTTTATATAAGCCATTATGGACAAAAATTAGTTCTGAAGATGAGGGATCACAGTCTCCAAGTTCTGAAGACCACTGTAGGTGAGCAGAAGGGGAGAACAATGCTGACTACCAATGTAAGTAGACAGGAGAAAGAAAACTGATTTCTCAATTATTATACAACTGAATTGGGTTATTTTGGTTACATAAAAATGGATATTGCAAGAATTACTTAAAAAACCCAACATCTCCTGCAGAAAGATATAAATTACATATTACTGTACTTCCAGCATAACAATAAAGACAGAAAATCGGTAACAAAAATTCACACTGGGTTGTCAAACTTGACTACCAAGATAAATACTGCAACAATTGAAAACCTAAAACCCTAAAAGACTGCAGCATATCGGCACAAATTTCTTTCTTCAAAAAATATAAAAAGGCATACTTTCCCACAAAACTGTAGCAAACAATATCAGATAAGGTTTGCTGGTTGGACCAGGATGATCAGTATTTCCAAAATTGATAATCCCAGTAATGAACACTCTAAGTACAAAACAAAGGGGAAACAGACTAATAATTTTACTGCATGTGTGAATTAAAAACAATATGAGCAATGAAAGAATGAAGACATGAAATCCTCAGGGAAAATGAAGTGAAACTGTATGGTACATCCAGCTGGTAGCACCACCCATAAGACAGATGCAGCGCTCTCCAATGCAGGTACATGAATACTGAATGCAATCACTGCCGGAAACCTGAAGATAGTGATGATTGTCTATCTGCTTTCTTTAATTCTCAGGAACTATAGAAAGATGATAAGAAGACCTTGAATGATAGCTAACTTTAAGCACAGTAGCTCATCATATACTTCAGGATAATTGGGAAAATTTGTTAAGTAATAAATACCTTATAGTATAGCCTATGCTTGAATATTTATTTAAGATATTCCACAACCACAAACAATTCCATAAAATTTATAGCATAAACTAACCTGTTCTTTACATTTATCATTCAATTCAAGAGATATATCCACAAAATGCATTGCTTCAAGAAAGGTAATCTAGTAAAATAAAAAAAACTATCTTAATAATATAGGTGATAAATGATATATACTAACTAACTGAGGTTTGTTAAGCTTAGTGGCTACTGAAGTGTTTATTTTGAAACAACTTACCTATTGCACGACTTCTTAAAATAGGCTCCCAATGTGCGAGGCCTGTTGTTACCGTAAAAGCTGAAGGATATGTTAGTATCTGTGTTCCTAGTCTTCTCTGAATTAAACTTAATTCTGGAAACCTCATATCATAACACTTAAAAAGTTAAGGAAGCTAGGAAAAAGACACTGAAGCATACTTAATGAAAAATTATTCTGAATACAATTTCAGATGGCGTATAACCTTTCATCACCCGTAAGAAATACTGTTAAGGTGTATTTTAAACATCCATAATGAAAATGTCATTCTTTATAATCACCAAGTTATATTTCTGGATGTCCCATCTCCATCCATTAGCTACTTCACCCACAAATCTCCTTAATATCATAATCATATAAATGCAGTATAAGATATCCCATTTTTTCAATTAGTAAATAATATTGTGAACTATATTTCTTTGCTGGCGATAGGTTCTTATAAAAAGAAATGACCCAACACCTCACACTGGGCAGAAAAGAATGGAAAATCTCCCTTGACTGGTAGCTTTCAGCCTTCCCCAAGAAGTGTTTGTGCTACTCGCTACAAATTCTGTTCTCATTTAGCATTTCTACATTTCAGCGCTAAGTTAAGTGTTTTTCAAGAATGGACTTCAGGTATCATTTTGACATGGAAAAGATAGTATTTTCTGTAGTGAATGATTAAGAAAGAGGCTTTTCAGTGCAGTCTATACTCAATTTCCAGAAACAGTGACAGGTCATTTTTTCTTTATGGTTGACGTTACCCAACCTATAGGTAACATCTTAGTTCAGTTCCAGCGCTTAATTCACCTACTTGAATTTTCATTTTGTGGTTTCAAGTATCGTGAACAATTATTTGTTTCACTTTTCTTTGTTTCTTGGGTGCTGAATACTCACTGATGCCTCTCCTTGCTTACAGCCCATTCTCCTTAGCTTGTTGAGATTTATCCCCATATTGTCTTGGTTTCAGAAAAGGGATTTTGACAAAGGAAAAATCTATTTCTGGGGGAAGACCTGTGTCACCCAGTGAAATGATCCATTAGCACTCATTTCTAGGTATAAATATTGCTACATCTCACCAGGAAAAGCTATCCATAATGCCAGGTTACGACCCCTGGATCAATTTCTCGATAGATAGTGTCGAGGTATGCCTAAGGGTGGTAGTTGCCACTACACCACAGATCTTAAGATCCTACAGTTCTCTCATTCTCAAAACCGAAAGGAGGAGCCGTTCCAAAGCCTTACCCTCCGCACCTAGCCAACCACCACCCCGGCCGCCATATTCATCCCAAGTTAGCACACCCCAAGCTTGGTATGCCACTCGGGAGGGAAGAGGAAGTACAGGGTGACACAGGTCTTCCCCCAGAAATAGATTTTTCCTTTGTCAAAATCCCTTTTCTGGGCTCGACCTGTCACCCAGTGAAATAATAACAGAAGAATCAAGACATACAAAAGCTTGGTGGAGCCCTCTAAGAAATTACCTTAGTGGAGCTAAATAAAACTATGAGAAAATTATACTGTTTTAATAACCAAAAACATTCGTATTAAAACATAATTAACATTATAAGACACACAGTCTAAAATCATAAAATAACCAACACCAAGACACTTAAGGCTAACAAAAAGATTTAAAACAGGATATCCATGAAGCGGCCAGGAGTCCAGGCTGTGAAGCAGGCCTGACCTAAGGTTAGAAGGCAGGGCAAGTAAGCGAGGCAGGTAGGCGAGAAATACAAACAATGGGATAAACTAGTTACATAAACTGGTCTGGGGCTGGGGAGCGATACTTCCTGCAGCTACCGTGGAATATTTAAGAGCCTCTAGAGACTTAAGATAGTGGCGTTTTGGTGTATTGGTGATTTCAGCCATATATACTTTTAAGGTCATCAAAATTCATGTTATGAAAATAGTAGCTGAAGTGGCCACAGCGAATATCATGTTACAATTACTGAATCGGGTTTGCCTGTTTAATGAAATATCGTATTGTTGCCTGAAAAATGGCCTTTAAAATGGTTCCTCCATTTTCCCTAACAAAAAGAAGGGCCTGAAATTCTATTAGAAGTTCCTATTTAAATAAGCTTTTAAAGTGTTAACTGGACATAAAAGATAGTTCCTGTGGAGAATAATCTTCCAAGGGCCATCTATTTTGTGAATCCTCATTCTTTGCTAAACTTGAGATCCGGAGACAACAGAACTTCTCACACGGGAGAAATCAGCATGGTTCGGTTCTCTAGAAGAACGAAGGCAGTTCGAAATTCTAGCCCCTGAGGCTAGACTTACTAGAAATAACGTTTTCCTTAACAGACTCGAGTATGTACATAATTCGTTATCAGTGTCTGATGCCAATTTAAGTAAGTCATTTAAGAACCAGGAAACCGTGTGAGGACGGCAGTGTTGCCAGATATGGGGATTTATCCCTATTTTTAGGGATTTTGGGTTGCTGATGGGGATATAGGGATTTAATGTCTATTTAGAGCCAATTCTGGGGATAATTTGTCCCTAATGCTCGAGTATCTTAACATATGCCTAAAATGTATATATATTATTAAAAGCACAATTCGCTGTCGTCTCGTCTAAAAGAAGATATTCCTACATTATTTATTTTAAAGTGTGTTTGTCATTCTTTCCATTTATGTGCCATCTTACGCATGTTTTGTCTTTAAGAAGTGTTGAAGGTTTGGCAAGAGATGTATATAATTATTTGTCATCGAGTCCAAAGCGCACATCAGAATTGAAGGAATTTCAAATCTTTGTAGATATTAAACCACATAAATTGCTTCACCCCAGCCAGACTAGGTGGCTATCACTTCATATGGTAGTGAGTTGGCTTTTAGAACAGTTTGAAGCCCTTATTCTTTATTTCACAAATGCTGTTTGGGAAGATTAAGTTTAATACTCAGAGTATTTTGGATCATTTAAAAGACCCAAGGAACAGATTATATCTAGAGTTCTTGGATTTCATATTACCACTATTTTAATCATCTAAATAAACAAATGCAAACAGAGAGCCCTCAAATTTATATTCTGCATGAAGCTGTATGCAATTTATCATGAACTTTGATGGTTTTATGAATGAAGAAGAAGATTATCTCAGGAAAACCTCTGTTGAAATGTGCAGTACCAAGATCCTAGGCACTTCATGCCTATCCAAAATATGTATCTTGGACCAAAGGTAACAGCATCAATTTCAAATAATATACACGGTCTTCCCCAGCAAGCTATTGAGGAATTCTAGAAAAGGTGCTTGGCTTTTTTTATAGAAAGTGTCAAGCAAATTTGCGTGAGATTTGATTTTAGAAATTCAGTTTTGAAGCATTATGAGGTGCTATTGATCTAAGTCTGTTGTTAAGGAGGTGCTTCTATTGCTATTAGCTTCCTTGTTACCACGTGTTGTTAAAGATAGTAAAGCTAAATGATTTGGACGAAGTGAGATCGCTTGCAGAAACAAGGACAATCTTGATTCGAATATGCCTGTAGAGGAATTTTGGAATCATGTCAGAAAAATGAAAACAGGTGATGATAGATATCAGATTCCTGTTTTACTAAATTTTGTATTCTCTATATTAAGCCTTCCTCATTCAAGTGCTGCAGCAGAAAGAATATTTTCTGCTGTTAATGTAATGAAAACTAAGCAAAGGAACAGGTTGTCAACACAAACTTTATGTGGATTGCTTCATTCAAAGAGATATTTAAAAGACAACACTTGCTTTAATTTTCCAGTTGATAAGTTATTGATTAGTAAAATGAATTCCAGCCTCTATGTTGATGATTCTGACTAAAGATCATATTTTCATACGGTTACCTATTTCATATTCGTGTATGCTATTTGACATAATGACAAAATGCCAGTCTTTTGGATCTTGGAAAGAATTGTGTTAATTTTCAAGTTTTATTTTTAACCAAATGGATATTTTCAATAGCAATACTTGAATTCTGTTGTAGTTTTTCATAATATTGTAAATCCTTAAAGCATTAAGTCAATCATAAAATAATCATTAATGTAGGATTTTGCTTCATTTTTCCTGCAGTAACTTTTTTCTTTTATATACAAATTACAATATAAGTAATATATATATATCTATATATATATATGTGTGTGTGTGTGTGTGTGTGTGTGTGTGTGTGTGTGTGTGTGTGTGTGTGTCAGAATGGGGATAAATGAAAAAAAATATCCCCATTTTAAGGGATATTTCGGCTTGGGTCTCTGGCAACGCTGGAGGATGGGTTGCTGGTCTAAGACGAGCGCATGCTTTAGGAATTGACGAAAAATATGAGTCTGTAAGGTTAATATTAAAGCCATGTAAAAATATTTTTCTTAAAGCAGATTTTGTAGTAATAGTACTGAAGTGGCAGTCCTTTTCTCAAATAATGATCTGAGAAGAGATTGCTAGGTTCGTGAATATTTCTGAGCTTCAGATTCCCTCAAATAATGCTAACTTTTTTAACTGTTGAGGTCATATTGTCTGAGAGTAGATTCCTCTTGTCTGATTCTATGAACAGTGTATTAATAGGATCAATATTTAGCGTCTTTTCTGAGCTGCAAACTTCATGAAGTCCATAAAGCTAGGGCATTCAGAATTCTTGAGGAAGCTGACACAGTCCGAGTTTGCACTACTTGTGTCAATCTTGGACTGGGGATCTGTTTACTTTCGGAGTTTCCAACTCTAGAAGAAGAGGAAACCAATTGCTCTTCAGCCAGTTGGGTGCCACAGTGCTACTTGACCTTTGAATGATCTGTGAGTTTGTGTAAAACTTTTTCATGTGTTTATTGGTGGAAACAGATAGATCCTTTGCCCTGTTCCAGTCGATTGACATCGCATCCGTGGAATGAGCTAGAGGGGTCTAGATTGGGAACAACGTAACGGAAGCTTGTGAGATTTGCTCTGTATGCGAAACTAAAGGTCCACCTGGAGACCCGGTACCTGAACAAATCCACTCGAATGATGCCTTGTCCAAGGACCATTCCGACTCCATGAGTTGTCCTGGATGGAAGTGAATCTGCAATGACATTTCAGGCACACCTGCCAGGTGGAGTATTTGACAGGTGCAGATATTTCCTTGCCAGAGAGAAAATTACAATCATTACACAGTTAGTATGGCTCAAACTTGGAGCCCTCTGTTTTATGCAATGTACCACTACTGCACTGTCTTCAGTACCAGTCTGATGTGAATCTGTCTGGTTGGACGTAGTTTCTTTAGTGTTAAATGCACCATTACCTCTAGAATGTTGATATGGAACTGGCGGAATACAGTCGACCATGTTCATAGACTTTCTTGTGTGGAGTGTCCTCCATCCGCTTAGGGGAAGCATCCGTGTGGATCCACTAACGTGGAGGAAATTGGAGAGCACTGGCCTTGACAAACTCTTGACTGTTGACCATGGTCAGACTATCTTCCTCAACACCGGCGGAATTAGAGACATCTTTGTCTCTGTTCTGCTGTTGGCTCATCTCCGCCATACTCTGTTTATATCCTTCAGTTTGACTTTTGGCAGCAAATCTATCTCACTAATATCGAACTATGAAAGAGGCAGTTCTCTGGAGTGCGACAGAAGGCTCTTTTGTTTTTGAGAACTGCCTGAGTAGCTTTGGCTATTTCCTCACTTTTGGCTGGCCCGAGTGACGGTTTGTGTGTGTTTAGGGTCCCATTGGATTCTAACCACTAAAGCTGAGCCTCCGGAACTGGGCAGGATTTCTTCCTGTTTATTTGGAATCCCAAGGATTCCAGGGAAGCTGATCATATGAATGTTGCTTTTCGACATTCCTTGGCGTTGGATGCCCAAATTATCCAATGACCAGGTATGCGGCTACATAAATCCCCTTGGGCCCGTAGCTGTTGGACTACACTGTCTCTGCCAGTTTGAAGAGTAAGAATTCTGGAGTGCTATGTTTGAGCCAGACTAATGACTCTGAGCAGGTATGCTTGTTTCCCTAGTCTGAACCCTAGTAAGGAGAGAAGTTTCACTGTCGGGACGTGATAATATCGTCTGAAGATCTACTTGGTGTGGCTTATTACGGGTAGGGTCGTAACTGCGAATCGTAAGCATCTGAAACTTGTCGCGTGAATGTATGCGTTGAGGCAGACAAGTCTAGAAATTGCACTGCTGGATTAGGTCTCTTTCTTTGGGACGTACTGGAACAGACCTGACCTTGAAATTTCCAAGTGTCTCACTCTTTAATACCTTCTTTTGAAGAAGTCTTTTACAGAATCCAATCAAGTCTTGGATGGGAGGTTGATGGAACCCTGACCTTTGTGAGCCCTCTGCTCCAGCCCATCTGACAACACTGAAACTATGCTGTGGGCCTTACTGAAGGTCCAATGGTCCCGGAAGAGATATAACCTCCCGCCTAGAGACTCATCGATTGGAAGAGGACTTACTTCCTCTGCCTCCTCGGCCTCCTCTTCCACGGGGAGGTCTGGTGCAATCCTACCTCTGTGGCGGCTCAGCCTCTCCCTCGCATGCCTGTTGCCTGTAACGCCCCTTGGCTTTCAAGCGAGCGTTGAAGGCTGGGGGCGCTACGAAAGGCTGGTGGGTGAGGCACTGAGCCGGCTGCATCAGTAAGAACTGCTGCTGAGGCTGAGCTTGGATGTGGAAGGCTGTCGATTTGAGAGGCCGGTACAGCCTGAGAAGCACAGTTTGGGCACAGGGTTTCCTGTATCCTCCTGTTCTTCTTTCCCTGGGTTTGAGGTCCGGGGTCTGTGGACTTCCTTTTAAGGGAAGGCACAGTGGGCGAAGACTCTGGTTGCTCTGGTTGCTCATGAACATTATTGACCTCATCGTCCAGGGAAGATGTTAGGTCCCAGACAGAACTCTTCATGAGTCTATTGAAACCATGCCTGATGGTGGCAAATCTGCGAATATGCTTCCAGCAGTTTTGTCTCGCCACCACAAGAGTCATAAAGGTCCGATTGGAATGGCTAATAAGGATTTGGTGGGACCTGGAACAGAAGGTCGTCTGGTGTGGTCAGAAGCTGTTACCTCTGCGTGGTGGAATACGAGGGAGGCGACTCAGCCTGCACTTAGCCTCTGCCCTTCCGCCTTCAGAAGGGCCTCCGAGGAATCCTGGGTAGTTGCTGCTGAACAAGGTGGAGGCACCTCGGCGTCCCAAGTTTACCACCTGTGGCGTAGCGGGCTCCTGACCAATATTCCAGTCCCGAGGAAAGAGAGGAGGTGGATCTGTCTCCCGGAGTTGAGGCAGCGGTTTGCCGCTCTCATGCCTGCCTGAATATTGATCGATTCTGCGATCTTAGTGGAGTGCAGGGGGTAGGGATGGAGTCACCTACCGAGAACATCGTAAAACTCCCTTTAAAGGGAGTAAGTTTCGTATTTTCGCACTCCCAGTCAATGAGAGCGCGCATCAGGGCGGATTGGGCTTGGTCCCTGGGAAAGATAACCGTTTCCTTCGGGACCTTATCCATGAATCAATCAGGCTTCCTCTGTTAGCCTGGCATAGCCTGGGTAGGGAGGCACCAGGTCAGCTGGAAAGAGCAGCCAGTTCTTCCAGACAGCAGTGCCCAAACCTGGTCAGGGCGTCAAAACATGCAGGGAGCGTGTAGAGCCAGCCGCCACGGGTTCCCACTGTCAAGGGGCAGTGAGCATCCGGAACAACATGGGACTGCTAGCACTGCTCCAGTTGGATAAATCCGGAGCAAGCTTTCCTGGGTCTGCATCCTTTGTGCCAATGACAGCACTGACTGACCAGAGAGGTCTCAAGCTTGAAACAAGCTGAGAAGAAAGGTCTTAACAACTAGCTTCAACCTTGGAGTAGATCCTCTGCATTAGAAGTTCGATAAGAGGCCTCAGGGTCAAAGTAGGCTGTGGGGTTTAGCCTTACACCTCTGGATCTCGACCCTTTGGACAGGGAGTAGCGGGGACGCCACTGGTTTAGGCCAGTGATGACAGCAAAGAGGAGCTGGCAGATTAGACCTTTGAGGTCTAGAGGACTTTGGTAAGTCTTCTTTTTAAAGATTTCACCTTTAGGATAACAGACCGAGATCTGTCCCCAAGGATGGCAGTTGGGAAACCTGAGGAAGAAGAAGAAGAAGGAAGAACTGAAAGGGACTACCAAAACCCTCTCCTCCTGCCTCATTACCACCTTACCTTCTACCTGATGGTCCAAATCTCGCTCATCGGCTCGAGGTGGATGTTGATGGCCGCTACCTCTTCCGCAACCTCTCGCACAGGTTGTCTTCCTGGGAGAGCTGCGTCTCTTGCCGGATCCTCTCGATGATTGGGGCGGCCAATTCCGCTGGCATTGCAGCGGAGATCCGGGCACCGGGGTAGAGGAGATTACAAACCTCCTCCGACAGGACATATGGTTTGCCAGACGCAACGTTCCTCCCAAATCCGCCGACCCACGACAGCGAAGAGTCACGGATGATTTGGTCAGACTGTAAGAAAAGGTAGGACTTACTGAAAATATTCTCCAATTTTCTCGTACTGTATATGTCTATATAAGCCATTAAAGTCAAAAAGAGACTAAAGGTTAGCGGTCTCTTAAAACTTACCGACTCACCCACCACTAACTCGTACAGAGCGTAGCAGATTACACAGCCATCCGGGTGCCAGCGACCGGGTCCTAGCGTGGACCGAGCAGCTGGAGTGCGATCGGCACCTACGTGTCCACAGGGTTGTTGGAGAACCGCCGTGCACCCCTGGCTCTGAAACAACGTACCATCTGTAAGTGGAATGGTGGTACGCGGAAAAGTATCGTCAGGCAAGGCCACTTAGGAATTGGGTCCGGCGGTGTCGTCTGTAACACAGATTTATGGGTGAGTGAAACATGCGTGTCATCAGGCAAAACCACTTGGGAATTAATCTAGTAGTAAAGACTAATAAACTATATAGGTTATGCTACAGAATGGCTATTCTTAATTATATTTAAAAATAAGTACTCTATGATACTCCTTGCAATGGTACTCCGCCGTGATTTGCCACGAAATCTGCGTTATGTCACATATGGAAACAGCGTAATGTGGCGGAGAAAGGAGTGTTCGCGTATGGCCCATCTCAATCGCCCAGGGCAGAAACCACATAAGTGGGAAACATCAATTAAACCAAAAACCATACCCACCGGGTGTGGTAGCATGGGCGATAACAACGAAGAATCGACTACCACAGGAGCTTAACATAGCATAACTCATGGTGCATCCTGGGACAGTTGACGCTCAGCTATAACTATGGAGCGAGCAAGCAGAAACACCGCCCGATAAGGAAAGTAGGTGAGTGGCGGAAACCGCGAGCAGCGACCAGTCGGGTGGAGCAGCACCCTCTGGGCTTGAATGTAACCTCCTCAGAGTGCGAACACAGCGATCGGGTTTCCTCTGCTGAGAGTATTGAGCCGTCGCCCAAATCTGTCCGATCAGGTAAGAAGGACTAGGCTATATACATGAAAAAACCTGCGCAGCCTCTCGATCCCAGCCTACCTTCCAAAACCAAAACTTCTAGGCTTGGTCAGGAAGGCCAGAATGAGCGCTACAGGTGAGGAGGGGGGAGAAGAACCTCGCATAACCTAGCCACACCCTCTCAAGCTGACAGCATGGTCGGGTGGTAGGCTATAGAATTGAGAGACCCTTCACTATTCTAACCTCACCCTCCAAAACCTAACTGACCTGGCCAGGTGGGCTAAGGGTGAAGAAGCAACTCTCACTAGCCTAACACCACCTCCCAAAACTGCGGCCTGGTCAGGTGGGCCAAGAGTGAATGAGGAACTCCCTCACAAACCTAACATCTCCTTCCAAAACCTCAAAACGGCCTGGTCAGGTGAGCTAAGTAGTCTGAGCATTGTGTAAAAGCGCCTATCCTGTCTAGCCTAACCCTCCAAAACCGAATTACGGCTCGGTCGAGTAGGCTAGGCTAGAATATACCTCATCAAATAAAACTACCTGTCGTCAGGAGCACTAACATAATAAAAGTTAACCATTCAGTGGGAGATGTCTAAAAATTATATACTTATAAATACATAAATGACCTCCAGCGGCAGAGGGACCAGTGTATCCGTTATACGAGCGGAGATACCCAAGGCGTACCTCTGGCCTTGAATCACCTACATAAACTAATCCAGAATAGGTATGTCATCATCCTTGTACATCAGCTATGATCATGATAATAATAATACCACCATTGAGAAGGCACTAATTAAGCTGATGGAGGAAGGAAACCAGTGAAAGGGAGGAAAACTATGATCCAGAAAAAGGAGGTGTGTACCTCCATCCTAGCCTAGATCACTCATGATCTTACAGACTCACTTACACACTCCTACCAGCGAAATGGTAAATTCTCCAAATAAGACTCCAAACCGAAATGGAGTATGGATAAAAACTAGCAGAAATATTCTGCTAATAAATCTGACGAGGTGTGCAGAGAACAGACACAGCCCACGCCTGGCTCATGAACTATTTACCTTGGTAAACAATATCTGAACAGTCAAAATATAATGCCTCTGTATTAAAAACCAAAAGGAATTGGTACTCAACTTAGATGGTGGGAAATTCCTGGTGAGATGACATACTGATGAAAAACCGAATAACAACGCAAGAAAAATGCGATTGTATCCTGGAGCGTGCTAATTGAATGAATATGGCGGCCGGGGTGGTGGTTGGCTGGGTGCGGAGTGTAAGGCTTTGGGCCGGCTCCTCCTTTTCGGGGTTTGAGAATGGAGAAATTTGTGGGGCAGTCTGTGGTAGTGGCAACCACTCACCTTGTGCATACCGACACCATCTAATGGTGTTCGATCCAGGGGTCGTAACCCTGGCATTGTGGATAGCTTTTTCTCTGGTATATTTAGCAATATTTATACCTAGAAATGAGTGCTAATGGATCATTTCACTGGGTGACACAGGTCGAGCCCAGAAATTGTGAGGTTTCCTCTGTTGGTGTCTCAAAGCATAATTTAGGAGAGTATCATTTTCTTTATATAGAATCGCTTAGCATGTATTCTGTTGCAGTGCCAAGCAAAACAAAAAGCAAAAAAGTAAAGAGACTTGCACTCAAGGGTCATTTGCAAAGTATACAGTGGATCCCCGCCTATTGCGGTCCCAGATTCGCGGCTTCACCTATTCATGGATTTCTCTGTGGAACATATATACACATTAATCGCGGAAAATTCGCCTATTCGCAGTATTTTTCATAGAGAAATATTCACTAATTACTGTATTTCATAACATTTTCGTGACTAAATGTATTTTCTGTGATCAAACTATTAAAATACTCAGGTATAAGCATTTTTAGATGGGTTTTTTGGTGTTTGAACTACCAAAATAGGCAATTATAAGCATTTTTAGAGGGGTGTCAAGTATTCGTGGATTTTAGCTATTCGCGGATACCGGGGGTCGACTGTATATTAATTTTGTTCATAAGGTTAGTTTGCAGATATGAAAATTATCAAAGCATTACAAAATTTGCAATGTGTTTAAAAACATGTTAATGGCAATTTTTGATAGCGTAGTCGCTTGTTTCATCTTCAGAGAGTTACCGTCCAAGATCTCCCATAGCTCAATGGTGACTAAACTAATATCAAATAATTCTCTTCTAGTTGGTCTTTTTGGCCAGGTATCATGTTGTAATGATTATAACACATGATGGAGTATATAATGGACTCAAAGATAAGAGGGCACCTTCCCTTATTTTCAGCGAAGCTGAACCCAGTTTTTCTAACGTCAAAGAACCTGCAAGAAAGAGTAGAGTGGCTATTGCGCATGCGCGTCCGCCCTCTTGTTTACAACTGGGCTGTTAAAGACCAAGGAGCCATTACTCTCTGTTGGTTAATGCAGGATGATCCCTTGCCCAAATTCCATGCCTTTTTATCAGGGAAGCGGGAAGGTTTTGAGGACTCAGGAGCGACTACCAAAAATAGGTTTTTCTTACGTCAAAACCTGTTTTTTGGTAGTGTAGTCGCTTGTTTTGTCCTCAAGAAGTTCTGCCCCTTGATTAGCAGGCAGTTATAGTTCAGTTGCTGAAGCTCAGTTAGATTGCGCAAGCTCCCCCAAAAGGGATACACAGTCTGCAGCATTTGATCAATTCCGTAAGGATATTGAGTACCATCAAGTGCCCTTACGCAGACGGCAATATATAAGGGACATGAAGCATGATTCCTAAAAGGAAAGTAAGTCAGTCATGTACACCCCAAAGTGTAAAAGTACTGCATCCTGTACCAAAAAGTGAGTGTGGATGAAAATGCTGCCCAAACAAGGTCTAATGTTAGAATTCCGACTGGAAACAACAAAACGGTCAGTTTGGAATACAGAACTTCAGATCAAAACATAATAGGGGCTCCAGTACTCATCCCTGATGATACTGATAATCCTTGGCGAGACTCCTCAATGTGCATTTTTTCTCCCGATGGCAAGTATGTAATTAATGTGAGAAAAACTATGATTGAAGTTGTACATGTAGAATTTACAAATGGCAGCATTCCATAATACAGAATGGCACCTGGCACCATCTTCACCAGACATGGAGAAACCACCAACAGAAACGGTTTTCTTACCTGTGCCTATAGCACTAAAAGCTATAGAAATCACCCTTAACCAGGCCAACAAAAAATGGATCTCTACTTCCATTTTGAATAAGACCCTAGTTGCTCACCAAGTAGCCCCAGCCTTCTGTCCGTTCACTTTCGAAATCATTAATCAAGTGAAGACAGATTTTCAGAATTTATAGTGACTAAAAACAAGAGACAATGGCAGAACTGAAACCATCTGCAACAGTCATCCCAGTTTTGGGATATTCCAACAAGGAATGGGCAAATCATCCTTTACCAGGTCAACAAAAAATTGATCTCTACTTCCATTTTGAATAAGACCCAGGTTGCTCACTAAGTAGCCCCAGCCTTCTGTCCATTCACTTTCAAAATTATTAATCTTGTGAAGACAGACTTTTAGAATTTGTAGTGACTTAAAACAAGAGACAATGGCAGAATTAAAACCATATGACATGGTCATCCTGGTTTCAGGAAATTCCACCAAGGAATGGGCAGCCTTCTAACTCCTTTTGAAGGAAAAAACCTTTAGATGGCCTACGCCAGCAGTTTGGGACCCCTAGCAGAAGACTCTCAGAGGACAGCCTCATCAGGGTACATGCTGAAACCGACTCCTTGTGTTATAACCTTTACCACCTTGCTGGAAGTTTGCCATCAAAGGATTCCAGAAGATTCAGGATATTTTTGCTGTTCAGCCAAATCGTCGAAACCCGACAGGAAACAACTCTATGACTTCCTAGAATGGTGTATAAAAGCGTGAATGGAAGCACTGGAGGGCTCCATCAAATCACTCTCCAAATATCACAGCATTATTACGTTTCTAACCCCATATGAAAGGACCTGTTTGAGAGGCTGTTGGCTCAACTCCCATGAGCATGCCCACCAACAGGGTATACAGTGTATGCGCTCTTTGGGGAAGGGAATTCGGGAAACAAAAGAACCCAAAATTTCCCTTTACCCAATCCCAAAAAAGGCTCGCTTTGATCAAAAATCATATCAAGCCTTCAGTAAGCCCAAAAGTTTTCCTCAAAAAACAGGTAGGTGGTCAGAAGGGATAATTCCTACAAAGGACAACAACAATAACAACAACCCAACATGGACATTCTTTTTCTGAGTCCAAAAACCATCTTATCGGAAAGGGAAAAGCAACACCTGGAATGTCTATCAAAGGCGAAGGCAGAGGAAGAGGCAGATGCCAATAGGAAATGTATGGATGCGGGTTGGCTTTGATAACATCACGGACAATGGAAGTGTTCCCTGTGGGGGACAGCATTATTTATATGTGCAGAAAGGCCCTGTTAATGGGGCCCATAGAGAAAAATGCGTATATTCGCCAACAAGTACATTTTTGGCCAAAGGTTTCAGCTAACTACTGTTGCCCAAGTATGTTGAATCATTCCAAAAGGGATTTGGACAGCATCTATAGATCTGAAAGATGCATACTGGCACGTCCCTATTGCCGTTTCCTTCCACCCCTTCCTAAGGTTCCGGATAGGGAAAGATACGTACAGATTCAAAGTCATGCCCTTTAGGCTAAACATTGCTCCAAGAATATTTTACAGAATTAGCAATGGTATTCATTCGAGAAAAAACAAAAAGGAATACAACTAATAGCCTACCTAGACGGTTGATCTTGGGGCCCACAAAAGAAAGACTGCTTGAAAAACACCAAGACCAATGGTCCAACAGACTACAGGCAAGGTTTATAATAAATTGGAAAAATCCGCCCTCCGCCCAGACACTTCAGTGGCTGGGACTGTGTTAGGACACTTTTCCACGACCTGTTGTCTCTCCCATCATACTCCAAAACAGAATAAGGCAAGTCCTCAAAAGGTTCCTTGCACAGCCCAGAGTTCCAGATGGCAGTGGGAGCAGTAGGATGGGCCTGCTGCAGTTTGCATCAGTAATAGATCCAATACTTATGTGCAACTGAAGTTGGAGATGCTTCAGCTTTGGATCGGAAATGTCTGGCAAAGCATGTCACCTGACTCCTCCATCTGCAACACAAGTGACAATACACACAGATGCCTACCGTTGACCAGGTTGGGAGGATACTGGGAGGATCATCAGGTGCAGGGAAGTGATCAGCTACTCTGAATTCTTATGTCAATTTCCTGGAGCTGATGGGTGTCTTTGTCTCTCAAAAACTCTCAGAAGAGATAGACAACATGACTACAATGTCCTGCACACCAGAGGTAGGGATCATGTTCACCTCCTCTGTATGATAATGCTAGCCATCCTTCAGATGGCGCAAGCAAGGAAGTGGCACATGTCTGCAATTCACCTCAGAGGGTCTCTCAACGTAATAGCACACTCTCTATCAAGGAAAACGACAGCCTCAACAGAGTGGATGTTGGACAACAACTCTTTTCAAACAATAGCCAACATATATTGCACAACCGGAAGTGGACCTGTTTGCCACATACGAGAATCACAAACCCCTAATATGTGTGTCTCCAAACCTGGACAGTCAAGCAACAGCAAGAGATGCCTTCCTAAAGACTGGTACAAGGGGAGAATGATATCTTTTTCCATTGTCCCAGATTTCGAAGGTTTTGAGCAAACTTCTAACCTTCAAATGGATAACTTGCCCAATAGCCCAAATTGGCAAAACAGGCACTGGTTCCTATTACTTCAACACTGGACGAAAAGATCGGTCCACCCATCGTCCTGTTTCTATCCCAAATATAGAGGGAAGGAGGGAAAAGTCGTCTCGCATCCTTTCTTGTGAAGTTTCCTTGTCGTATGGATTTTTAAATATCTATCATAGAAAATTACTCACCCACATTGCAAGGTACCTAAGGCAAAAATAATGGACATCATCTGTCCGACAATGCAGTAACAGTCCATATGGAAGATATTGTTAGATTATATCCATACTGAGAGCCCAGTTGAGATTTATGTAGAAACACTTTTTATTTTCTTATATACCCTTTTTGAAGACAAGCGCTTGCTGTTACAACAGTCATGGCACACACAGCTACATTGGCGGGGCCTTGGTTTATGGATTCGGGATTGACTCCAGTACAGAGTTGTCACTTCCTTCTGCAGTCTTTGCTCTACAAAGGCTACTTCCAGACTTCCGAATTACTTGGTCCCTGAACAAGATTGGCAGACTTCCTATCAGCCTCAATTAAGCAGACCC